>NC_136824.1:7205627-7826495 GCF_951394365.1 Tetrao urogallus | reverse complement strand
CCCCGCTCGCTCCTCGCCAAACTTTTTCTCCCCTTTCTCCGTGTTTCCTTGCCCCGAGAGTGACGCGGGCGGGCGCTGATTGGAGGAGCCGCCGAAGGAAGGCCTGGAGGAAAGGGGGCGGAGCCGGGCCCGCCGCTAATTAGCGCAAGGAGACGGCGGCGACGTGAACCGCAGAATGGTGTTTAAAGGGACAGCGGCCCGTCCCGTGCGTTGTGTCCTTGTGAGCTGCCTGGGGCGCTGAGCCTGCTCTTTAGGTTCTGTCACGACCTACGATACGTCACACGACAGTGCTTTCTGTGTGGCAATACCGCAGCTCACGTATTGCACCTGCACTACAGCCTGACAATGCTGCACCTGCGACGGGGTCGTGGGGTGACATTGAAGGGCGATGAGCGACTCGGTGGCTGTTAGCAGGCGGGGGGGAGGACGGGATTCCAGAGGGATGAAACAAAGCAAATAAAAGAGGAATTTTATCTGTTGGGCCGAGACCGGGGGAGCTGTAAGGGAGGTCAGAGCAGCAGGTGAGCCGAGTCTGGGAGGAGAAATCCAGCTGTTGTGAAGCTCCAGGGAGTGAGACAGGGCAGGGAGATGGGCAAAACATTTCCATTTCTTATCAGGATATTTAACAATGTTATGGAATGCATGCTTGTTTTAGGGCAGAGGAATTTGAGGCTATTCTAAGATAGGCATTGCAGGAGGACACAGGGTGTCAGCAAAAAGAAAGTCTCAGAAGAGACATTCCATCGGTATGAGATTCTCACTGCGTACAGTGTGAGCCCAGCAGGCAGACCCGTAAACCTGGCAAAGCACTGAATGGCAAGAAGACCCTTAATTATTGTTTTTTTAATATCTGAATTTGGATCAACACCAGAAAATGCTTCTGCGACCAGCGTGGAAATGCTAACATAGCTTTATAGCTATTTTGGTAGAGATTATTCACACTTGGCTGCCTTTGCTGATGCAATGCGTCTTCCAAGCGGCAGGTTGCATGAGCAGAAGATGACCTGCATCTCGTGTGGGTATCACAGCATTCCCCACAGCATTATTTGGAGTGCTTTCATGGCCTTGGCAGTAATCACAAGGAGCTGTGGGGAGTGATGATCACATTCCTCCAAGCCTCTCTGTGGTCGCCTCTTTTATATAGTTTTCTTATAAAGAAAACATAAAACCCCTTGGGTTCATCTGAAACTACTTTATTTGTGCCAGGTTTCATCTCACTGTTAGAGATACAGAGGCTTACTAGAAGGATAGAACGCGCTCTGTCTGCTTAGGGAAAGGCCAGCTGATTCTTCTGCAGTTGTGAGCAACCAACACAACAGCTGGCAGGGAATAAAAAGGGAAATGCAGACAGTGAATGAGATGGATACCTCCTGCCAGGAGATATTGACCAGCAACACATGGTGGAACAAATGTTAAGTTATGGCATCAAATGTCAAGGGGGAGCAGCAGAATGTTCAGATGTGATCTTGCTTGATTGCGAATGAAGCTCGTTGATTTTCTGACGTGCCAGAATGAGAAGGCTTAGTCACAGAAATGCTGGAGTAAGTGGATTTCTTAAAACGTTCAGAATTGGTGTTTGGTGTGGTCAGAAGCCACAACTCAAAACAGGCAAACAAGTGGAAAATAGGGAACAGAGAGTCGCATGTTACCTGCAGAAGGGGCTGTAGTCAAACTGTGTCTGAGAAAGAAAAATAATGAAGAAGGTGGCTGAGATAATTGGGTAATGGGATGCAGGTTAAAAAGTGAATCTTGAGCAACTGCGAGTAGAAGATGCATTAATGAAATAGAGTGCAATTTTCTCATTTGAAGACCTCAAGATTGCGAGGCCAAAAAAAAATAAGCGTTGTTTGGAAAGAGGGAAGCATCTGATCAGAGAAATGAGTAAAGCAGAGAAGGACCTCCTGGACTTGGAAGGGATCAGAAATCAGCTAAAGAGGATGGAGGGTTAAATGTGGCCAGTAAATGAAAACAAAAGACCGTTTTCTACAGAGCACAGACAAGAAGTTAAAGGCTATTTATCCTCCTCAAGTTGATGATAGCAATAGCTTTGATTTTGAAGAGTACACAAGTGTTAGCAGGACATATTGTCACTAAAAGCACGTGGAGCTTGGTAGGCAGTGCATGGAGATGAACATCCCAACCACCTCATTCTACCAGACATGATTTTGCTGTGAAAGAATAGTCAAAAAGGAGCTCCAAGCTCCACACTTTCAAGCGGGGCTTCTTAGTGCAAGCTGAAACACCAAAGATGGGCGTGAAAGGTTCTCAGGTCTGTAGTGATTTGATGATGTATGGGAAGGTGGAACAACCCATGAACATTATTACCTCATTTACAGTGTCACAGCTGAAACAGCGTTTGATCTCCTTGGCCTGCATTATTTAGACGTTTGTTGCATTTTAAGGTTCCTGTTACCTTGATACTTTGGCACAATTTATTTCCATATTCTTAAGGGCCATCTGCCTCTCTAGAAAACATATGCAAAAAAATTCTGAAATAAGTTTCTTCTAACTTTTACTCCCTTCTTCCCATTATATTCAATCTATCCACCAGCATACAGTACCTTTTCCTTTGGTTCCTGTTATGTATCCTTCTGCTATAGCAGCTTGTTATTTCTTCTTTTGCTAAAATTTTGGGAATTACTTGAGGAATCTTAGTAACGTATTCATTTTGAGATTCTTCAGAGACAGTAAACAGAAAGTCTCTTCTTCAGTTCAGTGGGCTTTGGATCAGGTGTTCAGTGTTAACATCATTTCAGTTCTTATAACCTAGTTGTTTGGGGCCCAGCATGCAGCTCCTGAGACTGCCGAGAATTTCACTGTGGCATTAATGAGAGAGGAATCAGCCTCTGCTTCCTGAGAGACAGCCTATACAAATCCAAAATAAATAACCCCCAAACTTTCTTGAACAGCTGAGTCTCAAATGAGATTTGATTTCATTCTGAATCTCGATGATTATCTTTCCGCGGTCACCCTGACCTCTGTTCCATTCCATACACTAATGGGATGAGTTGGAGTTTGTTATCCAAACCTACTGGAAATTTGGTCCTATGGTCCTTTGGCAGTGTTCTTTAATCAGCAGCAATGCCAGCTCCCTCTTTGAATGCACACATTCAGAGATTTGTAGAATTCGAGTCCAAATCCTGCTTGTATTTGCAAGCCCAGAATGCCATTGACTTCAAGGGGGCTGCAGAAGCTTAGCTAACAGCCAAAATTGGCCCAAGATTTTCAGATTCCCTCATGCTTCTGTTTATATGGTGTTATCATCAAGAACTAACAGCAAACTTCATGCTGCATTTCACTTTTATATTACATAAAGGGTATTTACTCTGCTGATGTTATATAGTTTGCAAGAAAGATGCACATATAAGAATTAAAAAAAAAATTAAAACCAACACTGATTACCATTAGGATTTCCATCTTTCAGTGTGCGTTTTCCACAACAACCCAGAGATTATTTCTCACCAGGAAAATGCAGAAATGAAAATCCCATTCCTTGGCATTTCTCTATGGCATTCTGGAGTCTTGCTCATCCAACCTGTGATTAAATGGTCAGTAGAAAAATCAATCTAATAATGTAAAAAAAGTTAAATGCTGTGCTTTCATTCTCTGTGCGCTGGTTTCCCAATCGGATTCCCTCCCTGAAAAATCTTCATGTTTTTGTGCCTCTCAAGGGGCGGGAGCAGAAAACACACTGTGGGGAAAGCTGAATGGCCACAAAGGACTACAGGAGGAAACAAAGGTAAAGACTGAGCAAGAATGGATCAAACCTGTGAAAGCAGGTAGGTGGGATGCCCAGCAAAGCCCATCCAACTGCCAGGCAGCCAGGGCAGCACATCTGCCATCACAGCACTGCCTCAGAGCCAGCTGCCTACTGGCACTCGGAGCTGTGGAGGGGACCTTGCAGCAAAGTGACTGCTGAGCGCCTTACTTGGACGGGGCACAGCAGAGGATGGAGATGCTGCATGGAGCCCTGTCTGCTCAGCATTTTCCAAAGTGAGGCAGATTGTTTTGCCACACCATTACAAATCTGGGAGCCTCCTTCTAGATAGTCCTGTTTGGAAATCTGGGCTGGGGCCTTTTAAAGACTTAGCAACTCCCTGGTTAAGCTTTTAATATCCACATTAAATAGATCACTGAGCGTGTCCTGGTATTCAGGAGAACAGTGGGCCATTCTTGGCTAACGAGTAACTTCTACACAAAGAAATTATTTGGTACCTCTGTGCTTTTTCTCCTCCTGCTTTGTTCGTGCATAGTGCAGTCTTTGAGGGACTTGTCCTTAACACAGCAAGCACCAGCTTCCTCTGTACTCCTCAGTCCTCCCTTCACCAGCAGCAGCCTCTCAACCCAAGGGCTTCTGCGTAGGCTTGACTTTCACCCCGCTGTTCTACAGCATTTTATTATTAATCACTATTTAAACTTCAAATCTGGAGCCCTAAATTCTGTAATGCTAAATTATCCATATTCCATGATTGCTAAACCCTTGCCCAAACAGGTGACTGGACAGGATGCCCCATGGGCTAGCCATTGCTCTAGCAGCCCAGCAGTAAGCTGTGAGTTTAAGGAGCTCCTCTAGCAGGGCAGCAGCATTCCTTCAACCACCAGGAATCAAAAGCCTCCATGCACACAAGAAAGCTGCCTGCCTCAGTTCTGGTCCTCACAATTCAAGGGGAGCAAAGCTGCTGATCCCTTCGAAGCATTTAAAGTCGGCAGAGATGAGTGCATCCCTAGGGCTGCACTTGGCCAATTTCTGCTTTTGCAATTTTTGTTTGCCTTCGCTTCACGTAGCAGAGCTCTTAGCTAATCATGTGTCACTGGATTTCTGGATTTAGAGACAAAGAAGTGGCTGGCCTGCTCTGTGCAAATAGCTTTGGTGCTTGGCCACAGAGGGGCACCTGGAAAGCAAACAGCACATTTGACATGGCTGTCAAGGATCTAGATACAAGTGGTACAAATGACAGAAGTGTCTGTCCATCCATCTACCTGCCTGTCCAGGAATGCCAAGAGCACCAGCCTACGGCAGGGCTGACACTCTTGTTTGTTCCGTTCCTGTCCATCTGACCTTGCTGTACCAGACAGGCTATTTGTCAGTGCCAGAGAAATCTGCCACAACAACAGAGGGAATATCTGGTGTCAGTATCCTCCAGCTTCTTGATGGAAATATCTCATTAGAGAAACTAAACCGGTGCTTTGATTGCTCGGAAGGAAGCCATTTGTTTTGCAGAAATCTCCGAGCTGTTATTCACTTCTTGTAAAACTATAATGCCTCAAGTCTTATTCCAAAGCAGCCTTGGATAGCTGGAATGACTCGAAGTTTGCAACCAATAAAAAAATTTTACAGCAAAGCAGAGCTGATCAGTGCTTCCTAAGTGCAATAATTAATCTTTTCTGTCAAAACGTCATCAGATTTTGCTGGATTTAAGAACAACAAAATGTTTTATTGGAGAAAGTAATAAAACAGGACATTTCCATGGCTTCAGGGATATTTCAAATGCGTTTGACATTTGTATCTTTTCCTGAGAAAATTTGGAGCTGAAGCCCTTAATACACCTAGAGCAGGCAGTTCATCCTGGAGCAGCCAGGTATTTTGCCACAGTCGGCTTGGAGCTGCCTCAGACTTTGGCAGAGGACACCGAATGTGAAGGTGATGGCTGCTGTGCTGGTGTCCTACCTGGGGAAAGAAGCCCGTGGACTTGGCATATTGCAGCTGTAGCCCATGTGAGGACACAACTAGAGAGTCACAGAATACTAGAGACCTTTCCACCTCATTCCTATCCCTGCTACATTTTGTAAAACGAGATCTGGGTCACTCCCGTAATGTTAAATTTATTTTGATCTGAAGAAATTCTGGTGCCCAGTTCCCTTTATTACCTCTTAACATCTTGTGCACTGTACAGAACAAACTAAAAACACATACCAGCAACTTACCAGCGTTACACAGAAAGTGCCCGGATGCTCTTCCAGAGCAGAAGGTTGGGGATTTGGATCATGGATGAGTCAAAAGGTGAAGAGAGGCTTTGTCTTAACATCACTCTCCCAAGAACACTCACACTACCTATAGACAGCTCAGCTAATGCTTCTTAATGTGCGGCCGTCAATGGGAAGCTTCAGCCATCTGCGATTCCTGCTTTCTTTCCCACAATTCTTTCTCTGTCCATCTTTCTCCCTCTCTGCTGCTCGCTTCCCCCTCTCCTGCTGCCCTGCAGAGTGTTTACTGCTGGGTAGTGGGATTATGATTTACCAATAATCCAGAAGATTATGACATCAGAGCACTCTATCACACCCATTCAGCCTTTTCTGCTTTTTTCCCCTCATAAGAGGAAAGTCAGACCATTAGAACACACACATTCTCCCAGCCCCTCCTGTGGCATCACTGCTTCCCTGCTTACATTTTTCCCTTTGCCTCCTGTGGACACGTTGGTCAAAATATACATCACACTGTGCGCACACTGACAAAATGCATCACTGTGTGTCGGCATGAGTTCCGTATGCACAGAATTTTGTGACACAGAGCTTCTTGTGCTGATCATAGACATCATGACTTTTCGGTTTGCTCGAATGCATTTCATAGCTTTCTGTTTAAAAATAGGGGAGGGGGATTTTATGCCCCTTTTTAACCATCTCTAAAGTTTGTGAGATATTTGTGCCGTGTGTTCCTCCTCAGTCCTTCAGTCTTCATAATGACTTCATGCTATGGTCTTATTTTTGCAGTAATGGCCAATTGACAATATTCTGACATTTTACAGGCTTGCAAAATTCTCCTTCCTTCGGGAAACTGCTAATTATCAGAGTTGCCACAACAAACTAATCCTGCAGAAAGAGGGCAAGGCACCGCAGTACAGACCTCAGTCATGAGGAAGTTGGAATGTGCAAGTAATTCATATTTTTCACAACTATTGCTTTATAAAACCTACCTTACATTGTGCTTTGCTCTCTTATGTAGTGCTCTCAGGAACCTGCGTGGCAATATTCACCTTACCTGTTTTCTTGTCCTTACTAGTACAAAATAATATTTATACACATCACATCGAGTTCACTAGCACTCGCTATGGATTATAGTTAACATACTGCAGTTAATTTGCTGGCATACCTAATTATACAACTGAATACATCCAGCATTAAGTTATATCTACCTGACAGCCATTGATGTGGCTGTTAAACAACACAGAAGCACCCAAGCTACCTTTAAATGAAGCTCAGGCACTGCTACCAGCTTAGCCACACCGAGCCACATGCACTGTAAAACCAGTCAGAATAACCCCATAAATATCTGAGTTCCCAGCCTGTGCCAAGCCCTGGGTTACAAAACCAGAATGCTACCAGTAAGCAGTTGGGAGGAAGGGATGGTCACCCAGCTCAGAATCAAGATGGGCCCATTTACAGTGCTGGCAGAGATGTGCTGGGGTCTGAGATGCTGGGCTATGTACTGCAGTATGAGACACTCAACCTTTTGTGCTACTTTTATGCCGGTGTCAATAATGTCCAGCAAAAAACACTGGGGGAAGCACTGGTCATTGGAAGCACCACAATGAAATGTGCTGGAGCCCTTGCTCTTGGAAGGGAGGAACTGGGAGAATTACCAGCCATAAAACAGAAAGCTATCTGTTAACAAAACGTCCCAGTGCAGTTCAGAATCAATATTAAGTCACAGGTAAATCAGAGACAGCAAAGCAACAAGCAAAACAGAAAGTCATAAACCTTGAAGACCTGTGTATTGGTCCATATCTAACAACAAAAGTTACCTTTTCCTGTATAGCATATGATTTCTGGATGCCACAGGACAAAAGAGGCATAACCTCACCACAGTACATAGTGAGCCTTTCCTAACACACTTGGGGCAGGTTTAATACAAGGGCAAGTATTTACACTCTTAATATTCTGCAGGAAAATTGATTGTTTGCATTGGCGTCACATGTAAGAAGTATTTCAGTGGGATCAGGATTGATTCTGCTCCTGAGAAATGGGATCCTGCTAACATCTGGGGGAACATTTGAGTAAGATTTCTACTCTTATATTCTAAGAATATAAGAGTAAGATTCAGATCCTGTGAAAGACTTGACAACAAGGAGTAACTGCACATGAGCATTACTCTTTTAGCAAAGCAGAGCAGTTATCAGACACACATGGGTTGTGGAAGGATGGGGTTTTGATGTGAAGGGTCTAATACAGAGCTACAAAGATGGACAAAGACGGGGAGCACTGGCTGGGCACATTATTCCTTACTGTATCGCACATGTTAAATAAAATAAGGCCCAGAGGGAAGCACTGGAGAGTAGTGGAATTTAGGAAGACATCAATGCTTTGCTGGCTGAGTCAAGTATCAAGTGATGCTTTTTTATGGATGGGGTTTTTTATGCATGATTTCCTCTACTGGCAGGGTGACGACTAAGGACAGATCTGAACAAATAACACTGACCAGTTCTGTGCACAGACACCAACCTTCCAGCTGCAGTTGATCCCTTCCCTGGCTGCTACTTTTATGGCCCTTGAGTACACCAGAGAATCAACACTTCAGCTTTGCAGCACTCTTTGTCATGTCAGGGTAATTAAAAGGATGCCACTGCACCTGGAAGAACTATAAAAATGTCCTTATAAAAGCCTCAACAGTATTTAATATTTTATTCATTGCGATGTTGTTGTGTTTTGCCTGCAGTAAAACAGCCGCAAGGAAGCGAGGCACTACAGCTAAAGGCAAGCAAACATTTTCTCATCAACACGTTACTTGAGCTCAAAGGTTTTTTTGCCTTCCTATTTTGAATCCTTGTATCTAACAACCTTCCTGCTTTCAAGAAAGAAAGAAAATTACTTCGCTAGAAGCAAGAAACTCAGCAGAGTTTAAGCTTCCATTCCTTTTAAATGTGTGGAAAGGCCTCAAAACTTTACTTCCCAGGGAAATGTTTTTCATCTTTTGGTCTCACAATGCCTGAACTGCCTAGCATATAACGTTCTCTTCTGTCAGTGACTCAAGACCTAAAAGGAGAAATAAAGTTTAATATATACAAAAGGACATTGATATCTGTTTTACAGAAGGTGCTGCAAGCCAAGCTGCACGAGAATAGACATAGCTATTAAGGGGAAATTATGAAGTTGCCAACACAACATGTTCAAAGCCACACAATTGGTTTCCAAAATACAGGTTCAGTATGTTCTTATTTGTCTACACTTCTTGATATGCTGGGAAATCATCTGTTATCAGCCTTGTTTTATAAGCATGGAGGCTGGAAACTTTTTTTGGTTGAAATTCTTAGGTGATAAGAACTCCAGAACACAGATTCCAGAAAATCACCACCAAGTCACATGTCCTGCAGTAGAACTACACATTTTGGCACCATTCACAAATGAAGTGATGTTCCCGTACATGAAGCTCCCCATAAGCACGCTGTTTTTCCATCCACCAACTTTGTATCAGAGAAAAAGGACTCTTTGCTTAAGATTTACAGACATCTTGCAGCACAAAGGGAAGCAAAAGCAGGCTGGGACATCAAGAAGTCCCCACTACATTCTGCATACGCTCAGCTCATACATACATACACACAGGATGTCTGATTCATCCTAATTCCTGAATGTAAGTAGAGGAGTCCCAGGTGGAGATTGTGCCAAGAGTGCTATAAGCACCATGACTAACATCCATCATATGTAGTTTGTTTTCCCATATATTTTTTTTTCTTTCCAGGGGAAGGACTGCACGCCTTGGCAGATACCATTGTATTTTTGGATATGAAGAGCTCTAAACTCTAGGAACTGCATCCAGCACAGGAAGCTCAGAGTGGTGATGTTTGAGACAGCAATAAGTTCCCAAGGGAATGAATTACTACTCTTGGAGACTTGGATGGAGTCTTTCACCCACCTGGCTGAGCTGCACACTCATTTTGCAGCATCTTGTTTGGCCAAGAGCATGGCTGCCAGCCCGTTAATTAGTCTGAATGGTGAGGTATGCCAAGCTCAGCCTTTCTAGCTTGCTATAAGGCTCAGATTTCATCAAGGGAAGGAAAATTAGAGAAAGCTTGGAAGAACAACATTAAGAACCTGGTCTAGTGGGAGGTGTCCCTGCGTACAGCACAGGGGTTGGAAATAGATGATCTTAAAGGTCCCTTCCAACCCAAACCATTCTATGGTTCTTAAAATGTAATCAACCTAATTGCACCAAGCCAAGTAAAGGCAAAAAGAGACGAATGTGCCAAGCCAAAGCCAAACCCTTGGCACATTCAGCCACATGCTGAAGGCACAGACTCAGGGGGACATTCAGCCCTATTGTGACTTTTGTCCAACAGCAACCTACTGACACATTCTAAAAAACAAAGTCTTAGCAAAAGCTATCTGTTTTCTTAAAGAAGTCCTATATATCCAAACATGGAGTTATTGTGTCGTCGTGAAAAATCAAACCCCACATTTAGGATGGAAAAGGTAAATCACTCACTTGGTTTCACTGAGTGCTTTCAGCAACAGAATCAGTGTTGGCCATTCTGGTCATTTTACTGTAAGTGTTTCAGTAAATAACTAAGGAAGAAAAAAAAGAAAGAAGAAAAAAGGCACTGCGTGTAGCTCATGAAAAATAGGTGCCCTGAGTTTCTAGCCTTCGTGGGTGTGCCTTAACTTTAGAAAGCCCAAAGGCAAATGGAAAGCATGCATTTTATTGTTTTTGATCATCCTTGTGATTTTAAGTCATGCATGACTTTTCTAGGAGGCCTGACTCACAGCATTCTAATATGCTCATATTGGGTTGCAGCATCCCACAAAAAATGAAAACAACTGCAAGAGCTGTAGGGAGATGCCTACCCAGGTGAGAGAGGCTCAGGGCAGCCCGGTAGGCAACAAACACTCGGCATTTGCCAGTGTTTGCAGTTTCATACCCACACCTGGCAGTTGGAGCCCAGCACTCCTGGTGTTTATGGGAACAGAGAAAGTTAACAAAGAGCAAGAAGAGGCAAGGAATTCCTGCCTAATGCAAAGATAGGTGAAAGTTTATCCTGAGAAAAAACAGACTGAATCTCTAAGAGCTATCAGTGTGTTAATGAAAGGTTGGGACAACAGAGTTTGTATTGCAGAGCTGGTAACAAGAGATTCTTGGTTTCGTTCTGATTTTGCCAGTGACTCACAGAGCAGCATTAGGCTTCTTCACTTCTCACTTCAGAGTGGGTTTGACTTAGCTGTAGACCCAGATGCTATCACATTTACTCATGTTGAATAATACTTTCTTCCCTGGTGACACTATTTATGAAGTAAGAAGCCCCAAAAAACGTGAATGAGAATTGCTGCAGAAACAAGGAGATATGATGCATCTTCAGCACAAAGATGCTCTGAAGCTTCTCTCATTAGGTCTATGCCTAAAGCATTTCTTAATTAGCTGAGCCACACGTGGATAAAGGGATCAGTTACTACTGGGAGCAAATGAACAGAAACAGGTTTGGAGCTCAGATTTGATCAGTTTGAGAGCCCAATGAGTCCTCATCCACCATAGCTGGGGTGAGGTGACCGAGAATCATGGAGCACCCCTTCCATACCTGAAGCAGGAGTAGAAAAGGTGAGGAATTCCCAATATCTTTCTGGAGACGGTCCTGAAAGTCCCCATCCTCAAATCCGAGACACTGCATCCAAACAGTTGCAGATCAGTTGACAGACCCTAGATTTAGAAAGTAAGCTCCATAGAAACTAGGATTTGTTATAGTTGTTGGATTGTGCCTGTGTTGTTCAAATACAAGAGGAGAACTGCTGATACCTCCTCAGATTTCAAATGAACTATATGCAAAATGAATTCAGGCCAACGTTTCATTAGTGCTCTTATGAAGGCCCTTGTGTTTACATTTCTGACTGGTAAATACTTACATTGTTTTCCTTTTCTCAGTGATCTCAAAGAAAACATTGCCTTGTTAGATCTCCCAGTTCCTATATTACCTGATTTACACTTAATGTCATTACTTCAGTGCAAAAAAAAATAAAAAGGCCGGGCAGCTAAACATCATTGTGTATTAAATGCTTCAGAACTTAAAGCTGCAATAAAACCCTCAACTTTATGCTCACTAGCTCAACAACTTCCCACCCCCCTCTTTTATTACATATCCATAACTTACAGCAACATAAAAACACATCATTGTTTCTCTTGATAATTCTACCATCCTGCTACTTTATGAGCCTACGAGGACATGCACCAGGTACCATATCTTGAGAAAGGAACTGGGTTACTGCCAAATAAAACACTCAGACCATTACTATGGCTAATATGCCAGGAACGTTCACAATGGGTTTTTAAATAATCCTCTACATTTATATTACATCATTTATCCTGAAGAGAACCGCGGTGCTGTGGAAGCTCTTTGGTAAAAGGTAGCTGCTGCTAAGCTGGAGGAAAGGTGGCAATCCTGCAGTGTTACAGAGCGTAGAAGGTAACGAAGCAAAGAACAATACTGCAAGTTAATTGCTTGAGTTGGAGTTTGATGAAGACATGACACGCTGCTCCTTGTAGATGTCCCACACTGTTTATGGGCCAAGTTTCATCTCTCGAGAGTGATGGCTGTTCCACCAGCATCGGGTTCCCCACCGTCACACCATTCCCAACTGAGCTCAGGGACAGGATTGCGACTTGGACAGTGAGAACTTCACTTCTAACATCACATAATTTTCTGTAGGAAGTTCCCTAAGCAGTCTGGTGACTTGTGAAGCCCAGCTCTCTTTGGCTTAGGAGAACTTCAGCATAACAGCTTTACTCACTGCAGTCCACACACGATAATGCGTGGGAAGGTGCATGACAGGCAGCCTTCAGCCAGAGAGGCGTAGGCACTTTGTGATGTCTGAGTTGTAATGCAGATATAGCGGACTACTTAACGCACAATGAATCCTCCCTAGATGTGGTAGGAGGATCTATAGCTACCTACTGGACTTAGAGATGCATCATCAGTGCATTCCCTCAGTCTGCTCTATCTTCTGCTTCAGGAATGGCTATGACACATTATTGAAAGACGGGGAGATCAGAGTAAAACACAGGGAAGGTGAGCAATTCTTCTATTTTGTCATTTTCTGCATTCACTATATTTAGTTACGAGCAGATAGCTCTCGACAGACTGATCACATCATGCCACCTATATAACCCAGCCCAGCAGTACAAGGGAAGATCACTGACCAGACCATCCTTGATACTCCAGTATCCATCACAGACAGCATTCACATCCCAGGACATCTCTATTTTCACGCCAGTCTCCTCCCCTTGCTCACAGCCCTGGGAACAAGGCATCCACATCACTGAATATTCTCTCTGGTTCCCATTGTGTCAAATGCTATTTCAGATGGTGCTTGTTATGCGTGCTTAACCAAAATCATTAGGCAAATTATTTAGCAGGGCGTACAGGGATTTTAGCAGTGGGATTTCCATTAATATGGCCAGACATGCACAGCTAAACCTCTGCACTAAGATCTCCCTGCACAGTATTGCCTTAATAATCTTCTCAGTAGTTTGTTTTGTCTATATAGAGATGCTGTAGACAAAGCGAAGGTAAAGCTTTACAGATTTTAATCAGTCAAAAGTCAATACTCCCTTGCTTCAGATTCCTCTAACCAGAAGAAACCCTGTAATGCTGTATGACAAAAAGGGAATGTGCCAAATTAAAAGCAACATAATAACTGGAACTGATTGGTATTGATCTGCGCTTTGTAAGCTGATAACCCAACTGCTCTCCTCAAAATAAATTTGTACAAATTCCTTAAGAGGCAACAGTGACTGCTGCAATAATTCCCCCACAATAACAAGTCAGCCTGCACTGACTCAGCATCCTCCCTAGTTTAATACATTGGAAGGCACCAAAATCCCAAACTTCATTAAAGGGTGGCGATTGGAGAGACCTCAGCATTGTAAACTATGACAGACACCTTGGCACCACATCCTAACACGCACACAGTGCAGGAACATCGACAGATAACACCACTGCAGGTGCTGAGCTTTAACAGTTAACTTCTTGTTTATCATTTTGGCTGTTTAACAACTGAACCTGCTGCAAAACATACCCTGGCATCAGCAGCAGAGGACAAGCTTTCAGTCAGTACTAAACAGGTATTTCAAGGTGTGAAGATGGATTACAACATCCCTGCCTCTAATCCCACTGCACCACCATTCAGACAGCTCAAAAAAAAAAAAAAAAAAAAAAAAAAAAGCCATGTGCAAGTATCACCTATATTCAGGATATCAAGAAGAGTTTAAACTGGTGTTGTCCACCTTGATCTATCAAGCTGGAGCAGTTCAGATTCTGCTTCACAAGAAGTTGAGCTGTCTCCACAGTAGGGACAGGATGGAAGAAGAGAGAGGAGGGAGAGAATAGGAACCACAGCAGTTTTACAAGGCATCAACAGGCATGAATCAGAGCCCCCATTCTGTATTGTTAGCTCTGTGAAACCATTAAAAGGAATGAAATTGTAAAGCTGTGGGGGATTCATCTAGCTAGCAGAACTGTCTTAGCTGGAAATTATGAGCTATACATAAGGAGGCACTAATTGAAATTCTGTGGTTTGTATTAGCAAATAGGGCAGACTAGACAGTCTGTTTCAAGTATACACTTTTAAAAATAAATGCTTATCAGAAGGAATCTATCTGGACTTTATTCACATGCAGTTGCAACATGGTTGATGTAAACGCAAAGCAGAAGCAAAACACAACCAAGCCATAACTGCAGCACTACTTCAGAGAGATGACAACACATGGTATAGGGCAGAGTAGGAGTACAACCCCTTTTTACAGCTGCTGGCTAATAAATAAATCTTGTACTTCTGCTTGTAAACTGAGCGCATTTGGTCTGGCCTCACTGAAAGCCAATAATCCTGCAGCTTGGAAGTGACATTTTTACTGAGTCACTTGTCACAGCAGAGCACCACTTGCAGTGTATTATTGGGGTTGTAAACATTTGCCTCAGCACTCCTATCTTGTTAGCGTTACCAAAAATCAGGGAAGAGGTCTGCTGAACCTAAGCCCTATTTCAGACTTTGTTGTCCTGCTGTTTCCTCAGAAGACAATGAAAGTATTCACAGCTTTTTAGGATGGAGAGAGCATCTTTAGAGGCCCTGCCTCCCTCCTCTCAGGAGGACATACTGACAGTAAAACATGTATAAGAGGCTGCAAGGCCAGGACTTGAATCTGCAGAAGAGAAGAAAAACACTCGAGAGGATGTTTTAGGATGGAAACATCAGTTTCTCAAAGAGATATAATAGCATGAGACTCAATGTACCTAGATCTCCTACTGATTTCAGAGGCCACAGTTAATGCAGACAGACTTGCTTGGCAAGGCAATACAATAAAACCCAGTATTTTCTTTGTTGGGCATCGAGCTGGATGCCAGTAACAGAAAACTGGGCTACATCATGCAAGCATGTTGTGCTTCTACCATCTAAGAGATATTAGCTTCTATTAGATTACAAGTTAATTAACTATAAATGTGGTTTATCGCTATTGCAATTACTTCCAATTTTCCATTTGCACAACATTACATACTGACAGAACTATTTCTTCACTTAAAAATGAGATTTCACCCTTTCATGAAATCTACCATTTTAAATTACTTTGGAGAACCACACAAGTTAATTTAGTACACTAAGCACTTAGTAAAGAATCTTCCCATGACTGAATAGGAACCCTCTCAAACTGACTCTCTTGGAAGAGTAGCTTCTATACAACAGTTAAAAAGGAAGAGTGTTTTCAGGAGCAAGGAGCTCATATCAAAGATAAACATGTAGGAAAATGAATTGACTCGGACACCAGCAGCAGTTTAACAGAATAATCTTCCAGCCAGCAAAGCTTACTGTAAAAAAAGAAGTAATTGGAAGAGATGGACTGGATCAAACCATCCTTCAGATTGCATAACCAGCACTCAGACTTTGGTAACTTCTCTAAAACATGTCTGGAGAATTACAAGTTCTGCAGCTCTGGCACTTTTAAGGAAGATTCATCAGCTATCCACAGTGCCACAAAGGAGAAGAATGGGATCCAATAAACAAACAGCTACATAGATACCCAACTCAACAGCTCAACCTACAGCATACAACATTAGGCTATGTTATTAAAAATATCATGAGCTTTGTCAGCAGAGATCAGGAGCTCAGTGAGAGACAACTAAACAGCATCACTGACTCCAGACGAGGAACAGAAAAAAAAAAAATTAGGGCCCTGATTCACGCACAGCTAGCAAAGAGCTAGAATGATACAGCTCTGAGTCAGCTCTTACCTGCTACAGCTCTACTGGATACATGCCTACAAACTCACTGCCAACAAACCCAACACACCTTCCTGGAAAGGCTGCTAAATACAGGCAAAAGGCAGCCACCTGATTGCAATTCTCTAATTTCCTCTATGTTAGAAGTAGGGAAGTGACTCACAGAGAGGCTAATTGCTTTCTCAAGGTCAAAGCTGTGGCATAAGTTGAAAATATTTGCTGAATCAACGAATCTTTTGGAGCAAGCATCTCACAGATGGGGAAACAGAAATTAAAAGAGCTAAAGGGCTCTGCTAGACCATGCAAACACCAGCTTTTCTACAGAGTATAAAGGCTGTACGTTTTGTGGTTTGCTACCTTTTGTGGAGATTGCTGGTCCCTGCCAAGGCATTCAGCTAACAACTGAGCTGTGCTGACCAGAGACAACAGTTCCTCAGTCCCTCATAGGCAGCCAGAAAAATGAACTCCCCTTTGAGTTGTAAGAGCCATTTATTAACCCAAGAATATAAAGGGTGAATGAATGTAAAGCGAACTAATTACTTTTGATGGGGGCTTTTTGGATCTGAGTTCAAAGTTGCAAAATAGATTGGGACTGGCTGTTTATTGTCAAGCCTCCAGAAGGAGATTAAGGGAAAGGATAAGCAAGGATGCTGCTACCGTTTACATGGCTTGAGCACTGGCCACTGGATACGCATTGCTCATAGAGAGATTAACAGTTATCCAGCACAAAGAGCAATTAACAGCCTTGTCTAACTCAGTCCCATTCTCTCTGGCCTTGCTGCAATAAACCATGTGAAACTGCCTGTTTTATGTGCTGTCACTCTTTTGTATTGTTAGTCTGCTGTGATGTCATATTTAAAAATCAGGAATAATTAAAAAAAAATAAAGGAAGAGATCTTTTAAATAAAGTTCCTTCCCCTTGAAAATCAATAACTTCAGGCTTCATTTAGCTTCCCGTAGGTAGATTCACGTCTCTGCACAGATGAAGTTACTGAAATCAATAGAGCTTTGCTGAGGCACAAGGGGTCAGTCTGTGCAGTGCTCCTCTGATTTCATGAGCAAAGCACTCGCTGCTGGGTCCAAGCTTCCATCTGCATTTGGGCTTTAAAAGGTTTCTCTGCTCTAGAACAAACTACGAAAGCCCTTGATTAAGTCATTACGATGCGTAATTCCCTGGCATGCCAAGAATCCAGTCCCAAATTGACACAAAGGCAAGTCTACTAAGGACGAACGGGTGTTCTGGGGTTTTACTGTGAAAACTCCAGATGACGTATGCTGGACTGCTGGTGCAGAGTTCAGTTGCTCGTGCTACTGATAGCCGTTGAAATGCCTCACTGATTAAATGTGATTGCAACAAAGATGACCACAGTCCTGCATCTGCTTCTTTGGGAAGCCAGCCTGGTGCTTTGAGTAGGCTCAGCACTTCTCCCAGCACTCATGAGCCGAGGCAGGAGACTCCTCCTGAGTTTCAGAGGTCAAACAGCCAGCACAAGGCAATCCATGCTTCCAGTTGAGGCACCCAGGTATTGCTTTACCGTCCAGAACACCCAGCACAAACAGCAAATACTTTGCATTGAGATTAACCGAAAGTGTGCAGAAGAGCTCATCTTTCTAAAGACCCCATCATTTGGGGGTGTGAGCAGGCTCCATTATCAGCATCATAACACACTTGCAGCTTCTGTACTACATTCCCTGGAGGGACCAAGAGCTCGATATACTGACACAGTGGGACATTAGGTTTCTGAGTTCTTCCTGGGCCAATGCAGGACATTTTATTCTACAATGAACAGTCCCATATCTTAGGCTGTAAGTGGACGGAATTAATTTAATACCAAATTTTAGACTCTTTGAAAGTCTTACCGAACTGCAGTGTAGTCTGAGCCTTCCTGCTATGTTAGGTGAAGGACTTAAAGAAAGAATCCAGAAATGTGATAAAGCCTAGGCTCTAAGCACCGCAACAATTTCATGCAAATACACAATTGAGGAGGTAAAAAAATTACTGAATTAGGGTTCAGAAATGTGTTTTAACATGAATATTTATTTTTGAGCATATGAAACTTGCTAAATTCATGTTATACATTCATGTCCTAAACATAATTCCTAATCAAAGCAGATCCAGATTGATTATAACAGACAAAAATATCTGCTGGCTGTTGAATTCTTTAAATATAATTTAAAATAATTCCAGACAATCTGAAATATTGGAATAAAAATAAATGCACTCTCAGAGTGGACCCTGCATGTAAAACAAACTAACGGTGAGTTACGAACCTCCCTGAAGGGTGATTTATGGTATAGAAATACCAGTGCTGCTACAACTCTCTTTTATACAATAATGAACAGATATCATGAAAAGGGGCTAAAGTGATTTATTTGAAAGATACACTGCCTTCTAAAGGCAACACATTTAATCTACGAATCACTAACCCTTCAGCCAGTGCAAAGGTCTCTGGCATTATCAGGAGCAGATGCAGGCTTGATCTAAATGAGGGAGAAGCATGGAAGCAAGCATACTCCTGGAGGGCTGAGGCCACAGCTGTCTCAGATGTGTGCCACCACATTTTAAATGTCACCACAATTTAGAGTGTCTTTAAAGCACTGATGCAGCTGATGTTGAATGCCTGTCTCTCCTGATAGCATTGCATCCAGAGATTCAGATCAAAATGAAAACTGCACATTAAAATACAAATGGACCTTGCACATGTTGACATTGGACTCTATAATGGAATGAGCCAAAAGTCAAGAGCACTCTTGCCTTATGGCAGTGGAGATCACAAAATCTTGGCTATCATGTTGAGCTATGAGCATATTGACATATCTTGACTTATTTCACGGATATTTACAATCAGATTTTTTTTTCTTTTTTCCTTTTTCCACATCTAGGAACAAGTATTTTCAGCAATGAAGCTGGATTCAGCCTGAAATTTTCCACTGGGATCTGCAAGGTCTTGTTAAGCTTCAACCAAAACTGGCTGAAGGTAAGTAAGAAGTAAGCCATACTTTTTTGAAGGTAAGGTAGCCTTACTTTTCCATGGCTCGCTGCCAACAGTCTATGACTCCTTGTTGAAATTATCCTAATCCCAGATAAACATTTGGAAAGGCTTGTGAGAACTTCGAGCAAAACACGTGTCCATGCACATGCGCACGATGACACGTGGCACACGAGCGGTGGAGCAGTGTGCTTGGCTGCTTCCTTGACTCATGATGATGAGAGAGGCTTGGATCCACAAGAAGCCAAGTTCTGAGCTGAGTTACCAGAGGAAGTCACAGGGCAGTGGTTGGACCCTGAATAACACAGCCAAATTGCTGTGTGGTATTCGGGGAATGGGAGAGAGCTTGTGCTGTATTGCTCAGCACATCAGGGCTATTCTGCACTGCCCTGCAGCTCAGCAGAAGGCTCCTTGGTTCGTGTATGCTGGGGACTGCTCCTGCTTTCCAACTGGCCTAGAATATCTCAGCTGGCCAAACGGATGCAAATATATCTGCACCCTCCTTTCCACCCCGGAGCTCATCTTGTGTGCTCTGTCAGCATCCCCTGAGATACACAGCACACAAACTGGCTCCAAGCCTTTTAGTTGCCACACAATTTGAGATCTAGGATCCTCAGGAGTCTCACCGCTGGAGCGCTGCGTCCCTGTGCTGCACAGAATCCCAGAGCGCTGCCTTGGTTGTGGGCACCCAAGAGGGACGAGGAGCTGAGCCTGCAGCCAAGACGGCTGCGACTAGGTGGCAGCACTCCACTGGGCAAACCGAGCCGGGACTTCAGCGACAGCCAACGGCAACTGGAAAGAAAGTCAGATTGCATATCCCAATCTGTAGGAAAATGGAGCCGAGCAGAAGTGACCAAACCCTCCCTTACATCAAGGCTGTGCAGGACAGCTGGAATGTTAGAAGTGAACTGAGCAGCTCTTTTGCAATGAAGCTCAATGCCACACACACACGCACAAAGTCCTGATTTGGACATCAGAAAGGGAAGAAAAACAGAACAAATCTGTAAGAACTTTCTCAAAAACTCACTGTTCCTCCAGACAAAGCCTGGCTGTCTTAGAAGAGTTCACAGTTCCCAAATTCACCTGGAACTGGAACAGCTCTGGCAAGGCAGATGCAACACAAACAGTTCCAAGGAGCTGTCATTTTTGCTTAGTTTTGTTTGAAACAAGATAAGATACCATCATCTCTTACCAGTCAATTTTATGAGAAACTGTCAACTCACTTCCCATCTGTGCTGGAAAATAAGCCTTTTCAGGTTAGGTGAGGATGTGGAGTCAAATCCACAGAGCACAGATTTAAATTAAAGTACCTGAAGTCCCTTGCTATGCCAGCAAGCAAGGAGAGGGTTTGAATTTGAGCTTCCAAGTCAGGCAGGTTTCTATTTCAATGGTATTGTCAACATTTATCATGTATAAAAGAGAAAGAACATACAGGCAAGAGGAAAAGAAGGAAGCAGCAAGAGTGCACAATATGCAGCACTGAGGGGATAGAGCAGGTGGAAAGAAGGATGGAGACACATTATGTTAAAGGTATTTGCTTATAACTACAAAACGTGAATGAGATCTGGTAGGATAAAGGAAGGCACTGCCTAGTGTAGATAATGAGAATCAGAGCACTACAATGCAGGTAAGAGACCTAAAGCTGACTTCTTACAGTGCTCAGAGCTGAACAGTAGAGCTTGGGAAGGTAGAGCTATGTACTCTGGTCTAACCTTATAAATGCACATATATACATACACACACACACACACACATATATACACATATTAAGACATAGCAACTGTCACAGCTGCTAAACATCCAGCACTTGGAATCACACCCTGCACAGCATACTACTGAAAAGAAAACGTGTCTGACATTGAGGTCAGCAGGCTTGGGGCAGCTTCAACAGCTACATCCCGAATTCTGGCCACAAGTGTCACACCTTGCTGCTAAAGGTGTCTGCTTAGAGCTGCCATCCCTCTTGTAGAAGCTGAGCACTGAGCTTCACCCTTCAGCCCTGCAAGAGATCAAGGGGCTGGAAGTGCAGCATTTGCACCCAAATTGCCAAGGTATTAACATGGATTTCTTTCAGTAGTGGTGACATATTCATAGCCTTATCTGATCACTCCCTTCAGAATCCTAAATGCTCCACTAATGAAGAAATATCAGCCTCTGCCTGTGTTCTGATGCTGTAGATGGTGAAAAAAACAAAACCTGTCTCCTCAAGTACTGCTCACTGTCCCCATATTCAAGGATTACTTGTATTCAGAATGAATACAACAAGCTTTTCATTAATCGATTATTGAGAGAGTCAAGAGTGATTTATAACCTCACAGAATGTGCAATATAGAAGAAGGGTTCTCATGATTTTTCCTCGAGTACTTCTTGCAGCCCTGTTTGCAGCAAGCACTTGACAGGAGAGGAGCTGAGCAGAGCCATGCTACCCCATCCCAGAAATTTTTGCCCAGGTTGAGTTGAATTGGAAGAATTAAGAGCCATCATATTTTTATTTTTTTCCTTTTTTTTTTTCTTCTATTTGCATTACACCCCCCACCCCGTACCCCCCCCCCCAAAAAAAAAATGTTGGCAGTTTGCTGACATTGCTGAGCATAACAGAGGCAAAGCCAATCTGCCAAAGCAGCAGCTGGAGGTATGGGATGGAGAACACCTCTGAACCTTCAAAGTGAGCTCTGGTTGGTAAGACAGTGTGTGTGAAGGAGACAGCAAGCTTCCCACCCCAACCTGATGCTGCCACTGGGCAGCATCCAACACGTGAGTTTTTCCAGCTTACCTCCCACCCAAACCCATTCTGAACACAGTGAACACGGCATCAGCCAGCTCTGCTTCCAACAGAAAGTGAGTCAAATATTTTCCTTGTAACCAAAGTCACTGATGTCTGGGCTATACTGATGATGATGGCTTGAGGTTTCAAACCTCGCTGCACATGGAACATTACTGTGTCACTCTGAGCCAGGTTCGCCACATACAGAAGAAAAACCCTGAGAAGGAAGTGGAAAGTATGCTTTTCTAATCAATGGTTTTCTGCAAAACTGAAGTCAGAGCAGCAGCATCCACAACCTGGGGGGGACAAACCAGACCTATAAATACAGCACATCTGCGTCACAGCTCTAGTTAGGCTTTGCTCCAGCGTGACCAGCTGCTCTGAAGTCTTTGCAGTGGGGTGAAGCTCTCGCCACAATTTCACCCTTTAGGAAAGTCAGAACTGGGTTTGTCAAGAAAGAGCGGGTTTGACATCTCTGCCTCTTATCCCCTCAAAATACTGCCTGATCAAAACACAGAATTGAAGAGTTGCCACTGTAGGTATCATGCTAATTTTGTTATTTGTCAAGAAAGAATCAGATGGTATCACACATCACCAGCTTCACCCCGTATTTTCTACTTCATGTTCTGACACACTGACTGCATTAGCATTGTCTTTTATACTCAAATTGTTTTTCATACCAAATTCCCTGTGGGGAAAAGAAATCTTTGAAGCCATCCATTCAAATCTTCAAAGAAGGACCTTGAAGAGCACTCACAGAGTGTGAGAAAGTTTGGAGAAGGAGATCATGCTATAAAGTTGGTTTTCCCCTTTTGCTTTCCATACTTTTACCACTGCTGAGCTTCCTCTGCCAGTCGTTACATAAAGCTTCCTGCTTGATGGAAAAGCTTTGTCCATTTCTCCATGCTGCAAACTTCTACCAGATTCTTCCAAAATTTGTGACGTAGAACTGACCCACATGCAGTGGGTCTGCAATGCAGACAGCAGCTTTAACCTGTGGTAATGAAGAGATTTGGGGTGCAGGATGTTGGGGGTTAAGAACAGACTGCATATTCCTATAGCATGCACTTTTCAAGACATTTTTTAAAGCTGAATCTCTTCCAGTGTTACATAGCAAAAGACCCTAGGAAATGCAAACTTATACTGCTGAAGAACGTGGTAAAAGATGGCAGATTCAGTTTTAGAGTCATACTGTCTGTAAAAATAATAAATCACTCAACAAGACTTGTTTTCTCCCAGGAGCCGACATCACAGAATCACAGAATCACAGAATTGTAGGGGTTGGAAGGGACCTCCAGAGATCATCGAGTCCAACCCCCCTGCCAAAGCAGGTTCCCTACACCAGGTCGCACAGGTCGGCATCCAGGCAGGTCTTGAACATCTCCAGAGAAGGAGACTCCACCACCTCCCTGGGCAGCCTGTTCCAGTGCTCCGTCACCTCACTGTAAAGAAGTTCTTGCGCACGTTTGTGCAGAACTTCCTATGCTGCAGTTTCCAGCCGTTTCCCCTTGTCCTGTCTCCACTCACCACTGAAAACAGTCTGGCCTCGCCATTCTGCCCCCCACACCTTAGATATTTATAGACCTGGATCAGGTCCCCTCTCAGTCTTCTCTTCTCAAGGCTGAACAGACCCAGTTCACTCAGCCTTAATGTCTTTCTATCTGTCTTTCGTTTCCGCTATGACATATTCACAGCCTACACGAACATTAAGTCATTATGAACAGGAACTTTGTGGTAAAACCAAAAAATTCCATCAAAACCAGAAGATACAAAGCTGTGTGCATGTCCTGTGGCTGCTCACTACTGAGCCTGATTACGAGCAGCACACTGCTCTCTGAGCTTCATACTAAATGGAAACTGCTGAGTTCTATTATGTTTATTATTTAGCTCAAGATTATCTGCAATATGTGCTTCAGGAATCACATCTTGGACCAGCCCAAACCAGAGTTGCTCACGTCTTGCGAAACATCGCGTCCTCACTCCAAGATCAGACAGAGGAGGCACTCAGACCCTTCTTGGACAGGATCGATATTACCTCTGTAGATGTTGCCAAGAGAATTTTCAATGGAGTCATGGAAGAAAAGTTTGCCGACGGAAATACTAACTGGGGACGAATTACCACCATATTTACTTTTGGAGGTCTTCTCACCAAGAAGCTTCAAGAGCATGGAGTTCAGCTCACTGGAGAGGAGAAGGAGCAGATTTCTTATTTCATCACAGAGTACATCATAAATAACAAAGCCGCATGGATAGATGCAAACGGTGGCTGGGTAAGCTACAATTCTGTGTCTTCTCATTTTCCACCACAGTGTAGATTCAAAGATTTGTCTTAATTAAGGGAAACTTTTGTTACAGACACTTACAAAAACATTTTATCCAGGGTTTTATTTGGTGACTTAATTTATGATGTCTGCAATGTCTGCTTCAGACTTACAGTGAAAACTTTGCTTCTGCTTTAAATAGAACAAGGTTAAAAGACATCTTTCTTTTGAGAAAGGCACTTTCTGTTAACAGCCAAAACCCCAGAGTAAGACTTGAATCATATGATAGTACAATAATACGGGCTGAGAGAGATGTTAGGAAACCATCTAATTCAACCCTGTGCTCAAAGCGCATTAAATAAGACATTCCATCACACTTCTTATTACTAAATTTAAAAGTGAATGTATCCTATGGTTAGAGCAGCAATTCTGCTTCCACAGAAGCAAGCTGGTCCAAACACACTGATGTTCAAGGCAAGGAAAGAATACACAAGTCTCATTCTCACAGTCTAGTCAGTACTTTTGCTGTGGATCTCATGAAGCTGTTATTTAATCCTCCAAACCAGTTTACTTAAACAAATTTACAGGTAAGCACAATGGGGTCCAATCTTTTTTATTTGTTTGGACTGAGATAATCCTAGAACTTGCATACATCAGTGGTCAGAGCAGAGAAAAGCATTTGTCAATATGCGGATGAGTTCATCAAGCTGCTGAAATTCCCTTCTGCTAGCAGAGGCAAGGTCCCTTTTGCTTTGCATAGTTTCATCCTGACAGTACCTTTCACTACTGCACTTCGGGGGAGGCTGAGTATCAGTGACATCAGAGGCAGTTATTTCCCTGGTACTTTTTTCCTTCTACCTATTTGTAAATGCTACTTTCTCTTTCCACTCCTCTCCAGTCTCACTTCTCTTATATTTCCTCTTTGCTATTTCTTTTTTTCCTTCACTTGTTTTCTAGTGTTTCCCTTTATTCTGCTTGTTTTTATCCTTCTCTGATAACATTAAAAAAGGAGGCAGTGAGTCACGACCCTTGATGCATCAGATTTGTTGTAATGATCCTCTCTGCATCCCTTGCAAATACAGAGTTATTTTTATTGAGGAGAAGTATTAACAGCATTCTGTCATAATATGTGCCTTATCACAACAGAATAAGGATGTTAAAGAAAGATATTTACAAGCATATTATCACATCAGAAACACAGTACCTGTATCTTCCTCTAAGGTGTGGGCTCAGATGATGCAGTTCACACTCATTTTCTCTTTACATAGCCAGGGCACAGTCTTTACTTGGAGATAAAACAAACATTCAGCAAGGGGCCGCTATTTTCAGCTACTCATTTTGAAGCCCTATTCATCTGGTGGAGGTAGAGCTGTGAAGAGCTGCCTCTCTAAGCACCAAGGTGTAGCAGTGTCACTGATACTGGCACAAAGTGGTGCATTTCTCCTGCACATCCTAAGCTGGCCCTAACTGTGCATATTCTTTCCTACAGGAAAACGGTTTCCTAACAAAGTTTGAAAGAAGATCACCACTATCTTTCTCTACAATTACAGACATGTTTGCAGCTGTTTTTTCCTTGTTCAGAGAGTACTACTGAAATAAACGGACCTGCTTGCTGCAACAAGCTTCATTGCTAAGTTTTCCTCCAAGCAGTATCAACTAGAAAATAACTTCCCTGCATAATTTGTTTTTAATTTATTTCTATTTATTTTGACTAATGCAATGCCTAACACACTCTCCTAATTGTCAAACCTAAAGAAAAGATGCTTCTAAAGAGGAATCAACGCTGCATGTGCAGCAGTGCAAGCCAACCTTTCAGGCACAACTGCTTCGAGAGAGAGAGAGTCCTTTGCATCCACACAGCTCTTGGAATTTCTGTTGCACCTCCAATGAAAGGACATTGTCTTACTGAAATACAATCCAATGGGTTAGGAAACAAGTTTTAATCTCATTTGTTTTGTAAATGAAATACTACTGTAGTGCATTTTTATTGCAACATTTGTATAAGCAAAAGGGGGGGGGGATTTCTGTGGAGAAAAAGGAAATGCAAATTGCAGTGTAAAAGTGGGTACAAGTTACTGATCCAGACAAAGCAATCTTAATGGGAAGAACAACTTGTGGAAGCTAGCAATTTAAAAATGTGCACTCACTTACTGTTAATGCAATGGTATGTGTTTCTTTGTTCTATTTTTAATTGCTCATATCTACACTGACTGTTCTTTCAAAATTTTGTAATGCAGTCACCTGGCTGGACTTTTTAAACCTAAATTTTTTAAAGAGAGAAGTACAAATTGTTCTGATTTGTTACAGTGTAGCTACACTAATATTTTTGGGGAAAAAAAATAAAATATGCATTTTCAAATCTTATGGTGGGCCTCATCTCTTTCAGAAAAAATTGTTGGATGGGAGAAGGGAGGAAGATCTACCTGGTTAAGGTAACTCAAGAAAGCTGTTAGAGAGCTACTGGAGAATCTAAGAAATACATGGGTTAGAAGACCAAGTATGTCAGTACTACATGTGCTGTAGTGCTCCATTATGATTTGGTAGTTTATAAAAGAAATAGACTAGTTTTCATAAAATAAATGATCTGAATCAACTTTGATGACAGAAATGAGTGTTTTGGGTTACACTGCCAAGTCAGCAAATTCACAAGTAGCCCTAACAGATTTCCAGACTTTTATAGTCTGGGGCAACTACTATTTGGACTCAAGAACCATTTGATTTGAAACTTTAAACAGTAGTTTCTTACCGATTCATTCTAGAAGGGTGTTCTTTAGCTGTACTGACTGTACTGCAGTTGGGAACCAAGGTAGCACTGTGCCTGTGGCTCACAGCAGCAACATTCTGAGATAAATTCTATGTATCACCAAGGCTTTATGACACTGGCAGAATGAAGCAGCCTTCTTCTGGTAATGGGTTCTCCAGCCAACTTAGTGGCTTTAACTACACACACAGATGTTAACATCTGCCAGAAACTGTATCGCTTCCTCTTCCATGAAAGCAAGAGAGATGATTTAGCATTCATTGCTGGACTTCAGCTGACCTCCTTTTCAGTATCTAAAGATGGAGTGTAAGAAAGGAGACAGACTCTTTAGCAGGGTCTGTTGTGACAAGAGGAAATGTGTGTTGGACAAGAGGAAACGGTTTCAAACTAAAAGAAGGGAGATTTAGATTGGATATAAGCAAAGATTTTTTTTACAATAAAGATGGTGAGGCACTGGCACAGGTTGCCCAGAGAGGTGCTGGGTGCCCCATCCCTAGAGACACCCAAGGTCAGGCTGGACGGGGCTCTGAGTACCTGATCAGCTGTAGGTGTCCCTGTTCAGTGCAGGGGAGTAGAACCAGATGGTCTTCAAGGGTCCCTTCCAATGATTCTATCAACACCTAGAGCAGATGCATACAGTGCCTGTTTCCACATCCCTAATAATGAGGAAACCAAAGGACACTGGCAGTATCTCCCTTCTGAGCCCATCACCCAGGCCTGCACACAGGGGGAGTGAAGCTGCAGCGGGTGCAGCGCTTTCTGTTCCTCGCAGCCCACGAAATCTCATCTGCATTCCAGGTCCTCCAGCCATCACCAGGGCCTGTAGGGATGTGAAACTATCTGGCAGGCAGTGGTCAAATATCCTGCTGAAGTGTAATTTCCCTTTCTACAACAAAATTAAGAAAGGGGAAATTCTTTGCAATCGATGCTAGACTGAAAAAAGAAATGACAGGCCTTGAAGATGTTTTGGCATGGCTCTGGTCTCACCCTTCTGCATGCCCAGAGAAGGACAGTGAAGCTGTGAAGGGCCTGGACACACAAATCTTACAGGCAGCAGCTGAGGAAGCTGGGATGATTCGGTCTAGAGAAGAGGAGGCTCAGGGAAACCTTACTGCTCTCTGCAACTGCATGAAGGGAGGTTGTGCTGAGGCAGGGGTCAGCCTCTGTTCCCAGTAACAGTGATAGGGTGAGAGAGAATGGCCTCAAGATGCAGCAGGGGAGGTTCAGGTCGGATATTAGGAAGAAGGTCTCCAAAAGAGTGGTGATGCAGCGGCACAGGCTGCACAGGGAGGTGCTGTGGTCACCGTTCCTGGAGGTGCTCAAAAACCGTGGGGATGTGGCACTGGGGGCCATGAGGCGCGGTGGGGTGGGCTGGGGTTGAACCGGGTGATCGTAGCGCTCTTTTCCAACCGTGAAGATTTGGTGACTGTGCACCCTCACAGCTTAGCGGCCAAATGAAGCACAAACCGTGCCCAGAGCCCACCGGAGCTTTCCCTGGCCCGAAACCACGGGACCGCCCAACTCCCCGCAGGCAGCGCTGAGCGGAGGTGACCGACCGAGCGCGGACAGAGGATGAACTCCCCTCAGAGGCCACCGAGCACCCCCGGCCGGCCCGCCGCCCCGCAGTCCCCTCCCCGTCGAACTGGAAACCGCGGGGGTGCCCGGCCCGTCAGCTCGGCGAGGGGCGAGGCGGTGCCGCGGCCCGCATGGAGCCGCCGGCGGAGGGCGGCGGCGAAATGGCGGCTGCGCTGGGGGCCGCCAAGCGGGCGCTGCGAGCAGAGCTGCGGCACAGACTGCGGGCCCTGGGCGCAGCGGAGAAGCAGCGGCAGTCCCGGCTGCTGAGTCGCAAGGTGGGTGCTTCCAGGAAGAGCGGAACCCGGAGGCGGGGGGAGGGCTGCGGGCATTGCAGGACCCCTCGCTCCTGGGGCGCTGCGAGGAACGAGCTCTTCCCTTCCTTCAGCCGGCGGCCGGGATCGTAGGCCGCGGCGGGAAGCGCTGCGTGCCGGGAGGCTGTGAGGCTGGAGGCGAGCTTTGCGACAGAGCCCAAAGCGGCGGGGTTTTGCGGCAGGCGTTCGGCTTGCGTTTGTCGCATCGCTCTGAAAACTTTGCGATTGACTGGTTGCGGCCTTTCGGCTGCCGTTTCCCGTTCGTGCCTTTCAGTGTGCTTCTTCCGTGCAGTTCTGTTCCTAATGTAATTTCCATGCTTTAAAGCTACCGGGCAGGGCTCACCTCAGCCGTGCTTTTTGGAATTTCTGTTTGCATTTGGGTGATTGAATTTTTATATTGCTGTATTTTATCATTTTAATAAACACAATAAAAGATATTTTGCAGTCACTGCACATAATAGAACACAGCTCTATTTTCTTTTTTTTTTTTTTGCAGCACCAGCGTGTGCATGTAGTTGATCTGCATTTCTGTGGTTATTTTCCTGCAAAAGGACCTAAAATCATTTTATAAACTTAACTTAATAGTAATGTGCAGCCACTTCATGATTTAGCAGCACAGAAACTTTAGGACAGAGGTTGAACTAGAACTCATGTATGCTTTTTTTTTTTTAATTTCGAATGTTTCATTCTTTCCCCTTTTATATATATAATGTCCTACTAAAATATGTTTGCACTGTAGTAATTTCCCATCCTATCCTTAAATTCCAGTTTTTTGGAGCACTGTCCAAAAATGCACAGTCCTTGGCCAACCTTATACGCACCCAGGCCACGTAGTGCAGAATAGTTGGAGCCCTCAGCCTTTGGTTTGACCACAGCTGATACACTCAGCAGCAACACATTTATTGTTGGTAGTAAGAACGTGCTAAAAGGTAAAGCTTTTGTTTTACTTAAAGGAAGGCTGGGGAGATATGACAAATTCATGTCACCATGACATTTTGCTAGTATGACACAAGTTGAAAGTCTAGAGCTTTCTTCAGACAGGGTGGCATTCTGCAATGACAGAAAGCAGTCAACTTCCTCATGGGAAAGCGATGCAATAGACATGAAGTTTCTGAGAATGCTGAGAAAATACTTGGAACAGCATGAGGCTCAAAGTGCAGCTTTATAATACACACCAGAAATGGCAGCTAATAAAAGCAAGCACATTATTTTATAGCACCTGAACAATATTTTTCGAAGCAAAATCTCTTCTCAAAACGATCTTTAAGTTCAAACTGAAATTGCTACGCTAGCTGGCCTAGCCACTGGTGTTTAATTAGCTACTGGATGACTGTTTTTCTTTAATGTGCACATCCATGATTGAAGTCATGCTGTTTGCATGCTCTGATTCTGCAGTAATAGCCATCAGTGGGTGAGCAGAGGGCACATAATATTTTTTAAGCGTGGAAATTTTTTTACTCTTCTCAGAAACTACTCAGAGCAGCTTCATCTTCACGTTTCAGAAAACATCACTAATTTTGTCTTCCCGGTAGCTTGTGGTTTTACATCTCCAACCTCATTTCTTTCTGTACTGCATAATCAATGTGTTGTTGGACATGTCAGAACACATTTGGCCTGTATGGTGCCCACAGCACCACTTTGAAAGTGGAGAGCTGTGTGTTTCAGTTTGCCTGTTCTCTGAAGCCATGAGAAGGTGAGGGAACCCTTCAGCAACATGAATTGCAGGCTCCAGAGAGTGCTGTGATTCGACTCAGTAGTCAGTTCTTTCAAACAAAGGCTAGCATGGAGATTCTGTTGTTCAAAAACTTAATAACTCAGTTGGAAGAGTCTGTGGGTAAGATTGGGTAAATTACAAAGAGAAATAAAATGCACTTTGGAGTTGCTAGGTGCTTCTATCGTCAAGCAGAACATTACCATAATTAGGGCTGGAGTACCTCATTATATCTTACCTTCCAAAAATGTATCCGTCTTTTGATACTGGGTTTGTAACTGGGGTGCTAGAAAGAAAGGACAAAAAGGAATGAGAACCAATTTGAAACTCAGATATTAGCATATCTTTCTCCAACAAGTGCAAGGGCTAAAGCTCAGAAGGGCAGTTACCCCGAAGTTAGGCAAACACAGAGGATTTGCTGTTCTCTGTTCATTGATAAGCCCTGTTTCTCAATTTTTGAGAGATGTCTGGAAGTGTGTAGAACAATTATAAGTCCCATTTAATTCACAAGGGACCCATTTGTATTTGTTTTGTAATAAACTAGAAAAAGAGAAGACAGGCCTTTAAAAAAAATCCTCACAAATCATAATACGGGATTTACTCTGGAATTGGGCAGAGACACAGCAAGGTATGAATCTGTTAATTTGTTTTTTTTAAACCACATTCGCTGCTTTTTGTTTTCCTTCCCACATTCAATCTTTCCTAAGTCCAGCACAGACAACCTCCTGAAAATCAAAAACGTGCAAGTCCATCTTTCCTTCAACCTCCAAAAAACATACAGCAATAAGATTGCTCATCAAAAGCAGGTGATGTTTGTAGCTGTATATCTAAATTTGCTTTTGGAAAGGCATCCCAGATTAACAAAAGAAAGGCCTGATCTTCTAAGACTTTGAGCTCTGCAGTCAACTGCTCTGATGCATATTTTCTTTTGGGTTATTGTAATCAATGTTGTAATCAATGCACTTCTCGTTGTGGCCAGGTCCAGTTATGAAGCACAGCATATAAAAAAGATGGAATTAAAGGAATGCAAAAACCTCATGTATAAGCTGGCAGTTCTGACCTGCTGCATTTGTCCCCAGTGATGTCGGGTATTTAAGGATACTGGTGCTGTATGGCATAAGTACTTGAAGGGTCCGGACTGACTCCAAAATTGTTTTGTTGTTAGTCTCAACCTGTTTTACTTTTATCTGGGTACAAAAATTTGCTTATTTTGATTTTGCTGATGGTAGAAGTGTTGGAACAGGAGACAAAGTCATTTTATTCTCTTTATGGTAATTTGTATTTCTACAATACTCCAATGGGTATTTTCCTCCAGTGGTGTTTTTAATTAAAATAAAGTCAGTCTTTTCGTGAACTCTTCCTGAACTGATGATGGCAGTTTCCTTTACAGGTGATTGGGCATTCCAAGTACCAAGAATCCAAAAGAATAGCAATCTTTTTGAGCATGCCAGATGAAATCCAGACAGAAGAAATCATCAAGGACATTTTTAAGCAAGGCAAAGAGTGTTTCATCCCACGTTACAAACCTCACAGCAATCACATGGACATGCTGAAGTTGTCATCAGCTGAAGACATGGCTTCACTCACTTTGACATCCTGGAATATTCTTCAGCCTAGTGATGGTGACAGCACAAGAGAGGAAGCTCTTGCTGGCGGTGAGTAATTTCGTCGTACATCATAGGGTTGTTGAGCAGGAGCAGCCTGGTGGGAAATAACCTGATCACAAGAATTAAGTGCTTTGCTTTGGTCTTACATGCTTTGGTAGATATGCTGAGGTCAACGTTAGCAGGTGTTACTTTCTCTTGCCTGTTTTTCACTGCTCTCTGCCACCACTCAGCAGAACTGGCAAGAGCAAGACTGGACAGTCGATCCAACTGAAATAAGTCCATCGCTCCAGATAAATCATCTCCCTGGTCCTGTTCCAGGGACAGGCTCAATGCAATCTTGGCAAGCACAGCATAGAGGCTCACAGAGGAGGCAGGAGCTTGCCAGGAGTCTCTTGAGATGCCATTGAAAGTCACGGGGATTCACAGTTTTCAGATACACTTTGAGAACTTTGATTTCCACTGCATGAAAAGTGCAAAACGTTTCAGATGATGCCTATAGGCTGACATGAGAATTTTCTGAAATCTTTGATCCTGCAAATTGTATTGCATGGGTGAAGCACAGTGCTGCTCATGCAGAACAGTTTTCTGGACTGAGACCTTAGACTGAAAATAAAGTATCTTGCTCGTAGGATTGGATAAATATCATAAACTCTTTTCAGTCATTGTTGTTCCCTTACCTTTTTTATTCTGGTCTTATAGTGGTGTCTCAGATTCTTCATAGCGTTGAAAAATTCATGTAGATCTGCACTGATCCCAAATTAACCTCTGTATTTTACCATGAAACTCCCCAGTTTCTAAAGAACTGTGAACAATCTTACCTTTTCTTTGTCTGCATTATTGTCACTTTTTATAAGCAATAACATCATCCTGAAACATCTGCAGAATTTTTTAGTGGTATTAATGGAAAACATGTTGCATTTGTGCTTGAAACCTCAGTCTGGGGAAATTTTCTCTGGACGGAAATTTACCATGCAGACAGCTTCCACACCTCACAGCTTTTGAATGTTCAATACAGAAACATAAAATTTATATGAAGCTGTTTGGTTGAACTGGGCTTTGCATTTGTTTTGGGATGCTAATGCACTTTCCCTGAACACTGTGCTTTAGACAAACATTGCTGAAAGCATTAGCTCTAGTACACAGTCTTCAATTATCAGCATTTTCACTGTGTTTGATTCCCTTCTCTTTTATTTATCATTACCTCTTCCTTAATCCATGATCCTGTCTGTCCATGTCTGCAGTATAGCTAGCAAGGGATTCAACTGCTTCATACAGCTGTGCTCTTTGCATTTAATATTTAGTACTGTTACTTGTTTTCCTATTGGTTTTTCATCATGAATTTGCAGGTATCAGTGGTATCTCAGAGCTTTTGAAGGTAACCCATAAAAAGTCCAGGGTTCTGTTGACTGGGCTTGCTTTAGGTACTCGAAACAAGCTTTTGTACTGCCAAAGAGCTGCTGTTAGTTGACTTTAATAAGTCTCTTGCAGAGGTCACAGAGTAAGCACACAGTTTTAATTGTAATGAGAGCAAGAATTACCTGGTATAGAGTACATAGGAATGGACTTCTTGGGGATGACTTGTATGGGGCTATGAAGATGGAGAATGCAGGAGCAAGCTGTGGTACCTGTTTATCTCTGGAGCTGCTGCACCTGGATCCAGTGATGGGCATAGAACAGCACCAAGAAAGCTTGGTAACTTTTAAAATGGTACTTTGTTTTTATGACCAGCAGTTGAAATCACTGATGCACAGCCGCATCAGACTTGCTCTGCCTAAAGCTTCAGTTTAATCTTTTGTACTCAGTAACAAACAAGTAATTAATTCACTGTGGATTGGAAGTCAGACCATAATCCTTTCTCCCTGGATAGGTTTTGAAAACTATGAAGTAAGTTTGGTTTTTTCTTTGTGGCATGGTTGGACACACTCACCTCAATCCTTCTCCACAGAAACAGACACCGACTTTCAGCGCTTCTCTAAAATACTTCTACATTTTTGTGTCAGTTATATCCACTGAGCTTTGGTACGCTTGCAGGAATGCAAATTGTCTTGCTGCCACATTCATCCTCCACTGTTGGAATTATGCATGGATGAAACATTTATCTTTGTGATTTTATCAAATACTGTGGTGATCCAAGGCATTTACACTGATATCAGGAGATGACATGGTGTTATATTAGTAATGTTCCCATTGCTTTCATAAGTTGCTATGTAACTTCCAAGGAATACCCTGCAGGTACATAAATAAGTCATGTCACTACTGAGTGTATTCATTTTGCATGACAAAAAGCTTGAATTCAGATAGCCCTTAAAACTTCTTTACTTTTTACAGTTATGGTTGCTGTGAAGAATAGCTCAAATGTAAGGCTAAGTAAATTTCACATCAACTTTCCTAGTCTTCAGTAGCACTCACAGGCTGTGAGTACCAGGCACCAACGCTACCTTTTGAAGAAAGTCATTTTTTGTTGGATCAGGGTTTACCTGTTCTCATCTTGGCAGCACATGGTGTTACACATTGCTGGCACAGCAAAAGCCACTGCAGTTTTTGTAGTAGATAGTCTGTTGTCTTCTCTACCGTGCATTGATAACTAGTTTTCATATGAAGAGTTCTTTCCTTCAGGCTAAATGGACATGGTAACAAGTAACAAATGTGGAAAAAGCCCAGATATTTTGTATGGGGTATGGATGTACGTATGTGCATTACTCAGTTGATTTCTAGATATATCTGCTGAAATATTCTCAGCAACCTCTCAATTTCTCAATATATGCCCTTTCGTTTGATTATATCCTTGCCCACCTAAAGCATAAATACATACTAGTATAGTGTTTGCTAAAATGGTACTTTTGATTAAAAAATCTCATCACAGTAACTGTTCGTGGGAGTATAGACACTTTGCACAGCTTTGGAAGGAGTAAATCAGATAAAACCATGCTCCCTGTTTGCTTTTTCAATGATTCTTACAGAGATTTGAAGGGTACTTCACCAGCAGCTCTCATCTCAGCATGGTTTAAAGAGGCGGTGTGGTTCAGCAGGGTGGACGTGGGTTTCCTTACTTGTATTATCATGTATTATTATTTTAATTTGCCTTGAGTACTATAGGAAAAAAAAAAAAAAAAAACCAGCAAATTTACTACTTGTAAGAATAGATTATTCTTCTTGGGTCTTGAAAACAGTAACTAGATTCAACGCATCCATATGATAAAATGCCCCTACAAGGAAAAGCAATGGCAGATAGCCTAAATTGCCCCCCAAAAAGTTGATGGTCACAATCCAGTTAAAGAAAGAAAGAGTTACTTACCAACCCCCAGGATCAGGTCTTACAAATACACCAAAAGGAAGGATCTGCAGGTACAGATCCTTCCCTTTGGGGCAGCCAACCCTTAAATGAGGCGTAGGGAGAGGTGGAACCTGGTTCCAGTCACACAGGTGAATTGTTTTCACCTGTGCTCCCTGGGCTGGCTGTGTACCTTCACCAGGTGCTCAATCATTGGTTCATTCCCATACAGCCCCTTTTCAAACCAATAATTTCTCTGTGAACTTAATGTCTGCCTCCAGCCCTCCAGTTCTTTGCCCAACAGTCCAAGTCTCCATTTCCAAGCATCTTTTCTGAGCCAACTCCCTCTTTCCTCTTCCTCCCAGCCATAGGCTGCCATTTCGTGGGCAGCTGGGCCAACATAAATAGCTTCCCTCCACCGGAAAGGACATCATGTGCTTTTTCTTCTTTCACTTGTCTGAGCCCAGACATACAAGATTCCTAGTCCCAGTATACTCATTTCCTTCCCCACTGGGCTGGCTTCTTCTTCATTGACTTGGAAGAGTTCACTTTCTGTTAAATTTTCATTTTCTTCTGCTAAGCAATGCAGAATTGCTTCTCAAGCACAGTTTGGTGATAGTTTTTGTTGATCATTGCAGTGTTAAATAAGCTGCTGCCCTCTCCTCCTTACTTTCTTTCTCACTGTCCCCATCCCTCCTCTGTGGAGCAGTACAGGTATCTGTACTGGAAACCTAGTCTAGGTTAGAACCAGCCCACCACCAGTAAAAGGCTCTCCTCTTAGGGCCATGTGCCATTTGGACTGCTGCAACTACAGGCTTGGTAGGGAGCTGGTGATGAGGGGTTGTGTAAACTGGTGGCTCGCCAGAAGAAATGCTAGTGAAACTTCAGTCATTTCCTTCCTTGTTTCACTTCCCAGTCTTGCTCCAGTTTGACAGGCTTTGTGATGGGGCCCTCCTGGCTGCCCATGGCTTGGAGTCTACAGGCTGGAAGGCCTGAGCTTGCAGCTCCAGCTCTCTCTGCTGGCTTTAGGAACATTCTTTCCCTGCAGCACGCTCTTACCCTGGCCTCCCCATCAAACTGGATGAAGAGTATTTTCCTCCTGTCTGCCTGTTTGGGTTGGGATCTTTTAACTCAGATAAGTGACTGGATTGAGTTTGCCATGTGGCTGTGGGGCAGGCAGAATGGAGGGAATGTCCCATGTAAACTGGCACTGGTTCCTGGAAAGTTGTGGGGCTGTCCATGTGTGGTTTGGAGACGGTGACAACTGGAGAGGCCCAGCATTAACCCTGACAGATCTTTCCTGAGCCCGTGCAAACAGCAGGTTTTAACAGCATTTTATAAGACTGACTCAAATGGACTTTGAAAGGGTTATAGCCACGTTGTTGACACAAAGGCTACTCTGATCGAGATTTCTTGCCTGAAACATGGAGCTGCAGAGCTTTCCTGGACATTTTTTGCTAGCTTTGTTCTCAGAAACCGATGAACCGTTTTGTCTGAAATTAAAAAAAAAAAAAAAAAAAAAAAAGAACAAAACAACCTCGGTTTGGCAGAAATACCCAGGCTGGAAAATGTCATTTGAAAATATAGCATTTTGTGATAATGGGCCATGCTAAATAAGCTGCAGCTACTCTCCTGAAACATAAATATTTTTCTCCCAGAAATGAATGTATAAAGAACTGGACTTGTAATTTACTTTAGAGACTTCCAGAATTTTCAGTACTGGAAATTTGGTGACCTCCTGATTGCAGTATATGTGTTGTACCTTCAGAATAATCAGTGAGATGCTAACTAGACAACCCACGATTTGGAAAGTATGTTATTTATTAATAATAAGGAAAAATCCAAAGTTCAAACGAAGTGAGGAAATGCTAACATACATCTAGCAATGATTTACAGCTGCTTTGTTTTCACATAAGCCTTGTATGCTAGGTTAGTTATATTTTGCTGTCCTTATAACTTGCAGAATACTTTGAGCCTTGCTGCAACATGAATGCCACAGCATGCTGGTAGCTGGGAAGTGTGGTGTACAAGAGCTACTTATCCTCACAAGGAAACACTGACTTCCTCTAGACTGCCATTCCAGGCAACCTCATGTGGTTCAAAATGATTCCAGGATGTTGATTAGCTCTATTTTGAACTTTTCCATTAGGATCTGCCCTGCAGAAATGTGTTAGCCCTCAAAAGCTCGGTTTCACTTGTCACTGAATGCCACTATTGAGTCATACATTCAGAGAGCTGCGTGTGTTGCCAGGACTGATGGTCTGCCTTGTGATGCTGTCGGTATTCTCAATCGTTCCAAATTTTAGCAAAGTTCTTTAGAAGCAGTGAGAATACAATCTTAAGAAGAAGAGGTTTAACATACAGGTAAAATGGGATGTTAAAAGATAGGTAATGGGCTAGGAGCCCTCTCCTGCCCAAAACAGAAAGCACCAAAAGTGAGAGGATTTTGAAAGATGAGACTTATGGGAGCTGAGAATCAAAAGGCAGTATGAGGAGAAAATGCCTTGCCTTGAAGCACAGAGGTCTAATAAGCTACTTCAGATCCATTAGAGGTGGTGGTGTTGTACGTGGAGGTTTAATGGGAGTATGCAACATGCTGTTAATCATTCTGAAAAAAGGCAGGTAGTAAATAATACTCAGGGGTAACTGTGACATATTTAAGTGATATACATCTCAATGTGCATATCTGGAATAAATGAAATGTGGCTTTGTGGAAAGCAGGCATGATAAATATTGCTGTTTAGTAAGAAAAAATAAAAACACTAATCAAAATTGTAAAGTGATTGAGGATAGTGTTAGATTTTCCTTTCCTCTGGGAGTCCTGATTAAAACATACACTACAGTATATGTCAAGAGTTAGATTATAATTTAAAGTCTCTTTGCGCTGGTCATAAAAAAGAAAATCTGAAACCATGGAACGAAACAAAATGGAAAATCAAGGCTTAGTTCTTAATGTAATCTATTTTTTAATGAAATGATCCGTGGTTTGGATGAACTTCTGCATGGAGACAATGAGCCATAGTATTTTGATACGCATTAGGAGAACAAATTCAGTGCTGGGTCACAGCTCTGGGCATTCAGTCCAGCATCAGGAGTTTTACAAGGTGCAGGAAATCTCACAACTTGTACATCTGTAGCAGTAACTGAAATTTCTTCCTGCCTCTGTACATGCAGGTCCTGACTTATTCCCTTACAATTTACGCTTTAGCTGTGTGCACTCTGGTCGTGCCTATAAGCAGCTAATGTTATTTGTATTAAGCCCTTGGCTCTGCAGCCTTCTGACAGCAGTGAGTTGTACTCAGTCATAATATGAAACATTATGTTCCCTGTTACGTTAATATTGTATTATGTTCCTGTGCTATGTGTAATACTGTGTTCCTTGTATTCAATTTAAATTTGTTGCTTTCATTTCAAGTGATACCTCATTCTTCTGTGATGAGAAGTAAATAAGGATGTTTGATTTACTTTCTCGTTATTATTCATTGCTTAGTTAAGCCTGTATTATAACAATAGCATTTTTTTCTTTGCCAAGTGTTTTCTGTTTTCTTATTCTCATATGAAGGCTTTCCTACATCTGTAGCAGTTCCACCCACAGCTCTGTCAACCTTTGCGATTTCTCTGTGTTATTTTGGAGAAAAGATGTCCGAGATACCATTTTATGCCTAGGCGATTAAACATTGTGAAATAGGTGTAAAGACAGTGTATTAGTTAATTCTTTCTGTACATACCATATCACTGCTTTCAAATCAGCTAGCTGGGTAGGCCTTTTTTGGTGGTTCCCACACAGGTAACCCACAAGCACAAGTTTTTACACAGATGCCTGTTACGTTATTCCAGCTCTGTAAAATAGACCAGAGGTAATCTTAAATTATTCTGCATAGTGTGTTCCTTAACAAGAAGCACTAGGAAGAGACTTGCTTGGAAAAATAACTATTTCAAGGTTTGGACCCAGCTGTGGCAGCAACTGCTCCCCCGAGGTTTCTGTGCGTTTCAGCCTTCAGCTGCAAGATGTGCGGTGCCATCCCCAGCACTGGATCCCTCTTCCCTGCAGTGATGCCTTCCCTTCCTCTAGTGCTGCACAGCTGCCACAGCTCTCTTGAGACTGCCCTGCAGCACTCCACACCCAATTTGCTACTTGAACACCCATAGTTTTAGTTGAACTTCTCCCATTTTTTCTATTTGAAATTCACCTGCAGAATTCTCCTGCAGAAGCTGTCAGCTGGAGGTGTTCTGCGGGGACGTTGCACTGAGGGACATGTGGGCATGGTGGGGTGGGCTGGGGTTGGACTTAATGATCTCAGTGGTCTTTTCAACCTTAATGATTCTATGATTCTCTGCATGGTATGATTACAGAGTCTCTGTCTTTGAAAGATTTTGGGAAAAAAAACTCTAAGATGGGAAAGTTGATGTGTCTCTGTGTCATCACTTTGTAACGTCCTTTGGTATCCTTTCATCCTGAATTTCTCTGGTGTAAACTAAACCATGAACACTGTGGTTTAATTTTAACACTATGTCTGTGCAGGGTATCCTGCAGTGAACCTGGAGGCCTGAGAGTTCTATTATGCTACAGCTTTTTGCTTATGTAAAGTTCATTAAGGCTTTAAAAGTGCTTTTCTTTGTAATTTTAATTGTCACATCCACATTTGCCTTCTTGCAGAAAACATTCTCCTTGCACTCAGGAAAACAACTAAAAAGATTACTCCTGTAATCAATTAAAGTTGATACAGAACTAAAGTCAACATAGGCACAGGCTTTAAATTCATTGCGAGTGACTCCAAAGTGTTTTGTTTCGGATTGCTAATTTTGCTACAGAGTGAATAGTAGCATTGTCATTTTCTTTATCCTGTCTCCTGGATACAAGAGTTTTTCAAAAGCAAATAAGAGGTTGGGTTGTTTTGTGGAGTGTGGCATGAGTCTGTGTAATAAATTAGTACAGAGGAAACATGAAGATGGAGGCATCTTTAGCTGCATGGACTAACCCAGACAGATTTTTGTCTCCCTTTATTTTCCTTTTTGGAAAGGAGGAGGGGACACCAAACTTATCTCTGTGCCTTGGTGTACGTCATCTGAATAATTTGGAGGAAACCTTTTCCTGCTGGTCACCTGTGTATTTGCCCACGTGGATTGTAGGTGCAGTTTGCTGACAGAGCTGAGCCTGCTGGCTGGTGCCAGTCCTGCTGCCTTAGTCTTGCTTCCAGCTCTGTTCTGCCCTTGTCCTCCCAGCTCTGTTCTCATCTCTGGTACTCACTGCTGAGCAGATTCAGCTCATGAATGCAGCACAGGATTACTATTTATTCTTTTTTCCCTAGGATTGGTTTTCTGCCAGCTTGTTGGGCTCTGAAGCCAGGTCAGCATTTTTTCAGTTACAAAAAAATTGTCTTCCTGGCACAGGTAATTCCTGCTCTCTTTGCTGAGATTCAAAACACACCATCAACTCCCAGTGCGGTGGGAAATCCCACGGAGCTGGCAGGGAGCCACTGGCTTCTAGGGGGCAGGAGTTCCTTGCAGCTGTTTCACAGTATGAGGATAACTCTTGGTCTTCATTTTGGCATCCTTACTGTGCTCATTTCCTGCTTGTGGTGGCTTTAGCGCTCTTGGGACGGGAATCAGCTTTTGGGTATAGATGGAGGGCAAATTGCTGTCCAGGAGTAATGTGAAGTCCTTTGCCGGCAGGTGTCAGTATTCCATAGATTTACTTTGGAGCACTGATGACATTTAGGCTGTTTTCTTACAATTGAAGTCTCATCCCTGCATTGTCACACACATAGGAGAGAGCAAGTGCTCCAAACCAACATCTCTGGATAATCAGGGCATCTGGAGTGAGGGAGGTAGAGAATTCCAGGGATGTTTGTGGTATCTTTTAAGCTGTGCAAGCTTAAAAAACCCAAAATCTTGTGATGGAAGAAGCCGGATTTCTCAGCTGTTGTGATGTCAACATGTTTGACACTAACAGTGAAGGTGCCATTATCTACAAACCAGCTGACTCTCCCTGCTCAGCAAACCCTGCCAGTAAGCATGCCTAATGTTTCTGTCAAGTGGTGTAGCTCCTTGCAGGTTTCTACACAGCTGATGTCTTAACTGTTTGTATTTAACGAGCAGTTTGGAGTATGTTTTGAAAGACTATCTGCTGACTGAGTCAAAGAGGTTGGAAATATTGATAGTGATACATGATGTGTTGAGAAAAAAAATCCCCAAATGATTCACTTCTGACATATTTTGATTTAAAAATAGCCAGACAGCAGAAAGCAAAAGAAGAACAAGAGTGAAGAAATGAAGCGCACATGTGCACGTGTCAATTGGAAGTGTTTAAAATATTTAAATAAGTCCTTAGATAATCATTATGTTGAAAGTAGCTGATAAAATCTTGAAGAATCTCACATAAATACATATTGAGATACACAAAGATTCTCATGTTTTAGCAGAGTTCCAGTGCCAGCATAAACAATGCCTTGCCAGTTTCTCTGAAGGAGTAGCACTGCAGTTGGCATTTTCTGGTTTAACAAGATGCGTTGATGTGCTCTAAAGGAGCTGTAAGGCACTTTGTCTTCCCTTGGAGTTGCTCCTTTGTACATCTGGCTTCAGAGCACTGTGGTGCTTTACAAACAAAGGAGAACCCAGGTGCGACCAACCCTTAGGACCAAAAATTGTTTGTTTCCCATGCTTTCCCAATCAAATCATTCTAACTGTGCTCAAGTATCTGAATGTCAGGAATAGGTAAGTAATTTTTCACAGGCCGGTAACTCAAACATTTCTAGGCAATGATTTCCTTTACTCTGAATTTGCAAGACCAGGCATTTTTGTAGGAGGCATTGGGTAATTACGGTTAATTTACTGTGCTTTTACCAGCTTGATGAATAATAGTGAAATAGAAAAGTACTTGATCAAATTTTCTTTTGGGTAGACATTTGGCAAATGTTGAAAATGAGACATAGACCTCAGCTGACTGCAACTTAAACCTCAGGGGAAATGAGTGTGATGGTTGTAGCCTCACATAGCCTTCCCACAGTGGGAGCCCAGCTAGAATTTGCAAGTCTTAGCCTTGTACAGTAGCATCACTGGTGACACATGAAGAGATAGTTTGGAGCAGAGCAGGTTTGTTTGTGAAGCTGTGCAGGGCCCTTAACCTCTCAAATGCCTTGGCGCTAAATTTTGTTTTAAATGAGTTCAGAATAGAAGGAGGGTGTTTACTTGACTGCAGCTTCATAGCACAGAAGCTGATCAAAAGGAATTATTAGTGTGTTTTGCAAGTTTAATAACAAGAGAGTAGCTGCCACTCCATTGTTTTAAACCTGTATTAGTGATGGCTAGAATTTGGCTTCTCAAGGAGAAGTATAAATATTTTATCATGCTGTAGTTCAGGAGGGCAAGTGTGAACTGTGAGACCAATGTTTCATGCTGACACAAAACACAGAATGGATGAGTAGACAAATAAGTGCTGAGTTGCTCGGTGCTTGTTTGTAGATTCTGCTGATGGCTCTATTTTCTGCAAAATATTTTATCGCAGTAGTAACGAAAGCTGTCCCAAGTCGTGCTAATAGACCAATTAGCTGTGGCACATAGATGGCACAGCAGATAGGGTGAATGTATGTGTGCAAAAGACATTGCTGGGTGCGTCGTAGTTGTGCATGGATTTAGATAAAATGTTGAGTAAGGGAGGTGGGTAGCAGAGAGATGATGTGTTTGAAATGAAAGGCAATATCTTCCCACTTTCATCTGGAAGGAAGGACTGGGAGGTTAGCAATCTCAGCAGTGGTGCAAGGGGCACTCCGGGCATTCTATAGGGGAAGGCTTAATGCTAGTCATAAAAAGAAAGGAATTTGTTTTTTTGTAGCATAATTGAAATATTTGCTTCTGTGGAATTGTTTCCCATGAGATCTAGTGATTAACCTAGACCACAGTGAGTTAGGTGCTCTGCAGATACAGAACCAGATGATGATCTGTGCCCTGCAGTGTACATTGAGAAGCTAGCACCTACCCAAGAGATAAGGCATAACTGTGCTGATGGTAATTAAAGTTACAGTAATGATTCTGCTATTAATTAGAACTTTCTCAGTTATTACAACTCATTGGCCCATACCCTGCATGTCGCCAAGACTGGTACTTTCAATATTAGGATTCAGTGCTCAAGTTAATGTTTACTTCACAGATGCAGCCTGTGGTTACCGTGTCCCTGGGATGGCAGTGCTGCTGTTCCATCTCCGTTAGGACTGTCTGGCTGTGCAGGGGATATGCATGGCCCACACCAGGCAGCAGGCAGGTGAGGCTGACTCAGATCCAGGAGGTCGTGCTGGCTGCCTTGCCTGGGACAAGGCCCCGGCAGCCCTTCCGTGACCCATACCTGTGCACTCTGATGGACCCTGCTGTAATTAACCATTGTCAAGAGTGCTTCAGAAAATGCCTCTTGGCATTTCAAATAGGAACATTAGAGTAAGGAGAGGAGAAGTAATCAGGTGCAAGGAGCAAATCTTTCCCTGGGGAACAAATCAAACCTGATATCATCATAAAGGGTAATGAGAAATGCATTGCTGAAGGGAGGAAATTCACCAGCTGCCTAGAGGAAATGAAACTTTGTATTCCCTATTTAAAACAGCAGAGAGAGGGTACTAAAATTTTGGTCTGCTGGTTAAGTGGGGGACACGCAGTGTGCACACCTGCCTGTTGCGTGTGGTTTTGCCACACATTTCCTGAGTCCTTGGGCCAGTCATTTCACTTTTCTGTGACATAAGGTTTGTCTACATGGATGTGTGTACAAAGTGTGCCTGCACAGCCACGTGGCAGGTTCTGAAGCCATGACTGCATACCGCTAAATAAAGCAAGACCAAGTGGCACAGAGCAGCCCTGTCCCCACTACGGAGAACTTGGCCTGTCTCATCTCTTTTGGTCTCTCATAGTGCCAGGCAGTGTGCTGGTACTTGAGCGGTATGGACGAGCTGTGATCCTGCAAATGAATTTGCTTTCTGGCCCTGCTTTATTTAGCTGTATAAATGAAAGCTGTGTGGCCATGTCAGCATGGCTGCATGCCCACATTGACAAGTCAGCGTATATTATTTCACACACAGCGCTACACAGTAGAAGGAGCTGTGGCCACAAGAGCTCATGTCACAGATACAGCGAGTATTAGGTGATTGTCATTGTAATTGCCAACCTTACTTGGATACCCTGTAGCTTACTTAAAGTTTATAAGAAGCATTAGTATTCTCTTCATAGGAGAGCTGGGCTAGTGCAGTGTATTGCTGCCTGAGACTGTGTTCAGCCCTTAGCATTCTGCAGACATTCTGTAAGTACTGCAGGAGGAGTGCAGATTACCTGCAGCAAAAGACCTCTTGACAGTGAGCGTACTGTGAGTGTTGGTTTTCTCCCCTGGGCTCCTGGTGTATTGTCACAGGGATCCACAAGCCTTTAGTTAAGGACTGAAGGCACGCGGGGGAGAGAAACATTACAAGGAGAGGGGCAGAAGTAGGTGAAGATCACAAGGCCTCATTTACAGTGCCTATAAAAACTGATGGGGTGTCAGGGACAATGATGCCATTCCACAGAGTGAAAGTGAGAGAAGTGGGATGTGGGAAAGGAGCAAACTTGCAGGGTATCCTGAGTGGCAACTCGTGATCCTGCAGGACTGGAAGGCTGGTCAGCGTGAGGAGGGCACGTGCCTTTAGGAGTAAGATGTCCTTTCCCTCCCTTGCCATCCTGTTGATGTCTGCTTGCCACTGATAGCAATCTTACACGTCTGCAATCTTGGTCTCATCTGTGTGTCACCTCTCATCCTGTGACGGCTCTTCCCCCACACCGCCGCAGGCACCACAAGAGGTTTTGTTGCTCCCCAGGTTGTGCGGAGGGGAAGTGTTTTCTGCATGCAGCTTTCTGCCGTTCAGTCTAGCTCCCAGAGTTGGATTTTGGGGCAAATTCTTGAAGTGCCTTCAGGCTCGGTGCAGGGTAGCTGTGTCATTTTTCTACTGACAGTCTTGCTTGGTATTTTACTTAAATCTTGTGCAGCGTGAGTTGTGTGGATATCAATCAGTGTGTTGTGAGTCAGAGTAAAGGCATTTAGTATCACAGTGCTCCAATGGAAAAAAAATAAATGAGGGTAGCTGTTAAAGCATTTACAGCATTGTTTTTCATAGTGAGATTTGCACAAGCTTGTTTGAGTTATTTGGCATAAAAATTCCATGATTATAGAGGAAGCTGAGTCATTAAAACAGACTCCATTTCTCCAGAGAACAGAAGAAAACAGTGCTTTAATGCATCTACATTCACTCAAGTATGCCCTGTGCTATCAGTTAAACGGCACAGAAAATATATTTCTTCCCAGCACTGTTCTTGCCAATTCCTCCTTCCCTTAGTGCTTCCCTTGGCTTGCTTTTCTTCTGTCTGTGATGTAGATGTAAAGAGAAATGGCACCTTTTTGCCTAGCAAATTTGCCCCTTGTGTACAATCCTACCTACTAGCAGTAGCAACTGCAAATGTTTTCTTCCTTTTGCCATGAGAGTCACATGGAGTGAAAAAAGCTTGAAACGATCGTATGCTAGAATGAGTTTCTTTCTAAGTATGATTGATGCTTGGTACATACAGGTTCCTGGGCCACCTGAATGCCACTGGTTTGCTAGCGTGAGGCAAGTGATGGATAGAACAAGGAATAAGCATAGTATTAATTGCAGGAGGGCTTGGCATGCATAATCTCCATTACTGATCATGATAACCAGGAAAGACCAGTTGGTTCTTACATTTTAGTCCATAGATCTGACAATTGGCAAATGTCAGTTTTTACTCACAAACTGAGATCTGTCATGGTGCATCATGGTCTGTGTGGTAATACCATAAAAACGGCATCTGTCTTCAGGGGACACTGTATTTCCTCTCTGTTGCCTCTTTTCTTCTTTGTTTGTTATTCACCAATTGTCTTTCTTATGAAACAAAAGTTGACTGCAGTGTGGTGAATCATTTGGGCTCCCTTTTACATCAACCCGTATTCCTATGTAGCCTCTCCTTTGGCTTATTCCCTCTTTGTATTTCCTTGACCTTTTTTTTTTTTCAAAAAAAAACACTCTTGCTAACTGCACGATGCCAGCTTTATAAGATTAATCTTCTCTAAGGGTCTCTTACTGCATTGCCTTGCATATTTTATATCCGTGTTCTAATTTGGTCAGATCATGATGGATAGTTGTTCACATCAGTGACTCCTCTCTGAATGATGAGCAGTGGAAGACAATCTCCAGGAGCTTGAGAAGCGTGTGCAAATGAGTTGGTCTTCTGTGCACCTTTAGTCTACTCTTCCAAGTTGAGTTCAGAGTTGATATTTGATCTCACTTGGGGTTCCCTGGAAACTAAAAAGCTCTGCTCAGCTCTGGTTCTTTCAGTACATGCTCCCATGTATCTCCTTGAATGCTGAGTTGTGTTCTTCAACTGAAAGTGGTGAGAGCTGTGCAGTCCAAAATGGCAGTAGAAACTTGGCTTGGATGTAGGAAAAGCAGAAAAATACCTGATGCATGCCAACTCTGGTAACGAAGCAGAAGGTAATTAGGAACGTGCTTCTTAATGTATTACTGTTCCTATAAGGAAGAAACAGAGGATGGAGATGCAACATTTGCTTTCTTTCCAGGCTCATATTAGCTGTGCTTTCGTTCATGCTAGCTTTCCCCTTCCATTCCTCACCTTCTTTCCTTAAGTGTCCATCTGCTGCAGTAGCAAGTAATGCAGGATTTTATTTGCACTGTGAAACTAGTAAGTGGTGTGTTCTGAGTTCAGCAGTCAGTACCAAGGCAGCCAAATTTATTTGTTCAGAGAATGTCTTGCAAGATTTCTAATGCCAAAAGAACAATCTTTGTGTAAGGATGGGAAGCATCAGAGTGGCTGCGACTGTGCGTGGTGGATGGATGTTGTGTCAACTCAATCCCTTTACATACCTGGCAAAGAAGAACGTTCAGAATATATTGTCTTCGTGCCTCTTTGGTTTTGGGAAGATGAGTGTTCAAAGGTTTGTGACATCTTAACAGCTGTGTCCAGAAGTTGCTCTTTCTCACTTATGCGAGAGAGAGCATAATCTTTCTTCTCTCCTTCTTTATTCTTTTTCAATGTTTGTGGCAAATGTTGAAGTTCATTTAATTTTCTGATTCTTCCTGAATTTAATTTCTCTGAGTTCAATCTCTGTCTAGATTTATAGTCATAATCATTTGTATTTGCAAGTGTGAGGTTAAAGTGATAAAATAAATTTGTTATAAGGTAGATTTTTTTCTTTCTAGCTTTTCAAGGTCTGATTATTTTACAGCTGAGCTAGTATTCAGTTGATAAGATGAAAATGTAAATTCACAGGCTTAGCATTCAAGGTATTTTTCATCTGATCAAAGAAAGGGAAGCATTCTGCAAAACACAAAGCTAGCATTTTTGCTATGCGTAAAATTATCTGGATGTAGTCCAGCCATCAGGTAATCCACTTTGCATCCATTAATGTGTATTTTGTTTTTCTACAGGCGGTCTTGACCTTATCTTCATGCCAGGCCTAGGGTTTGACAAAAAAGGCAACAGATTGGGAAGAGGGAAAGGATATTATGATACCTATCTTGGAAGATGTATGAAACATCCCAGTGGAAAGCCTTACACGATTGCCTTGGCATTTAGGGAACAGATTTGTGAATCTGTACCTGTGACAGAAAATGATGTCCAAGTAGATGAAATCCTTTATGAAGACTGCTAGAAGTGCCTTGGTACCATCCTGCCTTCAGAGTGACCAACCAAAGACTACATATCCATCAGTCAGAACTTTGCTAATAGTCATCTACGATGCTGGGGGCATATTTGCCTCTGAGCTGCAAGAACAACAACAACAACAACAAAATACAGCGATGTAAATGTGGTAATGGTAATGCAAATTGCATTGATTTGTTTCTAATTAACGAATACCTGTAGTGAATTCTTATTCTAGAACCGATAGAAATAAGAGTATGTGACTCTTTAGTAGCTAGGAGTCATTTCTTGTCATCATACTTGTGAGGAACAAGCTACGTGGCACTCACAGTTTTATTATTCCAGTTTCCAAGTGAACTGCCTGCTGCTACAGAGAAGACCTACAGCAAGCTGGGCTGAAAAAGGTGATTCCAAAAAAGTCTGAGCTGATTTTTCTGTATTCAAATAACACTGGTTGTTTGCTTGGCTCTTTAGAGTGGTCTCACAATAAAAGGAGTATCTGCTAATAACAAAAGTTTCGTGTTTATGACTTCTGCATATGTTTGTTTCTTTTGTCTCAATGTAAATTTGTCATGTTGTCTCAGATGTGATCAGTGCATTCTCAATTATTTTGGTAAAGTAATATTCAGTGTTACTTCAACCTATGTAATTTTGTATGAGCCATTCAGAATATCCCATTGGGTTGGATGGAGGCTTTAACTTGCCCCTGTGCAGACAAAAGGCGCTGTGAGTGCAATACCTTGAGAGTGATGATGGGATGAAAGAGCCTGGCCCACCTTTAATATTGACCTGCTGGGCTTCCCACCAGTGTTTAAAGAAAAGCTGCAACCTGAGCGTGGAGCTGAGAGCAGTTTGCACTGTGGGCTGTTTAGTAAAGTGATGGTGATCAGACTTGGCCGTCTGTCAGTTCTGTATCAAAGTAGCTCATCCCACCAAATGAAAGAAGCATTTTCTCACTTGGTGTGCTGCAAACTATGCAGAGTGAGAGGTGTTCATGGGTTGGGATGACAGTGTTGGTGCATGCAGCAGAGCAGCCTCCAGCTCCTCTCAGCTCTTCAGAGCTGTCAGCTGCACTGCCTTACAGGAGGCAGGCAGGCTCTTACAGTTCAAGACCTTAGGGGAATAAATGTGATGAGAAAATTGGACTGGTTTTGTTGTTTTCTCACAGGTTCTGTCCTGGCAGAGCTTTAATCCCTTCTTCATTTCTGAACTTCTCTTGACATAAGGAGAGCAAGAGAGAAAAGATGGGGCAGGTTTCATGCATAACAGGTCTGTCTGCAGGGCTGTTAGAGTTCACTGATCACATTAGGATGAGCCCTGTGCCATATGGCACTATCTGCTTTGGACATCAACAAAGCTACGCTGATGCCAGCATTTTTCACAGCAGAAACCTGGATCCCAATTCTGATAAATGTTTTAAATGCATACATTAAGTCCAGCCCTATTCAAGCAGCTACATCCTTTTAGCCCACCAAAATCAGCGTGCTTTTACTGGTGTCCTTCCTCAAGGTCTAACCCTGGAGGCTTAGCACTGATCCTGAGGCATGGTTCCATGGTTTTGGTAGTATGACTCTAAGCACGACTGCATGAATGCTACACCAATTCTGGCACAAATCAGGAGACCACGTCAGCAGAAAAGAACATAACTAGATGCTAATGCCCTCCTGCTGTAACATTCAAGCTGAGGAGAAGCTTAAATCAAGGGGAAATGGTTTCAAACTAAAAGAAAGGAGATTTAAACTAAACATAAGAGAGAAAATTTTACAATAGGGGCAGTGAGGCACTGGCACAGGTTGCCCAGAGAGGTGCTGGGTTCCCCATCCTGCAGACACTGCAGTCAGGCTGGATGGGGCTCTGAGCACCTGATCAGCTGTAGGTGTTCCTGTTCAGTGCGGGGCAGTGGGACCAGATGGCCTTGAAGGGTCCTTTCCAACTCAAATGATTCTGTGGTTCTGTGATTCCATAAGCTGTGATGGTTGGTTCTGAAGCTGGTTTTTTTTTTTTGTGTTTGTTTTTTTACCGTGTTTGATTAGAATGCAATGAGAAATAACTAGGGAGCTATTTAATACACTGCATCATTGGTAGCAAGAGATGCTGGCACAGTGTTTCTTGCCAGCCACTCCTGAATCGGGAGGAGATCACAGCCTCATTGGCCACAGGACCCTGGCTGATGGAGATAGCCCTTAACATTTGGCTGGTAGGGACAGTAAAACAATATTTATGTATATTGTCCTGAGAATCAGAGCTAAATAAATGTGACAGCTTTCATTTGGCACCCGAAGCTTGCTGCTGTCGCTCTGGGTTTTTCTTTTTGCCACATAACATGAAATCACTGTCAGTTTGATGGTATATAACAGTGTTTCTGAAGCACAAAGGTTAGGGGGTTGGTAGGTGCGTCAGAATTATTTACGTTTGCTATGCATAAAATGGCACTTGGGGAACAAGGCAGGCTGCCAAGAAGGAGAGGAGTCTAGGCTGCCTGGTTGCTCTCTTGTATCAGGGCTGGATTGTCAGGGTAGGATTTATAAAAATTGCTTCCAAACAGTATCATCTTTCCCAAATGGACGTGCCCCTGTCTGTTGCAGCGAGTGTCATTATTGCTATTCTCATGACAAAGTGTCTATCAGGCTCTACTTTGTTTATAAACAAGTCTGCCTGCCCTGCATAAGAAATGGATAGTTTAAGGAAAAGTACCGTGAACAAAGGAAGAAGTTAATTACACTTTAGGATCTCAGCAGGGAATGCTATCTCAGAGTATTCAGTAAGATCTGACCAGAGGAGTCACAATTAAAAAATGTCCCCTGGGAGGAACTTGTAAATTATTTACTGTAAGGGGCTTTTCCAGGTTCTTTTAGTTTAATTACACACTCTGAAAGAGAAAGGCTTCAGAAACAAATTAACTAAGGGGTTGAAATGGATTTGTTACAATCACATTTACAGCTAAGCAAGTGGGAGGCTGCAAGTAAAGTTCAAATATAGGGCAAATCATTGGAAGCTGGCATTGCATACGGCTTAAAAGACATATGGAAAGCACCAAAATGCCCATGCATAGAAATGCAGTCATTGGGATTGTCCAGAGTTTCCACTGGCCTCGGAGGACTTTCTGTGTACTCCACAGGCTCAGATCTGATGCTGCTTCACATCCTCACAGCTATTTGAGCAGCTGACATTTGTGGGCTCCAAACAGCCTGGTTAACCCTTGGTGGAAGGTACCATAAGTGCTTCCCTCCTTTTCAGAAGCACAGGGAAGCCTGACTTGCTTGTCCTCCCACATCAAATATGCTTTAAGCATTTGCTACTGAAGTTGGTCTCTGAAGCTGACCTTTGCTGGAAGACAGCTGGAGCAATCCCAGATCAGATGTGGAGTAGGGAAGTCAAGAGGCCGGAACCCTCCTCTCATTTCAACCACTGAGTCACTGCTTGGCAGAGGAGGGAATTATCTAATATGTCTGCTAAGGAGTAAGGCAGCCAGTAATACTCTGCCTGTCTGTTGATGCCAAATCTTTTCTATGTAACGGCCCTTCTCAACTGCCTTTGTCCTTGCATTTACTTCCTTTTGAAAATGAAAAAAGCCTCTGCTGTGACACCCTGAGCAAGCAGCCAACTGGCTGAGCAGAGCAGCAGCTCTGGTGCATCACTCCATGTTCAAGCATATAGAACTTCTCTTTACCTTGTGCCTCCTTTTTCTTTTGAATTTATTGACTTAACACATCTGGCTTAGATGGAAACTGGCCCACAGTTAGCAGTATTTCTACCCCCTGTATGCATGCAGTCTTCAACTCACCATTTGATTATAGCCTCAAGGTACTGCTATAACGTCCTGAACAATAAGTTCTCCACCTTCAGGCAGATCAGCTGAAAATCTGTGGATGAAAGCTGCTTTAGTCATTCATCAGGCAGATGAGATCTCAGCTTTTATTTTGTTATAGTGTAAATCTGCTGCTTAGTTTTCTAGTCTCTATAAAAACTACTGAATCATAAAAACGCTTGTAGCAAATGCCATCTTTTCTGTCACCAGAATAATACATTAAATGGCTTATCAACTCCAAGAGACGACTACAATACCTTGGAGATGATTTGGATGTATAGTTAGGGAACAAAATATGTTGACAGCTTTAGAATTGTCTCGATCAGTCGATTTTATTTTGTATTTTACTATAACGTATCAGTACTACTTGGAGAGGAAAAACGAAACAGCTAAATTTCTGCAAGTGTAAGGAAAACCATAGAATAAAAGTGGAGTATAAATATAAAGTGAAGGATTGTTCTTGAAAGGGCAAGACTGTGAGGTTTGGCCATTCACAGCAGAAGTATTGCCGTTTAATTATTAGGAATGGTGAGTCCATATTAACCTTTGTGGAAAAGTACTATAGACTATAATAAAACATAATACTTTTCTTTAGGCTTTTGTTATCACCTTGTCAAATTTAATAAGAACTTACTAATAAAGAAATTCCATCAGATTGGCTAAATATATATATACACATATACATATACCGGAAGGGACCACTTGCTATTAAATAGTGTAGATTCATGAAATGATTGTAATCAGATGATATTAAATTATGCATGACTTCTTCATTCTGGATACAGCTGGAAAAATTGCAGATTGCAGATAAACTGTGCCTGCCACCATTGCCTTCCCCTGGGACTTCATCTGCTGCAATTCTACCAGCGTGCTGCTGTCTCCCTAACAGGAAAAGCTCATGTATGAACAGTGCTGTTATAATATATTAAGAGTAGTGGGAAAGGCCGTGGAAGTGAGCCATAAATCTGGAGGTAAGAGCCAGGAGCAGCAGGGCCTCTGCTGTACGCCATTAATAAAGATGTTCCAGAGGCACAGCAGCACGTTGCTGTGAATATCGCCTCTTGGTCTCAACCACAACAGTGCTGGGCTTCGATACACAGCAAGGCAATCAGTCAAATGATTCGAGTTACTCTTGATAAGCGCTGCTGTTAGCAGCAGGATTATCATTCCTGCTTTTATTTAAGAGTCCAGCTTAATTGTTTAACGTCATACAAATTTCTCAAGAAATTCCCCAGCTTGTTGAACAATGCTGTGAATGCTTTGCTTTGCATAATTTGCCCCCAAAAAAGAGTGAGGTTTTAAGCTCTTTAGGGCACCAGCCTTGGCTTTGTGCTCAGTCTCCAGCACAACAGTCCTCTGGCTGGGATTAATACCAGTACAACGCAGTTATTGAAGGAGGAGGATAAAGAGGCAAGAAGAGAGTATTTGAGTGCAAAAAGCTTAAATGTGGTAGAGGACTGCATCCATCTGGGCATCAAGGATGGGGAACAAGGAACCGTGAAGTGCAATGCCAGCAGAGCAAGAAAGGGCCAAGCTCTGCAGCTGGGCCTAACACCAACCATCCCCTGTGAGTATGAGGAAGGAAACCTACAGGCGGAGCCCTGGAGAACATGAGCACTTGTGGGGTCCGTGGAGGGAAACCAAATGCAAATTACATTTTAAAGAAAGCATTTAGCTAAAATTAGCACCCATAGCACCATTAGTGTCGTGTGGGCTGTGACAGGAGGCACAGCTAATTGCAAGCGAGTTTCCACCCCTCTTGATTATTGTGGTGAGGCACAGATCATTAACATGATGCTCCAAACATGAAACAAATTGTTTAAATATTAAACTGCCAACTCCTTCCTCTGATCTCTAGATCACTGCCTAAAATAGTGGGGATGTGTGTGTAAAAGATGAGTTTGGGGCTCTGCCGTTGCCTGACACCACCCTGGTCCCTGTCAGTGTGGTGAGTGCACCAGAAGGCTCTGAAATGGCATTTTCTGAGATCTGTTTTGATTGCAGATGTATTTAATACCTGGTCACTGCTCTTATGCAGGCCTCCAAAGCAACTAGGCCTGCTCACAGACTTCAGGCATCCAAAGCAGGATAACTAGGTGACCTTTCAGAGCCCCTTCCAACACTAACGATTCTACAACAAATAGGAAAGCAGAGAGATCATTTGCCAAGACCTGCCCTCATCCACTGTGGATCTGAGTGGAAGCCTGTGGGCAAACAAAGACAATAACAGAGCCTTTTCCTGGGATGCAAGTACTATAGAACAGAACAACAAAATAAGAACTGACTCACCCCTTCCAAAGACCAGCAACAGCTCAAAAGGAGCACAGCCACAAAGAGATGCCACTCTCCCAGCTTCTAGTCCTTAAATGAGTGAGAGGAGGGGTGGATCTAAGCTCCAGCCTTATCAATCACTCAGATGCATTGCTTGCACCTGAGCTCCCTGGGTTAGCCACAGTTGGTGCTCTGCCATTGATTTGGGCCCTGACCTGGCAATTCCACTGCAGAGCTGTGCAGCTGCCACGTACAGCCCTCCTGACACAAAAGGGGCATTGGACCAACGTGTGAACTGTACGCTGTTTTCCTATTAGTCCTTACGCCACAAAACAACACAAACATCCTCTGGATGCTCAAAATGTGGTAACGGTTGGATATTAGAAAGAATTTCTTCTCAGTAAGAGCGGTGATGCATTAGCACAGGCTGCCCAGGGAGGTGGTGGAATGTGTTAAAGGAAAGAGTAGACGTGGCACTGAGGGTCTTGGCCTAGTGGGCAGTATTGGTGGTAGGAAGGAGGTTGGACGTTAGAGGTCTTTTCCAACCATTGGAAGACCATTAATGGTCATTTCCAACCATTAATTCCAACATAGAATTAATGATTCTATGATCCTAAGATTCTGAGATTATGGAAATTATTTCGCAGGAGAGCAATGCTGCTGGGAGAAAAATACAGACACATTAATGACATCCAGCCAAAGGTTTATCAAAGGCAATGAACCCAGGGCACTTATTTGGGAAACTGTTCAAGGAGGAGACTCTAACATTTGAATTCGTGGTTTCCTTCCTGCGTAATACAAGAGAGCACAGGAAAGCACCTTGAATTCACAGGTCATAACCCTATCTACTGAACAGCTTGAGTAGGATCAATTTAAAATGAGTCTCAGTGCTCTTCTGCTTTTCCCAAGAGCACAGAAAAATTAATCCACCACCGAAGTTTCTCACTGTCTCAAACTGGAAAATACAAGTTTGTGCCAATAATTATTTTGACAGCCATCACATGTGCCTGTTGTGAAGGATTGGCACAGACAGTTTCCAATACGATGTGAATGGCTAATTAGAATGCATTACACAGCCAGTCCCTACAGTTCTCTGTTCCGTAAGAAAATCTGCATTTCTGAAGAGAGCCTTATATTTGATACACAGGGACAATGTTGCGCATAGATTTCCATTGTGCTACACCATACCCATTTGTGCCAAAGCATTTTCTTCCATAGCTCACCAAATATAGCAGCTTTCTTCAGCACGGGAACAAGACTCAGAAGAGGCTTTGTCCTAGTTCTCCTTAGAAACAAGCAGGTACAAAAATACCAAGCAATACGTAGCAGGAGCGTTAGAGGTTACCTAAGGAATTTCGTACAATGCTACTTTGACAGAGTTGTCTCAAATATTACCTGCTGTCAGTGTGATATCTAGAGGGTAAGTAAATCTGTTGCTCACACAGACTTGCCAAAACTGGACTCAGAATGAGTTAGAAGCTTTTGAATAGTGCTCTGATTTCTAAGTCACGTAAGCATTTGCAATTTTACCCAGAATCAGGTTGCACATGCAGACTGGTTTCAAGCAGCACGAACATATTCAAATTCTTCTGTGCTGGAGGTATTAATCCACATAAGGATATTCAATTACTATCAGAGCAAACTGTTCAACTGCACCAGAATCAGATAAAAATATGCAAAGCAGGTGGCTTGAGGCTCATTTATACTGAAATTCCTTCGGCTGTTTGAAGAGACTTTGTAATGTCAGCATACTCCCACCTGAGTACATTCTTTATTGTGAGCAGAGTAAAGTGGCCTTCTTGTACGTGAATGCTGGATCTGAATATGTTCACTTCAAGGATACAGGGTTCTTGTTTCAAGATAAAAATGAACGAATAGGTAAAATAACCTAATTATTTCCTATCTTTCAAGGACTCATGGAACTTATATAGTGAGAATCCGTGAAACCTGGATTCTACTTTCTAATTTTCTCCTGCTCATCTTTTATCCTTTCTTTCTTGTTCTTCCTCAACTCCATGTTATCATTCCTGCTGTCTTTATCAGCATTATTGCTTTTGTTGGCCTCCAGTTCAGAGGCCTCCACCCCAGCACCATTTTATTTCTCCAGATGCAGAGCAGGGTTTTAGGACAGAATCTCATCCTTTGGGAGTCCACAGAGATGCATGGGGAAAAAAAAAATAGAAAAGAAAAAAAAAGCAGATAAGAACAGTAAGTCTATAAATCTCCACGTCTATAAATCTTAAAATGGATTACTGATTACAGTGACTCTTTAATGGAAAGAGTGACAGCTCATATAGACAAAAGGCAGTGTAATTCATGGAGGCTATTAAATTTGAGAGGCCTTTTCATTCTCATTTGTCTTTTGATGTTATGTGTCGATTTCTGGGAGATTATTCTCTGGAGAGGATGAGCCCTACTCATCAGAGCCTGAAAAGTGCCTGTGTTTATTTGTCTGCTATTTGCCATGGTAGGCAGTATGTTTGCCCCTCCTCCACCAGGGTGGACTACCCACAGTACTAGTGAAGGCTATGAAAAGGCACCCATCTGTCCTGCCCTGCTTGTCATTTGTGAGATCATGCTGGTTGCACCCACTGGCTTTGGGGTTAAAAGGGGCCAAAACCCCATCACAGGGCAGCAGGACAGATGCAGCCAATTTCTCCATGTCTATGATCATCTGGAGTGTGCTGTGCCCAGACTCTTCTCCTAGCATGGCACAAACATCATAGGAAAGGAATCACCCTTATGGCATGGGCGGTGCTTTGTTCGAGGGGCTCCTCTGCCAGTGGGTTTGCAATGGAACCAAGGTCTTGGATAATGGTCATGGATGGACCATTCTGTGATCAAGGAACTGGTGGTGAGATGGTACCCAGAGAGTAGTGCTCAATGGCTCAGTGTTCAGGTGGAGATCAGCAATGAGTGGAGTCCTCTGGGAGTCGTTACTGGGACAAATACTCTTTAACATCTTCGTCAGTGACATCAGCAGTGGGATTGAGCACACTCACAGCAAGTTTGTGGGTGACACCAAGCTGTGTGTTGTGGTCAAGGGACAGAATGCCACCCAGAGATCTAGACAGGCCTCTGAGAGTGGCCTTTCAGTACCTAAAGGGGCTGTAAGAAAGGGAAGGCCAGACTCTTTAGCGGGGTCTGTTGTGATAGGACAAGAGAAATGATTTCAAACTAAAAGAGGGGAGATTGAGATTGGGTGTAAGGAAAAGCTTTTGGTGATAAAGGTGGTGAAGCACTGGAAAAAGCTGCCCAAGGAAGTTGTGGATGCCCCACCTCTGGATGGGGTCCTGGGCAGCCTGATCTAGTGATTGGCAACTCTATCCATGATAGGGGTGATCTCTAAGATCCCTTCCAATCTAAGCCATTCTATGATCCTGTGATTCTATGAGACTTTGAGCTGCTACTGACCAGCAAAAAGAGTCTGTTTTTTAAATGCTCATACATCAGAGTAAGAGTGCAGAACAGCAAGTGGGCACTGGGGGAGTTCACATCCCAAAGCACTCCCTTTGCCAAGGTTGCGTTCCTTCATTTTGATCACAGATTACAGAGCTACAGTGCAATGGTTTCCCATGGGAAACCAGAGGCCAGTGGAGTTTCATCAGGAAACAAATTACTGCTGGGGCTGGGAGCAGCATGGTTTCACTCCACAGGGCAGGAGGATTTACTGTAGCACAAACCCTTCATGCAGGTGATTGACTGCTCCTGCTCCCTGCAACAGCCCAGAATCTGCTGCCTTTGTGTCCTTACTGTTAGTCCAATTGTTCATTCACGGACCAAGACACTCCCAGCGCATCCAATTCCAGCCTGGGTAAGTGGCTGCGATCCTCATCAAAAATCAATTGACTGAAGTCAGACCACATCTCCAGTTGCTGAGGACAGGCAAATCCACATTGCTCATGAGAAGACCAGTGGTGCAGAACATCACTTAGTGCTTGCAGCTGCTTTATGGCAACAGAAGTGGAAGAGAAGATGCAGAGACATGAGGAGCAGGATCCTGTGGTACTTGGGAGTCCTGAACATGTTGATGGGAAATAACTTTGAGAGCGGGTCTGTTCCTTGACCATGTGTTGAAAATGTCCGTTCAGTTTTGGAGGAAAGCATTGTCTGTTTACTTATTTATGCAGCTAAAAAGATTGAGGACATTGCTGTCAACTGCCAGGGCTCTGAATCCATACTCTGTCACTGCAATCAGGTGCTCTAGTGCTCTAAATTACTAGCTAGCTGCACTTAGCCCTGGTTGACCATTGCAGCAACCCCTCAGAAACAAAGACACGCACTTTTCCAGGTGCATATGCAGCCCACATTAGTTTCGGGGACCTAAAATTGCTGCCTTTCCCTCTAAAGAGAGGGAGGATTGGTCTCAGGCTCCTCACTGCTGCCTAGAACCTTTGTCGCAACGCCCCATTGCATCTGGCAGCCTCACTGTTGTTTTGGGGATGAGTCACAGGAGACTGAGCTATCTGGTCCGAAAGGCTCAGTTTCGGCGCTGAGTCACTGCAAAGACATTCTGAGCAGCTCAGGGCTGTGTTTGTGTTACACCTCCTGTTTTACAAAGGACTTCTGCTTATTTTTGCTCACCTAAAAGGTTGTGCATCCACGTGTATTTCTTAACTGGTGTTCCTCCAGCACGTCTGGCCGAGGATGGTGTGGCCGCTTTGTGGTTCTCACTATGGAACATGAGGCCTTCGTTGTGGTGCATCACCCTCATCCTCATTGTGTCCGCCTCCAGCCTGGCTCTGACTCCAAGGCAGATTCCATTTCTTTCTTTTTTTTTCCTTCAAATAAAACCAATATTGCTATTGCTATGTATTATTTATGCAATGGAAAACATTGAGAGGAAGAAGTGGGAAAAATTATCTCGTTCTTTCTAGAATCCGCAAGCAGCTGAAAGACAAAGAATATAGAATTAACAAAAGAAAAAAAAAAACAAAAAAAAAACCAACCTCAGCTAATTTTGGAAAGTTTCATCTTCACAAGATCCACTCATTTCACAGCTAATTCTTTGTAAACCGTTATCCCTTTTGTTCCAAGTTTGGTGTAGTTTTACGTCAAGCCAAGTTCAATGAAAGAAAAAAAGGGAGAGAGGGTTTGAATTATTCCCCATCCCCTCATCCCACAAGAAAAACTTGGGTTTGAAGATCACATTTTAATATGCAAGAATCCAGCCAAGGACGCCCTTGCTAATCTTTCAAAATGCAGCGCTGTGCTCCTTCAAAGTATTGAAAGCTGCTTGGATTGTGATAGAATGCATAACCCTGTATTAAACTTCTAATGGCTAACGAGACAGAATTTGGTTATGAAGGCTGAAATATAGAAAATATAAATCAGTAGTGCGCAACGAACACTCATCCTCTGTTATTTTCATTAAATCAGTTTTAAACTAACTTTACCATTTGTCTTTCATGATATTTTCATTACTTTCCTATCTGTTGAGGACAAGCTGGAACAGTCTTATAGTTCATTTCTCTAATCTTCACTGTGAGTTATTCAAGCAACAGAGTGTGATGTTTTACCTCCAGTCCAAGCCAGAGTTCTGGGCTGAGCTACCCTGTTGTGCCTTACTGGTAGGTAGGTGGAAGGACAGAATATGCACCTTGAAAACCAGATAACTCCTATTCAGCATCATTCACTGGAGCAAATCATGAGGATAATAGAAGTGGCTTTTGTTGTTCCTATTTCCCACTAGACAGTTACACAGACACCCCATCTAGCTTGGTGTGGTCTCTGTTCTCCTGTATGAGCACTCTGGATGTCCCTCAGGATCCTGCCCCACTCTGCCCATGGGAAGGCTGAAGCCCCGTGCATCCCCTGGAATTTCAGTGGCTAAAGGCTTCTTACCCATTTGTGCTTTCTCTTAAATGGAGTCTGTCTTGTGTGAATAAACCAGCAAGGGTTGGATCAGTGGTATCAGTGGGATTTCTGACTTTGGCTAAACTATAAAGCTTTAATTTTGTTAACGCACACCTCCAGAACTCCTCACAACCACAGCCAGAAAACATCTGAAGGACGATAACAGGGTTTATGTGAATCAGCTGTACAGTTATTTGTGGGGATTACACTGTAGCTGTGCTGGAAATAATGGTAATTCTCCAGTAATTCACATCAACAGTGTGATGCTGTTCCCCAGCCACTCTGCTCGTCACTGCCACAGCCCAGGAGTGGAGCAGGCAGGACGCAGTGCTGAAGCAATCAGTGAGCTCCTGAGGGCTTCACACTGCAGCAATGGGAACATCACCAAGGTAGACAGGGCCTGTGCTGCTCTGCAATCTGTCTGACCAGGAATAAATCATTGTTTTTTCAATCTCAGCAGCTTGTTTCGCATAATTCCTTGAGAGATAAAAATTAAATATCACTGCTTTAGAAGCTGTATGTCCTAAGTAGGGAACAAACTCATAACCATGTAGCCATCACATTAAACAAACGAGCTGCTCATTAAAAATAGATGCAAAAGATTCAATTAGATCCGATGCTGTATTAGGAGTCTGAGAACATGCTGGCTTTCTTTCCATTGGTTTTAGGCAATAATGAAACAGCTTTTAGTAGTGACCCAAGAGGAATACGTTTCTTTTTTAAATACTTATTTCCTTCCTAATCTTGAAACTACTGTTAAGCACCTTTCCCATTAAGCAAAGAGGGGAAAAAAAAACAAATCATTTCAGCTGGGTCTGGAGGCATAGAAGAGTGAGGGAACCCAATCTTTCTTCTGTGCATCACATAACTCAGAGCAACGTAATAGAGAATCAGATCTCTGTAAGGATTATTGAAGACACAGAATTTCTTTCAGCCATTATCTCTCTTCTCAGTGTGCACAGAGAACTGGAGGAGCCCCAGTACTGTGATGGGAGCACTGCCTTTGCTGTGCCCTATAAGCCGGGCACCATCTGAACTCAGATGGCTGTGGCTTTGCTTTAAGCTTTGCAACTGATCCTCCTCTCACAGCTGGTTCTGCTGAGAACCCCCTCTGTGGCTCTGCCTCTCGTGTTTTGGAAGCAAGTTTTGCCATGAGCCGAGGCTAGATGCTTGTTCTCCTTCCTCCTGAAGTGCTGCCCAGGAGACAGGGCTGTAAATTACAGCTCCCTCTGAATCCATCACCTGCAAATGCAGGGGAATCCTCGCAAACACTGACACAAAATCAGCTTTGCTTTCCCCCTGAATCTCACCTAGTTCTCTCAATACAGACACCATCTGCATTTCGTTATGCATGGGCAGACTATCCAGATGCAAATGAACCGTGCTACACCATAAATAAAACGTTTTCATTCCTGCCTTTGACCTTTTCCTACCTCGTAGCTCCAGTTTTTACTAAGACTAATGCAGAAAAATATTTATTTTAACTATCTGATTTAACGGTGGCTTTGTTCAACCGTGCTCCACTTCATTTGAGATTGTCCTGCTCCCTCCCCATGGTCTGGATAACCACAAGTTGACTGAGTACAGTGAGGAAAGACGAATTAAAACCGATCAAACAGCCTGATGTAGCGTCTGCTGTAGATGGCAAAACAGATCGGATTGATTGGGCATTTGTCTCTAGAACAGAGGGTGGTTTTGATGTATGTGCATAATTTGTACGAGAATTTGCTTCTCCTTAGAACTGCTGCATTTGATGCTGCATAATTAAGAATTCCATCACCAGTCTGAAAAGCGCCCTTTGGTTTACACTGGGGCTCAGCTACATGGAGAACTCACACTCTGGACACAATGTGTTTTGGAACCTTAAGAATCACTGCTGCCCTGGGGCTGGGAGCTCACCATTATATCATATATCATTATAGTGGCCAATTTCTTGACAGCACCTTGCAGACCAGTGTATTCTAGCAAAAGGCATGAAAAGTCATCCAACTAAAAGGAATACAAAAAAAGGGAATATTTGAGGTATCTTTTCCACCACATTTCAGCTCTTGCTGCTGTGTCCAGCTGATAGCTGTCTCTTTCTTGCCAGGTGTAGCACAGTGTGGGGATTAGCTTTGCAATGCCACTCTCACTGATCAGGAGACAGCAGTGGGAACAGGGGCTCATCTGTCCAGTCCGGTGCTCCCTGTGTTTTTTACATTCTCATGGAGACACCAAATCCTTCAGGAGAGGAATAGATGTCAGTTTTGCCTGTAGCACATACAACCCTGTCTTCAGGAAGAGAACTGCAGGCTGGGAAGCAGAGGATCAGCAGCCACTGCTGAAACTCGCAGGACATATCTTTTGCTCACATACTTTTCCTTAGCCAGTTCATTTCCACCCCTAAATGAGTCATAGTTCATAGAAGATCATAGAATGGCCTGGGTTGGAAAGGACCACAATGATCATCCAGTTTCAACCCCCTGCTACATGCAGGGTCGCCAACCACCAGACCAGGCTGCCCAGAGCCACATCCAGCCTGGCCTTGAATGCCTGCAGGGATGAGGCACCCACAGCCTCCTTGGGCAAGGATATGTGAGAGAGAGCTGGGAAATCAAGAGAAACTATTGCATTTCAATGATCTTGTATCTCGGGCTAATTTAAACAAAAATTTTAACCTGGTCTCCTAAATTCCACATAAGCTCTTTATGTGTTATTTTACTGACCTCTCCAGGAATGCTTTGCCTTGGAGAGAATTTATCTGTACATTTCTTCTGATAAGAGGAAAGCTGTAACCACCGTCACTGAGCCAGCTAGTACCTCCCTTCGCATGACTCTGTTTTGTAAGCTCTTAACTGGAGAAAATAATATGCAAAAGGTTTTTTGGGTCCCCCCCCCCCCCCCCCACTTACAATGCCTTCCATTCCTCATTGGCTGAATTTATTTCATCCATAAAACAAGAGTCTCAAAGGATCCCAGCCGTCTGTGCATGGGGTGGGTTGATTTGTATTCTGCCACTTTTTTCTGGAAGATAACAAATACAGGAGAACATAAATCCTGATTATATTTTTTCCCCCCTTTCTTTATCTGCCCTCCTGTTCTCTGTTGTGCCACAACTGCTAATGGCATCCTGTTTTAGTGGTGGTTGTAATGAGATAAGGCTGTGAATAGTCTTTTTGCACCTGTTGCACCCATATAGATGCTGTCTGCAGGCTTTGCCCCTCCCCTGCTGCTCCTGAGCTGAATTAATTTACCTCACAATTACAGACCTGTAGTCACAAATCCATTGGGTCAGGGAGATATGTAGAGCAGTGATGTAGTCCACTCACCCCTCTGTATACACTCACACTGTTATTGCTCCCTTGTCTCCCTTCTTCCTGCTTTTGAAAAAGAGGGACAAATGCTCCATTCTTTGACTTCAGTTCCAGATCATTCACTACAGTCACTGTGTGTAACCAAGTTTAATTATTTATAAAGGTGAGACTTTCTGTACTTGTAATAAATTTCTCTACTCATAAAAAGCTAGGGATTCATAATACCCAATCCTAAATTATTTATCAGCCAGAAAGACTGCAGGATCCACAATGCCAGGGTGTTCCCAAGCACCTCAGCTTCCCAGAAGGGTTATCTCCATTGGGTTGGGAAGGGATTTGACCTTGCTTTTTCTTCTCCCTTGAGCTTTCTTGACAGAGGAATGCAGTGACATTATTCAAGCACAGATGAGTCTTTGACAATTACACACTAAGAAAGTACGGTGGCATTGAAACTCAGGAGTTGGATATCTGACCCTCACCAATCAAACAGAAGGAGCAGAAGTGCCCATCAGAGGCACAGCAGGGCTGCAAAGGGCAGTACGTTCTACACCCACTCACATATGGCCCCAAAGCAGACTTTATTGGTGCAGAGTCACCTCAGCACATCTGTCCCCACCTCAGCTGTGGTAACAGTGCCACAGAGCAGAGCCTTTGCCCATGCTAAACCTGTGCTTTCATTCCCTGGACAAAATGGCAAAATAGAATTTTCCACCTGCACCAGAAAGGCAGAATGGGAAGAAAAAACAAGAAAAAAATTCCATTTGTTAGGTGAGCCTGAAAGCACATTCATAACTACTGCTCACCAACAGAAGCATTTTGGGGAAAAATTCTCCAGAGCAAAGCAGGCATCAGCACAGATGATACAACACGGAAAAATCAAGGGCAGGAAGTTTTTCCCAGATTTGTACTTTTATAAGGAACAGAGATTTTTTGGTTTGTTTTCAAGATGAAAGAACTGAGAAAATCATGCAGCTCCTTCCATCATGGAATACACACGGTGGCAGAATGCTGCATGCCTTGTGTCAAAGGATCCGTAGCATTGATTTCTTGAAATGAGAAATAAGTTTAGGGTGGAGTGCTTGGGAAAAGATAAATCAATAGAATTTAAAGTGACTGAATATAACTATCAACTGTAATGGCAGCAGTCAAAAAGCCTTATCCAATTCCGTAACAATTTGTTGTCTGTACCTTTATTTCCATTAGAACTGTCATAGACGCAACTCTGACCTTACTTTACCAATCTGTCTGAAATTAGACTAAAATTAGCACAGCTCAAAAACACCCATTTTCATTCCTCAGGATGCTTGGAGGCAAAAAGCAAAAAAACAAAGAAAACCAAAAACCCACACACAAAAAAACCCCCACAAAGTAGAAGTGCTTGCAACGCAAATTGGGATTCTAAAACCCAACCAACTAGGAAAAATATTTTCATATACCTACAGAGGTTCCAGAAGCAGCCCTAACTTCCAGCACCCAAAGCATCTCCCAGGCCACCAGCTACAAGACCAGAACATAGAAACCCAGCCCTTTCTGAAACTCATTTTATTGTTTTTCCCTCTTCATCCCCACATGAATTGAATTATCTGTAATCAAGAAGCACTCAGCCCACATGTGTCTGAGGGCTGCAGCTGCTTGGGGCAGATTCTCCCCATCCCTCTGACTCACGGTTTGGGACTTTCACCTCAGCCTTGCCTATCATCACCACCATCACCAGTACCATAGTGGGGCTTGCGTGCTCCTCTCTGCCTCCCAGTTAGTAAGAGCCTGTTTGGATGGTATTTGCTACCTGGTTGGCCCCAAATACTTCCTTGCTGTTGGCAACCAAGTGTGGTTTCTGGCTGACCTTCTGGAGGCTGCAGGCTCTTTGTTTAGATACTGCCTTGCACACCTACAGCCTGCGATAGTTGGAGAGCTGGGGTGTTGATATCACTGTTTTGCACTCTTACCCAAACCTTATTATTTTTCTCTGTTCCCCTGCCTGTCTGTCCACGCTGACCCGCTATGAGTTGTGTTATCCTGGGGGAGAGTTGTTTTCTAGCAGAACGTAGGAGAGAGAGAGGCCTCAGTCTGTTGTGTCTCCTGGGAGTCACTCCCAGCAGTGAGAGCCAGTGACATCTGCAAAGCTGTCATAGTCCTACTCTGTCTTTGCATTACTCACCCAAAGAGCCAGTACCTGAGGCTCCCTGAATCCCAGGGCATGTATATTGAAACACTTGAAGCTGTTGGCCAGCAGAAGGTGGCTAAAGCCTTTTGGCCACCACAAGTCATTGTGTTCAGCATCCGGGCCATACCCGTGGCCAAGACTCATATGCATAGACAGCAGTCTCAGAGTCTGAGGTGTCCTTGTCTGGGCTGTCCTCAGAGGCCTCGTATCAGTATCTAGAGGATCAGTGCTCCTCTCACAATAAGCATTTTGGTCTCTCTTGTTCCAGACAACGACATTGAATTTGCAGAGCACTTAACTGAGGGCGAAAGCTCCCAGGAAATACTGACTTGCATTAAAAAAACAAAGCAAAACAAAAAAAGACTCAGAAGAAGAAGCTCAATGCCAAGTTGATCTTTCCTAAAGTCTTTTGAACTTCTGAGGTCTCCAAGTGCTTGATTTACTTTGTGGTTCCGATGCCAGATCAGGCAGATTATTTTTGAGACTTGTTCTCTTGTCCCAGGTTTTGCCCTTGATCTTCAAGAGCACCTTGGCTTCCACTGCTGAGCTCCTTTGGGAATGTGCAGGCTCACGCTCAGCTGCAAAGAAAGCAAGAGCAGCCTCCCCCAAAGCACTGGAGTTGATTTACAGGAGAAGGACCAATTTTTCCTTTATCGCTTCTACTGTTGCAGAGAGATGAATTCTCCGTGGCATAATAGCAGAACAAAAATAGATTGCTTCTGTAATACACTACACAACAGCCTGGAATGCATCAGCCGTTTTCCTCAACCGTTCTTTGACAAATGAAATTTTATCTAGCTGAGTTTATCATATCATTTTCCTTTTCCCTTTTCCTCCATTTCCCCAAAGTTCTATAAGTGCCCAAAGGGGCTTCATAGTAGTACGACTGTTAAGGTCATGCATATCTTTTTAACTTGGACATGATTCCAACTTACCAAACCTGCCTTGCCAATGCTGTTGTGATGCTACGACTGGAGATACACAGAGTGCTTCGGTGAGGTGGATGGATAGGTTGCCATTTATGACTCTGTTGATCAGAAACAGCGATAGGGTACTTGTGATCTGGGTCAGGTATCGGCCACATCTCTATTTATTTTGGGCTGGTTTTGTTTTCACTGATGACTCACAGTCATTTCTGCACTAAAGTTCCCAATCTACTTGGTCTTGAGGCAAGAACAGTATTAGGGAAATGCCCTTTTCTACAGAAAACCTTGTAATTAAAACAACTGCTTGGCTCTGCACTATTGAGGGTAAACAACTCTGAAGGGAGCATTTGCTTTATCAATGTGTAGAGGAAAAGCAATAAAAGATCACAGTGGCTATAAATGGATGTAGAAGTGAAATTCCTATTTTGCACCATCTTCAAAAAGCAAAATCTTTTTTCAAAAACGTAATACTTTTTGTCAAACACGTTTCAGCCTCTGGGGAGAAGCCATTCCCTTCACTCAGGGTGAAATATCTTCTTCCACATGAGTGCTTTATGGTTTTGCCCTAGCACCTCAGCACGGTGGTTCTGTAGGGATGTTGAATGAGACCAGCAGGGAAGGCAGTTCTTCTGTATATTGTGATTCTGTGTCAAATGTATGTTTTCACTTTTTTTTTTTTTTTTTTTTTTTTTTTTTTTGCTTCTGCACCCATAGATGTTCTCAGTGTTTTGCGCTGTTGGCTGCAGGGCTGCTAATTCCAACATCAACATGCCAACATTCAGATTGGATGTTAGGAAACATTTCTTTTCTGAAAGAGAGGTGATGCAGCGGCACAGGCTGCCCAGGGAGGTGGCAGAGTCACCATTCCTGTTCAAAAACTTTTGGGATATGGCACTGAGGGATGTGGTCAGTGGGCATAGTGGGGGTGGGTCGATGTTTGGATTTGGTGATCTTAAAGATCTTCTCCAACATTAACGATTCCATGATTCTCTCTCAACCCTGCACCCAAGACCAGACAGAATCCCAGGGGACAGCCCCCGTGGGGGCACATGGGGCATGCAACCATGCAATGACATTATCCCAACTGGGCACAGCCATGCAGAGCTGCTCGTGGGGAGCTGGTGGCTTTTTTCAAGACCAAAAAGCTGCAAAACAAAGCAACCGATGGATTTTGGCATCACTGCAGGGAATTCTTGGACTCGGTCTGTCAAGTGTGCCTCATCAGCACATTGGGTGAGGATGCCAGGCTTCAGATACAGGGGGTGAACTGCAGATGGCAGGCATAGTTTGTGAGCTCACTTTTGTACCTTGAGGCCCACTGGGCAGGATTGATTGTACCTCTCAGAAAGCGGCATTTGCGGATGTTATTGATGTGGGATTGGTGCAATCCACAGCCCGTGCTGTTGATGTAGAGAAATACCACAGATGACATCAGTTTTTTAAAAACCCCTCCGCCAAAATCTTTTAAAACAAAACTTGCCATTTCTTTTCACATTGATCCTCCCTCCCTGCTATCGATTTTCCCTTTCCCATTACTGGTGCGATGCGCCATGCCAGCATATTGCAAGCCAACTTGATGGAAGGAAATCGCTTCCAGAAATCCTGTTAGCGAGTGGTGGGGGGAACCTTGCTTTGCTCAAGTTTTGATGTTGCTTTTGTTCTACTCTTGCTGCTCTACTTAACATCAAAATAAGAGGGCTGTTAGACTGGCTACAAAGTCCCCACTGGCCATAAGGAGAAGTTGGTGCTGTATTTAAGTGATGGCTGCGCCATAAAAATGGATCAATAAATGCTTTGAACAGAAAGCTTGGTTTGAGTTCAGCCCCACAGCCTGACCTGAGCTGGAGCTGAGGAGATATTTCAGAACCTGAGAGATGCATTTCTAGGAGGACAAGGAGGAAGAGGACTGCTGAATAACACAGAAGAAAACTTGAGACCTGCAAGGTGTCAGGAACAGGACTCAGTTCTGCCTTTCAGGCTGCCTAAAGAAGAAAAGAAGGGTGCTCCATCCTTGGAGGTGTTCAAAGCCAGGTTGGATGGGGCCCTGGGCAGCCTGAGCTGGTGGGGGCAACCAGCCTGTGGCAGAGAGTTGGAGCTGGCTGATCTCAGGTCCCTTCCAACCCAACCCCTTCTCTGATTCTATGATTCTTTATTCTGCAAAGCGCCTGAGGTGAGTTTGAAATGTCACAGTGGTTTTCATCTGCACTTTGCAACTTCTTTTCTCAGTCTTACTGATAACATGCTGCAGGAAATAAGTCATGGCTTCATCCTACATATTCTAGGATGCGTTAGTCCTAAAAGATCATCCTTATGGTGTGGCTTTACACATACTGCTTTTCAGCAGCAAAGCTGCTCTGTGCCTGGCTGCTGAGCTGGAGCACTTCATCCCTGGTCTGGATGTCCCAGTGCAGCCAAGCAGCTGGATATGGGAATACAGAGGGCACAAATCATTGTATCCTGGCACTCTAAACCAGAGCTGCTGTTGCAGAAGCTGGAATTGCAGCCTCCCAGGAGGCAGTGCTAGGAGGAGGACAATGCACCCTGCACTCCAGTGCATGTCACTAAAAGAAAGCCAGGCGAGGAATGCAAAGCCAGAGTTCCAGGAAAGTGTTGCAATCCTGAGTCCAGGCCTTCACTGGTAACAAACACTCGTGCTCTGCAAACAGTGACATAACACCCTGTTAACGCAGACAACAAAACAGGGATAGGTTCATAAGTGACTATGTTGAAAAATTGTGTTTTTTTTTAAGCTGACAATTTGCTCTGTCAGATAGTGTTATTGTGCTCTTTGTAACTGCTGTAGTTTCCACAGAAATAATTAGGAAGCATTACTTTTGGAGCAACCAACATAATTGCACACGCACTGTCCTGGTGCAAGCAGAGTCTGCACCAGGCAGGGACCCCCTGGCCTCCCAATCCCTGCAGAAAAATGTGTGCATTGCTGTAGGGAGATGCCCCATCCATCTGCCCTGCTGGGATCAGCACAGCTCAGGACAGCTGGAGGGAACTGAGGTGAATCAGCCTCCGGTTTATTTCCAGCTCTGCTACATTTGTAAGAGCAGACCTTTTCTTGCAATATACTCGCAATAAGTTCTGTGTCAAACGGCAGATAGTGGAAATCATCCCAGTTCCCATTACTTCGGTGGCAGCCTACCCTGAATGCAGCATTCAATTCTGGGCCACATCATTACCAGGCAAAAACAGACAAGCTGGAGACAATTCAAAGAGCAGCTAAAATGATTTTGGGGTTGAAAAGATTGATTTATGAGGAAAGATGATGAACTAAGTATATATAGCTTCACTGGGTAATGACTAGAGCTACGGTTACTATGTTCGGGCAGAGAGAAAAGAATTATTTTGTGTGTAACAAAATGTGATGCTGAGGGAAGCATGATAGAAATGACAGAAGCGAAAGTCTGAGCTCATAAACAGGACAAAATCTCTGTGAAATAGTCTCCTAAAAGGCATGGAAAAATACTCCTATCTTCTAACAGACATTTAAGGGAAAACAGGGGAAAATAAAGTTATTCATCCAATTGCTTTCTTATCAGCCTATACCCCAACAATAAATAAGTAAATAAATAAATAACAAGATTACTTTCTCCCGACTTCAATATTCCTTAAAAATTCTGGCTTGCTCTGTAAAACAATGGTTGAGGAAAATATTCAGACCACGTATCTCTTCAGGAGAGATCTTGGCAATTCTCAGTACCCACACACAGTTCCCTCACTCCCTCACGCAGGGGCATCTCTAACCCGGTGTGTCTGTGTTGTGGAGGTTTGTTTTGTTCATTGCACACCACAGAAACCAGAGGATGTGGGCAGTGTGTGCCTGGACGCGGGGTTCAACCTGCTCTGGTTCTGAAATACCCACAGTGAAACCCAAGTCCCAGCCCACCCCTATGGCCCACTGAGCCAACCTTCTCAGTAGCTTTGCAGAAATGCTTGCCTAGCTCTGGAATGAGACGATTAATCTAAAGAAAGGCTGATAACTGGAAGAAGTGGACAAAATAGGCAACATCATTCCATCTGCTGTCTTCAGTGTCCAAAGCCCTGGAGCAAATGGTTCAGGGATTGAAGATCCAAACATCCCCAGATGATCTACCTTGAGAAAAACTATTCCAATCTGGGTGATCTGAACATTATTGTCACTAATATGTAGTCATGAGCCACCACGCTTGGAGCTACAGAAAAAACTTTGCTGTTGTGGTGTCCAGCCGAGAACTTCATCATTAAAATCCACATTCTTAAAATCAGCTTATCAGCAGAATGGCTAACGAAGTAGTTATTTAATTTAGATGGCAATAATGCCAACATTTTGCACAGCAATGCCTGTAGATGAAGTAGGATGGAACATTAAGTGATATAAGTGAATGTATCATTAAAAAACCAAAGGGCTACTTTTTCCTTGGTATGTCATTTAGAAAAAAAAAAAAAAGACGCCTCATTTAAACTCATCCAAAAGTTGTTAAACCAATTCAACACGTTGCTGTTTACTTCTGAAATACACTGAGAGCTTATCTTATCTCCTCCTACCGCTGTTCAGGCTAATCAGAATATTTTAGCACACTTACAGTATGAAAACCTCTTTTCTATTGCCATAAACCAGCAAAATGAATGTAGAGATTTCTACATGCTGGTTACCAAAAGCCTAATATTTTCATTGTCCAAAGGCTGAGAGAATGGAAGCTGTGAAGAAGTAGAGCACTGGATGACACCGACTCCTATTCACGGAAGGGAATTACCAAAAAAAAAACCTTAATGTGAAAACTGTGGTAGCCTAAAACAAGTTTAAAATGACTCAGGAAGGCTTTCCAAAATCTGGCCATCATCATGCTGGGGAATTATTTCTCCTCCCTATGTCCCAAAGGAGAAAAAAATCAGCTCTGAATGAAGCAGCCCAAGGATAGAGTGTGAGGCAGACATCGGAGCCAGGTGCACTGATGGAACATTCTGATCACTGGGATGCATGGGGATTTGGCTTTGTTTTGTTTGCTTTCGCCGCTTAGGAGGGAATAAGTAAACCAGGCTCCTTCTCATCCTTATGGAAGAGACTGGGGAGAAAATTTAAGAGAAGACAGGGGAGAAACAAGAAACCTTTGAGAGAGAAAACCAAGCAGAAAACAGAGCCAGATGAGGGGATGGCACAGTGTGAAATGTCTGGAGATTTGCTCGGTGCATATGGACAAAGGACAAACGTGTGAAAATGTTTTTCTCTCTTGCTGAGGAGTTTGGAAAACTGCTTTCATTTTCTCTGCACCGATAGATTCTTGTTCCCTGCCCTTCAAAAATAGTAAAAAAGAAATGAGTGGCTCAGTAAGGGGCAACAGATTTATGGCTGGATTTAAATCAGTGCAACTTCACCTGGGAGGTTCAGTTTTGGATGTATTCAGAACAGGGAATAAGCATAAGAATTATTCTGGTACAGCGGTAGTAAATAGTCCGGCAGTCTCAGACCAATTTCTGCAGTGCCGTATCTCATAAGGGCTGATAAATCCAACATGTGCTACTGCTGAGGAGTCTGGCAGTGTTAAAAACAGGCTGTGGGTCTATGCAGACAGCAATGGTTTGACCATGTCCCAGTCCCACACCAGTAGCATCCTTCTGTGATGCTGAGATTTAGAGTTGGCCTCAGCTTCTTGTGTTTCATTAACTGCTTCTCAACACTGGAAATATATATTACCATGTTAGATGGTGAGCTGGAACAACATCTCCTCCTCCCACTATGAGAGATTAAAAATGGAATTACAAAAATACTGTTGTGGATAATTTCAGCCCAGAAATACTGAGCAGCTCTTGTGAATGATCATGTTTTCACTAAAGCTTCCTGGTAGAGCAGCATCCTTATTTCCACTGAAATCACAAAGAGCTACTTAGAAGGGTGGTTTAATGCATTTAGGAGGTTTGGAGAGCTGTCTGAATGCAGTCAGTCAGTCTGCACTGTGATTTTCTGGCTCTGAGAGTGCTTTGTTTAAAAAGCAGAAGTAAATGTTGCCTAAGGAAATAAAAAGATTTGAGATGGAAAATCTGGCAATGGGAAGCCAGCTGCCAATTATCCAATATGTATTAAATCCTGGCAAACAAGTCTCCAGTGTCACCTCTAACCCATTTTTTTCCTTACTTTCTTTTCTTCAGGCTACACACAATCTTTATTCCATCAGGGCACTGATAAAGAGATTTTCCCCAAACCACCACGAGGGCCATACAATTAATGCCAAGACCAAATGGAAGCTCACCAGGGCATACCAGGCACAGAGCATAGCCATGTTGAAATGTTGATGTCTTGGTAGCATTGAACATTGCACCACACTGCAGTGGAGAGAAAACAGCATATTCAGAAACCCAGCCCTGGAGACTTCCCTCTCAGTTGTCTTGAATCCTTGACCTGAGAGAGGTGTGAGACAGCACCAGTGTACACCCATTTGCCTTTGAACTTACAAGTTGAAAAGCCCTGGAAGGTTGCCCTTCAAATCCAAACCTAACTTTCCACAATAGATGAAACAGCAGGATTATCTTGTCTGCAGTTTTTCACACAGCTGATGCTTTACGTGCTGAATGCATTCCCGACGCGCTCTCCGCTGAGGGGCTGTTCACTGCTGTATGGATATACGTGCTGGTGGCTTTTTGCCAGAGCATTTCGGTCTCAGCAGCAGAGGTTGTCAGTTCAGCATTTGCTTGATATTGCTCTTTGCTCAGGAGAATTCCTCTCTTCTCTCATTTCCCACACAGCTATCGCTGTGCCTCTCTGCAGTGCTCGTAGCACCATTTAAACCATGCCAGCACATCCTAGTTTTACATGTTTAGAAATGGCAACTCTATAATGAAAAATGGGTGTATAGGAGAGCAGTGCAATAGATGGTGCAAAGCACTTGCCATGCAGGTGAGTCTATGAAACAAACACATGCAAACCCTCTCTGAGCCCTGTTGCGTTTCCTTTTCCTTTGCCTATTTCCTTTTGGTTACCATTCAAGTAATAGTAGCCCTTAGAGACTTGCATAGATTTGCTTTGGAGCTTTCCTGTCTGAAATATACACTTCTTTGCCCCTGTTGATTCAGAGCAGTCAAGATCAGATGGGATTTTTAGGTTTCTGATATGGGAGAGAGCTGATGCCACTGTGCTCCATATGATCTACAATCTTATTTCTGGAGCAGCTGGTCCTAGTAACCGATATGGAGAAAATTCTTCTTCTGAGCTGTGGGCCTGATGAAGGCAATGGCCAGAGGGCCAGATGCTCCTGTTCATAGCAAGAGAAATGACCATCCCACATGGAGAATTCTGTGTTAGGGAGAAACATAGGACACTTTATTGCCACCACGTACAGGTGTCTCTGAAATTACTAAGGTTAAGTCAGAGCGATTACCAGTGAAGTTCTGAATACCTGCATGAGATGAGTCCTTCGGGAGAGCAAGGAATGCCCATGGTCCTGTTTGGAAGCTGTGACTGCCACAGAGCTGTGTGAGAACCAAGAGAAAAACAGAATGTTCTGGGAGAAGGCTGGCAGTACAACCACTGCCCATCCATCCATCCACCCATCCATGCCCTTGTAGATTGTGGCACATCTGCTGTGTACTCGATCAGAAGATGGTTGTATTGCGAGCAGATTTGCAATGCTTCTGAAGCCAAGAGGCAGCCAGGCAGAGCTCCCCACTCCTGTACGTGGCCATGAGCATATTCACAGGGCCAATTTGCAGCCTTTTGGTAGTCTTGCTTGTCCGAACGGGAGGCTGCCCAGCTGGAGTCACCGAGGCAAACCTACAGCTGCTGTAGCCCAGTGACTGCGAGGCAGCAGTGACAGCACCAGCAGTATTTGACTTGAAATATTTGCAGAATGTTCCCCAGTTTAGGCAGAATGACTGCAGCCTAAGCGCAACGCACGCTCATTTTTCTGCTTTTACAACCTTGCTCCAATGGCTGGGCCCAGCGCCGAGCGAGGGCTTGGTGCAGGCCTTCACCTCTCCCCATCAGTGCTCAACAGCCTGTGAAGAGGAAAGGCTTTGTTTTAGTGGGAGCAGGTGTTTGATTATCCTGCCTCTCTCTTTTTGTATTCAACATATCCCCGGCTCACCTCTCCGGCAGGGATAAAGTCGTGTTAGCGAAAGCAGCAAGGGAAATCACTTGAAAGGCGACACACAGGCAGGCTGTTGGATGAAACAAAGAAGCGTACAAATTAAAAGCAGCAGTTAGAGCATTCTCCCTCCTTGTGGCTGCGCTGCTGGCGTTGTGCGAGCCTGCCCATGGCACCCAGCAAAGGGCAGAAGTTCAGCCCTCTTCCCCCACCCCTGGGGTTGTCTGTCCCCTGCTTAGAAGCCATGTCAAAGGCATCCCCAAAGGAGACACGGGATCCCTGTTCCATGTGCCAAGCTGCAGCCTTGCAGCAGGACCACGCTGAGAGCAGCAGCTGAGGCCTTGGCACCAGAGCAGACCTTGGCCTGAGCGCCTGGCTCAAGGTGCCAGCACGGAACGGGCCGGTAGGCTGCAGATGGGCAGGATGGAGATGGGCTGGCAGTTCGGGACATAAAGGAGGAACCAGTGAGGCCTCTGCCTGGGTTTGATACACCCTCGGTGAACAACACCCCATCAGCTTGATCCCGACTGAGCAGACAAGCAGAGAACTGTAATCCAGGCTGAAAACCTTTGTTTTAAATAAAGAATGAAGGCGGCCATGCCTCAGCAACTACAAGCCTATCGATCCGCTATAACCACCATCCAACTTGCTACCTGTGCGCGTTTGCTCAGACACTCATAGGGAATTGCCCTCCCTATATCACAGCAGATCATTTCTCACCTTCTCACCACTCCATTCCCCTTGAGAATATTTGGGATCTTTGCCTCCAGTGGCTCAAACGGAGGTGTTGGATGATTGCCATGGAGTGTCAGGGACAGAGAATAATGAAGTCTTTGGGCATCTTTGGATGATGTTCGAAGGGATTTGAGTCAGCTCTACCAGAGTTTGCAGATACCAGAACAGCACCGGGATCAAAAGATGAACCAGAATGATTTCACTGTTCCCTTTGGCACAGTGATGGAGGATGTTATCTAGAGATTGGTCCGGAGTACAGACTCAAGGCCAAACTGGAAGCTTTTGCCTATTTGAAACATCTGCTGTTCTTTTCTGTTCCCCATAGAGTTTGCCAAAATATTCTTCTTGCACATTCCCAGCTCAGCACTCTTTGTGGTGAGGCTTAGTTTTGTGATGCGTGATCTTTTGACACATTGCTGCCTGATGATGTAGGACATGGAGATAATGAAGGAGGATAACTGGAGTGTAAATACACCTAAAAGAGTGCAGTGCCCAGCTTGGAAGCTGTACAAAATGCTTTCATGAGTACCAGTTAGCTTTGCTATTATTAGTTAAGAGCCAGAAAGAGTGTAAAAGTTGCTACAGCCAAAGATAAAAGACTGTGTGCCATGAACTGAATGTCCTGCTGAAATTTTAACCCTCCTTTGACCTCCTGATATGATAAAGATGAGCGTCCTATGCTAGCATCTAAGCTACTCATGCCACATGTGGACATCTAAATACCCTCAGCCACTCTGTGAGGTCTGAAATGGATGGATTCAATCTATTTTGCTCTAATAGTGCCATGGTATCTCCTCTAACAGAACAGGGAATACAGCTTCAGCAAGATGTGCAGTATATAGACAAGGAAAATGAATCCCCCACATCTGGTTAAATCTGGGACCAGATACTGATGTGCAGTTTTTTCAGCCAAAGAGGTGGGAATACTCCCAAAACCTGTTTCTTACTGATTGTGTGGTCATTTGAACACAATGGTGAAGTACTAGACTTTAGCATTACAGTCATACTTCAGATGAAAGATGAATATATAAATACTTCATAAAGAACTAATGAACGATTAATAGTTAATTCAAGAAATGGATGATCAAATGTTATAGATTGATATACAGTCTGATAGGTCAATATGCTGCTCATAACTGTGGCTTATTGCTACTCATAACATCTTCAGTGATTGCTACCAGCTTTAACAAAAGGTGTTTGTGCCTGGGCAACATCTATTAACCCTCTATCCACTCTTCTAGAAATAGAACCTTTCTACAAAATGTGCCAGCTTTAGCGGGTTATGTTACAAACATAAGGTTGTGCATTGTTGAGCGGCTCATTTGTAGCTCAAGAACTTGATTATAGATGAGAGAAGGTAGTAGAGACAGATGAATGCAGACTGCAAACAACGCAAAACATCTGCTAACAGAACAGGCAAAGTTCTGAGTGCCAGAATTGCACATCCAGAAGCTCATTTGATGGGGCTCTTTAATCTGTGCTGGAGGGGGGGTCAGGAGGATCCTAGAAATTCCTTCAAGCTTTAGTCATAGGCTTAAATGCCTGTCCTACCATTTTAAAATTAGAGCTTAGGGAGCAGGTCAGCTACGTACCCCAGATGGGTCATTACAAGACAAATTGCTCTTTCGTGATTTCAGCTTTGCTACCATACAATCAATTCTGCTTTTAAGTAATAAAAAACTCACTGGAAGCTGCCAGTTCTGATTACAGCATGAAGCATCTAACCTTGGTTTACAGCAATTGGAATTACGTTACTCTTGGCTTGAGATTTACTTGGCCTGAGGCTGTGCAGGGTGAAGGGGGAAAAACACCCATCCTGGCACCTTCAGGAAGGTACAGATCTCTCACACGTGCCATCAGTGAGATGGAAAGGGAAGAGTGCTGAAGGTCCAACCCACAACTGGAGTCCTGAGACACAAAAGCCTGAGCACAGATGCTGTTCATTTGTCCTTGGAGCTGCAAGGATTGCTGGAGTGACAGCCGAGGCATTTCACACTCCAGTAAGCACATTCTCCCCAGGTAGTTCTGATCACCATTCATTTTGTTTGCTGACAAGTTTGTGGCAATATGTTCACTCCAGCTAAAAATTACACACTGGCTAAAAGACGAGGAGGCTTAATTTTCCTCTCTTTTACTCTGGTTTTGTAATCAGGGTAACTTCAATGACCCTTTACTTTTATACCAGAAATAGTACTGAGGAAATTGGATTTAACAGAGTAAAGAGCGTGTTCAGCGTGGATACTGTAGGAAGGCACAGACCAGTCAGAGATGTTTTCCCTCTCTTCCTGATCCCAACACAGGCCAAAGGCCAAATCTGCCCTTGGTACAAAACAGAGCAACCCTCAGTTTGCTTTAAATGCCTTTGTTCTGTGAAGCCTGCTAAGGAGACTCACTGGACCCTTAGTTTCTACATCACTGCCCGCCTTCCCTTTAAAACACAAGTAGAGCTGCCACCTCAGCAATGTCTGAGATCACAGAATGATTAAGATTGAAAAAGATCACTAAGATCATCTAGTCCAACCTTCTACCTACCACCAGTAGTGCCCAATAACCACGTTCCTCTGTACCACATGCCCATGGTTATAGAACACCTCCAATGACCACCTTCCTGGGCACTTGTGCCAATGCATCACCACTCTTTTGGAGAACAAGTTTTTCCTAATACCCAACCTGAACCTCCCCTGGCACAACCTGAGGCTATTCCCTCCTATTCTATTGCTGTTACCTGGGAGATGAGGTCAACCCCACCTCAATGGAGAGATGGTTAAGATCTCTGTCTGATTTCAAGTTTCTGTGCCAGTCCAGCCACAAAGAAATTCTGGATTAGAGGACATCCATATCAATCTTTTAGGTCTTCTCTCCTTTCTCTTCCCACCTGCTTCGTGTTGGACACTTGATCAGTCTGGTACTGAGTGAAAATATTCAGATTTTCCTTCAAGGGTACTAACAGCAATATGAACATCTTGCCAACAGATGCAGCAAGCAAGAGGTTTTGATGGTAGAAACCAGAGTACATTCCATGGAGCCAGCACTAACACTGTGTCTGGGGTCTCAGAAGCAGCTTTCCCTCCTTTCACATCTCTCCTATGGAGGAACAGTATGAGGTGGGAGCTGGCTGCATTCCTGAAGGCATTTCAAATCATTTCCATCATGCAGGAGAAAATAATTCTTAGCAGATGAACAACCCCCAGGGCATGCACAGATAGAACATCCATCTCTCAGTATTTGCTCACGGTCCCCAGCATCAGTGGCCAAATTATTATTGCCATTTTTTCCCTCTTAATTTTATAACAAACTTCTCCTTTCTTATTTTGATATGAACATTTGGGTTTTGTGCCCTTCTTTCCTGTAGACATAGGTAGAAAAGGAAATCTTTTCACATGTCAGTAGCCCACAGGAGTTCTCCCCATCCCTGGAAGTGCTCCAGGGCCAGGTTGGATGAGGCCCAGGGCAGCCTCATCTAGTGAGAGACAACCAGCCCATAGCATGGGGTAGGATCTGGGTGTTCTTTAAGGCCCCCTCCAACCTAAGCCATGATTTTCCACAGCAGGACAAACCCCAGGGCTGCAGGGCTGCTTGTGCAGCAATGCAAGGTCCCCAAAACAATGAAGGTCAAGTGCTTGCTTCTAATAAGTGGCACAAAAGGAAAGAATACACTGAGCCTCCAAGACAAGAATTGAAAGGAGAACAAAGGAAAGAGCACAAGCCTCCTCAGAGAGCAGCTACCCCATGGCAGTACTACCAAAACTACTCTGACATACTTCTCTAGCTCTTTCCTAAAAATCTCCTTGCACAATCAGTGCCAGCATTTTGTTACACAAATGTCCAGAAAGCTTTCGCTGGCATCTCACCCCCAGCAGTGGGCAGGCTTTAGCAAATAAGAAGTGAGGACTCAGCTGCTTGGGTATAAAATGGACCAAAATCTTAAATATCAGTGCATGATACGCTCTGTGCAGCAGGCCTGAAATGGCACAGGAAAGGACAGAGCATTTACTGTTTTCACAGAAAGAACTTAAAGATTAAGATGAATATTAGCTTCCAAAACAAGGGCTGTGTTTTATATAACAGCCTTCATTACCTTTTGCTGCTGGCCTGAGCTACATTCATCACGTGGGTTTGTGGACACAATCTGAGTGGTTCTGCTTGTTACTACCCTGCAGATATTAAGCTCCTCTTCTGCCTGGGGTGTAGTAAGAAAGGCTTATTCCTCAGTGCTACTGCTCTGCTGAGGCTCTGGGAGTCACTGGGACACACAGGAGGCAGAATCCAAGGACAGATGGAGTCAAAGAGAGTGCTTCCAGAAAACACAGGACAAGGAAAGATGCTGGAGGATCCCCCAGCTCCCACAGCTCCATGTCCTTTCCTCACAGCAGCAGCTGAGGCTGTGGATGATGTTTACACAGCTGGAGAATACCAGAGCAGGGTGCCCTTTTGCTAGCCAGAAGCTGTCCTTTCTTTGTTACTTCCTATATTTCCTGTGCAGAAGTAGCATTAGAGGACAAAATTATACTGTTTGAGATGCCACTTTTGTTGGTTTGCTAATTTTTGCCTGCCTCAGAACAGCAGAACTGCTTTGGCCTTTGGGGAAGCGTGCAGACGCTTTCACAAAACACTGCTACTTATAACTCAGAACTCTTGCTCAAGTTTCATTTCTTATTCCTGGCAAATACTGCTGCTTTGTCACAGTCTTGTCAGGCAGGACACTGCTGGCTCTTCAGCTAAATTTGCTGGAAAGACAGGAGAAAACAATTCTACTTGCATTACTTTTCTTCCTGCTGTACCCCCAGCCAGCTCACTGCACACCAGTGACCACATCCCAGGCAGAATTTGGGGTCGCTGGATTCTGTAATGCAATGTAATGCAACCGAGATACATTTTTCCAGAGGCTTACTTTTAGTACAAACTCAGATGAGAGTTTCATCTGCTAATATATGTTAGCAGCCCCTTAAAAGAAGCGTAGAACCATTTGAGCTGGAAGGGACTTTTGAAGGTAATCTGGTCCAACTCCCCTGCACTGAACAGGGACACCTACAGCTGATCTGGTGCTCAGAGCCCCATCCAGCCTGACCTGGAGCACCTGCAGGGCTGGAGCATCCAGCACCTCTCTGGGCAACGTGTGCCAGTGCCTCATCATCCCCAACAGAGCAGTCCAACAAGCACACTCTGTACTGCCTTGCTTTTCTTTCTCCCACGAAAAGAAATGATAACAGCAGCACAACAGTTAGCTGACACAGTGCAAAGTCTTCTTGCAGAAGATCTTCATTGAGTTTTTTGCTAAGTAGCAAAACAAGTAACCCTGTTATTTTGTCTGAGTACCAACGGTTGTTCCACTACCATGTGGAATTTTGGAAGTCATCAATATTTGTTGTGGTGTTAGCACACATTTGTTTTCACTAGTCTGTGGGAGGGTTTTTACAGTGGTTGTTTTTTCCCCTGTGAAATAAGTTCGGCCTGTTTAAATTCTGTGGCTTTCTATAAGGTAAAAAAAAAAAAAAAAAGTAGTGCTTGGCTAAGTAAACTAAAGTATTAAGGATATTACACTGAAAAACATGTTGCCATAAACATATTACAACACCACAGAAAGCTTGTAAGAACCACTGCAATAATATAAATAATTTCTTCTGAAAAAATAAACTTTTGTGTTCTGTGCCCACATCCTAGCTGGGTTATTTCATTTCTACTGAAGATATCATCACTTTTTTTTTTAAAATGTGATTTACTTAAAAGACATCTGTGCCTTCTCACAAGCATTGGCTTCCTATTGTCAACTGAACACTGCAACCTAATCCTAACCCACATTCTCTCTGCTGTAAGAAAAGAAACATGGAGCTGCTGTTGTTTCAATTCCTAGATTCTTACTGGACGTCTAATGGCGTCTTCTGTTCTCATTACTTGCTGCATCATTATGGTGTCTGAAACCCTCACAAATATTAACATACTTGTCAATCTCATGAGATGTAAAGTTCAGGGCTAGGAGGAACTAGCAGGGCCTATAGGCTATTCCCCTGCTGATGCAATGGTTACATACAGCCCATTCCACAAACTCTATTTCCTCATCTGTAAAATACTGTTTATTACATAAAATTTTCTCTATCAAAATCTGCATCAGAGCCACAGGATTCACTGAGACAACATGGATACTTCACCAGCAAGTTTTCCTCCCACTGAGAAATAGAGAACCAGCTTAAGTATATTCTTGGCACAAAACAAAGACAAAATAAAATTCTCTAATTGATAATTCAGTTATTTAAAGGAAAATAGAAACCAGTCCACTGTAAAAGCCATCATCTTTCTCCTGTTCCTCCTGCCACCCTCCTCCCTAGCCTGATCGCAGAGGAGTATCTGGGAAGCCTATGCTTTTTATTAGCAGAAGAGACAGGCTAAATTGAGATATGATTCATGCTTCTAATTTATGCCTTCTCTTCCTTTATTGTCAATGGATAGCGAGATGCCATTGCAAAAGCTCACAGAGGGATTAACTTTTACAAAATGAGAACTGGTGAAGGTGCAAGTGAGGCTGCTTCTGCAGTTCAGAGCGTTTTCATCTCACCGTGGGTCTGTTCGTGACCTGCCAAAGCTGTTTCTCTCTGAGTTCAACATACCCTGCAAGAGTTGGAAATGGTTCCCTCTGCAAATTGAATTCTTTGAATAAGTCACCAGGAACGATATTTCAGCATTGTATCACATACACATCACAGGACACTCCTCACAACACCAGTGCCACAACGTTAACGCACCCAGACCAGGCCCAGTTACACTGATGGATCTGGTCTAATTACTCCTGTTATTTCTTTGTCTCTCTGGCTCCATCTATTGTCTCACTTCTCAGACTTATGTGGCCAGCTCTGGGATGTGCACTGCCCACCAGCTCTGCTTGACGCATGGCAGTAGGAGCTTTAAGCACTGGAGGGAAGTGAAGGGTAAATAAATTGATGGTAAAATACAACATTTAATCACTGTGATCCAGCACTGCATGATATGTTTCCCCAGGAATGGCAGTATATTTGTTTTCCAGATCGTTAGCTGATGCAAAGGAAAACAAGAACATTTATTAGCCTCCCTCAGAACCACCTTTAACAAGAATGAATATTCACTGCTGTAAATAACACTGCTTCAATTAAGTCTCCACATAAAAAAAAAAGCTCCACGTCTTCAGAGAAGGACACGCTATTTAATAAGAAGTATCCAGATGAAAGTATTTAAGCCTGTCTGAGAACAAATGCAACTGCTTTACTTCCAGCGCTTCACTGAATGCCATTGTGTTTATATGCAATGGTCACAAGTAGAGATGCAGAGGAAACTTTGGACTCGCATTTTTCCTGCTTGTCAATGGAAATCTGGTAGCATCACTGCTTTCTTGTTTAGCCTCAAATCACCTGCTGTGTTGGCAATGGGTCATGCGTTTGCCCAAGTTTCACAAAGAGCATCACAGTACTGAAGTGCTCACTGCATCCTCAGTGAACGTGGCACAGGGCCCCATGGCATCCTGCCGCACTGACCTGTGCCATCATAGAAGATCATTCCTCCTTCATGAAGAGCCATCGCTCCCTGTACTGCCTTCAAAAATCTGTGGGGATCACCACTTTGGTGAATCGGGGCTTTTGCAGCAACTCCAGCAGCCTGTAAGCTCACCACACCACTCCTGGGAAAGCTCAGAAAGTTCCAGGTCTTCTGATTACTGAGAGCTGGGAGAAAGTGTTGGGAAAACACCAGAATTTGCTGCTGTCTTTGCCTTGGGCTTCCAGTCTTTTCTCAGCTGTTTCCAGAGGCAGTCAGCTTTTTCATCCAGTACGGCTATTGCCATGTTCTGTAAGAGACATCGTTTACTGAACAGGAAAAAAAAAAAAATCAAGAGAAATCAATGACTCTGAAGTCAAAAATCGGCCACAGGAAAACTAAGGACAAACAACAATTTCATGCATGGCAACAAGCTGAACAACTTCTTCCAGCCAACCTTTCCTTTCCTCTTCATTCATAGGATGGATGTGCAAACACTGGTCTTCAATAGGCATCTACCCCTGGAAGGACTGATCCTCCTCTCCTTCACATATGTAAAGTTACCTTATTTTAGTAATACTCATCCAATTAAGAATTCTAGAAGGGTTTATTAAATACCACTGGAAAACATTATGCCAGCAATTATAGGGAATCCATAAAGACATTTGCTGAAATCAATAATCTAAATTACTAACAAAAACATTGCCAGTATAAGCAGTTCATGTATACCACTTTGGGATAGGAAAATCAGACCCTGCATCTAAATACGGTATCAGTGACAACAGCACAGTTCCAGAAAGGATTTACCTGCTGCAAGACAGCCATAATGCACAGAAGTGGTAATTTAGTCTGAAATTACAAATTAAATTCAGCTCATTCAATTCAAACAATTTCAGGTAAAGCTGTATCAGAACAGGAAATGATGAAAGCTATGTCACCCCAAGCAGCAAATAAAATGAGGCTTTGAGATGAACACCTACCATTAAGTCAAAGAGAATAATCTATGGGCAGTCATGGCTCAGACATCTTGATTAGCATTAATTAAAATTCTGGTGATCAGGTAGCTATGGAACGAACGAAACTTTAAGAGAGTTTAGGCAAGAACGAAGGGCTGGAGATAGAGTAATAATTAGGAATAATATCTCTTGTTAAATTTAATTCCTTTAGCCTTGAAATTACCATGACAGATTTCAAATTTAGTGGCAGTTTTCCAGTCACTAAAAAGAGCTTAATTATAGAGTTTAAGACTTTGGGAGAACTGATTCAGATAAAGCTACATGAGACCCATATCAAACGTGTGGTATGCTTGAATGGACTCAGATTAAAAAAAAAAAAAAAAAAAAAAAAGACACCAACTTGTATGACAATCTTAAGACTCCACATACCTGGGTTTATTTTTGTTGTTTGTTTTTTGAGACACCAAAAAAGTTTGGATAACTTTTTAACTTTGTCTTGTAATTAATAATAATCACTCTCACTCAGTTTGCCTTTCTACCTCTTGATTTCAGCTGGGACTAGGAGCAAGACAGAGATAAAGCAGCCTGAACTCTGAACAGTGCTGATACTAACAGAACTCCTTAATCATTGAACTGGCCTATCTATAGAGCCCAGGCAAGATATCTAGAAAGCTGAGCAAAGTTAAAATCTGCAAGCTACTCCTCTGAGTTACAGGACACCCTAGAGAAACCATCACTGCACCTTATTAACTCCTGCTAGTTCATAAGAAAATAAGAGATATGTAGGAAAATGTCAGATCCCAGCTTTCTGTCCAGTAGAGGAAATGTTTATTCTGATAAACACTTCATGCCAAAGCTCTTTTAGGTTTTCAGGGCCAGGGAATGTCCTGAATGATCAATGGATCAGCAATATGATTAATAGCCTGAAACACAGATACAGAATGGTCTCTTCTTAGAGAACTGAACTCAAGATAATAGATGCTAGTATTATTTTAAAACCGTCTTCATTGGATTCTGCCATATCTGTGTAATGCTCTTCTACAATCTCATTGTCGGGTTAACGGAACACTTCATAGCTTTAAAGGCTTTTATTTTCCCAAGAGCCCCATGAAAGAGGAAAATACAGTTGTCCCATTACATAGATTTGGAGCTGTGGCACAGAGGTGCAGCGTCACACTTAGCGAGGCAGGGAATTGAGCACAGCTTTCCTAAATCCCAGGCCGTCACCTTAACTACTGTCACTGCATACTCTTTACATCAAAACAAATGGTTCAGCCAGAGGCCCTGCACTGCCTTTCCTTCTGTCTCCACTGATTTCCAAGCTCCTTGGCAAATCTACTAGTGTTACACCAACAGGCCAGTGGGAGACGTGCCCTGTTTAGTGCAGTGCCTCATGGCTGATCCTATACCTTAGGATCCACTGGCAAAGAGTAAACTGTTCCCAGAGATAACCTTTCAACATAAAAGTCTGGGATGCTACACCTTACTTCTGAGAGCCCATCTGTACTCTTGTGATAAAAGCAAGCACAGTTTGGACTCTGTGAGCAGAAAGGGCTCATAGTTCAGATGTTAAATTCAAAAATGGCCAATCTCATTTTGCTTTGAATTTGAAAGTGCGCTGTCCTCTTGGAACAAGGAGAAACTCCAAAGTGACTGTCCTGATACTGTTAAGCACAGAGGACAGTGGGAATATCCCAGAGGTTCTCACCCGTCTTCAAGATGAGCTCTGAAGCTGAAGGCCTTTGTTCTGTGAATTCCAGACTGTTTTCCTTTGTGTCATTTCAATAGCATCCCAACCAAGAGACACATGCTGCATTTCTCCTGTTGAATCACCACTCTCAATCATGGTGCAGTTGTTTTACAAGAGTTTCTGTACATTTTCGCTCCATCTTAAATTACTGCAAGACCCTCTGCTTTGAGCTGTTCTGAGCTTGTTTATTTATTGACATCACTGAGGTCTAAACCTGATGTGGGTCCCCCATCAGGATCTCAACACAGCCATACCCAGCCACTTTCAGAAAACAGATCAAGCATGGAAGCGCTGCCTTACATGCTGCTATACAAATAGCTTTTTCTCTCCTTGTGGATAATAGAAACATTTCACTAACTCATGCTACAACGCATCCTCTCTTCACGCTAGCTCTGCCAGGACAGATTCATCTCATCATCCATGGAAATTGAAGTATTATTCCAGTTACTTGCTCCTAATTGCAAACCCTTTTTTCTCCTAGGTTTTCTCTCTTCCGTGACCTTTGCTAATAAGCCACACTTCAATTTGAGGTTATTGAGCCCTTGGAGAAAATTAAGATGGTCTAACCTTCTTATTTCTTAAAGCTAAATCTGCACATCCTCATCAACTTCACTCAAAGTTCTGCCTTGTAGAACTGGAGAGAAAAGGAGCAAAATGACAACATTTTCAGACCCAATGAGCAAAGGAAGATGCAGTAGAAAAAAAATGGGTTCCTGTATTTATGTTTTCTGACTTCAGCCAGAATAGGGTTGCCTGATTTAAAGCATGTGCTATGTCATTTAGTCCATTGGTGAGCACAACACAATGCCTCAGCCAGCTCTGACAACTACCACTGGACCTTTACCTCCACTGACCAGTGACAAGATGGCTGTGAAAGCCAGGAAGGAGGGGTAGAGACCACAAGCAGGAGCACAGAAGCTTCAAAGGGGCAGAAATCACAATGGGGAGTCCTACACACTCTATGACCAATAAGGCCTATAGAGTAACAATGCCATTTGTCAGCTGTACGTAGCAGACTGGATCAGTTTGTGTACATCACTCTTGCTGGAGTACAGGTTATGCCACCTAATGAGGGGCATGGGATTTGTGAATGTACTGCAGGAAATCCCATGCTAAGTGGGACAGCTGGTATCTCAGTATGGGAGAGACTGGAGCCAACATGCTGCTTACCCACCTGGAAGTGTCCCCATTGCCTTTTATAACGTTTGTGGCACATTTGCCCATAACATGAATCCTTTCTAGTCTCTGAAAGAGAAAGACTGCATTTTGTTCTACTCAAAAAAAAAAAAAAAAATTCCTGAACTTTTTGCATTGTTTTCATTGCACATCTTGACCTCCTTGTATCTCATATTTCCTCTCACTGTGATATTAAAAAGGCTTCATTTTTCTGCTGTGATGCCTTTGCCTTTAGGAAACCACAATGGCCAACTTTTCCTGTACTGTCCTAATGAAAGTGTTTTGGCCAGAAATCAGCATATGATGATAGAGGATGCCATGAGAGCAGAATTACAATGGTAGCCAGCTCCCAGCCTTTCCACCACTGTGGGGGTAAAGTCCTCTGTGACAGTAGTGACATTAATCATTAGGAAATAAAAGGGTGAGCTAGACTTTAATGAACACACACAGCCTGAATCTCTGCAAAACTGAAATAACACACTCAGGCCTCATGATTAATTATGGGCATACTTGGAGACTTCTCACCCTCTGATATAAAAGGAAACTAATGCTAAAATATCCCAGAAAGAGAGCAGTAAGAATATCACGTCACTTCATTAAATACAGATGTTGATTCCCTTACTTGACCACAACACAAACCTGAGCCTTTTTCCAGTATGGATATATGTACATACATGATAACTGTTAATGATAATGCAATTCATCATACAAGCACTGGAGAAGCTTCACAGGTTTGTAGAGGTGAGCTTCTTGGAAAGCTTATGTGGAACTCACCTCATTAGCCTCTGCAATTCCCAGTTTTCTGTGAATGGACAGAACATGGTGCTCTGCCTTGCCACCAGCCCTTCTGTGGATGAGCAGGGCTTGGAACAGCTGACCAAATGCCAGATAGCCCTCTACACCTCAAAGATGAGCAGAATCTCCTAATTGGTACCACCTGCTTTCATGCCTGTTCCATTCCTAGTCCTTCATTTTAAAGTAGTGCAGCTCATTTCTATCGTAGTGGCAGAAGGACTTAGGACAGAAAGAAAGAAGCATCACTGAAGCCTTTGTGTTTGGAACACGTTGACAGGGACCAGGGACTGAAGAGCCATCTGTGAACATGTCAGGAGAGGAAGAAAATCATGAAGCAGAGCAGCAGGCTGCCCTTAATGAGACCAGTCTTGGGGCTCTGCTTCACATCGCACTGAATTGCAGCAATCGAAGACAGATGCTGGTGGAATCATTCTGCTGCCTCTATATAGAAAAACACTTAGAAGTATAACAGCAACATGAGTTTAATATTGGCATATTTATACTGAAGAGCACAAGTGTGAGAGTTCTTCAGCATGAGCTTGTAAGTCATTTTTAACAGAGGTTGAAACATTATGCCCCCTCACTGCTGCATGTTCTGGATGTGCAGCAGTCTGTGGACAAGCTGCTTTAAAGTGCTATTAAATGAATATTTCCAATCTATTTGCTTTCCCCCCTTGCTGGTGCAGAAAGCTCTATCAAAACAATTGGATTCATGACTTTATCTTCAGAGAGCAAGCCAAACTTCAACACATTACCAAATAAAACCTAAATCTTTGAGGGCTGAAAACAAGAGTGAAGGAGAGTGCTTAACTTCCTACGTTTCTAGAGTCATAGAGGCTTTAAGGTTGCAAAAGACCACAAAGACCCCCAGTCCAACCATCAACCCACCCTCACCACTTCACTGAGAGCACTGAAGAGCCCCAGACTCACAGCCTAAGCAAAAAGGTGCCACTTTAGTCACTGCATGACTATGACGTACCTGGAAATACAGAATCAAAGTGCTAAAAGACGTAAGATCCAGCCCTACAAACCATAACCCACCTTAAGCTACATGTCTTCTCACACCACTCCCCTCGCTCTTCTTTCCTTTTAAAGCCTCATGTTTAAGCAGGCACAGCTTTGCCGTATCAGATCTCACCTGGGAGTATTTCCCTGAGCTGCCCTTGAACTTTAGCAAGAAACTAATCCCTGAATTTTCAGGCTTTGCCTGCTCAGCACGTTGTCTAAAAGCACTGTGTGTTGTATGGAGGAGCCTGGCTAGCAGACAGGGTGCTGCCAGGGTTGGATGGCTGCTACAGGGTGTCTTGCTGCATGAAAGAGAAATTTAGCTTCATCTGCTCCATTACTGAGCTAGGCACTTAAGTGTGGGGGAACTTGTGGGGTTTGCCTTGCCTAGATGTGTTTTAGCCTTTAAAATGTCAGAATAAAAAAGTAAAATTATAAACTGTATAAATTGTTTGTGTCAGCTGAAGTGTGCGTCTCTAATCTGTGTTCTTATTTGAGCTCTAATTTTATGCCTGCTGGTATTCAGTTATACAGAACTTCAGCAAACATTTATATCTTTCTGAATTATCCCTTTTCCTTGCTAATTTCTCTTACATTCAATAAATGATCCTTACCCCTATTGGTTTAACTTCTTACAAAGTTGTTTTCTCTTGCTTTTCCATAAGCCAAATATTTTAATTTCTTACACTATGCCTCATTTGATAGTAACAATGATGTATTTTCCCTTTCCCCACGTATTTATTTTTCCTGAGAGATGCAGCCGTTCATCACATTCAATGAAGAATTATTAGTTAGCTATCATTATTATTGCTAGTGATGGTATGTAAACAACTATAATGATGTGTGGGCTTGTGTAGGAGCAAAGACCACAATAAAGATGTTGCCTTAGGAGGAATGAATGAGGGAAACGTGCAAAGATTTAACCACTGTACCCTCTTACTGCTGGTTTTGTGTCCTTTAGCAGTTCTGTGGCCCCTTTCCTTTGGTCTTGTTCTCCCACTTGATTGGACTGGGTTGGACTGGGAGTCACTGGTCACTCCAGAGTTCTCTACAGAATGTGGGCAGACACCACTGTTACAAGAAGGGCATATGCCAAGACACTGGTAATCCTGAATCATAGAATCATAGAATCACCAAGGTTGGAAAAGACCTTCAAGATCATCCAGTCCAACCGTTCACCTATTCCCAATAGCTCCCACTAAACCATGTCCCTCAGCACAACATCCAGCCTTTCCTTGAACACCCCCAGGCTCGGTGACTCCACCACCTCCCTGGGCAGTCCATTCCAGTGACTGACCACCCTTTCTGAAAAGTAATACTTCCTAATGTCCAGCCTGAATCTCCCCTGCCGTAGCTTGAAGCCATTCCCTCTGGTCCTATCACTAATGACACGAGAGAAGAGGCCGACCCCCAGCTCACTACAACCTCCCTTCAGGAAGTTATAGAGAGCAATGAGGTCTCCCCTGAGCCTCCTCTTCTCCAGGCTGAACATTCCCAGCTCCTTCAGCCTCTCATATGGCCTGTGTTCCAGACCCCTCACCAGCTTTGTTGCCCTCCTTTGAACACGTTCCAGGGCCTCAATATCTTTCTTGCAGTGAGGGGCCCAAAACTGGACACAGCACTCGAGGTGCGGCCTCACTAGTGCTGAATATAGGGGAGTGAATGATGTGGGAATGATGTGGGAAAAGAGGTTTTGCCTAATACTGTAATGAGAGAGACAGAACCAAATGGAAAAAAAAAAAAAACCAGCTCTTTGGCAGAGCCATAAAGAAAATTTAGATTACTAAAGAAAGTTCAGTCTCTTTATTCTGCGCTGCCGGCAGTTTACTGCCCTAAAATGAAGGCAGTTGGCTTTAGGAGGATCAGCCTTGAAGACAGTAAAATTTCAGTGCTGCACATTAGCTTGGCTTCCCTTCTCACGAGCAGGAGTGTGAGCAGAAGAGGCATCAGTGCGTTCATGCCTTGCCCCACACCTCCTGGCTGCTGGTGGCTTGGTACCAGCCTGACCTGATAAGGCTCTCCAGGGAAGGGATACCTGTCAATACTGGACAAGCAAGAGTTTTTTCTGCAATACTTGTTCCTCAGAAAAGTGCAACCATAGCTCTAATCTTCCCAAGACCACTGCAAAAGGATCCTGGTTTGTAAAGTCCAGCTCCAGGACCACACCTGCAGTTCCCCAGAGCTGCTTTTCCATCTACAGATCCAGATTGGCTGCTGCTGGAGCCTTGTTACCTTTTTCTGTAGACTGCAGTAATTTTCAGCAATGAGCACTGGGAGCAACCCAATGGCAGGGAAATCCACATAGGATCTCCAAAGAACTTACTGAGTGGTTTTCACAAAGAGCTGACAAGAGCAGAGAAATCTTAAAACATATTTTACAAATTCAACAACTTGCTCTAAAATAAATATTTTAGCTTTTCTTCCTCCAAATAGAGGATTGAGTCTGAAAGAAAGATGTGGAAATGAAAAAATCATCTGTGTTGGGAATATGACAGACAGCACTGAGCAAACACTCAAGATTTAATGTACACCAGAGCCCACAAAGCTTTCATGTTTATTACAGCTATGTTGTACTTTGCTGTATTTTGGAAGAGCTTCCCTGGATTAAAACACCATTCAGATCTTCTCATGCTTTTGTTCCCATTTGCCTCTAACCAGCTAGAATTAAGCATATAAAATAGTGTATGTTCTGTGCCACCAAGACTTTGGCTCCCAATGACTTTCAGAGGATGGAAGTGAAAGCAATAGTTCCTGCTGGTCCCAGGCAGCCAAAGACCAGTGTGAGAACATCAGTGTTCAAGAGATTTGCCATCAAAGTGTCATGCTGTACATGGGGCACACAGAGGCTTCCCCATTGCAGAGGGCAAAGAAAGGAGGTGCCACTGTCCTACCAAAGAAACAGACAGAAAACTTGAATGTAGACAGTGTGACATTGTGGTGCTTGGCAGAGAAAAGATCCCAACATCTGTCCTGGGTTGGAGCTGTGTGTAAGTGTCACTTAATATTCCCCACACTCCTCTGTTGTAGCACTGCTGCTTTTTGGAAGGGTTGGTTCATGTTTTTGTTTTTTAGCTCTCTATCCCTTCCTCTTAAAAAGACCTTTCTCGGTTTGTTTGTTTGCTTGTTCCCTTCCACGAGATCCTTCAGCAAAATCACAGTCAGTTGAAAACAAGGCATCTGCATTTCTGAGCCCTCGCTGCGCTCCTGTGTGATTTATGAAAACAGAAGAGCCTATTTCAGGCGTAATCCAATCTGCTCTCTCTCAGCATCATAAGCACATTTGGAGCCAGATAAGACAATTATCACATGGATCTTTAATATGTGCAATTTATAGCTAAAAGGCTTATTCTGATAACTACGTTTTCAAGTGCCATCCATGTGCTAAAGCACAGCGATGAGGACTCTGCAGCAGTGAGACAGCAGAACAGTCCCTGTGGCATTTCATAGAATCGTAGAATCATTAAGGCTGGAAAGACTACTGAGGTCCAACTGCTGATCTGTCACCACTATGCCCACTAAGCCGTGTCTGTCAGTGCTTCATCTACACGTTTCTTGAATGGCATATCCATACCTCCTTGCTGCATGGCAGATCTGGGGAGAGAGGAGATACCCAGAGCAGCCATGCTTGGGCAGCGATCGCATTTCTTCTTGGGAGAAAGGCTTGGGGCAGACAGAGGTCTTCTTGGCACATGGTAGCATGTGGCTGCCCCATGAGATGACATGGAAGACATCCAAAGCTTTCATCAGTTTTGACATGCAGAACTGTTTTTCAAAGTACCCAGAAAGAGGAGGCTGCTACTGAAACATCTTTTCACGCATACCCAATTCCCAGTTCCCAGATTTAACTTGCATACGTAACCTTCAGCCTCCTGAAAAGCAGGAGCCCATCGTCCAGCAGCAACACTTGAGGTATCAAGCCATCAGGTAGTCAGTATTTTCAAGAGAGCTCAATAGAATTACTGGCAAGTAAATATTTTCTTTTTAGCACTAAGTGTGGATATCACAATATATAGTGTCTCATTAGAAAAAGAATCAGTTTTCTAATTGAATTACTAGCTTTTTATCATTGTTTATGACTCAGAGTGTAGAACTGAAATATTCTAATTATTTCACGATAGGAAATGAAGATAAGAGTTTATGATTTTATCGTGTGGAATAGACTCTGACAATGTCTATTTGCAACAGATAAGATCTGATAAAGATAAAGAATTATCTTGTTTCACTCATGCAAATGGAACCAACAGTTAACTACACCAGGCAGCCAGGGATATATTGAGGGAGTTAAAAGCAGTCACTTTTTAGTCCAATTTAATACACAAACTTTGAGCATTATGAATCTTTATAATGCTTATAATTTTTTAAAAGAAGTTGCCACAACAGTGCCTGAGCCACACTCATCCTCATAGCTATGCATCTAGGGCATTACCCTACTTTCTTATCAATCCAAATAGAAGAATATTTTGTAGGACTTAAGAGTTAAGACTCTTTGATGTTTATGTGCTTCTTTGGCAAATTTTGCTAGGAAGATCTTATATCTAGTGCTATTTTAGCTATCTCTGATATATCCAAACCATCAGAATATTGCAGCTCAGGTCTATGCTGCATTTCTTTAGGGACTTCATTAGTGGAAGATACCCTGACTCAGTATACAAGGTACTTTTGATGCATCATTCATACAGAAGATAATCAACTCTACATCACAGAGTGGGGAGCGGGGGATGCTTTGTGTAGCAATTTATAACTGTAACCCAAACAGTGCCCTAAAACTGAAAGATACTATTTGCATATGTATAACTTTAAAGATTTTCAAGCAATAAAAGCTTTGTATTAGCCCACGGCCACATGATAGCTTTTCCTCTGCAGATAATTTGACCTGCAAATTACCCAGGATGTCTCAGTATGAATGTTCTGATCTGAATCTGAATGCAGAAAACCAGAGTTGGGGTGAGGGCAGGAAAACGGAAGGGAACAAGCAGTGAGATGAGGTGACTCTAAGGACAGAGGAACAAGTTGAATTGCGAATAACTGAGGAGTACGTTGCAATGCTGGGAGGATGCTCCACCTCCACGATGTTGCTTCTCTTCCCAGGAACTACAGCGGATCAGAAGCAAAGCAGATAAATCCTTTTTGTTAGTCTGCTCATTCCAAAGGGAACTGCACACATTTAACAAGAAAGAAAAGTCTCAGTGAGTAAATGATGAAATGGGAATTTTACCTTTTCTGGAAGATGGCATTTGACCCTAAGACAGGCAGAGATTATCCATTCTCTATGCTTCTTATTTATACCTTGGGGAGCTGACAGCCCTTCTAAAAGCAGACTGAGGATTTTTAGACAGTCTGAGGTTTAAAATTAGGCACTGGAACTAACAGGCTGTTATTGTCTCATAATTATATTTGACACGATGCTCTCAGCTCTTCTCTGAAACATCAGACAGAGTCAGGATGCCAAGACATTGTGCTGTGCAGCAGCAGACATCAACCATGCAATGACACATCTCCCTCTGGACACCATGCAGAGGGTGAAAGAGCCACCTGGGCAAGGCCATTCCTTCTGATGCAGAAAGTGGAGTGGACGTTGCCTCCATTCCTTGCCACAGCCCTGCAAACACATTTCCATCGCAGAAGTGAGTCAGTCAGGTATCAGCCTCCTGCCAGCAGAAGGAAAGTACAGGTTTGCAACTCAGACCCCTCGAGCTGCACAAGGCATTTAGGAGGTTCAGGTTTTAATTCTTTTGCCCAAGCTCCTGGAGCAGTGACCTTCAAGGCAGTGCCTTGACAAGTTGTGCTTTTTAATAAAGCGTGGGCTGGTGGATGGCAGTTAATTTACATGGGTTTTCATTCTTTGAGCTCTGTCACCAGAGCACCAGCCTCAGTTATTGAATTCCCCAGTCAATAGAGCAACCAACTGCAGCACATTCACATCCAAGTGCCCAAATGAAGCACCTGTTCCCAGTTACTTCAGGATTAATATCTCTTTTCCACTTAGCTCTCTTTCTTTCTCTGCTTTTTGGCTTCCATTTCTACTGGCACAGGCACAAATACCAGGAGCTCCAGTTGGGGATGCAGCCATCTTAAATAGCCCTTTTATTTGCTTTGTACCTTTTCTTTATTTGCTTTGCTTGGCTCCTTCTGCTGCCTTTCTCTGATTGCAAGCCCAGTTCAAACCAATCTGTGCAAGCTAATGTGATTTTTCTTTTCCTCTTTTTTTCCTTTGGTAGAGTTGTATAACGCCAGTAAATAAAAAAGGAAGAGGTCCATACTCTGAGCAGGTCACCTTATCTTACCAGATACTGTCATCAGATGTAGCATCACCAAGGCAAGGCACATATGGATAGTACAAGGAGCCAAACAACCCCAAAGGCATCCCATCACCTGGGCCACGTAGCCTCAAGAGTCCTTGGTTGTTTCCCAGTGAGGAGCAGGGCACTCACTGCAGCTTTTCTCAGAGCCGAGCACAAAAGCTGTGGTCTGACCTGGAAACCTTTACTTTGTTCCTCCAGCCGTTACGCAGGCATAGACTGAAGAGTGAAATCTCTGAGTGTCTGGGGATGGTTGTTATTGGCTAATTAATGCTTCAGTGGCGGTGATATATAAGGGAGAGCTATGCATGTTAAAGGTGATTCATGCTGCCTTGCTGGGTTTAAGTCTAATGGGAAACTTATTTCACTGTATTTATGTGTAACGTCCAGCCACGTCCTAGATGTCTCTCCGGGGAGCCTTCTCTCCATGGTCATCCAACTCCTAAGAAGAAATATGGACTCCTCTGTACCCGTCTTGGCTGTAAATCTGCAATTAAGAGAACGGTCCATTTGCTGCCCTGTGAAACTGAGGTGCCACTGACTCACAGCTCCGTCGAACTGGTCCCCTTCCCTTACAGCCTGCCCCAGCAAGAGCCAACACACCTTAGGGGAGCTGCATCTCTTTGTATTGGCTTTGCAGCACTTTTTTTTTTCTTTTTTTTTCCCACTTCTCAGATGCATTGATGGTATGGACCCAAGCCCGATTGCTGTCTGTGTGAGCTGCTCTCCTGCTGCCCCATCACTCCTCTGAGGTTTGGTTCACACATGCCCTCAAGGCAGAGCCATTTTTGGATGAGATTGGTCAGCTTTGCTTTACAAGACATTATGTGATTAACTTACTGCTGAGGTGGCAGGAATAGAAAAGTGGCACAACAATACGTTTAAATTCCCTTTTCTTTCCCTCCTCTCTTCCTTTCATTGTTTCTGGGCTTATGCTATGCCTCAAGGAGCTGCTGTCTCATAACTTTCCACCATCTGCTGTACTGCAAGCAGAGGGGCTGCCACCAGAGGCATTTTTTCTTCATTTTTCTCCCTTTCCCCTCAGCCAGGATTTTTTGCATGCTTCCAGCTCCCTTTGGGCAGAATCTGTCTCCTGCGACCCAAAGGCCAAGAAGGTCCAAGCTGCTAATGTCCAGATATATTGGCATCCAGATATTCAGAGCCCAGCATTATTCAGGTCTGTGCACAAACACAGCAGTCTGTGTAGCTCCTGATGCATGCTGTGTACAGAAGCGTGAACACAACCTGAACACCTGTGTTTGCAGCTAGAGAGGTAAAGGGATGGTTTCAGAGTACATTGGAGACACTGTGCATGTGGATTAAGCCCACTGCACAACAGGGCCCTGACCTATTTGAATGCAAGGCATGAATATATAAATATTAAATAACTTCTAAACTGCTACATCAATTCAGTATCTCAGCAAAAAGCTTTGACTGAGGTTTTTTCAAACCAGCCAGATTCAGACTGATTTCCCTTTGGGACAGTTTTATCTGGGTGCTTTGCCATGTTTACCCTATTAGTGCTCTTTGTTGTATTGAGTCAGAATACATTTAGAGCAAAGAAAAGTACAAATACTTTTAAGGCAACAAACCCCCTATGAGGACAGGCTGAGAGATGGGGCTGTGCAGCCTGGAGGAGAGAAGGCTCCAGGGAGACCTGAGAGAGGCTTCTCAGTATCTAAAAGGGCTGTAGGAAAGAGGGGGACACTCTTAGCAGAGTCTACTGTGAAACATGTTGCCCAGAGATGTAGTGAATGCTCTATCAGGTCAGGCTGGACGGAGTTACATGTGCCTGATCAGCTATGGGTGTCCCTGGTTACTGCAGGGGAGTTGGACCACATGGCCTTTAAGGGTTCCTCTCAACTCAAACAATTCTATGAATCTGTGAATCTAGGAAAGAAATATCTCAGCCTGCCCCCTTCAACACTCATGGCGAGCTGCAGGAACTTAGGTAGCATCCTGGTATCACCCACAGGTCTGGGCAGGGAGCAGGAGGGGATTTGACTGCACTCCCTCCTTTTCTGCAGGGGAGAAGAGCTGGAAAATAGAAGTAAAAATCATCCAAGCACAAATTCACAGAGAAGAGGGATGTGGGTGGTTACAGCCCATGCCTGTAGAATCATAGAACTATTAATGTTGGAAAAATTCACTAAGATCACCTCAACCCACCCAACCGTGCCCACTGCCCACATCCCTCAGTGCCACATCCCCACGGTTCTTGAGCATCTCCAGGGATGGTGACTCCACCACCTACCTGTGCAGCTCTGCCCTGCATCACTGCTCAATGTGAGAAGAAATTATTCCCAATAGCCAACCTGAATTTCCCCTGGTGTAACTTTAGGCTATCACCTCTCACAAGAGGTACGTGGTTTGATCTGGGATGAGTACTCAGGACTGAGTGAACCTGGGATATGCATCACAGCATGCTAGAATGTTTAAATGGATTCCTTAGAACTGTGTGCACAACTGCATAAAATTCCTCCATTATCAAGTCTCCTGCCAGATTTTTCTGAATTGGTTCAAGGCTTAGGTCTCTGTTGAACAATTCTTGTGAATGGAATTCTGTGGAATTCTCCATAAGAAACCCAAAAGATCTCCTATGCTCCATTCCATGCATACAATTGCAGACCACGCTGGAATCATACAAGCCGTAGTAAGGGACTTCTACCCCAGATAACCAATACACGTTCCCTGAGGGTGGCAGAAATGCCATCTACCTTGTACAGCAATCCAGTTCCATTAAAAGTCTTGCCCGAGGTCATACAGAAAGCCAAGACTCAAACCCTATCCTCCAGTTAATTTCTTAGCCTGTATATCCCCTTTCTTCCTCAGCACTGAGTGAGAAAAATTATTGCAGAAATCTCAAGTTAAACTACTCACTGTTGGAGAGCAGCCCAAGACCTGGCTGCTTTATCAGTTTATGTGTAAAGACTCCAAGACATTACTTATATTGACTCAATATTAAATGGCAATAACCACCATGACAGATTTACTGTCTGACGATGTCTTCCTGCCTGCCGTAGTAGCAGCACTGATAAATTTTTTGCTCATTAGAAGATTTAGGTACTCAGTTCCTCTAGCAACATTTTGAATTTTTCCATTCTAGGGAACATCAAATCCTTATAAATAATGTTTTATCAGGGAAAGATCACACCTGGCTCTGCTGTCTGCACGTGGCAAATTTTTCCTGGGAGTAATGCTGTGTCAAAGGCACCATTTGACTTTCAAGCTGCCAATGCCACGTGGCAGCAAACCATGGGCAGCTTGGGGTTGTGCTGGGAGGACACAGTGGGCAGGATGGGACTCAGCAGGATGAGTAGCGGGGAAAAATCTTAATTACAGACTTGCCATTAAGTAATACGTCCTGCTCTTTCTGCCTCCTTGGGGGAATGCTGTACTATTTCAAGCTCCCCTTTAGAAATCAGAGTGCTGTCTCCTACCTGGCTTGCTCCTCAGCCAGCCCTGGGCATCCCTGCCAAGTCCTTCTGGCAGAACACTGCTTAGAAATGTGCTCATGCCCCAGGAGATGGAGTTTCCTCCATCCCTGGGGATAAAGGATTTACAGAGCTCAGCCTGCTTACAGCCAAGAGGCACTGAGTTCTGCTCACCAGGAGATGGCCAGGGCTGAGGGTCCTGCTGGGTCTGGGTGGGCTGCACACTGGTCTACTTAAGGTTTACTGGGTTTGAGCACAAGGCTGTGAACTGGAGTTGCTATTAAGCAAGCAGATGGGTCTTACTCCTAGAGAAACCCTGAACCTGTTGGAGGTGAGCTGCCTTGATTTTGACTTCAGCAGGGCGAGGCTTTCAGACTATGCTGGCTCATTAATTTGCCTAAGTGTGCTGCAGGTGACTGAAGTGATGAAAACATTGTAGTTGTTCTTCGGTTTCTGAGCTGCAATTGGCTCTTGCCTACTGTTAAAAAACCATGCAAATACTCATTTACACTGCTGCAAACATCAAAAATAGCCTCAGCACCCCCAGCGGTCCCTTTTGCATCACTCAGATTAGCAGGAGGCAATGTAGAAATTGAAATAAGGAAGGCTGTATGTTGCTGCTTACTTGTGTTGGCTCCATGCATGTGCACACCATGCAGACCTCATATGTCAGAGAGAAGGAGAGGGAAATTCAAGATGAAGGACTTTTTTGATGCCTCTTGCACTCTGAAAGGCTTTGTGGTTCTCACCTTGCTTTTCACTCTCTCATTAGGAGCAATCTGCAGGCTGCTGATGCTCTGGAGTGGTGCTCTGCATCACCAGGCTGTCCTCCAGCTGGGCTTCTCTTCTTCTGCTCACCTCCCCTTAATGGATGCAAGAATATATATTATTTTTTTTCATGCACATCAAAAGGGTAAGGCGAGAGAAATGTCAACAATTAATCTCAAGGTTGGTGCTGGAGTTCTGCTCCTCCTTGCAAAATGTCAGGATCCATGCCCACCCCTTGAAGAGATGAAATAAAGCTAATGAGCTGGCAGAGCAGGGGACATGGTTCTGCACTTGACCCCAGAGAGACAGAGAAAGAGGTACTGGAGGAAATATTATAACTGAGTGCTGATTTGCTGAGTGTCTCTCTCTCCTCATCGGTGATGGATGTCTCGTTATTCCACGCTGAGGGAGAACAGGATGAGTGCAGAATGTTGCTCAGCTGCATGTTCAATTTTAAGCATGGGCTTCTGGTTTTTGCAGAGTTCAAAGACCTGCAGAAGTGCAGATGGGGTAGGTGAATGGCAGGGGCAGCTGTGTTTTTGACTCAGAACCTCATTAAGAACTATCTCCATCCAGGCTGTTTGCTGCCTTCAGTTGCTCCATTTGATATCTGCATGCTGCCCAACAGCTCCTGCACACATGAATATGCTTAGACACCTCGAGGTGACACGATGATACCCTCAGCCTGGGCTGTGTTTCCCACCTGGATTAAGTCACCACTGAGCCACGTGAGGATCCACAGAGGATGGGTACCATGGCAGCACTGCACACTTGAAATCAAAGGAAATATTGGCTCAGCATTTTGAAGATATAGAGTAGGGTCATCTGAATTATCCGCTGCGATGATATCCTTTGCAAATATTTCCCATTTCCTCTGGTCTCAATTCACTCCTGAATGAGTTTGAATTTCATTTAATGCATTTCTTATAATTGACCAGATGCTGTTTGGACACAAGGTTTCCAAACAAGCCTGAAAGTCTCACACTGCAGAGCCTGACTTTCTTCCCCTGCTGTTCCTGATTATTATGCCTGCTATATGTCTGGCCATATGTATTCTTTCCGCTTCCTAATGACGCTGATATTTTTTTTCCAGAGGAAAGCTGAACAAGCTTATTCTGAATGGGGAAAAAAAAACCCAAACAGATAAGGAGCTGTGAGTAACAAACTGCATGGGGGCAAAAAATAGACTGGGCTGCTTTATTGGGCAGTGCAATTCCACTCCTTGTCCTCTCACTACAGTTTGGTGAGGCGCTGGCACAGATTGCCCAGAAAGGTGGTGGGTGCCCCATCCCTGCAGGCACTGCAGTCAGGCTGGACGGGGCTCTGAGCACCTGATCAGCTGTAGGAGTCCCTGTTCAGTGCAGGGCAGTTGGACCAGATGGCCTTGAAGGGTCCCTTCCACCTCAAACACTTCTGTGATTCTGTGATTTTTCACAACACATTCAGTCCTGTGAAAGACAGATCATCACCAGACATTGGAATGCAGGTGGTCGTAGGGTTCCCACATAATTTTGGATCTGCACTGAAGTTTGCCAGCACTGTCAGCTGGCAACACCAGCTTCAAAGCAAGGTCGGGGCAGTGCGTCAGCGCTTACACAGCCACAGCGTCCTTGTTGCAGAGCCTCACCTTCTTAATCAGCCCTGGCTGTTTGATTTAACTAATGCTAACTGATGCCGGCTGGATGTCATTGCAGTCGGTATTTGGGAGCTTTGATGGGAATATTGCTATTAATCTACAATGAGGGCAGGTTTCTGCTTGATGTTAATGATGCCTGTATTGCAAGTCCTGCTTACTTGAGACTACAGAACTTACCAACTGCTGATTGGGTCTGTTTGGAGCTTCCTGCTCCGACAGTAGGAAATAATGATCCATTGACTCCAATGGAGTTCTGCTGATCTACACCTGCTGAGCATCCAGCCCGAGGTGTTCAATTGATTCCCTCGCTGAAAAACTGAAATAGATCATTCTGATTTAGCTTATTCTCCCCAGCAGAGTATCTCGGCAGCACACTTAGAAGAGTATCTCTTCTCCTGCACAGTTGTGACATTATTTCGTAGCAAGTGGTGATTTTTAAAAATGTATTCAGCTTTTGCCTTCTGTTATCCTGGATCATTAGCCAGCATCCTGTTATGCAATGTGATGTGTGAAGCTTGGTGCAGACTCTCACAATGCAGTGGGGGAGAAATTAATTTCTCAAAGCTGCGGCATCATTACTGACACAGTAAAATCAGATGGCTTCCCCGGTTGTGTTAAAGGTTGTGTTAAATGCTCCAGCTGAACACCAAACTGAGAACATTGCAGAGTTATTTGATGTATCCATTTCCAGGACAAGAGGGCTATTTTCTTTTAGGACATGATTACATGGTGAATGAAATCTCCCTTTGCTATCCTCAATTTCCCTTTTGTTTGGAACAAACTCGAGTTCGTGGGCACAGCCCAGAAGGGGAATAGAGGAAAGAGCAGATCTCTGTCCAATACCCTCCATCCACTGGATCTGCTATAGACTTGTAACATAAAGAAAGCACCTGGACAGAGTGTGAGCTGAGGACCTTGCAGCAATGGGCAACACTGGTGTTGGTTGGACGATCGGTCTAGATGATCTGAGAGGTTTTTTCCAACTTTGATGATTCCATGTTTCAATCCACACATCCCTCAGGCACTGCCTGCATCCTGCATGTGCCAGAGCATCCCTTGTGCTGCACAGATGGAAGCTTGAAGATGGGAATGCTTCAAGGGATTCTTACCCCACGAGAAGATGAAAGTAGTGTAATTTTCTTCTAATGGACTGACGCTGACCTTTCCCAAATAAACCATAGGAAACAGAAGAAAAATGTGGTGCTTTTTTGTTCAAACGCCTGGGCCCTTTCATACATCCAAAGTTTAGAAGCATGAATCACTCACGCAAAGGTATTCATGCAGATAAAGTGCTGAGAGCCACTTTGAAAAATTGCCTCAAAAATATGGTTCAAATGATGCAAATCCAAGGGTATGGCATGGTGGCGAGGACTCATTAAAACTTCTGCTTCAAGTAACTTTTTTTTTAAATGTTGTCTGTGCTGGAAAAAGGGGGTAAAAAAGGCAGTCTGAGCCTGAAAGAAAAATTAGTTTTGTTTGTCCTTGAGAATGAAACAACCGAAGTTCATCTCAGATTCTTCCTTCCACTTTCTTGGTCCCTAGATTTCTATTCAGGAGTAAATAAGGTTTGCCCATCTTGTCTCCCAGGTCCAGAAGGTGTGAGATTACACTGACACTCCTGCCCGACACACAAGCTGCTCCCTGCTGTGCCCACCAGCAGTGGTGGAATTGCCTCTCCTAGGCTAGAAGGACACCAACCCATCTGTTTTGCATTTATTAGCCTTGACTTAGAAAAACAAACATATGCTTTGCAGCAGTGCAGCTGAAAACTTATTATTTGCCAGAAGGCTTACTAAGCAGCCTACAGTAATCTCGATAAGTGCCCCAATATCATAGCAGACTCAGAACGCAAGCACAGAATGAATGCACTGATCCAAGCCAATAGAAGCTCTCCACGGCATTCCTCAACCCTGCAGCTCCCACATACTGAATTCATCATCTGGCCAAGATCCCAACAATCTCCTCCCTCTGAGGACAGAAGTCTGAGGACAGAAGAGTCAGAGCAGTCAGAGTCAGAGTCAGTGAGGTTCCTGGGCAGAAGACAGCAATGATGCCTTATGCAGGCCACACCACTGCTGGGCAGCAGAACAACATAGCTGACCATGGCTGCAGCACTGACATCTTCCAGTGGCCCAAAGATGCTCTTACTGCATTCGTTTTGCAGTGTCCTTGAAACTTTCCCAAAAGAGCTCTTTTCTCTACTTTTTTTTCCTTTACTTATTTGTTTTTAGGTTTTTAGGGAAGTAGCATTTGTGAGTGTGCTCTTGTGTCCCGCAGCCCTGCTCTCTCCCTTCAGCTGGCTCTGAACGTCAGCATTCTGCCTTCCTAAGGAACATCTTAGGAATGCAAATGTTTTGCAAATGGAAAACGTTCTCTCGTGTTATGGATACAGTTTGTATTTTTGTGGAGATCAGAGAATCTGGCAACATTACATGGTGATGACATTATTCCAACTCTGAGCATTCAAAAAGTCATTGAAAATGCTGCCAGGGATGGATATAGTTTACTCTCTGCCTACTGCTGTTCCTATCAATGGGCAATTGGTGAGAGGAAGGGCACAGATTACAGGAATTCTTGCAATGCTTGTTTTTTCCATGCATTTTTCAGAGAGAATCAGAATTTTTTGAAGGGAAATAAGAGTTTTCTCTTTTTCCCTATTAAACAAGGCTAGCTCTTCAGTATCTTAAGGAAGAGTTTGCTTTGAAAGCAGCAATGTACAGGTTACAGATATGCCATTTTGCCCTTCCTCCTCTGGCTCTGCTAATGCTGAGAAACTTTACAAACTGTATGGTTATCAGGTGTCCAAGCCAATCAGTTTTGTTCTCAGAAGTATGTGGTTAAACTCAAAGTGAGCACCCTCACCTCGTTGGAGTAACTCCCTGCTTCCAGCATTCTGAATGTCATGGGGGCCCTATTTCTGGCAATATTAGGGAAAATATGCATTCAGCTGGGATATTCTTACTGTTTGTGCTGCCTATTTGCAAGCAGACACTTGAGATGTTCTTATTTAAGTAGGTAAGATATATCTCTGGGAGAAAACCTGTAATTACAAACCTGTAATTACTACTATCATAAACCTTATTAATCCAGGTAATCCTTGCAGGGATTATTTCAAATCTTGTGCAGAAATTATTAGAACTGATGTGTGATACAAAAGTGCTTTGGACCAAATTCTGAAGCTTTTTACTCCTAAGGTGGCATGATTTACTCTACAGACATCCCTCTGGAGCCCTTTACCTGCTGACCCTCAGAGTGACCAGCTGCAACAGTGCCCAGAAGAACTGCCAGAGAATAGAGATTCAGAGAAAACCCATATTCCTTTGTGCTCTGGGAATTGCTTTACCAACACCAGACGTGGCACAGAGGTTCTGTAAATAAATGCACGTGGAGTGCTGTGGCTTGGGATACACAGCACGCAAGGGTCAAAGCACAGGCAGAAGCCAGCAGTCCATGTTCATCTCCCTTCCAACAACCAACGCACTGCTGCCCAGGTGAAAGAGGCATTTCTTCCCTCACCAGGCAGTCTGGCATTTCATTGCATGCAGCATCTGTCAGAAATGCTAATTTAAGTTTCAGCAACTCAGCTTACAGAGGGAAACACTAAAGGGGATGCTTGCAGATGATGTCCTGAAGCAAGCACATAAAGCAACAAAGATTATACGCTGGCACATTTCATGTCTGCATGAAGGACCAGGGGAGCGAGCTAATGAAGGATGGCAATTAATTTCCATTACTTTGACTTTTTTTTTGCCTATTTACCCCTAAATTTATTCTTCATTTGACATAGGCAGTCTTATGATGGAATCCTGAGATACAACAGTGTGATGTGCTGATTTGGAGTCTGCCAAATGCACACCCCTTCATTACCAGGGAGTAATTCACTAAGGAACCACCTCTCTTGTAATCAAGAAGGGTTTGCATTTTGTGTTGAAGATTTCAAGCACAACACTGTGCCTTATTTGCACACGCTTTGAGCTTACAAATATCACATCTGCATTTCAGTCTGTTTGCAGCAGTCAGAAGGGTTACTGGTAGGAAACAGATGCTGGCTTAGAGGTGAGATGCTCAGATACGAGGATACATCATCACCATCATGTTAGAAAGAAGGCATATTACTTTCACCCTGCTGGCAAACCTCCAGCGGCTTCATTGACCCAGAATCATCAGCACTTCCTCTGCAGGTATTGCAATGACGTGATGAGTATTTAATGGACAGAACTATGAGTGATGATGCCTGGCTTGGAAGCGCATGGGATGAATCAGAGTGTTTCTCCATTCCCGAGTAGCCCTTAGTCATTTTTGTGTCCTTCTGAATGAAATGGGATAATTTGGTGACTAAGACCATCTTGGCTGATGGAAAGTTTGCAGAATCTTGTTCAGAGCCAGCGTGAGGTCAAGCAGATGAAATCCTGCTCATATCACAAGCAAAAGCCTCCACAAGTTCAGCGGTGTTAGGCTTCTTGTCCAGGGCCTGATCCAAAAATGAAACCCACTGAAAAACTGCCACTGTTTTTGACGTTACATTACACTTTATAGGTGGAATTCTCAAGGAAAAGTTTCATCTAGTTCCTGAAACTCGTGGCAAAATTCCCACGACTTGAAGCGATCTGAGCTTTTGCATTTGATATATCATATATTCATCCCTACCCTTTTTCACACTGGTGATGTGCTTCTATTCATACAGAGCTTGTGCACAGCATTGCTTTAGGAAAGAAATAATGGAATGAAAGGTTGCCAACAGCCTTATATCCATGGTTCAATATTCACAGATCAAAGAGATAACCTTTGCCAGAAGGATGTGCTAGAGCAGCTTTAAAACCAGAGCCTGTAAGCAGCCTTCAGTGCTCACAAGATTATTAAGTTTTTAAAACCAATTCTGTAATTCACTTTAATTCCAATAACCTTTGCATGGGCTGTTGGCACTTCTATTGAAATTGCCAGATGCTGTTAACTAGAATTGCCAGTCAGTTTTACGTGTGCAGGTGCTGCTGTTGTCAGTAGCTTTGTGCAATTAATTCAGCTGCCACAGGGACTCTGGAAGCCTGTTGCAGGGTCAGATGTTATCATTCTACTTTGGGGCTAATCAGGAACCTCCACCATCCAAAGGTGGTCCCTAATTCCAGACTCCCAGCTGTGGGCAGGTCAGCCAGCCATGATATCAGGCACTAGATCTGGTTGCTTAGGGCCCCATTCAGCCTGCCCTTGAGCACCTTAAGGAATAGGACAACACATCTTCATAAATATTTTGCCTTGGGAACAGTCCGTGAGCCCAAGGCCTCTGTTTAGTTCTGCCATGCCCCTTGGTCTGGCTGCCTGCATCCAATTAACATGCTTCCCCACAACAGGGGTTTAAGTGGGGATTATTGATTGAATGCTTTTTCTCCCTGATAAGTCCCCAGTCTGATACATGAGGGAAAACTATCAATAAGCACCGAAGATCAGCACAGCGTTTCCCCACGGGACAGTGCTGGATAAATGCTAAGTTATTACTATCACTATCTCTGGAGTTAAGCCTTGCTTCACATGTTAGATAATTAGCTGGGAAGACAAAAATGTGTAAAAGAAAACAAAGACCATGGGCCCCAGCAAACAGGCGAAAGGGGCAAAGTGGCACTGCACCCTGCAGCCCCTTGTGGAGACCCCCAGGTGTGATGGCTGAGATGGAGCTTGCAACCACCAGAGCTGCAGATATGGTCCATCCCCCTCATGGCGAAGGGTGGCAGCTCACTACCTGAGGGCTGCAAATCCCTGCCCAGGGACAGACTGCAGACACCATGGATCAGCAGAGAATACCTGGGGAAAGGAACAAGGTATGAGGCCTCATGGAATACCTTCCCCTCTCCACTTTTACACACCTTGAATTCCTTGCTTCAGCCAAATTTTATTCATCCAATGACATTAATTGTGAGGGAATTATTTCTGCTTTACTATAATTGTTACCCACTACCTTCAGCATTCCAGATCTGAAGAGTTTGCAGAGCCCAGAAAAGACAGGTCTCATGGCCAGCATGAGAGAGCATTTCTAAAGTGGATTAACACATTATCCTTGCCACAGCCCGTACCGTACAGCTGCTCTGTCTTTTAAACAAGGGTCCCCTAGGACTTATCCCATCGGGGCACTGACCATTTTCCTCTGCAATGCTACATGAATGAATAAGTCTTCTAGAACAGGGTGTGCAAGAAGAGGTGACTGTAAGACTGCTGGCTCCTTGCCTTATGGAAAACTTGGGAGCATCTTTGCTTTATTGTAACAAGACTTGCTCAAGCCTGGGCTCCACACCTAATACCTGTACCACCCCCTCTGTATGAGCATGGATTAAACCCTTCCCTGTGTCTCCAACCAACCTCCATTGGTCCCAGCCCAGCTCCCATCAGGCAAGAATGCAGCTCAGTATCTGCCTCCAGCAGTGGCTTTGCACCCACAGGATGATGCTGAGCAGCACAGTAGGTGGGAGATGTTACTCTGTGCTGCAGGCAGGGGTGGTTTGTGTTTCATTCTCTTCCTCTTAATAATTACAGAATATTGGGAAACAAATCAGATTTCTTGTCTAATGTCTGTGTTTCATAAAAAGGTGTTTAGACCAGCAGCTGATAGATAGGAGAGAGGCGAGTCCTCCTACCCTGCACTTGAGATTTAACAATATAGCTTAAATAATGACACTTATTTCTCAGCAAAGCACCAGAAAACCATGAGCCTCAGAGCTCTGACATAACATTTAGTCAGGCACAGCATGTGCTAGGCTGCAAACCAGCAGAATCAGCATATTTCCTTTTGTCTCTCTTACAAACGCTCGTGTCAACAGTCTCAGCAGTCGTTCTTCGGAGGGCATTTATACTGTCACACATTGCATTACACTGCTATTTATTCTTTCCTGGTTTTGTGAGAGGAAAGCAGAGCAGCAGATAAAGGCATGTGGAATTAACACATCCAACAGAGCAGTTCAGGGAGTGAATATTAAAGCAGGAGAGCTTTGTGACACATCACAACCCTAAATCTGTATTTTTTTCCCATTGAAGTGATAGTGCTATTGACTGCATGGAATTCACCCATTAGTTGTACCATGGTGCTGCTGGCACATTAATCTGATGAATGTTCAACTAAAACCTGCGGTCTCCCTGCTGCAGAATTAAGAACAGGCTCGAGATTGGCTTTATAGACATGTTGGCACAGACTGACCATTCCCATCCACGTCCCCTCGCACTGCCCTCACCTATCCCATCAAATACAGGACCCACTCACAGTGGAGTAGGTTTGTTTATGAACACTTGACTTCCAGGACCACATGAGCACAGCACGACCTGGAGGCTCCCCTCCTTGAGATTTGGGTTCTGAATTTCCATGTCCACACAGTACAAACTGTACTGCTTTTACCATAGAATCACAGAATGTTCCGAGTTGGAAGGGACCCTTAAGGATCATTGAGTCCAATTCCTTGTCAGCTGCTGCCCAGATCCTGTGTGGCAGTTTGGTGAAAAACTATCCCAAGTTCACTTCAGCCACTGGATCTTTGGATTTATCAGACTCTGCTCCACTCCCCCCATAACCTCTACTCTCCCGAAGAGGAGTCCTGGTATTTCCTCCTGAAGCCGCGGTTTCATTCCTTCCAGACATTTTAGGCTGTACTTCTCCCTGCTAATGGACTTTTTGGACACAGGTGTACAATCACATCCAGAAAATAGCCAGAAAACTAAGGTTATTTTGTTCCCAAATCAGTATCCCTGGCTGGCTGTTACCTAACCAGACACATGATACATTCATGACCTGCAGCAGTGACAACACCTGCATGAGTGGTTTGTCAGTTTAAAGGACAATCTGTAAAACACAACAGTTGCCAGTGCTTTTCTGACTTCAGGGAGCACATCTCTTCTCCTCAGTGGCACAGATTTACCTAGAAAGTGCCATCCTCCAGGGGAAACAAGAGCTGGATGTGAAGCAGTTGGCTCCAACTGAGACAGAGACAGCCATTGGCAAGCAGCTGGGACTGTGGAAAGTAATGGAAGAAAAAAAAAAAACAACCTCACCCTGTGCTCACAGCATCTCCTCTATTCAAAAAGATGGATGGTCTTGGGGTCATATAAACCTCATCTGCTACAGTAACAGCCATAGCCAGAAACAAGCACTGATTGCTAAGTGAATTTCCACAGGCTCCTTTCGTGCTGACTCCCTGCAAACAAAACATCTGATGCATTCATGGAGAGGAGTGCTCAGCAAGGAGCGACTTTGGGCTGTCTGTGCAGTGGGGTGCGTGTTTATACCCAAAAGGCTGCCCTCTCCTGCCAGCCAGCCAACACCAATTATGCACAGTAATGTGAAGGTTGTATTGTAGCATCAGTGCCATCACAAGTCTCAGACTTCTTGGCCAGGCAAAGCACAGAAACATGGTGTGAATGCCCTTATTTCAGCTCAGTCAAACACAGCAGCTGCCCATGCAGAATACAAGATGTGGCAGGAAATAAGATGCAAACAGTCCAAGAGGATGCACGTAGGGCTTGTAGCAACCAATTGAAGAGTTTGCAAAAGTACAGAGAAGCAAAAGGCAAATTCAGAATGTAACCAAATCACCCAATCACCAACTATCCCAGAAAGCTCAGGCAACGGCAGATGAAGACATGCATGAACGCAAAGATCTGGATTTCTGCTCTCACTGAGTCCCCTGTTGCTTTGTTTGGTAAAGGAACTCAGAAGCTGCAACTGGTCCCGTCTAAAATGCTGCAGCCACTGGCTGGTGGAGCACAAGCACCCATCTTAGTTCTCTCCAGCTTCCATTTCCCAGCGTAGGTAATTCATATCCTGATTCTGCACCCTAGAGGAGCAGCAGGAGTGGAAGAGTTTTATTCTTTTCTAAATTAAATTTTCTTGCCTATTTTATGGAATCAGAAGACTGGAAAGGCAGTTTATTTTCTCTGCTCCCTTCCCCTATGACAACTCAAGCAGGGCTGTAACAGTCCTGATAAATATTTATCCAGCCTCTTCCTGAAGACCTCCAGCTGTAGAATCCCTATGGCCTCCCCAGGAATCCTTCATCCTTACCATTACAAGGTTTTAGCTCCCTTTAAGTCTGACTTCTCCTTGCTGTAGGTTAAGCCATCTCTTCATCCTAAAGAAAAGATTATTCTATTCCCTTTTGCAGCAATCTTTACAAGTCTTTCCATTTAAGCAGGAGATCAGATAAGCACAGGAAAAATTGAGACCCTGGCTCTGTTTCTGCCCATTTTGGCATTTTTCCTCATTAAGTGTAAAGAGGCACTTCCCCCTGTGCAACAGGCATGTTGCTGACATGTAAGTAGGCTTTGTGCCATCTGAACAGATGCATATATATGTAGGCAAGCAAAGACTTTTTTTGAGCATCAGGCGTGAAAACGGAGCTGCAACTGAGTCAGAACCAGGCAGACTATTTCTAACATAACTGTTTTAGCAGAGACAAACAGAAATTAAATGTGGGTACAACATCTTTCCAAGCCATTATAGCCCTGTTTTCATTTTCCCCTCTTCTCCCTTCATCCCTCTCAAGCTGAATGATTGTAAGCCATTATCAGCCCTCAGAAACCAGAGCCAGAGCTGTGGGATGGGGTGGCACAGGCATTCCTGCCCCAGCAGAAGGACTGCAGCAAAACTCCACAGCACCTGAATCACCAGGTGGCAGGAACTTCATCCAGAACATCAAGGCACACATGCCCTTCACTGTAAGCTCACAAACCACAGCCAGCCCATAACCCATACTGGTGCAACATTGAGATCTCCCATCAGTGCCAACGTGCCTCTGGCTGCTGTCCTGAGGAATATGGCAATGCTCTCACACTGCAGCCAGAGCTTTCTGTTCTCTCTTTCTCCCAAGAAAGATTGTCAAGTTCAGTGCCAAGAACAGCATAGGGCTAGCAAGAACCAAAGAGGCAGCAGGTGGTTCCAGCTGAGCCCATCACATTTTCACCCACAATAACATGCTGGCCAGCTGTGAGGAGAGGAATCTCATCTGGCTGTGAATCAACATAAGCAGGGGAGATGGGATGCAGAGTCAGGCAGAGAGGCTGTCGAGGATTATTTATGGTTCTTAGTGGATGGACAACTTTCATCACTGAATAACCCTGTAGTCAGTGCTTTTTTTTGGTACTTCAAGAGCAACAAAGCACATCTGGCATAGATTCTCAGACTGGCAAGTACTGGATTGCTAGGGAGATGGTGTCCTTGATGCTAAGAGGAACTTTCTGTCTTATTTGCAGTGTACATCGGTATAATCAAGAGGCAGCATGGGAAGGGGAGGGAAGAATCATGAGTGATTTGTCCCTGCCAAAGACCCCTTTATTAAAAGCTCTGAGGATGCTCATCTCCACAAGGACTTTGCAAGAAGGAAATTGCAGGACTCCTACGCAGAGAGCTGCAGGTTTGGGTCAGACCAGGGCTGCAGAGGGTGGAGAGCGACTCTGAAGGAAAAGGTTTTACACGGTGTCATGCACAGCATTTCTCTGCATCATCCCAGCTTTCTGAGATGGTCACCCAGCCCTGGTGCTTTCCTCACCATAAAGTGACAGGGTGGATCTTTAGCCTGAGTCACTCCTAGAATAATTATTATCCCTGAAGTGCAGGAGGAGACAAAGGAGTTTACAAGTTAAAAAAAAATACTAAAAAAAAACACTCCTGAGGATCACAGCTGAAGTATTAAGGCCTCCCAGCATATGGTTGCATGGGGCGCCCAGCAATTACCTCCAGTGTCGAATAAGCTGTTCATATCACGTATCATTTCCGTGCATTAAGCTGATCTATGTTGACAGAAGTGGGATATTGGGGAGAACGCACTAGGACTCCTGATACCTTGCACAATGAAGACGTGGGTAATTGAAAAAGATGTTCCTTTCCACAAAGCACTGCGGGCCACCTCATCATCCTTCTCTTTCTGTTCCTCTTTTATGGGTAAATTGAAAGCGAGCGCACTGCCTGCCTCCCGCTGCTCTTTCCACTGTCTCTCTTTCATGCTCCTGGCAGCAGAGCTGAATGTTGATGGATAATCAAATGGGAGATGCACACTGTGCTCCCGCTATCAGGCAGTGTCACAGCGGCTGGGAGGCAGGCAGACCGACCCTCAGATGGAACCCAAACACAGGGACAAGATGTGATCCACTGTGTTCTAACAGCAGCAGTTGGATCCAGCTTCAGAATCAAACCATTCTCAGTCACTTGAGGAAACAATTCCCAAAAGCTCAGACTAGGAGTCAGAAATGCATGTTGAGAAAATGCTGCTTCCTCCCTGACCTCGGCGGGATCCACCACCATGCAGTATTTTCTCCAGACTGTCCCTGAATCACTAAAGTGCTTAATAGAATCACCTACGTTTTATACTGAAAACGCATGGGACTGGATGGACAAAAACCCTCCTGACAGTGCCAACTGGGAGCAGGCAGATGGGAAATGATTGGTGTATGCCTTATTCAGCTTCAGCCATGCCCAGCATCAGCCTGCAGCCTGCACCCAGGGGAGCTGCACCCTTCCTCCAGCATGGCTTTGTGCTTTAACTGGGAGCTATGATTAAACCTGAATGTCAGAATGCATGGAGAGGCTGAGGAACAAACTCAGGGGAATGGATGCAGTGAGACATAATTTAAAATACCTTGCTTGATTTATGCACCTCCAGTAGCATTTATGCAACCTTCCGCTAATGCTCATGTATTTATGGACTTCAGTTTTCAGCTGACAGCAAGATGACTTGGCTTTGCAGAGGAGATGAAGAGTCTCAGTGCTGAACTTAGGCTCATAACCCACCATAAACTCAACTGTGGGTTCCTGGCCTTTTCCTACACTTTAAGAACTAAGAGGGACCCAGCAGCCACAGGTTTAAAGGATAAATATATATATATATATTAAAAAAAGAGAGAGAAAAAAAAACAACACAACACCGAGAAATAAACCACCACACACCTACATGCAGGAGGAAATAACTTCCCTCAGTACATAATTAAGATGAGCAACTCTCTGCCACAGGGTTGTGGAGACTGAAGGGATAAGTATATTCATAGATGGCAAACTTCTGGAAGACAAAGCAGGGATGAATGGGATGACTGAAATGCAGCCTCTGCTTAGGAATTACCTGATTCTGATTGCTATGAATGAGGACATGAAGGAGGAGGTGGATGCATTACAATCCTGCTCATATTCCTGCTAGATCTGCTGCATGCTGCTGCCAAAGGAAGGACTGGGGACAGAAGAGCGACTGGCCTGACTCAGAAGAGCTGCACTTAAAATCCTGCCCCTGCGTTTCACTGCCTGCAAGAGGCGGTTCAACAGCACTGAGCAACAACGTGGGGAGGAAAATTAATTACACAGCTCATTTTGGGGGGTCATAAAACTGGTTTGTTCTGCAGATAAAAACATTATAAAATAAAACATAAGTCATTTAAAAATGGAAACACAGCAGGAGAAGAAAGGAAGTAAGGATAAAGGAACAGAGAGGTACGGAATCTGGAAGGACAGATAAGCAGCTGGAAGATGAAAGAGGAAAATAAAATTAGAAAACAGATCTGTCGTGGAAGGAGAGCCACAGAAATACGCACTGGAGGGGCAAGTCCTTCTGGGGACTAAAATCAGTGGATGTAACACTGCCTGCAGATTTTCAACATAAACTTTTGCAGAAGTAAACTTCTGAATGATTACACTGGCATCTAACCTACCAGAAATATGGCCACGTACAGATATACATATACACACATGTTGATTTCAGTCTATGTATGTAATTTTACTTAAATATATGTGTATACTATACTATATTCGTGTACATAAAGATAAATATATGTAAACATATGCATGTTTGTAAAGACATACTTATACAGTTCTTTTCACAGCTCCAGGAAGGGAAGAAAAAAAAACAACAAAAAGGTTTTGTGAAGATAACAGTGTTTGCTGTTGTCAGTAATCAAAAGCTATGTTCATTTCACCTGTTCCTTCCTATCTGTGCCAGAGGCACATCACCAAAAAATGTTACCCACCAAAACATGAGGACAACACAACTGAGCGAAAGTTTTACAAAAACAGAGGCTGAAAGATTTGTAAACGAACTCAAAGTGAGACAGGCACACATTGTCCAGAGAGGTTGTGGATGCTCCATCCCTGCAGGCATTCACAGCCAGGCCGGATATGGCTCTGGGCAGCCTGGTCTGATGGTTGGCAACCCTGCCCATGGCAGAAGGGTTGAAACTACATGATCTTTGAGGTCCTTTTCAACCCAGGCTATTCTGTGTCAAAAAAACATCCACCAACTGTACAACAGACCTGAAAATTCATTGCTGTCACAAGTAATGACATTCCTGGAAGGTGCTTCCCCATAAGGTGCATGCCACAGCCCCATCCTCTGCACACAGCTCCCACATGGCCTGGGCTGCTTTGGTGCAGGATGGAGAAAGGAAATTCTTGTGCACACTGCATATGCATAAGGCACGAATTATAGCAGCAAGGCTTTGTGTGACCTTTGTGTATCATCCATCAGAAAGCAACAACTCATTGTGCATCTGTACAGTGTTGGAGCAAATGGATTTCATTGTGAAAAAAAAAAAAAAGCAATGAAGCAAGGAAGCAGACAAGCTTGATACAGTAAGCGTGCATTTGAGTTCTCTCCTTGATTCAGGCCCTTTTCTGAGAGTTAAATATAGCTCAGTGAACACAAACGTGCCCCTCCTTCCTAATCCACTCCAAAGTGGAGCTGATTAAATCCAGCCATTTATCACAGTCCCACCGCATTGGGCCGAGCTGCGCCGAGCGGCTGCAGCACCGTGCAGAAAGGAAATCCCAACAAGGACGTGGCACAGTTTTGTAGGACCAAATCCAATTAAAACATTTCCATTTTCATCTCCTGACCACCCAAAGTAAAGCAGAGTGTATCCGGCTTCAGAGAACTTCAAAGAACTGTTTAATTGTGTGAATATTTTAAACATAACATGAGGGATGAATTCTCTGCTGCTCTCTCAGTCAGTGCAGCTTCACAAAGTCACACCAGTGAGGAGTCTGTCCCCAAATGAGGTAAAAAAGTAGAAAGAAAAGAGAGAAAGAAAGGAATTAAAAAGAAGAAAGAAAAAAAGTAATATCCCGGAGTGGAATTTCAGCTTCTGTGTAACCTTTAAATATTTCTATTTCTGCTTCCCAAATGATGTATCATAAATTTATGAGCAAAAGTCCAATTTTGGGTATTGTCCCTGGCTCAGCAGAGCTTGTCTTGCTTATCCATGGGTCTTGCAGCAGTGATAGTCCCCACTGCTGAGCATCTCTGTGCCCTGCACTACTCACTGCCCTGTGGGAACTGGAGTTTCAATGCATAGGAATAACTATTTCCCAAAGACATATAGGAATAACTATTTCTTAATTCTCCCAGCCTTAGAGGGAAAGATAATTCCCATAATACTCCGAGCATGTTATTGGGCAATGAGTGCTGGGAGGTGGTGCTGTTCTGCAGCACTGGTGCAATGGGTCTGGTGTGGTGGCTCTTGGAGTTATCTCATGTCAGAAAATAAAGCAGAAGATGAACTAAGGCTCCTGCAGCTGAGTTCTGCACCTGAAGAACCTGGATCTGAAAAGCCTTTCAGATTTTTCAGGAAAAGGGTAGATATGGCACTGAGGGATGTGGTCAGAGGATATGGTGGCATGGGTTGACGATTGGAGTAGACAATGTCAGAGGCCTTTTCCAATCTTCAAGATTCTATGATACTATGAAAGGACCAAGGTGATGACAAAGCAAGTACTCATGCTTCCTTCTATATGGAAAAGTACAGAATTTCAAAATTTCAACAGGAAAAGACATACTTTGCAGGAAAACATTCTAAACAAAAACAAAAACAAACCAACAACTACTCAACAGCCTCAGCTGCTCAGTAAACAACTGCTATAGGGATTCAATGCGTTCATCCAGCAGATCCATGTGGTGCTGACAGAGTGGCCTATTTAGCCTCAAGGCTCAAGAAAAATTAGCACACACCGGAACCTTGGCAGTAAGTGGATTCTGAAATTTAATGGGTGAAAAACTGCGTATATTAACTGTTAGGGGAAAAAAATGAGCTGATGTCAGGTTATTGTGCAGACCCTCTTTGGGGCTAACTGCTCCAAGGAAGGGCCTCAGGCATCTCCCATTTCAGGTGTGGTGGATCTGCTCAAACCCTACAATAGCTGGTTCAAGGTTGGACTGAATGAACTTAGTGGTCTTTCCAACCTTAATGATTCTATGGATCTAAGTTCACCACAGTCTGTGTCCCAAGGACACCCTGCTGCCATCAGACCTAAAGCAAAGCCCAACATAGCACCTTCCAGTCTGCACTCATCTTTGTCTCACTTTGGGAAGTGCCATCTGAGGCTGGGGCTGCCTTGCAGGTGCAATCCCAGCTTTTGGGAAGAATTCCCAATGGGCCAAGGCAGCAGACGTTGTTTGACAGCCCCCACGGCTTCACCTCCCAGCTGAACATTTTGCATGCCTCCAAAAACAAGGAGATGAGGACAGAAGGTTTGTCCTCCCCTCTGGTTGCCCTTAGCAGGTGCTAGTGCAGCACACATAACCCAAATCTCCATAAAGAAGCCTGCCTGCCTGCCTCCAAAGCTGCTGGAAAAGGTGACTTTCCTCTGCAAAGCAGTGACATAAAAAATGGCCCTCTCTCACTTGATATCTTTCTGGCAGGCACTCAGTCATGCTCTCCTTGTCTTCCTTCTCCTTCTTCCTAAGGCTGGTGCCAGAGCTGAGTGAAGGAGGGCTGGGATGCAGCACACAAAGCGGGCTGTGCTATGTGCAGGTGCTCCCCTCACCCCTGCCCCGACTCCACATGGAACACAAGGATGGGATAGAAAACAGATGCACCCTGATCATAACATTCTTTAACGTCAAATTAAGCTTCTGTGAAATTTCAGGATAAACTAGACTTAAATAAATAAAACCACTGTCCAACTCTGTTTCCCTGTCTCTGATATTAAGATCTGATTGTTTCCCTGCCCCTGAGTCCTAATAAGGGAGAAAGGTCCAGGACTTGCTACTCAACAGAGAGATTTGTGCATCTATTTGCTGGAGAAATGTTGTCTCTGAGTTTCAAAACAAGTGATTTACTCCCTAAATATTTGTGTAAAGTTTTGCCAGTGTGGAAATAGTCTTCAGGCATCACTTTCAAAATGTCATTTCTGAGAGTTCAGCTTTTCTCTACTGTTATTCATCAAATCTGCCACTTTTTACAGTCTAGACTTCTACAGCACAAATGCCTCTCTAAGGAGGCAATTATATATGCTTTTTTAATATTCTTAAATGTTATCAGATGCCTGCAAAACAGTTGTCAGATCTCTTACAAAAATCTACGAGACGGCTGTTTTACTTGGAGAGCCTTTGCTCACAATAAATCACATTAACAAGACCAACTTAGTGCACTTTAACTCTTCCCACAGCAACCTCGGTCTTTCCCAAATTACACACGTTGCACTTTTCAAGCTGCGCCAGCTCTTTTTCCCTGTTAACCAAAATTAAGGGAGAAATTCCCCAAACCGTACTTCATTTCTCATTTCTCATGGAGGATGAGCATGGTATTTAGCAGCACACCTCTTCCCTTGCCATCCTGAAGGATACACCAATTAAAGGGATTGAGAGCTCAAGGTTTTGTCTCCTGAGTTCAGAGTGACTGCCCTCAAAACTAGCTTCAATGAACACGTTTTTGTTAGCAAAGTGGTGATGAGCAGTGATGCAGTGGCACAGCTGCTCAGGGAGGTGGTGGGGTCACTGTCCCTGGAGGTGCTCAAGAACTGTGGGGATGTGGCACTGAGGGATGTGGTCAGTGGGCACGGTGGAGTGGGTTAATGGTCGGTCTGGGTGATCTTAGAGGTCTTTTCCAGCCTTAATGATTCTATGATACAAGTTATTTGGGAAGTGGCAATGAACCATCACTCTGAGATTGGGAGGAGAACCAGATAAGCACCCCAGATTAGGGGCTTGAGGCATAAGAAGAGACCAGAAATATCTCTCTCCAGCATTTTCTATGGGTTTCTCTAGGCATATGAGAAACCCAAGGGAACCCTTCCTTATCCATTCCCTGCCCGTTGCTATGGCTCAGGAGATGCTATGCAGAACACCGAGGATACAAAGATGGATTCACTGCTTGCATGCAGAGCCTGGGGTATCTAATAGTCCTTGACCACTGCATGGATTGATTTTCTGAGTTTATTAAAAAATATGTATATATATATTTCAATGTACATCTAGCTGTTCTTATCTGTGAAAACGAAAAGCAACCTCACAGCATTGAGGCCCCGAGATGGAAAAGCAGGAAACAGATCTCAGATAAGGCACCACAAAAGCATTATCATCATACTGACCTGAATAAAGGACAGTAGAAATAAAGTAGAAATTAAGTAGAAATGAAGAGTTAACATAGATACTCATTGACTTGTAAGATCTGGGAATTTCACCCTGCTTGTTGTAGAGCTCAGAGGAGCAAGCTATCTGCAAGGACTCCTCCCCAAGGAAGCATTGCCTTTCGTACCCATGGAAGTGTGCACGCAATGGAGAGGCAGATGTACAAAACTCAGAGCTGCTGCTTCCAAACAAGCCACTCTCATTGAAATTCCTGATGGATTTGTGTTCCCAGGTATTCTCTCAAGAAGCATGTCACTGTCAGTGGGGGAGTGACTGGGAGGGGAGCACACAATCTGTATCCTAAATCAGAGCAATCTCAGAAAATGAGCTGGCCAAAGGACAGTGGAAGAGGAATGGGGCATGCGATGAAAACACATAAATCCGTCCCCCAGCAACCTTGCATGTCACGATTTTCAGACACCCTCTCAGAGAGCTGAACCTGTGGTTCAAAACCTTATTTTGCTTGAGTAATTCAAACTCACAACACGAGCTGGAAACTTCAGCCCAGCTCATATCACCACATACAGTCTCAAGCACTCATTGTGCTTTTGCGTTGCAAACAGCAGTGCCGAACGGTGCACCCCCAGGCAGCTCAGCCTCCTCGTCTGCCATGGCTCAACTCCAGTGATTCAGGAGAAGCTGCTGTGCAGAAAACCTCACTCAGTCCATGAACCGTTTTGCCTTTGCAACCTGACTGGTGACACGTGAAATAGTAATTTCAAGATGGATCCACCCTTAATGGCAGGCGCTGCTATAGCAAATGCAGCCAGCAAGCAGATCTCACCTTGACCATCCCAAGGTCACAGCCTGCAACATCCCCGGTGCTCACGTGGGAGGTGCTGCGGGCTCCTGGGTCACTGCACTCATGGCTCCGAGCATGGAAAAGAAGGGTGAGAACAGAGCCAGAGCAGCTTTCTAATGTCCTTTACCAAAATAAAACACAGTGACTCATCTAAAACTTTCAGAAAAAAAAAAAAAAATTAACACTGTCTGCAAAATCTTTTCTTTGGGGCAAAAATAATCAGAAAAATCTCACTGCACTCAATAAACTTCCAAGGTTTTCCTGTGCCTCCTGCCTCTCACCTGAGATATTTCCTGCTGATCACTCAATAGCAGTTCAATCATCAGTGCTGCCATGCTTCCATAAACACAGCAAGCTGAGTCTGGTCACAAGGAAGCTCACTAACACAGGAGTTAGACCAACCCACGTGTTGTTGGGTTGGGTTTCTGCTTGCTTGTTTTCTCCTTTTGTTAGTTTGTTTAAAAAAATACATATGCAATTGCAAATCTTATCTTCTCCACACATACAGCTCCTGCATGGAAAATGTTCTTTCCACTCAGAGAACATCCAGGGGCACAGCATTAGCTGCAAGCAAGCAATGCAAATACTGAAATGCCTTATCACCATCACAGAGTCCAAGTGTGAAAGCAATATTTGACCCAGAGATATTTTTCAATTCCTTTTTTTTAAAAACTGAGTAGAAAAAAAAAAGAGAAAAAAAAAAGATGACTAAAAGCTTCTGTAGGAACGTTTGAATAACAAACAGTGCAACATAAATAGCAACTGCTTCCTGACAGACTACAGTGTGATTCCCAAAAACTCAATTGCAAGTTTGAAAAATTTAACGTATTTCCCTTCACCAGAGCTCCTCAGATGACCCGCACCCATGAGGAAACCATGCAGAAATTAAATGCAGGGCAGGCCCGAGGCAGGTTTGCTTGAGACATAGGGAGGATGCTATTAAAAACTGGAGGTTTTGGGGGATACACATCCTGCTGTTCTTCTTACGCTCATTAAGCAGAATAATAAACAAGGAAAGGTAATTCAAGCACATGAATACAAGGATACTCACGTAGCTTTTGATGAGGAAAGCAAATTACTGCTCTGCTTGAGGAAAGTGGATCAAACCCTCAGCTTGCAGCTGATCCCACTTTGAGCAGGAGGTTGGGCTGGGGCTTCATGAGGTCCTTTCCCAGCTGAGTCCTGTAACTGAGTAACAAGCTTTTCCTGCAAATACATGGTGTTCCTGAGATGCTCCTATCCAAATCTGAGATCTAGACAGAGGGACAAGGATGAAAGAGCTGCACCACATCAGAAGTAGCAGAAGAGATTTAAGAGTTTCCTCCCGGCAGTTGTGCAAGGTGCCAATTCAACACTCCTCCTGAGAATGCTTTACTGCATTTGGGGTTGCAGTGTGAATTCCCAGTAGGTGCTTCACATTAAGTTTCTGAGTTCATATCTGTGAAGATTTGATTGAACCCAGAAACTCAGCCAAAACTGCTGAGCTTCATCCAATTACAAGGTAAACTACTGTAAAATCCAAACAGTGTCTTGGCAGCTGAGTCAAAGGTTAGATTTCATATGAGAGAGGGCAAACCCAAGGGAGTTTCCTGCAGTTTCAGGTTTCCCAATATTTCTGACACTGCAGAGATAAACCTTGATCTATTCTGATGAACGCACAACTGTAAAAGTTCCTTAAAATCCCCAAGAGTTTTGACATCTCCTGGGCAGTTCATGTCAGCCATCAGGTTTTGCAGGAGGTTCTGTGTGCAGTTGGGTTTATCGTGGCCAGGCACAGGGTGAGGGCTGCCTGCTCAGTGGCTGGGACAAGCACTGCTGTCGTCATAGTTCATTGCTTCAGACCCAGCTGGAAGATTGGATTTTCACTGTGTGTGGTTATTGAGAATTAACCATGTATTGATCATGCCATTTCAATGCCCAAGATTAATCAAAGTGTGGTGAGTTATCCATTCCCAGGATGCACTTTTCTGTACACTTACACTTATTTTTCTGAAAGAGCAAGGGGACTCCAACAAGATCTGAAACCCTCACAAATGATTTTCCAAGACAAAATGAGTTAACGTGCTATTAACGTGAGTTTTAACAATCCCAGGTGTCGGCTGAGCTTCTACTTTGCTTTTTATTTCTGAAATCCATGGACAGCCTACCAGTGCATTTAACTTCAATAGGCAGCAGGCCTAGGTCACCTTCCCCACACCTCTTCACATCTACCCCCTCTCCAGGATGTACCACCACTACTCATCATCTGAGGAATGAAACTTTTTTGGTTATTTCTGTAGCTGGCTGATGGTACTACCAGAAGAGTGACCAAGGATACAGTTCATTGAGAACTTTGACCAGTTTCCTTTGGGAAAAACAAATATTTTGTTGAAAATCTTGATGATGCCTATAGATTTCAGTGAGCTTTTAACCACAACAGTAAAGAGCAAGACCACCATGCTTTTTCTAGATGGGAGAGTAGAATCCCAAGGGGGCTGTGTTGGGGATGATGGATCCTGTTTGTATCCCTCCAGGAGATTAAGTTCTTACGAACAAGCACATGGGAAATGAAACGCTGGAGTAGGAGAAGGACAAGAGAGTGTGGGCAAATGGATGTAGCATGGTGAAGAGGGCCGCAAACTCCCCAAAGTACCCTGTGGCCCAGCATGGCAATGGGGCAGCTCAAGGTGTTGGCACAGGGCAGCCCCTGCCCATAACTGCCACATCCCATTTGGTTACGACTCCTGTCTGGCTGAGGTGGAATCAACAGCCACGGACAGCAATGAGGGTGTAAATCCATTTCCAGCCAGTGAGAGCACGGAGCGCTCATTAGCATTCTGCAGGCAGAAGTGGTCTGCTTACTGTTTGATGGAGGTGGCCGTAAGCAGCAAGCAAAGCAAAGATAAAAATTATCATTGGAGGGAATTATTGGAAGTTTCCCCTTCTGGCGTGACAAAACCAAGCACCCTCTGTGTTTAAAAAAGACATTTCCTGATTGTAATCACAAGCCAGAAGTTCATAAGCTTTTATTAACAGCTCAGACAAGAAAATTGAAGTATGTGATTAGCAAACGTTACAAAGGCAAATAAGAAACGCCGTATCTTTCCAACACCGTAAGCACGTAAAGCTAAATCAACCGTTTTGTGATTTGGGGAATACAATGGGCTGAAACATATTTCAAAGGAATTAGCATGGCCAAACTAATGCATCTTAATGTGTCGGGCTGAATTGTGTGTTGAGAGAGCAAGGAGGGAGGGCTTAGCTCAGAGGCAACCCAGGCCTCCCTTTTTCCTGCTGTGCTCCACAAATCCTCTCATTTAAACACAGGGGTACTTAGATTAGCATTTCCATTCTCTGTTCCTAGCTATTTGGGTTGGGGCATTTTTCCCTTAGAAGTGTGGTATGTGAATTGTGCTGCATGCTAAAACAAGGCTGTAATGAGCAAAAAGCAGTTATTCAGCAAATTAGTCATGACCATTGGAAAAAAGGTCAGTTTTCTTCTCCCTCCTCCTTTCTAGCTTCCAGAAGTTAGGCTCACTCAAAAAATGCAGAGGCTCTTTGTGCTGTGTACTCTTTGAAATAAATCTTACCTTTACATATGTTTGCAGTATAAAATGGATCTGTGCTTACACTAAATGAAATATTTACTAAAATGATTATGAACATTTTTCATTTGTGTAAGTCAATTAATTAAATTCTTTAACGCTGTTTCAAGGGCTGGTGCATTTTTGCAACAAAAATAATGTTTTGGCCATGCTAATTTTTCACATTGTTAAAAAACTGGCAGACCAATTAATATCAGACAAATATTCAGAACGGTTCTGGCAGTTTCTCATTATCAATAAACGTGAGAGTCTCACATTTGCAGACCTTTGCCAATGATTAAGAAGCTCTACTGTTCAGCTCTGCATTGTTCAAGCTCAGGTTGTTTTCCAGTGCGGTGGGGAAAATAAATCCCTGAGAAAAATCTGTTGCTTTCAAGATGTAAGAAGTGAGGAAAGAGAAAAGCAGGACAAACGCACTTAAAAACTAGGATGGCAACAACAAAGCCAGGCTCTCAGCTGGTGCAGTTTGCCTTATGTCTCTTGAATCCACTAAAGTATCACCATGTCACGGCAGCCATGGGTCTGACTGTGCTGCAGTGCTTACAGGCACAGATTCCCCTCTCTACTCAAAGTATTTCTTAAAATCATAGAATCATTAAGTTTGGAAAGAGCTCTAAGATCAGCCAGACCAACCGCCAGCACACCCTCACCATGCCCACTGACCACGTCCCTCAGTGCCACGTCTCTACAATTCTTGAGCACCTCCAGGGATGGTGACTCCGCCACCTCCCCGTGTAGCTGTGCCAGTGCCTCAATGCTCTTTCTGACAAGAAATTTTTCCTGATATCCAGTGGTTACTCCACTTTTTGTGGTCTTACTGTGCTGAAGCCAAAATCCAAATTTTCTGATGTGTTGCCAGAAAGGTTCTTCTCTGTTCCATCTTATCCCTGATCTACTGAGAACTAGGATGCCACACCAAGGTACACTTCAAGGTATCCTGTGGGAAAGAGTTCTGCTGGCCTTTGTCTGAAAAAGCCATCCCAATGCTCCTATCCACCTCTGGGCAGCAGCTCTTAGTCCCAACCCTTCCAGCCTTGTGTTCGGTTCAAAGCATGCCTCAGGGGAATTACCTATTTAAATCATCCAAGCATCGTCTCTTGCCATGGGAATTCGGTGATAATAGCATAATAAATCTTTTCTTTTTTTTCCTTTTTTTCAGCACTGTTCATCACACAATATTCTCAGGATTCCTACCTCAGCCTTCTGAAGAGGAGTTGCACACTACAGCAGCAGTGTGGCAGCACTGGGGAAGCTAGAATTATCTTCCTAATAGATCTTGGAAGGGGTGAGCAGTGATTCCCTTTGACTGATTTTCATTAACTGAGCTCTTTGTTATTGCTTGGGTGTGGGTTATGAATAAAACAGTTTTCACACGAGTGTACCTTCAGCTCAAACACAATATAATCCGCTTCAGTAAAGAGGTGGAAGAACACAGCTTTCGGGAGCGTTTTTATGAAGTGCTGGAGATCCCTCCTGCATGTTAATGCTTGATAAAAATACTGACCCAGATGCAAAACATGGTGGCAAATTAAGGCATAGGACAGCTGAAGCCAAATATGTACACATAGCAACCACCATCCTTGCAAACTGAGATCACAAGCTTAGTGATGGAGGCAGAGCATTCTGTGCTTATCAGTATGTTACATTTTGATCATTGCCTTTGAAATTGCATCTATTTCACCTTACAGCTGCTAACTTAACGATTTTTCAAAAAACACAACAATGGATTAAGTATTTGCAAATGAACTGCACGGCTTGTACTACTGTTAAGTAGTTTCTGTGGGAATGCATTAATAATGGATCATTTATTTTATATTCATTTACAAAACTAGACAAGAATGGAGAATTAGATGGTCTTATGGCTTATATAGAGAAAAAAACACAAGCATCAGTTGGCAGTTGGCAGTTTCTTGCTGTTTTCTTTATTCCCTTTCACTTATATGAGTAACCTTTATGAAAACGAGCTTAGGAAACCACATGATTAAGTCACCAAATAGCTGTAGATCCATCCTTCAACATAAGCAGCATTGATCGGTGTGAGACAACTACTTGTCTCATACCACAATTCCATGATTGCTTGAAGCCAATGAAAGCAGTTTCTTCCACCAGAAGAATTTAAACCAACCTGGCAACACTCAAGAAGTGTGGCTTACAGTGATGATGGCCCTAAGGCATCAAAAAAGGCATTATTCCCTCTTGGGATAAAATATTTCAGGATCTTCTGAATTTACTGTAGTTCAGCATTTTCCATGAAAGATTTCTACTTAGCCACTAAGCAGTATTCCTTCTGAGAATCCACTTTTAGTTCCCAACTGACTACGTTATTCCACTGTTATGTGCTCAGTGGTAGATATCACTCCTCCTTACATCCACTTTCTTCCCCGTTTGCTCTTTCTCTCCCCATGCATGACAATTGTGATCCAGTGGTACTGACCACACTGCTGAGAGCTTCCATATACAATATTGTGTGGATAGGTAGAATAAGCAAGGTCAGCAAAAACTCAGAATTTTTGAGGGTGTTAGCCCTTACATACTCTAGTCAGCACAAATCTGGTGTCAAAGGCAGCCACAGAAACTTGCCAGCATTGCTGAGAAATGGTGGTTGATAGAGCAGGGCTGACTCAAGTCAGCTCCTCAGTTGAGGTCGATGCTGACCCAAGCTCTGGTTCAATCCAGGCTGCTTTCCCTGCATAGGGAGCCCATAGGAAAGCCACTGCCAGTTCAGTATCCATCCCAACACCACTACAACACCCTCTGCCCACAATAGAGTTGTGTCATGAGAGTGCATTGTCTTCTTGGAGGCAGTGAATCATACAGAATCACCTGGGTTGAAAAGGACCGTAATGATCATCTAGTTTCAAGCCCCTTGCTGTGTGCAGGGCTGCCAACCACTAGAGGCTGTTCAGAGCCACATCCAGCCTTCCTTTGAATGCCTCCAGGGATGGGGCATCCACAACCTCCTTGGCTTCTGCGCCAAGTTTTCACTATGCTGCTTAGTCAGTGCTGCTGCAAGCAGGCAGTGTGGGAATGTGGGTTGTGCTTACGTCTCTGCTGCATTCCTATTGCAGGGATATTGCACTCGTTAAACACAAAAAACTCTTTTCCCCACAGTGACAGCAACAAACAGGGATTTAAATGCTTGGCTGTGTTTTCACAGTGCCACTGAGAGAATGTGCAAGAGGAAAAGCAGCTCAGTTCAATTTGTGTTATTTATTAAGTACTTGAAACCCTGCTGCAGGACTGTGAGACATAATTAGGCATGAGGTCAGAGGAGCTCCCAACACAATAAACAACTTGGTTTGGAAAATATCTTTTCCTGTTCATTAGGAAAGCGAGTGTTAAGCAAGTAATCTGTCTCTCCAGTGAAATTTCAGTACAATATATGTCATGACATGTCTTATGAAATGAATTACAGGGCTTTCTGATAAGGGCTCACATTACTAATAGTAAAGTGGCTTCATACACCCAACAGGGCTTTGTTAAGATGGAAGCATATTGTAGCACTAATGAAGCATGAGTTCAGCCTAATTAACGGGATGGCAACAGCAATCATACAGCCTTTTCATTCACTTTTATACATTCTGTCAGAGTAACAAAGTTGTGTTCGATACTGCCGGAACCCTCTGGCTTTGCTCCCTATTTGCACGCCTGCTAATCCTGCTGCTTTGTTCAAATGGGCCCAGATCCAGCCAAACGCTAAGCCCGTATAATCACACACAATAAGGCAGGGGCCCTGGGCAATCGTGTTCATCCACCCAGCTGCCATCTCCCACCCCTCATGTTTAACCGCAAGCAGGAGAGCTGATCCCCTGAAATCAGCAGCGCCACTACAAGTTTCCAGTTAAGCACTCACTAAAGTGCTCTTCTGGATTAAGGCCACGGTTTCTAATATAAGAGGGAAAGTCACAGGTAGAAATTGTCTGCCTCAACAACGTATTTTGCCTTTGTTGGAACACGAGCACATTCACGGCCTGCTTCACAACTCACCTGAATGAATGGGAAAGGTTGCTTGCCCTCATTGGAGTTTGCAAGATGAGCCTTGGAAGAGCAGCACGGCGCAAGCCATATTGACCAGCTGTCTGTGCCTAATGAGGGTGTGATGAAGGAGATGTCCAAATAGAAACAAACTTTGTTTCATTCAGTTTGATGCATCCCGTGCAATCTCTCATTTGAAGTGCTAAAAATGAGGGTGCAGATGGGGAGCTACAGATCCTTTCCCCTGGCACTGCTCCAGCAAAGGTAATTATACGCTGTCTGCCTCAATCCCTTTATATGGCTTCAAATGCAAAAATCATTCTCCCCTTTTCTTCTTGAAACACAGCAGTGCAATGCTGCAATTGCAGAACAACAACTTGGCACTACCTGAATCATTCTCTTTAGCACTAAATCTCAAAAAAGGCTGAACTGCTCCAGTAAACTCCATGAAGAATCATGGAGACATTAAGGGTGGAAAAGATCACTAAGTTCACCCAGTCCAACCTCAGCCCACCATGCCCACTGACCACGTCCCTCAGTGCCACATCCCCATGGTTCTCGAGCATCTCCAGGGACAGGGACACCACCTCCTCCCTGGGCAGCCTGTGCCACTGCATCACTGCTCTTTCTGAGAAGCATTTTGTCCTAATGTCTAATATAAAACTCCCCTGACGCAATTTAAGGCCATCACCTTTCATCATATCACTGTTACATGGGAAAAGATGCTGACCTCCAACTTGCTATAACCTCCTTTCAGGGCATTGCAGGCAGAAGCCTGTATCACTTCAGGATACAGCTTCACAGAGCTTCCAGAATGCCTCAAAAAGTAGGAGAGCAGATAGAGCTGGTGGGAGGGTTAGTGCAGAGATGCATGGGATGGCAAGCATTTTTTGAGGGAAGCTCATCTCCAAGTCTGAAATAATGAAAACTGACAGCAGGTCACCTTTCCACCTCATTACAGTGGTGCCCTGCACGGTGGTGTTCTCTGGTGTTGCTCCTGCTGTCAGTCACTTGGCACATCCCCTGCACTAAATCTGCACAGAGGTTGTTCACAATCTGTGTTCAACTCAAGCCCAAAGATCAACTGTCTCCCACCTTCAGAACAAATTTATCTTTTCTTTCTTAAAGTAAATCAGTCACGACATTTTTGCATAGAGTAACTGAAACGAGGCGAAGGAAGCCATGATCAAGGTGTCTGGTTAGGACTACAGTCACTGAGGACATGTAACAAGTTGCCAGATTTTGCTCTTGTTTTAAAATGCTCCTCTGAAGTGGCATCATCTTTTGATCACACATTTAAGTGAAACAGAGCATTGCTGTAAAACTTACTCCTGATGAATTTTATTCACTTCTGATCAGTTACTACCTATGGCAACCTGCTAAGAGAAGAGTAGATAATTCAGTATTATTGGGGGAAACTGCCCTTTACCTGCCCTGAATGCAGCTCTTCACTTCCCAGGAGGTTTTTTCCCTTCCACTGTTACAATTCAACTAAAAAAAGACACAGCTCATTTGTACATGATGAAAAAGAATCCCCATATACGACTATATTCATGAAATAAAATGAAAATCGCGTTTTCTTCTTATTTTCCGTTACATTTATGCAACAGTAGCTTGTAGTAGAAGTAAGATGGACCACTCATACCATACTAAGTCATCCAAAAAGTCAAAAAACATGTGCAAAACAATGCTTTCCCCAAGTTCAAGTTTATGCTGAGATTCCAGAAAAGCAGTGCAACACGCTCTTGCCAAATGCAGTGTAAAAACAGAGCCCAGAAACACGAGGGGCATTTTCTGTAGCAGCAACAGAAAATATAGCAGCATACATCTCTATTTGCAGGTATTTTCCTCTCTGCCTGGATGATAAAGGAGAACTAGGGGAGATTTGGGGAAGAGAAGAAGGCGATGTGGGAACAGGATGTTCTAATACTTCAAACAGAAGCCTTTTGCAAAAAGGACGTCAAATCATTTTTGTTGATCTAAGAAAAAATATTCAGGATTGAAAGCCTCATTAGAAATGAAGAACTGAGACACAACGTGTGCAAGCTCATGACACAGACAAATAGTTACAAAATGGCTTTATTATCTGAAAGAACATTGCACCATCGGCAACAAATGTGCTGTTTGTCTGTATTTATATTCCAAACTGTGTTGTATACATCATTGGTTCTACATTTGTCTGCGTTCTCTTCTCCTCTTTTTCCTGAAATAAATCATACCCATTAACGCCTAACGCCATCGGACATGTTCCTGTGCGCAGGCTAAAGTGTTCCTTTCAAATCCATCAAGATACTCCACTCTCTGCACATTTTGACTTGCACTGCTGTGACATCCTTTCAGCATCCGTATTCACTTTGATGTAAAACATTTCAACAAATGTTGTCTCTATAGACAGAGCCAGCAGGTCTGTGACGAAGAGAAGAAGAGGAGTATGGGCGATCCTGGGCACTGCGAGAGCTCACAGCATCAGTACTGAAGCTGTAAGGAAATCAATAATGACCTGACAGAGCTTTTAAGGAATACATTTGATTACAAACAAACAAACTTCAGAATAGAATCATTAAGATTGGAAAAGACCATCTCCCAGTCCAACCATCAACCCACCCCCACCATGCTCACTGACCACGTCCCTCAGTGCCACATCCCCATGGTTCCTGCACACCTCCAGGGATGGTGACCCCACCACCTCTCTGGGCAGCCCGTGCCAATGCACACCGCTCTGAGATTAAATTTTCCCTAATATTTTACCTGAAGCTTCCCTGTTGCAACTTAAGGAGTTAATTCTCATCCTCGCTAATTACACAGGAGAAGTTTCTGTGCTGTGAGCTCTGTGTCTAAGGGGAAAACTTGACCAAGATCGAATCTATATGGTCTGGTCCTATTGGAGCTAGGGGTGTGTGATGCCTTAAAGGCAGCTGGATCTGAGGACTGTCTCTTCCTACTGAATGCTGTTTCCCACAGCACAGAGTGCAGGTGCACTGCAGGGTGCTTGGAGTGACATACTGACTCTGCAGAAGTGCTGGGAACTTGGACTTCAATAGCGCCAGAATTTCACCCTTGTCCACGAAAGTTTAAAAGGCATTGATTTTCCTGCTTTGCCTATTTCTTCCAAAAAATAGAGCAATTGCTCTCATTTTCTCTCTACTTCTTTGGAAATATACAGGAAAGAAAAAAAAAATCAATAACACTAAAAATACTGTTAGAAAAACATCGGTGGAAGAACAGGGGAAAGTTAATCAATTAATGTTTTAGGGTGGAGAAAAAAGCTCCTGCCCTAGGCATTTATGTACAGCTCCGCACATGTTAAAAAGCTGCAATTCACCAATCCTTCCTCAATCCAAAGTAAGAGCCAACCTGGGCAGGTGGTTTCCCCCCCACACACACACTCACAATGTTTTCCCCATCCTCCCAGCAAGCCAGTCCTCTCCTGATGCACCGGACCACCAAGAGCTGAGGACAGACAGCCTCATTCACAGCTGGTTGTTATCTCAGCCCTTCTGCTCTGCAGACAGATTTCAGCAGGAAGCAGCAGGGCAGGTGGAAATGGGGAGCAGCGATGGCAAGGACATACGCTGATGCAGTAGGTGGGATGGTGCAATCTGACCCATCCATCTCTCACCAGCCACACCAACATGGGCTCCTGCAAGGAAAATAACAGGGGAAAAGGTATTTCAAGCTCTCTTTTAAAAGATGTTCCTATTTTTAGGGCTTTGCAGCCCCCTCTCATTGCTTTTTACTCTTTCTCTATTTCAGACAGCTGTTTGAGGGATTTCCCTCTCACCCACAACAGGAAAATTCTTGTTGACAGCAAATGGCATGAAGGCTCAAGCAGTGGGAGACACAACTGGCCAGGGTTATTACACCTGGCCAGGGGTGTTACAGTGACCAGTGTCCACAGAGTGGCATATTCACAACTATAAATGAGGAATAAGCAGTAATGCCATTGTGATCCACATATACAGCCTCCTTACCATAACAGCCTCCAGGGGCAAGGACAATGGGAATCACCCAACGGGAGCAAAAAGCACTGAAACCCACCATGAACCAGCTGGAACACCTCCATCCCACCCCAATATCATTAATGTTTGAGCTCACACTGCTTTTTTGGGGCCAAAGCAAGTTAGACAGCAAAAATTTTGCCTGCAGAGGAAGAAAGGCCGTGTCAACAGAACAACATCCTCTCCTATGATACCATTCCTTTGTTACCTTTTTCTTAATCATTTTCACCCTCCTGATCAGCAGAACTGAACTGGAGGAGGAAGATTTTGTCCACCTGTGAGCTTGTGTCTCAAGGTCAGCAGAGGTTTCTGAGAAATGAAGAGTTCAATCAGCACGTGTAACAGCAATCACTAATTACAGAAATGTTTGTTCCTTAGAATACCAGAAACACATCCCTGGTCTCAGAGGGATTCTGCTCCAGCCTGTCACATACTATTTCCCACAATATACGGCCATCTCTGCACTGGCTCCTCAGTTCACCTTGATTCATGAATAACCATTGCTCCCTCCCTACTGTAAATACAATTCTAAACATATGGGAGAGAATTTGTAGTGAATTAGGGCTGTACATTATCTCCATGATTAGCTGCATTTGTTACCCAGCAGATGTCTGAGCAGTAAAAATCCCCCCCGAGTACAGTATCCTGGAGTTCCCAGCTCCTTGATAACCAGTCCAAGGATTTCATGTTCCCACTGTGCTCTGATCTGGGTGGCCCTCAGCAGATGCTTGCTGCCTGCCTGGCTCCTGCAGCGCTAATCCTGCCCTCCCCACACCACCACCCAGCAGAGCATCGTGCTTCCTCTACTCTCCTTCCCTAAATACTTTCCTGGTGCCATTTATCACTTTCACGGTACATTTCGACAAGCAGAGCCGAGCACCTCCCAGGTGCTGTAACACTCCTTGCCTCCAGAGTTTCAAATTTGGCTGTAACTATGATAACAATAATGCCGTCATAAGCATTAATGCCGATATCTCAGCCCACATCTGGCCCCCATTTTCCTCAGTACTTCAGAAACAGAAGGTGAGGGAAATTCTCCATTCCAAGAAAGAGCCTGAGGAGTCACACAGGGAATTACTGGCACAAAATGAAAGCCCATGGAGATCAAGCATCTCATCACAAAACATACAAGGCATACAGTTCTGCCTTGAGAGCTTGCACATGATTGCCTTTCCCCTCAGTGGTGCCTCTATCCCAGGGGGCCTTGTTTTTGTCTGCTCATGTCTTTCAGCAGAAAGAATACCAGTGCCACTGCCCTCAGACAAGGCTGCTGCTCCTACAGACTAGATAGCACAGATGCTCCAGCACCCAACCAGATATCTTTTGTCCACCAAGAGATCTTTTTTGGCTGCCATCACTCATTCCTTTGCCTAGCAATCTCTTAACATGAGCCCAAGTCCTACTACAGTTGGAGCTCATTCTGTGGGACCAAAAGGCTCACACACATCAGTGGAAGTTCAGGTTTGTTATCAGGAAATGTTTCTACACCAGAGTGGTGCAGAACCCAGTGGTGGGTGTGAAACAAGTTCCCCAGGGCAATGGTCATGGCACTTTGCTGCCAGAGTTCAAGAAGCACCCAGACAAAGCTCTCAGACATAGGATCTGATTTTTTGTGTCATCCTGTGTTTTGGACCCAGGAGCTGGAATCAATGGTCTTTATGTGCTCCTTCCTACTCAAGATAGTCCATGATTATATGATAATTTGGATTTCACTGCCCTTCCCTTGAGCTCCAGTAAATCTGGTACCTTAACACTTCACACTTTTGCTTTCAGTCCCAAGTGGTCAGGGTTGCATTTGTGACAGACAACAAGGATATTGCTCGTTCTATAACCCATACGACCATTGGGACACAACAATGAGCATAGTTTTTCTGCTGGCTATCAAACAAAGCTTTGAAGATGACAGCAAGTGGCACTGGATCCCCTTTGAATTCTTATCCCATTATTCTGAAATTGCTCCCCAAGCTGCTCTGTTCATCCAGTACACAAGCAACCACTCATCATTGGTTGTTGGAATAAAAGATCAGCACATCTTTCTCCCTTAGTAAGGATACAAATACCAGTCCACCCTTCTAGCAAGAAAGGATTTTTTCTACTTAGTAAGAAAACATAAGGATAAATGTAGGTAATTTCAAGTTATCTGAGCTTTTATTGACCTATTATTGTTCAATTGCTTTCAAACAGTGCAGAGCTTAACTGTGGTTAAGAGGCAGGTTTTTAACCCACTGCATTCAGAGATGTCTGCTTTTGAACCTTTCAACTAACCCCACCAAAGGAGTTCAAATCCAGCTGAACAAGCTCACAAGATTTTCAGTGCTTCAATCACATTAAATAAATGGAGAAAAATACATATTTAGAATCAAGGTTGGAAAAGAGCACTAAGATCTTCTAGTCCAACCATTTCCTCACGCCTACTGACCACGTTCCTCAGTGCCACATCCCCACAGTTCTTGAACACCTCCAGGGACTCCACCACTCCCTGGGCAGCCTGTGCCAATGCATCACCACACTTTCTGAGAAATTTCTCCTAATATCCAATATATAGATATTGTGCATATATCCTTTGTTGACGGTTACCTGAGAAACTCCCCAAGGAAAGGCTGTTTGAAGGAATTAAGTGCCATAAGGTGAGAAAACACGGAGTGCTGCTTTACTGAATAGCAATTAGCCATACTAGAAATCACACCATAACATTAATTTTACAGCTACAAGACATTGGCCTAGAAGAGAATTAATACACTTGCACACACTCACTGCACAGTCATAAATTTTCGTAATGCAATTTTATGAGCCTCTTAAAAGGTAACCATTGCAAAAAAAAAAAAAAAAAAAAAAAAGTAACAGGAAAGACAGGGTAAAGTTCAGCAGCAATATTTCATTAGCAAGACAAGGCAAGAATACAAATGACTCAGCCTCCTTGGCCCTCCCCCCTCTCCTCTCACCTTTATGTGGGGAAAAACACTCAGAACTATAAAGATTTGTTCTACTGCAGGTAGCACAACAGCCTGGCAGGATGGGGAATTTTCAATGCAGACAGAGATCTGTCTGTCACTAAAGCAGAACTCACAGCAAAGCTTTTCAGCAGTGAGCAGACTGCCCATCGTTTCCACAGCTGGGCAGAATAATTGGCATTTCTCTTGTCCTTCTCCCAGGAAGGGCTTTTTCAGGACAGGTAATTCCCTTTTCCCCTTCTTCTGGCACAGGGGGACACCTGCATGTGGTCAAGGTGGGCATGAGTTGGAGCCCCGGGGTGCGATGGGAACAACGTGTAGATAGCACAGCTTGTACCAGAGAACAGAGCAGAGAACATTCACTCTGTGAATAGCAGAGTTGGGCATCTTTTTATAAGCACCAGAAATCAGAACTGCACACTCTTACCTAACAGATTTCACCCTTTTATTTTTTGTCTTCGATATACTAAACCAGTTTTCAGTCTTCTGTTTGTAGAGAGTGGTGTAGAAGTGCAACCTCCATAAAGCCCAGTGTTAAAGATAATAGGGGGCATCTTCATAACTCTGTGATTTCCAGGCTTCCACAATGTTTTGGGAGTCAGTGAGAGGAGATTCCAGATTCCAATTCTGTATTTTGTTTTGGCTGCCAGCTCCATCAATGGGACAAGGAGAACTCCCAAGACCAAGGAGGGCAGGGAAAGCATGACTAGGGATGGATTATAGGGAAGAAACTGCTGCAGAACATTTAGTTTCTAAAAGCCTCCAATCTCAGCAGCAACTGTATCTCCAGACATATACTCCCTGCCATTTCCTCAACCCTATAATGCATTTCATTTCACTGACAACCTCTCTGGTCCAGCAGGAAATGCAAGCCTCTTCACCTGCCTTCTTGAGCTGGGCTCACCCAGGACTATTCACGAGACCTCCTTGAAAATCTCCATGTATCAGCTTTAAGGAAGGATGAGTGCATCGTTGTTTTTGGAAGTGATTTGTGACTCTCACAGACTGTTTGACCATATTGCAGGAGATAAACAAAATCAAAAGGAACTTACTTAAAGGAGGAGCTGGGCTGCTGACAGCTTGATTCTTCCTTTCTTTGAAGAGTTGCTCCAGTTTCTAAATGGTCTGGGAGGATTTGTGTAACAGTAAGAGGTTGAACAGTCCATGGTCTCTGCAGCCATCACAACTGAAGTTTCCTGGAGGGATTACTGGCAGAACAGAGCTTTTTAAGGCATAATGCTGTTTCCTGAAAACATAACAAAGAAAATATCAGATTAAAGGAAGTATCTCATCTTTATAATTACTCCCGCAGACACTTGCCTTTTCCCAAAGTGCACACCAACACAACTGACCTTTCCTTTAAATAGGACCACACTGCAGATAATCTGGGCTGCAGGCTACTTTCACTTCTTCGGTCTGCGGATTCAGTGTGATGGAGTCACAGGAGCGCTGTGATTCAGTATGGCTCAGAGATCCGGTATTTCGTTTGTGACTCTTTTGTGTGCCAGGCAGAACCATTCACCAAAGCTCTCTTTGAAATAAAGAATTTATTCAACCAGGACAATTGATTGGTGTGAGCAATACACTCACAGAAGCAGAGGTTGCATGGGGCTGTGTCCTTGTGGAAGATACAGCATTGCACATGAGAGCTTCCTTCAACCTCGAGACTCACGTATTCTTTCCAGCAATGGCTGCAGAAAGTTGGCAGCCTCCTGGCCTTCCAGCACAATGATGACACAGATAAGGTCTATATATCCTATACATTCAGTTTCTTGGCTAAGGAACTAGAGCCAGAGACCTTTTTTGGCATGAAGCTAGCCACATTTAGCATTATTATGACAGTTCCTATTCCTGGATTTGCACTATAAAATAAAAATTCAGAGGGCACTTTCACCTGTAATCTTCTGGACTTGATGCTACAATCCCCCAGAATCAGGATAGTCCTTTTCAAGGGAACTTGTGCTGGTTTGCAGCCCAACCCACAGCCAAGGAGAACCTCACACAGAGAACTCAACAGCCCCATCCTCAACAGAACTGCTAAAGCAACGCATAAAAGGGGTTTTTGCAGTAGAGATGAGGAAATTGGGGTCTTAGCCTACTGTGTTTCCTGTCGTTGTTCACCATTTACATACATTGTCTTTTCTGCAGCTCCTCTTTACGGTCTTTGATGCTGCATTACTGTAGTTACAACACCTGGAATTTTCAACAATGTCATTTTGCAATTAACAAGTCAAAAGCAACAAATTAAATTCCAGTGGAGATCCTAAGCAAATGAATCTCCTGCTGATAGGTGACTATACATAGTTATCTGTTGCACTGACATAAAAGGAACAGCGGTTGCATAAACGTGTAAAGGAAACAGACTCCAAAATATTAGTCATGACCTTGTTAGAACAGTTGATACGGCATAATTCAGTCATGAAATAACCTACAAAATGAAATATTATGATTAGTGTCAAGAGCTAATCTCCCAAAAGCTCAGACATTGTAATGCAAAGGAGATTTTTAAAGAAACCCAACAAACTCATTTTTCATTATCTTCTGCCATCTTATTATTTCACAAGTGAGAAATCCATTAGCAATTCCGCCAAGAACTAGATGGAGTTCTTAGTTATCTAACACTGCGATGCTCACATCCCATGGCTATCTTGATGTCCCTGGAAAAGAAAAAGAGGAAAAGCAATGGGATGATAAATTACTGTAACTGCTTCATTAAAACTTGGGACACTGTAATTTTCAAGTTTATTTGGTATTATATTTAAATGAACCGAAAGGCAACATTGTACAGTTACTTTATAAAATAAAATCATTACATTGTACATTAACCAAAGCCCCATTAAAAAAAAAATCCTAAAAAGTCATTTGGGGACAGATTCTGTTCTTGCACTCCTACACATATGACTTATGGAGCTGATTTCTGCAGCTCTCCTGTTGTAGGAAAAGTAAACAGGATTCACCCCCAGAATACTATTTATTTAATTTTGTAATTCTTGCAGTTGCATTTTATCATGTGTAATATATCAAGTTTATAAGGCATAAATACGAAAAACAGTTCAATATGTTCATCATAATTTTAATTAAATAATACAATCTAAGACACTTTTTTTTTTTTCAATCACACCAAGGATTACAATGTACCTATAGCTTTAGTTTATTTTTCTTTTTAAATACAAAAGTCTATCATGTAGTATACAGCATATATGAGTTGATAACTGGTTCACAAGGTCAACCACAATATTCTCACAGGTTTCTATTGTAGGACCTCCCCTTGTTTTATACATTCTGCACAGGGCTGAAGGGTCCCTCCTTCCTGGGCCGCTCTCCTCTGGCAGCAGCAGCAGCCACCACTGCACCACCCTTATCTATTTTAAGCAAAGATGAGGAACTCAAGGGGAAGACTTGGAATGCCCATTTTCCATAGGGGAAGCTTAGGGATGCCCATTTTCTATAAGGGAAGGCAAAGTGGTGGCTCCTGGAGGTATCTGTGGAGCATGGAGGTGGAGCCGGGCTTTGCCTTCCCCACTGCCCATGGGCTCCTAGCACTGCTGAGATGCTTCCCAGACACTGCGAGAGCCAAATGGAGCTCAAATTAGGGATTTGTGCCAAACCATGTGCTGGCATGCTGCTACAATGGGATGGGTTGCCTCTGTGCAATGGGAGGATGGGCAAAAGCGTTTCAGTAAATTAGGGGTACTTGGGATGCTGAGCTCTTAGGTTCCTGACTCAATCTCCTCCCAGATCCTCAGGATATTTGATGTCCCTAATGCAAAAATTCCTTGATGCCAACGAATAACATTAGGACTTCCTGTCGCTACCTGGAACCAGTGAGATTTCTACATCTACAATCAACATAAATTGTGCATAAGGTAAAATGCAGAGCAATGGCTCTGCGGAGAGTATTCACATGTCTAAAATTAGACATCTTGCTGGCAGTTCTGAAACATCCCTGGGGGTTACTCTACCTGTCTATATTTACTACGTATGGAAGTTGAGCTCCTAAACATAGGTGCTCTGAATCACATGGTGATAGAAGGCCTTAGGGGAGCCCAAAATAGATGGTGTGAATTATTCCCTGTCTACTGTGACTCCATCCTGCAGCACCTGGAAGGAAAGAGAAATCTTAGTATAGAAATGGGGGAAAAAAAACCACAGGATTTGGGTCAGGATTGCACCAGGAGGTGCAGGTTTTGGTGTAGGCTGTGCATCCCATCCACCCAGAGAGGGACGGGCAGGGGACGCTCTCACAGCTGCTACATGGCTGTGAAGGAGCCAAATTACCTTCCGTAAAAAGCATTTACTGAGAGGATCTCATTTCTCTCAGAAGACCAGCAAGATCACGTTAATTCTTGAAAATACTTTTTTTAGATATTTTTTCCCATCTATCTGTGACAGAAGAGAAATACTGTCCAGGTATTTACTTACACACTGCATTGACAGGGAGTTTCTGTCATAGCTTGAGAATTCCTTTTAACCTGCTACGTGCATTTGGGATAGGGCATTAAATGGATGTTTCTCATGGGGTTACAGACTTCTTGCTGCCCAGTAGAGTCAACCATCGTTCTTAAGCACATTAGCACTAGGGAAGCAGAAGGGCTCCCTGCGCTGAATGCATTGCATTAACAGCAAGTTTCCACCAGTGCTGAAAAACTGTGCCCTTAATATAAGTGCTCAGTAACCACCAGCCCTGCAATTTGAAGAGCAATCTGAACTGTATAGAAGGCTTGCAGGAAAAGAAGCTCCATTAGTACCCATTATGCCATGATTTATGTTATGGGCTTAAAATAGCAAAATTAAACCGTTCTATTTAATCCACAGTCTAAAAAAAGGCACAAAGACTTTGTGACAAAATTATAACTGTTCAGATTACATTTGCAAGAACTTTAGCAGAGCGTTGCTTGGATTTGCCAGCTTTGCTTGCTGGCAGGAGTGAAATTGAGACAATTCCACTGTCTGCAGAGGTAAAGAATACCCTTTCGGCAAGGCATGTTTGCCAGCTCTATGCAAATGTTATTCAACAGAAGCAACTGAAACCTCTTTTGATTGCTTTAGAACATAATCTTTTTGGTCTGCAGCACATTGCACTTATCTAAGTACTCAGTGATGACAGTGGGTCTTAGGGCAAGACCAAATATAAAGAGCCCTTTTTAATCTGAACATAGAAATGAACTCTGTTCATGGCTACACAGTCTGCTTTCAATCAAATGATCATGATATGCATAAATACTATAAAATAAATACAATACATTCAGAGTTTTCTACATTGTAGAGCTTTAAGACATTTGCAGCTCCCCGATGTAATGCATACAGAACATTCCCTTCTATACAGTGCTTCCTGCAGGTACTCACACCTCCACCGAATGCAACATAGCTCAGACAAACCTCACCCTTTTTCTGGATTCTCATCAGTCTCTGGAAAACATTATATTGTCTCTTTAGGAAAAAAAATATTGCACTTCTAAAAATGCATAAAAATGGAACCAAGTTCCCATCAGCTCTGCCGCGCACACGGACCATTATTTGAAATAACACTTCTCAAAAAACGTTCTCTCTCATCATTTCACGTTTTGTCTGCGTTTGCAGCACTCTCCATCAGGATATCCTCAGAACGTTCCTCCTTAGCAGATTCCTCTACAGTTTTGCCACCGGCTGTTTGAAACAGGGAGTGAGCTCTCTGAGATGCGCCCAGCTGCAGTCACAGCTGTGTCCGTGGGTTCAGGATTTCATTGTACAAATGGGAACTACAATGACCAGGATCACCGTACAAGCGGCCGCTGCTATCAGGGCAGCTATCTTGCACACCTTTGCTCTTCTGAACTCGGCTTCTTTGCGCTTTAACAAGGAATCGTAGCCAGGAGTATAAATGTCTTCCATCCAGTACTCTAAGTTGTTCGGGTTTAAAGATTCTTGAGTCTAAAAATTAAAAGGAAACAGTTGTTAAGTGCCTGGGATCTGTCACCAATAAAGCAAGCAAAGCCAGAACGCCTCCCAGCTGCTGTCAGGATGAAGTGAGCTATGGCTGCTCCGTGCATCCCTCCAACTGCATTTCTCCCAATCCCACTTCCGCAAGACTGAAGGAAGAGGCAACAAAATACTGCAAGAAATAAACTCCCTCAATGGTATTGTTCTGCTGCAAAATACCCAACATACTTCTGATATGCTGGAAACGTCATCATCTTGGGTGGCATTTAAATAAGATCTCTTTAATCTCCTTGGCAGCAGAGATGTCAGCAACCGGGCTGTCACTGCTTTCTAAATTATTAAAGCCCAGCTGGTAGGAAGGGTTCCTCACACACATTCCTTACAACTGACATTTTATGAAGCTAACCCTAAATTTGAACCATGGGACCATAGGATACCCCAAGTTGTATGGGACCCGTAAGAATCACTGAGTCCAACTTCTGGCTCCACACAGGCCCACTCAAGACATTGGGGGTTTTTGAGTGTTTTATTTCTTATGTTTTTTTCTTCCTGTTTTTTTTTTCATTCATTACAATTTTTGAGCTCTTTGAGCTTTACATTTCCACCTTGCTTGTGGTTGTTTTTTTTCCCTTCCATCCTTTCTCCAAGGGAAAACGGGGAAAAATGGAAAACCCAAACAGCAGGCACTGTATTGTATTTAGTAGAAGAAAAGAAAGCAAAAGTGTGAAAAAGGAGAGAAAAAAAAAAAAATTAAAAAATGACAACTTTTCCTTAAAGCTGTCTCCTGTGTCTGAGTATCCAAAAGGCCATTTCTTTAAAAAATAAGGAAGATTCCCCATAGAAATCTCCCAGTGAGAATACCCTAACACAGACGTTTCTGCGCCATAATGGGCCCAATGCAAAGCTCACTGGAGCCAGCACAAAGAAACTCCAGCAGACTTGAGAAGGCTTTGGGTAAGCCTTTAATTGGCTCATTGAGATTTGTGGCCATGAGCTGCTGGCTGAAACCTTCCTTTGCCAGGAAGCACTATGTGCTTTATGCAAAGAAGCATTCCATGGCAGTACTGTATAGCCACCTCAGAAATAAACAATTAAGCAGCAGTTTCATGATCGTTTAACGGAGATCTCTATGACAGCTGAAGCAGAGACCATCAGCTGAGCCTTCATGCTGCACCATTCATCCTGACAGTGCCTCGTTATACACAGGACAAAGCACTGGGATCTCACCTGGACCCCATGCCTTTGACTCAAATGCAATTTTGCAATTTCTGCTTTAAAGGAAGATTAGGAGAAATTTTAAATGAGCAAACAACTGCATAAACAAAACCAAGGACAGCCGTGCTATGCTTCAAGGGAATTATACTTTCAGACCCCTCTGCATTGATATTGACCTTTTAACTACTTCAGAAGGAAGATGCATTATTAAAAAGGCCCATTACTGTTAGTCAGCTTCCTTTCCCATTTCATTGCCAGATGTAGGAATGTTCATTAAAGCATAATGTATTTACTTTCAGTTCTAATAAAATTAATCACTGAGGAAAACCCACTCATCAGTCTGCGTCTGTTCTTTAAGTCTGTCAGTAAGCTCTATTATGAAGTCTAGACGTGAGGTTTGTGGAGTAGATGCAATTCCTACAGTCCTTTTGGGGGGAGAGAATCAAACTTGTAAAGTTTTATCACCTTTATCCTAAAGATAAATGGTGGCACTAAGCTGCTTTCTCTGGTTTGCTCACAGTCGTGCAGAGCTGCTTACATGGAAGAAAGCAGTCCTACAAGGACCAGATGGAGAACACTTCTCCCAGGGGAGTTATGCTTCCAAATATCACCTCCCCAGTTGCCTCTGCTCAGCAGATAAGGGCTGTTTTGCTGCAGAGGAACTGCTTGTAACCTCTTCCTACTATAGCACATGGGCTGCAATGACAAGGGAAGGAATTTGGTAAACCCCTTGATGCTTTTAAATCCCAGAGAGCAGCACACAGCTGAGGTCCCTGTGCTGTTCAATTTCTGAGTGCATTTCAGCCACTGCAAGGAGCAAAGCTTGGTGAGGATAAGGGTGTTCACGAGAGCTGACCCTGGAAGTAAATATGCTGTGCCCAAATTCCTTCGCTATCATTTATGCAAGTTGCACTATAGCACTGTGGGGGTGACTGCATGCACTGCTGATCAGCCCTGGGCTGTAGGTCACTGTGCTTCCAACACTGCCAGCCCAGCAGCTAACCAAGGCAGCTTGCTCGGCTCTGGGGCATGCATATGTCTGCAAGCAGCCCAGAATGCCTGAGGTCAGCACCAGTCCCCTGCTGGCTCTACCTGCTGCTATATAGAATCATAGAATAGTGTGAATTGGAGGGGACCTTTAAAGGTCATCTCGTCCAAATCCCCTGCAACAGACAGGGACACCTAAGCTGATCAGGTGCTCAGAGCCCCATCCAGCCTGACCCTTCTTATAGCAGCTTCAAATATACAGTGATTTGGGAAAAATTAAACCCCAAATTGGGTTTGTCTTTCACTAACCCACTCTGCTGTTTTTTGTTATTCTTTTTAAGCTATATAGCTATGCCTGCATTAACAAGTTGTACAACCCGGTAGGAGCAGATCAGCAGAAAAGCAGTAAAGACCCTGGATCTCCCTTTCTGAATTTGAAGGAGGGAAGTGGCTTGGGACTACCTCTGATTTGGCCCAATAGTGGTCGGGAGTGCATCATTTGCTCAGGGAACACAATACACAATATAGTTTAAAATGAACAAACTCAGTTGGCACTCTGCAGTGTGAACCAAAATCAGGCAAGCAGTGACTATTGGAAGAATTAGCACAAAGGGACACACATTTGCAAACTGAACTAAAATGTGAGCAAGACACATTAACTGATCTGCTCTTCATGTGAGCTTGTTGTTCCAGCAGCCTCTTCAATGCCATAACAGCGATGTGTTTCAGAAGGAGTTACAGTATTGAATGTCTCCTACAAATACCTTGCTTCATGTTTCCAAAGTGGAAAAAGCATTAACACAAATTCTCTGTGAACAATTCAGACAGAATGAGGATAAAAGAAAAAGCAACAATGCTAGATTCCCCCCACTGCCTTGCTATGAGCAGTTCATCTCTGCACCCCGTTATCCCCATCTTCTTTGTTAGAGCTACAGATTTTGTGCTGGCCTACCAGACATTTCTCCATTACAGAATAAGAGGGAGCACCAACCTGGCAAGGATCATCATTCAGCAATCAAACATCCACATTTTTCTTTGTTCTTAGCCAGGATGGATAGGGATCAGCCAGACTAGTGGCTCAACACTAAATAGCTCCTTTCTGAGCTATCCAAATCCCTTCTTAAATGCATACTCTAGTAATATCCAGTCACAAACAAGCCATTCACATTAACAAAAAAAATGGGACTCACTTGTAGATCCAATGCTGCAATCTTGCCTTTATCCCCTGAATTCCTCGTGTATTCTTCTATGGTCCACGACGGCTGGGCACGTTTCACTTCAGCCAGTTCTGTCAACCTCATATCTGTGTAGAGCGGGTTGCTTTTCATGTGTGACTTGAGTGATGCAGGGTAAGGATGAGGACTAAAGACTTGTTCAATCAAGAAAGCATCTTTTGGCTGTTTGGGGAGTCTATGTGGCTGTGGGATTTCGTATTGCCTGTCTGCCTGCAATAGGGTTCAAAAGAATTTGAGAAAAGAAACAGGACTATGAGGGAGTTAAACACAGAGGATAGAGATATTCCTTTCAGACTCACCAAAAGATATTGCTTATAGGTCACAATAAGAGAAGTACCAGTTAGAACAAAGGCTTTGGTTGTCCTTAATCTTTTTTGCCCACCCTCTTCTCACAACCAGATCAAAGAGGTATTTTACAGACTTGGCTCTCCACAGCGTGAACACAAAGAAGATGCAAAGAGGAAATTTAGGTTTCGTGCTGTTTGCAGGCTATAAAACTATTCTGAAAATAGCCCTGACATGCAGAAAATCCTAGCTGACCTGGTAAAGCTATGAGCCCCATGCAAGCTTCCAGATTTGTGTTTCCAGATCAGATCTTGTCAGGAAGATGTCCTGGAATACTCTCCCCTTGACACCATACCACCCGTTGAATCAATCCGACGTGATCCATACTCTACCACAGAAGCAAGGAAGGGACTTTCAAAATCAGCATTTCATTCTGGACAGATGAATGTACAGAAATGCTGAGAGTTGTGCTTACTAAGGGTAACCCTCTTCCCCTTCTGCAATCTGCTAATAACCCATGGTTCATGGCTTCTTGTTCATCCCTTTGGACTTGCCCCATCAAACGTCACCCTCTCTTTCCTCAATCATTCTTTGCCCTCTATCCCCATCTTAAGGAGTCACAGCAAGGCCATCTTGTGTTCTTGGTAGACAATGGAGCTGTAGGATCCCCAGTGCCCTCTACCAGCCTCCACTTCCTTGAAACTGAAACTGCCCACATAGTACGCAGTTGTAGCTGAGCAGCAACCCTATCTCTGTGCAAGGACAGCCACAATAGGCATGTTATCTGTGAAGGCAGCAGTGGGCAGAGGTTGGGACAGATGGTCAGAGATCCTCTGACTGACAAAAACAAGACAGAGGAGGGTTTAAGACACTTGTAAATGGCTGTTACAGTCAGATACGTAACTACAGTTTGCATCTCATGGTGCACATGCAAAGATTCTTTTCCTGAGGGATTCAAAACCATGAATATATTTTTTTGCGTTTTAAATATGCTTCTCATATAATAGCCATCGCCATGCAATTTCAAACCATCTTTTTAAACCAACCTCTGGAGAATTTCAGACTGTAACAATTTTCCTCATGCTCTTTTCACCAAGTTAATTACCTGGCCTCCTTACATGACGATGATGAACATCATCTTCTTTCAAAGACTTCACCCAAATTACTCCTCTCTCTTTTCAAAAGAGCAAAGTGCTTTTAGGAACAACTTGACCATATTGCAGCTGCTCAGCACAAAATATGTAGGTACAAAATCACTCAATTACGATAACAATAAGGATAGGAATAACATGGCAGGGCAAAGAATTGCCATATCCTGAGGCTCGTGGTGACTGTGGAAAACATTCATAACTAGATTATTTTTAGGTGTTTATTATGGGAGCTAAGGTTGAAATTACCTCTTTAGATTTCCTGTGCCAGTCCTTGTTTTCTCCTCCATCTCTATCTTTCATTTCCTCGTCTGTGATGCCAACTTTGTTGGTGTAAGTGATGGCTCTCCAGTCTCGAGGAGAGTTTGAAATGCTTGCTATTTTGGATTCAGTTGCACTATTTTCCTCTGTTAATGATCTTGATGACCTCCTAGTAAATAAGCTTTTTTTTAAGGCCTTTACTCGAAGACTCTCACTGTTACTTCCGCTGGCGTCTGAACAGCACCATTCAGGATTGTTCTCTAATTTGCTCCCATGAGGAGTGTTGTGGCACTGAAATATCTGGGGGGAATTACTTTCATCTGACGCGGCATCGCTTGTCAATGAGTTGAGATCTATTTGCACGCTGACCTTCTCTGGCTGCTGAATTTTTTGATCCAGCTTGCTTAATTTTCCCAGGACCTGGGAGATTTCTTCTCGGACGCCTGAGAGCGATTCAAGTTTCTTCTCTATTTCACCAATCCTCAAAACTAATTTGCAGACACTCGTTTTCAGTTCATCATCCACGTTACTGATATCTGCCCGGACCACTTTATCTAATTTGTTGCAGGCACTCCCGTTGGAGATTTTAGTCAGATTGTGCTCAGGTGAGCTGTCACAGTCTGATTTATGCATCTGAGACAAGGAACCAGTGCTATTGTAGCACGAAGACTGCATCACTCCTGTGGACCCACTGATACTCATGTCATCCAAAAACCGGAAAATGTCACTGATATCATCACTCACTATTTCAGAGTCATCATCTGAGTGTTTAAGAGAGTGCCGCTCTGCATACTTGGCTTGCCCAGGTGCACACAAATCCTTACATTTCTTATGGTCCAGGACTTGCTGCTCCGTTTGTGTCCCAACACTCATGGTTCTGTCAATACTTAAGATTTGAACAGAAGTGCAATTAATGCTTTTGTCCTTAAACTTTTTGACTGGCTCGTGCTTTTCCACATCTAGAATGGAAGGAATTTCCTTGGGTTTGTGTCCATTTTGTTTCACAGCGTAGTTTGTCTGCATAATGGGTTGCTGATCCTTCGGATTTAGGTAGGACTGATGTCTGTCAGCTGAAGGGAAGTTTGGAGATGGGTTGTTTGAGCTCTGATACCGTGGCTTCTCTTCTGACTGCTTTCTATTAAAAAATGATCGTTCAAAGTCAGGTACCTCCTCAGTATTTAAACTCCAGCTTTTAGCTGGCCAGGCAGTTTGTTTGGTTGGCTTTCCAGTCCACTTTTTGGTGTCCTGGGGCCCAAGAATAGTCGTTGGGCCGAAATATGTTGAAGCTTGAAGATCATCTAAGCTCTCGTGCTTCACTCGTCTTTTATCTAGTATAGGAGAATAAACTGGATTCAAGTACTGGCTGCTGTATGGCATTTCAAAGCTGTGGTTGAAAAAAGTCTGCTTAGAGCTTTCTTTTCTGTTCTGAGGCTCTCTGTGTCCATCTTCTGGCTTTTTGTTGGATGGTATTAAGTTGGGAGATATTGTAATCAGATTATGAAAATCTTCTTTGAATATATTTCTTTTCTGGACACACGACTGCATCACAAATGGCTCATCGTTTGAAATGAAAGTTTCTTTCAGGCCTGTGCTTATAGGCAAAGAGTCTTGGTCTGAAATAGATTCATTTTCAATGTTCATGGGGAAGTACGTGCTCTGCATCTCACACGGTGGAGACGTGGCAATGGAATAGGATGCCAGAGCCTGCAGCCTGTCCAGAGATGCAGCCCGGCCCTTCATCTCCTTGTTAACTCCAAGCAAGAAGTTGGGCTCTGATGAGGGAACAAACTGCTGGCAGTCTTTGCAGTCCATCTTCCTGCATTTTGAAGACCTTCTGACTGCAAAGCCCTGGCTGAAGTCCTGCTCACTCAGCTCACAGTTGGGCACGCACTCTGCCATGTTGCAGATCTCCGTGTCAGACCTACATGACTCAAAGGACTCCTTCTTCTTCACTTTCTGCCTTGCAACTGGAAGTTTCTCCTTGGCCACTCCCCCGTTCATTTGTATAAGGTTGAATATCGTTACTATATCTGCTGCCACCATGATTTTCTTTGATTGCTGATTGTTTACAGTGCATCGCATTTTGTCTTTGAATAAAGTTGCTGGGAAATTAGGATCCAGGCAAGCAGTGTAAAACAGCACGCTACGGAGTTTGGCCAGCTGGGACAGATCAAACCTTGCACAGAGTGACTTGCAGAGATCCTGGTAAGAAACAGTATTCTGCTTTGTGTCCAGCTCCTCCAAGATCTTCACCAGAAAGAGTGAGGTTTCCTGGTTGGACTCCATAGTTTAAGCGTATTTTGTCATTTAACTGGAAACTGTGTTCCACTTCTACAGCAACACACAACAGCAAACAGAAAAGATTGTAAGTCACCCATAGATAATGCCCAGGACCTTGTAATTCAGCCACAGATGGGACCTGACTCTAGTCATGCAATCAAGGGATCGGTTTTATAACCCAGCCTCAAGTTTCCAACCTCCAAGGCTGTAATCCTAGCATCAATGAAGTCAATAATGCTTAAATGGAAGCAGGATTTCATCCAAGGAGGCTCATTTGTGTCAGTATCTGCCAAAATGAGCAAGTGAATAAACAGCAGGAGCTTTGCAGGGGCTGAACTCATGGCAGATGTACTGTGACAACCTGCTTGCTATTGAGAGAAGAATAGAAAGAGTTAAGGAAAAAAAAAATCTCACAATCTTGAAACCAATCCAGCAGATGCTAGAGGGCTGCCTGCCAATCAGGGAGCGTCTGAAGGCTGAGAAATATCAAGGACAGAGCACATCCTCTTCAGTGATATGATCCCAGAGAAAGCTGGGCAATGCAGCTCCATTCACCAGCCTGAAGAGACAGGGCAGAGGTGGGGAGAAAAGGCTGCACGTTTCTGTGAATAACAGGAATCACTGAAGCAAGCACAGCTATTGTGAGCAGTGCATTGGGAAGGTTGTGAAACCGTGCTTTTAGAGTGGGAACCAACCTCTGGCTGTTATGGATCTGGAAAGGATGCTAGCAATTCACTGGTCTACGCAGGTCACAGTATGCTGTAATCTGCCAATTCCTATGCCTGGTCACTTGTTATTCTTACTCCTAGGAATGACACAAATATTTCTCCTTCCCCAAAAGCTGTTGTATTTCCCCCCATTCATTCCCACCCTTAGATGTCCCTGAAAAAGGGCATCTCTATCCACACCAAGTGCAGAATGTCTATCTGAATGACAAAGCACAGGTTAGGCTTGCAAGGTTCCTTACTACTCCTTTAAAAAGTCACCCCCCATCCAAAAATATCAGAATTCCTGAGCACTGAGCAGAAACACTGAAAACTCTGTGCTGTGGCCTTTCATCTTGACCTGATGTTACACTGCTGATCGCTACCAGTGTCAGAAGCCAGCGTACAACAGCTTTCACAGCCAACACCACAGCAGCACCTTCCACAGGGAGAAAAAAAAAAAGAAAAAAGAAAAAAAAAAAAAAGCAGTTGCCTGTGAGGAAATCTCCATGCAGATTTGCCTTTTTATTTCAAAAGCATCTTCCTGCTGCCTACGATCAGGAGCTGAGTAGCAACAGCATCAATGTGTCCCTGTGATAGTAAACACCGCACTCGGAAACCAATGGCTACAGGGATTTTCAGGCACCTCCGCTGCAAGCATGTTTGCTTTTGAAGCTCCCGTATTATGCACAGCAGCACAGCTCTTCTGCTAACTGACAGGAGAGCAGAAATGTTATATTGCTCAGCGCTCAGCTGCAGAAAGTAATGCTGAAAGCTGCAGGAGGATGGTTGTACCCTTTTCCTCTTTATCAACTGAATGTGCTTGTGCACAGCCTCTTTATCACCCTGCCTTTGCATGTCTCTAACTTGTCACCATTAGGAAATGAAGCATCCTAGCCAAGTCCAAGCTGCTCTAATCCGCCACCGAAGCCACCGAGTGCTCCCAGAATTAACTTGACATGTGGGGCCAGCAACCAGGGGACCAGCGCAGCAACTCAATTTTCAGCATGCTATAAATCTGCCATTTGTGGAAATTGTGGCAGTCTGACGTTTTGCCACCTCAGAGCTGAATACAAGCAAAAGCAAACATCTCCTCCCTTCTGGAGCTTCACAGCTTCTCACCAAATCCACACCTGGACATGCATTTTCACAGCCTGATGTACACTTTGCTCTGCCTGCACCAATCTGCCAGAGCCCTGCTTTTTCCCCATTCGCCCTCCTGCTGAAATACACAAGTAGTCATTTTGCAATAAAATACTTCTTAAAGTCATTAACCCATTTTTCCCCTGTATTTCCCAGCGCACCATCTTTTCTCATGCCAATGAAAAGAAGCCAAGTAGAGTTTCTCAAAATTTTCTATTTTGCACAAAGCCATTCTTACAGCACTCTTCCCATCAGAGGTTTCAACTTCCTGCCAGGTAACTAAACTTCATGAATCCAGCATACAGAATCATAGTGGTATTTTCCAACCTTAATGATTCTAAGATCACCCAGCCCAACCATCAATCCACCACCACCATGCCCACTGACCACATCTCTCTGTGCCACATCCCCACAGTTCTTGAACACCTCCATAGGCAGTGACCCCACCACCTCCCTGCGTAGCCTCACCTCCCTTTCTGAGAAGAAACTTCTCCTAACACTCAACCTGAACCTCCCCTGGCAACTTAGTGGCAACTTAAAGCCATTACTTCTTGTCCTACAACTTAGGCGCTGCCTGCTTTTCAAAGTGCTGAGTGTCGACACCTTCAGAAGGGTTCAGAGGAAGCCTCTACATAATTCCAGGTCTCACAGTGCTTAGCTGGACCAGCACCAGCAAGGTGCTGGTAAGTCAGCTAATAAGGCAGCACGGGAACAAAGAAGTGACAGAGGCTTTGAAACAGGGGTTGTTGAGAGAACTGATCCTGTGGAGGTGGGATTTGGCCAATTTGCACAACTGAGACTGAGCTCTGGGAGTTGGGAATGGAAAAGGCAGGTTGCAAAATTAGACACAGGCCTTGAGGAGAAGCAAGCTAGCTGGGAGGTGAAATTATTACCCCTTCACTCCTTGGCTGTTCACAAGCATCTCTCCAGTGGGGACACGCTCAGGTGTAAAAGGTTCATTGAGCTTCAGACTGGCCGTGGAAGTGGGAGCACTCCTGTGTCAGAGCATCAGAAACTCTGCCAGTAGAATACACAACAGATTCATGCTGTGAGAATAAAATAAGATGCAATACCCCAGAAGGACTATATATGACAGCCTCCAAATCTTGTTTCCAGGCAAACCTGGTGCCCAGGCTTTTAGTGGCACGCAATGGTCTCCTGTCTCTTGTTATGCCTGTGACAGAGGCAGCAGCCTCCTGGCAAGTCATCGTAGGAGCTGCCACATCCCCAGCACTGGGGCCATGTTCATTCATCACATCTCAAAGCAGGACCAGAATAGACCTGGACATGGCACATAAATGCAAAGCTCCAAAATAAGAACAGGAAGAACTTTCAGAGAGGGCATAGAGTCATGAACCAGTCAAAGGCAGCAAAGAGAATGAAAGCACCCACAGCAAGCATACCAGCACAGAGGGGTGCTCACATGGCCTCAATTCCACCCAAGTCCTCCTGCCCTATCTTCACATTCAGCCCCCCCCCGACCAACTTTATCCTCCAGAGACACAAAGCTGACCAGGCACAGGGACAGGATCCAGCTTATTTATCCTCAGCAAGACAGCCTCTGATCAAACGTGCCACTTAACACTCCATCCTTAATGATTTTCTTCTATTAACTCCAGGAGAGTTACTTGGACTTAGCTTCCTCAGCCCCAACATCTGCAGCCCTAATAGCACAATTATATCACAGCATGGACTGTGCAGCATCATATTGCACGGGCAGTCGATGGGCTCTGGCTCTGACTGTGCACAGATGAGCTCCAGGCTCACCGCAAATCAATGCCTTCTTGCCCTGCACCAAGAGCAGCGAGCGGAGCTCTCATCTTACCACAAAGATCTCGCAGGCTCTGGGGGCACAGACCAAGAGTATGGCAGCCTCCATCGCAAGGAGAATGTGCTGTTCTCTTTTCTGGTGGCTCAACCCAGCGCTGGGGCATGACAGCTTCAGCCCAAACTCTGCCCCACTGCTTTGGAGTACACCAATCCCAACATGGAACTCCAAGTCCCACCTCTGGCAGTGGAAAGGTGCCTTGCACAAGCCCAGATAGGAGCTGCTGGCAGTCAGTTTGTGTTATCCTCCTCCGTGATGCCCTCCCTCATTTCCTTCCCTGCTCTCAGTGCCTCTGACATTTGCTCTCCCCATTTCCCACCGCTCACACATGGATGTGGTTACCAGAGTCATCATTTCCCTCTCCCTTTGGTTTGCTTTTGTTCTATCACTGTTGTTGACTACCGGGCCACCCTATAGCACTATCACCTCAACCACAAATAGATGAAATCCTCACATCAGTTCCCCCAGGAAGAGAGAGCTACTTCAGTGTGGGAGAACATTAATACAGAGGCTGTAATATGCTGTTTTACTATTAGCTTCAGCTCATAAATCTTGCAGCCTGTCTTCCCTGCGCCAGATACAATAAAACAAGGCAGGCAGGGTGCACTGCACGAAACATGGAATGCATGGAGATGGGGCTCCGGTTTTGTTTTCTCTCACGCTCACAGACACATCTCAATGCCCACACATTAAGAAATGCTGATGGACATGCACCCCGAGCTCTGTTTTCTTTCCACCCGATGGAAGCAAAGTCCCTTCCCACATGCCTTATTCCTCCCCCTGCCTTCTGCTTCTTAAGAAGAAAACTCAGGAGTGCACTTCAGAGCCCCATCCATGCGATAGGAATGGAAAAGCCCTCTCAAGCAGCTCTAGCTCACGCAGGGTTGGAGAGACTATACGCCCAGGATGGAGGGAGCTGTGCCGGCTCTGCGCCGTGCTGCCCTTTTAATTCACTCCTCTGGAGGATTTTAATTCACTCCTCTGGAGCCAGAAGGGAGGAATGGCTGCAGACAGGCATCCCGGAGGAGCTCATTCACTGGCACTGTTCTGTACAGGAACAATGCACACTTAGCACTCTCATGGGCATCACCACCGCTGGCCCCATCCAGGTTCACCTGGGGTGGGCTAACAATGGGAGAAGTTGCTGTTTTCTGGCACTGTTTGAGCAAGCCCTGTGAAAGCACACTGTGCTAACCCAGCTCCCAGCAGAGACCATGCTGTAAAGAGACTCTGCACTTCAGCTCCCCAATAAAATCCAGTAGCCTCCAAAGACTTCCAGGGCATCAGCTGACGGGGAACTTGTGGGTAAAGACAGCATGTCCCCACAGCAGTGTCAAACAGGGTTTGCCATAGGTTTTTCTCATACAATAACATCAGGCTTATTATTTGTATTGTTTGGTTATGTAACACGGGTTAAGATTTCTGTATGGTCTGGCAAAGTGCAATCAGTCTAAAACCGTGCAATAAATTACTTGAATTATTACTGCATCAGATGCTCCTAGTTATTCTTTGCCAACTACTGGCCAACAAGCACACGCAAACGCTGTCCTGCCAATGCACTATATCAGAGCAAACCCAAATTAAATTTTTTGCCAAAAATTTCTGTACAGTGAAACAAACACCACTGCAAACACTGTCAGACAAATACAGATCAAGTCAAACATGAGCGCTTCATTCCATCCATGCTCTACCTGCATTTCTACATGGCAAACCCACAAACACACTAGATCTGACTTCACTCAGATGGGCTCCTCAACCCAGGGGGTGCAGAATCTCCAACAGGGATTTGGGGGCCCAGGTTGGGGCTCACAGTGTTGGTCACCTCTAGAGACAAAACAATCTGTGCGGAACTATGCTCCATGCCAAAGTCATGGAGTTTCAAGATTTTTTAGTCTCCCCTTCCAGGGGAAGCCCAGCAAAGAGGTGACACCCCAGGTGTTAGCAAAGCACTGGGGGCTTCCATCCTGCACCCCACATCTCCAATCTGTGGAGGTACCGGTGCTGAGGTCACCTCCCACCCCCCAAATCCCTGCATTCTCCCGACAGATGGGGACCACTCGTCCCCTACACCCCATCCCGCACGTCCCCCCCGATGCTCACCTGGGGCTCCGCCTGCCTCTTGCCAGGGAAGCGCGGCCGTCAGGGCTGCCCCTTCCTCTGCAGCAGCCGCTTCCCAGCCGGGAGGAGGAGGAAGAGAAGGAGGAGGAAGAGCCAAAAGCCCCAGCAGGATGCCATAGCGCCGGGCTGCGCTGACAAAGGCGGTAGCAGGTTGGCACGGGAGAAGGAGGAGGAGGGACAGGAGGAGGGAGGGGGCTGCACAAGCCGAGCCTCCCCGCGCCGCCTCCTGAGCCCGCAGCTGCAGAAGGGGGTTCAGCCCGGCGGGAGCCAGCGCTGCGGCACCGGGGCTCGGCGCCCTACCAGGGATGCTACATCTTTTAAGCTTTATAAAATCCTTCTCACACGGTAGATTTCGCAGCCTCCCAGCGTCCAGCTTTCAGCCCCATTATGTCCTTCCCGCACCCCAAACCCATGGGTGTCTTGGTACAAAGGGGTGCATGTGTGCTGGGCTATCTTCCCACTTGTGGCTCGATGCGGGGTGCCTCGTCCCTCCAGCATCCGCCCCTTTGCGCCCGCCGGGCTGAGGACGCCGCTGCCTCGCGGTGCTTCCGCGGTACCGAACCGCATCGCACGGGGGGTTGGGGGCCCTGGTACCCAACCTCGTCTCACAGAAGGACGGTGGCCCTGGGTTGGGATGGGGTCACTGGCACAGGGAATGGCTTGCGCAGGGCAATCAGCACCTCGGTTGTTGCGTGATACACGTGCAGCACCAAGGCACTCTCACTTGCCAGAGCTCATCCAGCATCAGGGCACTATTCCATTGCTGATGGTCTACTTGCTGTGATACCCAGGAAATACTGCAGAGAGTTTTTAATAAAGGTGTTGCTAGGTGGATAAAGCCTCATATTTCATCTTCACAGTAATCTTCAGGAGGTGAAATGTCATGTTTTCTTTCCTAAATGAATCCACCCAAAGGACTGCATGCCGCGGACATCTGCCTCTTACTTACTGTGACAAACTTGGGTACAGATAATTCTGCTTTTCTGGAAAAAACAGGGGGCCAGGAGAGGGTTTTTGTCCAAAACCCACTGATACATAAAAGTCCTTCCACTGACTTTGAAAAAAATTGCACATGATTCAGTGTACATATACATATACACACACACGAATATATGAAAAGGGTAGATGTCACACTGAGTGACGTGGTTCAGCAGTACAGTGGTGATGGGATGATGACCTTTAGGGGTCTTTCCCATTTTTTTGAGATTCTCTCTCCCTCTCTCTGATATAAAAACATATGCATGCAACGACTAATAAAAGAAGAAAAGGTAAACATGGATATTGGCAAATGGAAAGAGTTTGTACTGAATTTATTCTCACCCACCACTTCACAGAAATGAAAGAGGCAGTGTCCTTGAGCCCCCTTTTCCATGCTTCTCTCTGAGAGTTCTGTGCTCTAAGTAGGTGCTTAGTTGTAAATTGCATGCTTAGATGACTTCAGCCCTACACCACATCTTGTAGAGAATGCCTTCAGGCAACCAGAATTCACCACAAAGCTCCCCACGTCCTTCAGAACTGCAAGTACTAAGAAGGCAGAAGCAAACCCAGGCTGCAGCTGGAGCACAGTTTGAGCTCTTCCCGTTGTTCCCTCACTTCCCCCTCAGCACACAGAAGTTATGTATAATAGATGGCAAGGCTCTCACAAGCTGTTTGTGACCAGTAGCAGATATTAGGAGTTATCTGCAAAAACTGATTTGAAACAGTGAAATGCTGCAGCTGGTTTCACACACAGTGTGTCCTGAACTGAAGGCAGCTCTGGAGAGAAGAGGGTTGAAATGTGCAGAGATGGCCCCAAACAGGAAACTCCCAAACAGCCCAGAATGCTGCAGGAACCACATCCCCCACTTTCCCATCTGGACAACAAAGACCCCAGTCCTCACCCTTCTAACCCACAAGAATCACAAGAATCACTAGGTTGGAAACGACCTATAAGATCATCCAGTCCAACCATCTCTTCATCACCATTGCCACCACTAGCACTAAACCATATCACGCAGCACATCATCCAGACGCGTCTTGAACACTGCCAGGGACGGTGACTCCACCACCTCCCTGGGCAGCCATTCCAGTGCCTGACTACTCTCTGAGAGAAGAAGTTCTTCCTTATGTCCAACCTGAACCTCCTCTGATACAACTTGTGGCCATTGCCCCGTGTCCTGCTCGTTGCCTGGGAGAAGAGGCCAAATCCCTCTTCACCACAACCTTCCTTCAGGAGGTTGTAGAGTGCAATGAGGTCTCCCCCGAGCCTCCTCTTCTCCAGACTAAACAATCCCAGCTCCCTCAGCCGCTCCTCATAAGGTTTGTGCTCCAGACCCCTCACCAGTTTTGTTGCCCTTCTCTGAACACGCTCCAGAATCTCAACATCTTTCCTGTAGTGAGAGGCCCAAAACTGAACACAATACTCGAGATGCAGCCTCACCAGTGCTGAGTACAGGGGGATGATCACCTCCCTGCTTCTGCTGGCCACACTATTTCTGATGCAGGCCAGTATGCCGTTGGCCCTCTTGGCCACCTGAGCACACTGTCAGCTCATGTTCAGCCGAGCATCAACCAACACCCCCAGGTCCTTCTCTTCTTCACACTCATCCAGCCACTCATCCCCAAGCCTGTAACGCTGCATGGGGTTGCTATGGCCAAAATGGAGGACCCGACACTTGGCCTTGCTGAACCTCATCCCGTTCACCTCAGCCCAGCGGTTCAGCCTGTCTAAATCCCTCTGAAGGGCCTCCCTACCCTCAGGCAGATCAACACCACCTCCCAGCTTGGTATCATCTGCAAACTTGCTGAGGGTACACTCAATCCCCTCATCTAGGTCATCAATAAAGATATTAAACAAGGTCGGCCCCCGTACCGACCCGTGGGGGACACCACTTGAAACGGGTCGCCAGCTGGACTTTACTCCATTAATCCACTTCACTCCAGGATGGGCAGCAGCTTCATTGGGAATCTCATGCCTGGGGTGAGAAGCATAGCAGCTCTCCCTGTCCCCATTCCAATTTTAGCACCATCATCATTTCCCCTCCCCACCTTTCCTAGACGTCTGCACTTTGTTTTCCACATTCCTTTTCCCTTTCATCTCTTTCCTTCAGTTGCTGGCACATTTTTCTTGTCTAACTCCTTCATAGCCTACACCTTCCTCCCAGATTCTCATCCTCCCTATTCAGCCTCTCCTCCCAGGTTTAGGGATGGTGACATGCCCTCAAGCCAAGGCTGCACACATCTGCCCTCCTCATGCTTCAGGAGATCTCAGGAACTCCTAAATCATTTCCTGATAAATCTCTTTTTGAGAGATAAAAGATGATTCTGTGATTTGGACATAATAAATTTCATTTTGCCTCGGCCCTGACCTGGCTGCTTTCATCCCATCAGAGTCTGGGCAGAACGTTTGTTTCTCTCAGAGGTTAAGACTAATTCCCAAACTTCCTGCTCTGTTAAATAGCACTTAGCAATAAGCAGCCTGCAGTTTGCTATTTTTATCCAGCACTCCACGTTTGCACTCCCTCAGATATCTCAGTAGGGTACCAATATTGCTTAAGTTGGCTTCTGTGGCCAGCGCGCAGTGCGTGATTGATAACGGGCAAACATCGTGTTCAGCTAAACAGGTTTTGGCACAGGATACTTTAAATATAGCAGCAACAAAAAACAGTCTGTTGAGCAGCATCCACCCATACCAGATGTACTGACTGGAGGTTATGCCAGACGTTCAAAGCAGAACACTTGACACGAATCCTGGACGATTTTTTCCCCTAAATTACTTACAAACAAAGAGAATGGAAAATCTGAAGCACAAAGTGGATAACAAAACAATTCCGTGAGCACTGACTTAAATTTTAAAACAAATTTCAGGATAGATATCAGGAAAAATCTCTTCTCAGAAAGAATGGCATTGCACTGGAATGAGGGGGAGTCACCATTCCTGAAGGCTCTGAAGAACTGTGGAGTTGTAGCACTGAGGGTCACGGTTTGTGGGCACAATGGAAGTGAGATACTGGTTGGACTGTGCGATTTTAGTAGTCTTTTCCAACACTAATGACTCTATGGTTCCCTCTGTTTTGCTGAATTCTTTTCCAGTGAGATGGGAACAACTACCTGTTCCTGGTGTAAGTGCCCGTTAGAAACAAGCCCACAGAGCAGCCCAATATTGTATGTTCAAGCATTCACAAAACAAACCTTTAAGACATGTACAAAAACACAGACGACTGAAGTGGTCACAGGCTGATACACCTGAGACCAGAAACTTCACATTTAAGCTTGTGTGACCAAGTGAAGCATTCCCACAACAACTCAAGTCTTTGTATTCATGACTGCTATGTTATAAATGAGCCTTCACCTGAGCTCTTTAGTTCAGCTTTTTCTGAACGCATCATTAACCACAAGCAACAGATTCAGGCACTTCTTAGGAGCAGCGCATTCAGACTCCCTTCCTTGAGTGAACACGCACACAAAAACACAGGTACAACTTGGTTTAGGGAGAAAAAGGAAGAGATAATTAAGGGCTATGTTTCAAACAAAGCTCCTAGGAGAAAAGGAGCATCTTGCAGTGCTGGAGGGCTGCGCAGATGGAGTCAGCATGGCTCTTGCTCATCTGTGCTCAGGTTTCACTCTGCTTCTGCACCGCTCCCTCCCAGTGTGACAGGTGACCACCTGTCTGCTCTGCAAGATGGCCATGGCCACAGCTTAGCAGCAGGCTGTGCACGGCCATAGGTTGGAGCTGAGGACATGTTTGTACCACATGAGCTCTGGGGAAGCTGTTTCCTTCCATACCACACACCAGAGAGGTGAAGGCTTTTCCAAGCTGTGCAAAGTGCATGCTGATTTCTTGCAAGTTCAGGTGAATCCTCTATGCAATCTGCCTCTCTGTTTGTTACTGGCCCATCCCCAAGTCTTACTGGTCATGGTTTTATAGAGGAAAAATAAAAATTACCCTCCTGCAAGAGGGAAATGCTGATGGAATATCTTTCACCTCCAGCAATGCTCTGGGATGGAGGCAGCCCTGCCTCGAGCCCTGGCACTGCTTCCCTAACTCATTGGCACAGTCTGCCCAGGGAGGTGGCAGGTTCTCCATCCCAGAGGTGTTCAAGAAACAGGGAGGTGTAGCACTGAGGGACATGGTTAGCAAGCAAGGGCTGATGATTGAAATAGGTGATTTCAGAATCATTAAGGTTGGGAAAGAGCACTAAGTGCCCATTGAAACCTGGAGGTCTTCTAGATGTATCATCAGGCATCAGCTTGCCCCCACTGGCAGCAAGGTAACGTGCAACAGTCCTTAAACCTCTCATGGACACCAAGGAATTCACAAGCACTTTGCTTTTACCACCCTGAGTAATTATTTGTAATTATTTGCTAGGATGGCCTTTTTATGGAAGCCTCTTAAAATGCCCATCCTGATTTTAGGGCAGGCAGAGACTATTATCTCATCAGCCTGCAGAATAACAGTCGATAGCATTTCACCCAATAATCACCATGCTTAACAGTTAGTATTTGATTAAAAATATCTTTCACAAAGACCTCAGCCTCCAACAAAGGCATCAAGGAATGAAGAAGCTATCATTGACATCAGGGATTTGTCTGGTACTTGATCCTTCTTGGGTTTAGAAGTGAAACTTTTATCACAGTTTTCCTCTTGGATGTGAGCACCTTTGGAAGGCTCAGCATCAGCATCCAAAGCCTCATCCACCCTCGGCATCCTCTCAGCTTTGTGTCCACAATAACCCCAGGTGCCTCACAGAAACATTGGGTACTGCCCTACTTGCCCCTTGCCCCTAATTTCATCTCTGAGGTTTCAAAAATGAAGGAAGAGCCTTTGTTATTCATTGGCAAGTAAAGGACAGAAAAATCCTATTTTCAAGGTGGACCCAAGGGCTCAGGGAAACACCAGTCACTGTAATGGAGAGGATTAATTCTGACTCCTTCCAGCAGATCAGATGTAGCATTTGTTTGCCTTTAGCTCTCACAATTGTCTCCCTGCTGTTTTAAGCTCTGGTTTCCCATCTCCCCTGTGAGTTCTGCTCCAGGAAGCAATTATTTTGGGAGCAGCCCTAGAATCACTGTGTTCACATCTGACAGTGGGTAGGATGCACCTCCACGTAACCTCTTTAGATCTTCTGAGAACTTCTTTAGATCTGCTTTAATTTCTATCTCCTTCCTCCATCTTTGGGAATAAAGTTCATGTATCAACCAGATGCTCCAAGGTTCTCACAAATTAAACAGTGTAGAGGGTACAGCCAAAAGGAAGGCAGAAGGTAACCGCTGTACAGGGTGCAAGGTCAGGTTCCTTGGGGGGAGACCTTTTATGGAAGAACCAGAAGAGCCATCCCACATGTTTCAGCCCAGATCTCTGTACCTTTCCCTGCTCCTAGTATCTGTTCCTTTGAGCCACATCTTCAAGAATTCTCATCCTCTTGTATTCTTTTTCCTCATAACAGCCCTGCTGTGGGTCACTGGATCATTCACATCAAATAACATACGGCATAAATAAGATGCATCACAACAACTCACTTCTATTAGCCAGGAAATCATGCTTCCTCATGCTGGGAAAAATGGCAGATGAAAGACAAATGACCCACGTGGATCACAGTAACTTAAATTACATTATGGAGACAGTAAACTGCTGGTGACACATCCTGTATGAGCCTCTTTAACCACAATAAATAGATTGAAACCTTCCTAGCATTTAATCTTTTCTCCCATTGACTACGAGCAGGTCAGAGAGAAAAATAATCTCTTCCTTCTACATCTCCACTGAATTTAATTAGTTATCCCAAGTCCATACAAATACATTCTCTTGCAGTATCTGACAGATTACATGCATGCTCAAGCCTAGATCTTCTATAACTGCTTTATCAGAGGGGACCATGTAGAACCACATCTGATGTGGCAGTTTTTACAGGATTTATTTAGAATATGGGAAATTTAAATACTTAAAGAGAAAAACAATGAGAATAGTTTAATTTTTTCCCATAGCAGACTGTTCTGGTTTCGCTCTTTTATGGCTTATATCAGTTTCACTTTTGGCACTCCATAATGCTCAGGTTTTGTTTTTTTGGTTTTTTTTTGTCCCCCCTTAGGTGAACACTGTGCCCTGGGAATGCATGCCTACAATGTTCCCTAAGATGTCTGCTGCTGCCTCTCCACAGTGACTAGACCTTGCATCAGTGGGATCCATCTGATCTGATCTGTCACAGAGGTGCCCTTGTATCTGCACTCCAGCAGGGCATGCCAGACTCTGCATCAGAGGATAAGAAGGTAATTGATCCCACAGAGGAAAAGGAAGAGCCTGAGGCCAGAGACACAGACTGGAGGAAGGCAACGTTTATGCTTTTACCTAAATCAATAGTACCCAGAAGAAGTGGCTTTTGCTGTAGAGTTATTTGCTTGACGTCAGGCAAGGCTCAGATCTGGAAAGGAGTTTGGTAACTCCTGTGGGTAAGAAAGCACCTACAAACTGTGCTTGGAAAGTGCAGAAAACTCAGAGAAGACACCTTGAATTGACTGCATCTGCAGACAGGCACGAGGCACAGCAGCAATCTTCCTGCTCCAAGTAGGGGCCTTTGGGGTGGTGGGTATTTGTCCACATTATTTTAGCTCCAGTGGCAGGTAGCACTATGTGAATTTATCATGGCAAAGAAGTCACTAATAAAATGTCTCAGGTTAGAGCAATAGTGATTTTTCCCAATCATTTAGTTTGAATCAAAACCAAACTAAATAATAGATAAATAGCACAGATCCTTTCCTGCTCCGAAGTTGGGAGGACCCAGGGTGCAACAACACAGCACAAACAAACAACATGAACAATTTGCAAATAGCTTCCTCTCCTCTAATGGCACTCCCCCTCTAACTTCCCTTTCAGTATGACTTGTGGAGGTAACAGCTATCGATTTACAACTATTTTGACCAGGAGTGGTGCTGCAGAAACAGCAGAAATCTCATCAGGTTGCTGACAGCTAATCTGACCACACAGCACGGGCACAAACAATTAACACCAAGCACTGACTGCTGGGCTCATCATTACCCAAAAGTATAAGGTCCTCTGAGGACCTGACTTCACATTTGGGTACAATTCAGAATATAAAAGCTGCACCTGAGTAATATGTGCCTGCAGAGGTGCTTTCACAGAGTACAGAGATACAAGCACAGGACCTGCAAACATGTTTTCCATTGACTGGAGTATACAACATCTTACTTATCACTAGTCAATTGATGACAAAACTCACCCAGCAAACTCATAAAAGCATTAGTTTGTATTTGTTGTTCACATTCAGAGACATTATATATCAAAAAGGTCAATGCTTCCCAACTAATTCAATTATAATGCAGCCATCTATCACACCAGCTCAGCTAAGACCACATTAGCTTGCAGTTTTTGGAGAATGATAGAAGTTGGAGAGTACAAACAGGATATTCTACCTTCATGACAAACCTCTCTGCAGCCACTCTTTGCTAAATGCTTTCCATCATACCTGAACTTCTTCCTGCAGGAGCCACAGTGGTTAAATATATTGAGACAAGGCTGCAACCTGAAGTTAAGCTAACTGCACCCAGCCTGAAAAATGGAGGTGCCCAAGAATGTTTTATTTGTCTGAGTTTGTTATTGCAGGTGTGGCAACTCAGATTCATTTGCTGGCCTTTTTCAACAGATTTCATCACAGAATGAACCTGTCTCGTTAATGCTTTCATTAATTACTCCTAGACAGAGCAGGAAGACGCTCATTCACTCAGTGGCATTAGGCACCACAGAAGGGTGTTGCCACCTTTGTAGGGCACTGAACAGGGTGAGCATTGCTGGGAAGGCGCAGAAACAGGGGAGGCACTGCCCCACATGAGCTGTGTGTTCAGAACACCCAGCTCAAAGCCAGGAGAAAAGTCACTGAGCACACAAACCCTGTGACACCTCTGAACTCACAGAGCAATCTGAGCCTCCGCTCCCCTCACAAAACCTCGAAGAGATTTGTGTTTTCTTCTTTACAAGGCTGTTGTTTCCCACCCCAGCAGCCAGGAGGGACACAGAGCACCCTGCACGCCTTCCTTGCAGCACTCATCACCCAGCAAACCAGCACCAAGACCAGGAGTCATTCCCAGCCCCAGAGATGGGGATGCAGCCCAGGATGTCATTCTGTTGTGTCAGATCTCAACACAGCACATTCAGGCTTGCTGTTTGCACACTGCCTCCCCATCAGATAAGATATTCCAGCATCTTCCCTGAGTCATTTCTTTCCCAGGGCAAATACATCATTTTCTCAAGTATTTTTACATTACGGCAGCAGAGCTGATTTGATGGCATACAACTAATGCAAGGCTTTGCTTTTACATTTTGTTGCAATCTGCAAGGAAATTAGATAGAGGGCTCCTGAGATGTATGCATTCTAAGTCTCTGTATCACACTGGAAAGTGTCAAATGATCTAGCAATAAACGAGTGGAATCCAGCAGCAGAGACTTAAGTGTACACAGTTATTTCAATGAGTGAGGCAATAGCAACATCATTCTCATTGCTCTTGCTTCATGTCATGCATGACAATTCTCCTGCATACCCAAATGAGCTCACGTACCCCTTCTGCGCAAATAGGAAATGCATTCCTCTACTCTGGACATCATCTCTTAGCTCGTGTTGATTCTTATTCTGCCGGCTGATAGATAACACCACTTTTGCCATCAATTTTACCTATATTTATACCAGCTGGAGTTATTCCCCATAACAGAGACCATTGCTGTTCTTTATAAATCTTATCAGGAGGATAAATCAAGAGTAACGCACATTGTTGTAGGCCTATGAATCCTCAACCAGCATTTACTCCCCGGTTTATGCAGATGAAGATGCTCCTCAATACACTTCTACACGCACAAGAAAAAAGTTACACGCTGTTCTATGAAGCCCAATGAACTGTAAATTGAAACCCTGTAGATTGCCTGTGCGTGAAGGCAGATTTTATTTCCACACCGAACAAACTCTTGGAAGAGTAACACATTCATTTCAATACTTACTGCTGGAACTTAAAGTGTTTTTTTCCTGGATCAAGGGAACTCGTAAGGAAAAAACTGCTGTTGGGGGAAGGAAGGCTGCAGCCTTCCCCATTCCTCTCACGTGATGTAAAATTTCTACTAAAGGGCAATGCCTGTTCTTCACAGGAAGAAAAATAAAGGAGTGACGCCCTTTGAAAGTGAATACGCGTCATTCCAAACTGATGGTTTAAATTAAATATTAAAGATTAAATAAATAAAGTCTCCGAAACAGAGTTTGATTTATGTAGTGCTGTGCCTTCAGAGAGGATTTGTGGAAGCAGGAACTCACGCTATTGTTCTTTGTAGAAAGAAGAGCAAAATCAATTTTTACAAAGCAAGATTATTTTGGGAGTCAGCTTATCAGAAATGCTGTATCTGGGACATCTGCTTTTCTCTCCCCCATCCTTCCTTTCATTTCTGGTGACTCCAGAGAAGACTGAACAGCATCCCAGATCCTGCCCAGAACTGGGTTACATATTACTGCTCTTATCAATGTGAGTACGTTGGGTTTTACTGCAGTCTCACCCATTTCCAGAAGAGTTATTTCTCACCAAACTCCAGACTCCTAATCAAATAGGGTGAGACTATATTAGTTAGGAGCCCGGGGCCCCAGTTCCAAACAACACTGGCACTGGGTGGTTCTTACTGGGTTCTAGGTTCCTAAAGCCCCCCACCCTTCTCCTCTGGAAAGGATACTAGGAACAAATGCTAATTAGAAGAGTGCTGATGCAGTGGCACAGGCTGCCCAGGGGGGTGATGGAGTCCCTGGAGGTGTTCAAGGGAAAGGTAGATACGGCACTGAGCATGGGTGGGTTGATGGTTGGACTGGGTGACATTAATGGCCTTTTCCAACCTCAGTGGTTCTGTGTCATGGAGCATCTCACTCTGCCACACAACTCAAGCACAACTTGTCCTGGCCAGGGCAGGAGAATTATATCAGAGCCTTTCACAGGAAAGAATTTTATAATCATGAGAAAACAGCTACAGAAGACAGGGAAAGTTCAAAATGAAAGTGGCAGGGAGAAATGGTGTGGGCTTGCAAGAAGTCACTGCAGGAATTCTGCTCTTAAACATGTCTGAAATCCCTCCAGAATGAAACGTTATTTTGGAGAAGGATGTTTTTTCATAGCCAGCATACAAGGATCAGTTGCCAGTGAACAAGCACAGCAAAAGAAAATACTGGAAAACAATTGGAGATTGTACTAGTGCTAATCACACTGATTAGCACACAACATTGGCCTCATTAACACAGCTGCACCTCAACTTAAACACATTGAGAACGCAAATGGACTAATGAAATGCACACAAGCATAATTAAACAGGTTCATTCCAACCTCCAGTCCACTCAGAGGGGTTTTCTCTCTTCCTGCCCTGTATGTGAAGCCATCTGTAAAACTGATGTGGGAGCTTGCATCAGGACAGCAAACATCTGCAAAACCCAGAATACTCTCAGGTCAAGCTGGATTTGGCTCCCTGAGTGCAAGCAATGAATGCAAACCCTGTTCTGTGTTGCACACCCACAGCAGGATATGGGCAGAGCAATGCATGGGCCAGGACCTTCAGTGAAGCCTCCAGCACATAACATAGCCTGGATTTTATATCACACACACATGCTTTCTCCAAGCTCAAAAGACAGACTGTTCTTGCTCAGCAGTGTTTTTCCCCATGTTTATTTTTTCCCTGAAAAAAGTTCAAAACAGTTGTTTTCTGTGATTTAACATGAAGGTAAGAGAGACAGGCTTCTCCATCCTCTTCCAAACAGCGTCCATTGCCACATGCACCTCAATTGTGTCATTTGGAAGACGTTTCCTTCATCTCACTTTCCCCAGGCTTTCTATTGACACCACTATTACAGAAATTGCTAGGTTTTAATGCCCTCTATCCCAAATGGACTGGAACTATTACATAGCTCAAGTTTCTTGTTTCCTGTTATCATCCAAAAACTGAAGATCTGAATAATCTTTCTGATGCTGCATAAAGTGCTGTTAGATACAAAGGGATTTTATCAGGGCAGAGATGCACCTCTTGCCAGGCATTCCTTGTATACCCTCCTGGATGCTCACAGGTGCAGACAGTGACAGATGAAAACATACAAATTCAACCTTCTTACACAAACCAACCCAAAGCTTCACTCATCCTACATCAGGTGAGGAACCAACAACCCTCATTCTATACAGAAAATCCCTCAGCCTAGACTCCCAGACAGAACCCAGCAGCTTTAAAGGTTAATTTCTAGGCACATATGTACGCTGATGGCTCAGCCAGCCTCATTATTAGTTTAGTAGGCTACAAAACTCTTAGTACATCTTGCCACGCTCTGCACTAGGACATTAAGCTGTAAGAATTTTCCTCTTGACACCAACATTTCATTATCTGCTTCTGTTGATTATTCAAATTGCATTAGATGTTGAGCCTTGCTAGATTCAAAGACCTCAGTGAGACGAAGGCAGTTATCTCCAGCACAGACAACACCAAGGAAGTGAGCATAAAGCCACACCATCCCTCAGGATAATAAGCAGGAGATGTGATATGAAGTACCAATGCCTGTCCCCCATTCCCTCCTGAAGATGTTCCATATCAGAAATATTCAATTTCACAACCTTGGTCAGACAAAAACAATGGAACTTTCACAAAAAAAAGAAAAGAAATTGGAGATTGCCTAGTTATTCTCTCAACTAACAGTGTTAACCCCATTTTCTCCTGCTAAGTGAATATCCTATGTGAGTTCAGTGCTAAAAGCAGCTGAATGTCAAAGACATTGATCTTGGCTCCAACTTTTGTTTTTATAGTGTTTGCATCTACCCTGTTTTGGCACCATGCTATTGGTTTCTATTAGTGCCAAAGTACCACTCTGTTTTGTTTGTGCTTGCTCACAGAGCCCAGCCCTTCGAGGGCAAACACCAGCCTGGGTACATGGGGAAGCTAAGCTGTCATGGGAAGAGGTTCCTCCTGCCCTACGGCATCTTTCTCTTCCCAGTACTTCCATGCTACCACCTGGAGGGGGAAAATGATTTACACGTGGATTTGCCACCTCATTTCTGTTCTGAAATCACTATGGACTCTGCCATGGGGTTCTGCCCACTGGCAAAGCATGACCACCCATTGCTGGCAGTGATGGGGAAGCAGAAGGAGCTGCAGCTGCACCCTCCTGACTTGGAACCACAGGGTCACTGTGAAAACAGTTCTCCCTAGTTTTGCCCTGCACAAACCACAGGATCATTAGATTTAAAGCTTATCTCTGACTTCTTGCAATAAACTACTTCTACATTCAGAGCATCATCATCCTTTCATTTCTGTTTCTTTCTCCCAGAATGCTGGATGCTGCCTCCAGCTCCCTGCCCGCTCTCCAGAACATGAGTACGAAGAATTCGCTGTCCCCTCATGATGATACACTGCATAAAGGCACATTAATCACAGAGCCCACATTCATTTATTCACAGCATTATAAACACAAAGAAGTTCTTTTGTTTTGAAGATTTGTTTCCTTAACAAATGAAGGTGGGGGTGCCGAAAGAGAAAAAGAGAGAAGGAAATAAAAGAGCTACATCAAAATATTAAATGTGGGAGAATATCGAGCCAATGCACTCACAGATATCTTGCCAAAATATTTGAAGGACTCCTATATCTGAAACCAGGACAGAATAATAGGAGCAGAAGCGTTAAATCAACCTGCTTAACAATTAAAAACTAAATAAAAGATGAAAAGAAGCTCTGACTGAAGAGATTTCTCTGCAGTCCCAAGGAGCTCCTGCTAAGCAGGAGAGCCCTTGTAAGGAGAAATTTCTTCTCTAAAGGAGCAGTGATGCAGTGGCACAGCCACCCAGCTGTGGTGATGGTGGTGGAGTCCCCATCCCTAGAGGTGCTCAAGAACCATGGGGATTGAGTGGCACTGAGGGATGTGGTCAGTGGGCATGGTGGGGTGAATTGAAGTTGGACTGGGTGACCTTGGAGCCACTCAGATTGGAAAAGACCACTATGACAATTATGCCCCAAGCCCACAGCGCTCATCTGAAGTTCAGCAGATGGAGAGAGGCTTTCTGGTGCTTGCCTTCATCAAGCCACAAACCTTAACATTGGGGGAAATGACATCTGCAGCTGCTTACCTTCAGGGGAAAGGATGAGTGTGGTGCTGGGAAGGCTACTTTGTGAGCATCTCCCACAATTACAAAGCATGATATTGGCAAAAACACCATTTGCAGGAAGGGTGATCACTCTCAAAACCTAATTAAGCCTTGCCTACAACTAAATGTCAGAGCAAAGTAAAGGTGTCTGCTCCAATTTTGTCAAGAGCCTTCCAGCATTTCCATAACAGACAGTTTGATTTTTGACAGAACCGTGATGCGCGAAGTCAAGGCTTGCCTGCAAACTGCAGATGATGAAGACATGATTAAGGGAATAAAAATCACCGCTGGAGATGGTGGTCTTAATTAGCTCCCACCCTCTGAATGTTTGCCTGCATTAACTCTGCTCTACGGCCATCTCAAGTGGGCACAATCCTGAGCAGCCAGCAATTTCCTGTAACACCCAGAAAACACAGTAACCTATAAAGCAGGAGGTGGATGCAAGTTATTAAGTCTTCCAAACTCCTCGCTCAAATTCCAAGCCAGCCATTATTTTGTAGTTAATCTTCTGTCCATTTGTGGTGATGAGGGAGACAGATGTTTAATTAGTTTTAACAAAAAAATTCCATTAAAAATTGCTTTGCTTCTACTGAGCTAGATTTATAACCTGTGTAGACAGCACTGAAAAGCCAGAGAAAAATATTCCGTGGGGAACACAAGAAAATGTGCATCTCGGAACATTTTCTCCTGCACTCGGGGACCTCCAAGGTCTGCAGAACTGGAAAGAGAAAAACACGTGCATTTTTCAGCTGTCACCATCACTTATTCACTTAACAAAGGAAGAAGAAAAGCCTAATTACTCATGGGTCCCTTTTTAATTTGCAGGGTTAGCGATGTTTAAAAAAAAAAAAAAAAAAAAAAAAAAAAAAAAAAAAAAAAAAAGAAAAGAAAAACACACTGATGAATTACCCCCGTGCTTACAGCAATAAAAAGAAAGCAGTGTTTCTGAGCAGCCACGTCCAGAGCAGAGTGCTGTCGGATTGCAGCCCACCCAGCTGCTCCAGTCTTGTGCTCCCAGCAGCCTTTGTTTACAAGATTTTAAGCAATGTTTTGCTCAGGGATCAGTTTCAATGCTACTCTGTCCAAACAATCTCATCAGGCCGCTGGTTTGCTCAACCTCCTTGTGCACCACTTCCCTAGCATTCCAGATTCAGCAAAGGTCTTAATCTTTATTTATTTATGCTGAATTTAAAAAGCACTTTTTCCTATCCCCCCCCCCCCATCTTTCTCCTTTCTTCCATATTCTATTTGCACTTAATAGGCCCCTTCCATCACACCCCCCAGCTGGAACAGGAAAACTCTTCCCATGCAGGCAAGCTGTCGTTAACGAATAACTACAAGCGATTTCTAGCTGACACTTTTCATCAGACTTCTTACTACCATTCTTTGGAGTGCAGAGATCTCTCTGCTCCTGGTTATTTCTGCCCTTTGGACCCTCCAGTTCCCCACACCACACTTGGGACAGCAGACCCATCCCAACCAGGCTGCTAGTATGCATTTCCCTTTGTAGTTTGCTTACCTCTTCTAATTAACATTGCAAGACTTGATGCTCTCCCTTAACCTATAAGGTCCTAGCACACACACAGTCACATCAAACCCTTCAATTAAATATTTGCAAATACCAATCAAGACAAATCTGGGGGCCCTGCACAGCCACATCAGTGCAAATTGGGTGTAGACATAGAGCTGATAGGGAGCTGAAAGGATTTCTTTTGATCACAATAAAAGCCTGTGAGCACAATGGCTTTCAGGCTGCATACTCCTGTTTTCTCATACAAAAAGAAACTGCAAGCAGCTCTTTCAGGGCAGATTTCGGCCTTATACTAAATTGAATCTTTTTTCCTTCTTTAAACAACACTGTGCTGTGGGATAAAGAGAGCAGCAAACCGCATTAGCAGGGGCCATTTTTTAAACTGCTGTTAAGAAAAGCAGGTCTTTGAGTAAACAACCCTGTGTCTAGACTGAGCCTGAGAAGCATCCACTAAATCCACTAAAACCACTGGAAGAGTCACAGGGCACACATGGGTCTCCTGCCCTGAGCACCTGACCAGCTGTAGGTGCCCCTATTCACTGCAGGGGAATTGGCCTTTAAGGGTCCCTTCCAACTCCAAGGATCCTATGGTTCTACAGGAAGCGATAGCAATCTCAGAGCAGCCTTGGGAATTTCCTGCAGCTTAGTCACTGCCTTTCAAGGGGCAGGTGGATTCCCATAGTGCTGTCTCCCCCCCCCCCCCCCCCCCCCCCCCGTCCCACATGAAGTAGGGCTCTGGGTTCCTGGGTATGGGGAGGGGGAAATAAAGACAAATCTCAACAGGGAAGAGTCACTGCACACTTTGCTCCCCTTGTGCTCTGCCTGCACAACTCCACCAGCTCCCATCGTCTCTTCAGTGCAGCATCCACCCCGGTGGCCTCCCACACCGCAGGATGGAGTCAAGGATAAATATCATAGAATGGCTTAGGTTGGAAAGGGCCTTAAAGATCATTGAGTTCCATCCCCTTGCCATGGACAAGGCTGCCAGCTACCAGACCAGACTGCCTAGGGCCCATCCAATCCTGCCTTGAATAGCTCCAGGGATGGTGCACCTACAACTTCTATGGACAAAATATCATTTGGTATGGTCCCAAAACTAACTGAACAGTTGAAGTTTCAGTATGTACTCAGAGAGATGGATTTTGAGCTCTGGGATTCAAACTGGATGACTAATATGAATGAGTTCATAGAAATGGAAATCATCCCCATCTGAAGTGGAAGAAAACTCAGAGCTTAGCACAGTCAGGTCTGGGGAACTGGGTAATTTCTGAGGATAGCAATAATTAAAAAAAGTAAATCTATCAAGGCAAAGATGGCAGCGGGTGCTAGGGAACTGCAAATGTAAAACAATGTTTAAGAAAAGCCCATTAATTCAATTGCAAATGTGTGCAAGATTTCTTGAACAAGTTATGAAGGGAACAGTAATTAAAAGATATGGTGGTTAATGGAAAGTGGTATAAAAAGTAGCACGATTTACAAAGGGAAGCCGACAAATCCAGTATCTTTCTTTAGAAAGATAACTGGTTCTCAGCAAGGGAAATATGGTAGATCTAATCTGTTTGGATATCTGTGAAGAACTTGGTAATAAACTGCTAGCATATCACCAATATTTCCCACTAAACTGTGTCCTTCAGTACAATATCTAAACATTTCTTGAGCACCTCCAGGGTTGGTGACTCCAGCACCTCCCTGGGCAGCCCCTTCCAGCATCTGATCACTCTCTCAGAGAAGAATTATTTCTAAACACCCAACCTGAATCTCCCCTGGGGCAACTTGAGGCCATAAGGAAATCCAGTCAGGATCTACTTCCCACATGTGCTTATGAAATCACCACTTTGGGAACAGCAATACTGTTCTTCTAAAAACTGAGTTGTCATTTTTATATGGTGCAAACAGATCCTTACTGGTAACATACATGAGTCCCTGCCCAGCTGATAGTCACATCTCACTTGGCACTAACCAGTTGCCAGCACAATATTTTCCTCATGCTTTGTTCTTGCCTTCCCATCTCTTACCTCAGATAAACATTAAAGGATTAAGGTCACTGCTGTTGTGGTTTTTTTTTTTTTATAGTAGATTAAATTCAATTTTCACATTTCTGATGCTTTATAAATCTACACGCAGAATGAGCTTGTTTCAAGGAGCTCAACAATTTCCTGTCCTTAGAAGCAGAATGTGACAGTGCTGTAAATCTCCTTTGTTTTTTAAAACGTTTTGTAGGAATTTCACATCATAAAACATCATGCTTCTAATCTCCCCAGTCATGTAGTTCTTTCCACAGTGCAGAACAGCAGTTTGGAGAAAGATACCTACCAGCAAGGAAAAGATGTTGGACCATCCTCCTGCCATCAAATGGAGGAGCTTACTGCATTTTTTAAATGACTGTTTATCCAATACTATGCTGCAAACCCAACAGCAATCACTGCAGAAATGCCCAGTGCACAAGTTCCCTCAGCCACGGGAAGATCTGATACCCTGCAGGAATGACATTGGTCCAGACTGCAGCCAACCATACAGGGCTCAGGAGATCTCTCAAAGCCATCCTCCTCTTGGCTTTCACAAACACATATCCACCCAAGCTCTCCTTGCTGCCCCAGCTATTTGCCCCACAAAGCATGATTTTCCCTTTACTAGCAGTGGCAGTTCACCAGCATGAATGCATATGTATGGCAATTAAAGAAATAAAATCAGGAAAGGCTGCTCACACTGAGTGGTGTAACTGCTATAAAATTCAAATCAGGCTGCGTGACCTCATACAGCTCTTCACCCCAACCACAGCAAGCCAGAGTATTAAAAGGAAATGATTTGAATACTGTAGAGCAAAAACAATATAGAAAGCTGGCACATAATTTTCCTGTCCCCAGGCCATAATGTAGCAGTGCTGCAAAGGTGCCTATTTTGGAAATACCACACAGGCACTTTCCATCCCAGCATGCTCTAATCAAAAGCATCCTGATCTCAGGTTCAGGAGCTATTTGCAAGAACAGCCAACAGCACGCAAGCTATCAGGGAGATTGCTGAAGAGCAGAGTTCTGCACCAAGCAGGCTTGCTAGGACATCACCTACTCAAGGATGTGAATGATAATTTGGATTATTTCTACTTTCTGTGGTGTCCAGCAGCAGCATTTTTCCACTACTTGAAGGAAGCTTATAAAAAGCAGGAGGGGGACTGACTTTTCACACAGTCTGATAGTGATAGGATGAAGGAGAACAGATTTAAACTAGAAGAGGAGAGATATAGGTTTGATGTCAGAAGAAATTCATTATTCAGAGGGTGATATGGCACTGGAACAGATTGCCATAGCTGTCCCATCCCTGGTCAAGGGCTGAAGGCTGGGTTGGATGGGGCACTGGGCAACCCAAGCTGGTGGGTGGTAACCAGACCATGGCAGGGGCTGGAACTGGATGTGTTCTATGGTCCACCCAACCAAGCCCTTCTTGGATCATGGTGTGGTGAAGAATGCTGAGGGGAGGCTGGGGGTGGGATGGGAAGGTGTTCAACCCATTGGGAAGGCACCTATAAGAGCAGCCGCATCAACAGTTGGACACTGGCTTGCCAATAAGCAACAGAAGTAGGACCTGTCATGATGTAATTTGTAATCATTTAGCTGCTTTAAAGCAGCTCAGGCACGCATCAATTCACAGCTCTGCTTTCCCTGAGACTACAGGTTCAGCCACAGTGGAACAGAAATCAATGACAATGAGCCAGAGCTCACTTTTTATTGCAGGAATAATGAATAAACAGCCATTCCTTGCAAAGGGTAACACCTACAATTGGAATCCTAGCAAGCTTAAAATATATGAATGTGGCAAGCATTTGATCTTTTATGAGAAGGGGCAGAATATAAATTTATTTCTGAAGAATATTTTGGTTTTTCACATCCCATGATGAATATTTCAGTCAAAAAAATCAAATCAGCTCACATTACCATACGTGTATCAGATCGTACCACGATACCACTCAGAAGGTAACCAAATAAAGTTTTTAATCTTAGATAACACTCAATAAGTAAAAGTGTTTTCTCACTATTAAAGACAATACCGCTCCTGCTTAACAGGTGGCAGAGGCTATGACAGCTTTTGAAGAGATTGCAATACTGAGCTGGACACTATGACAGAGTTGACAGTACCTCTACACTGGTCTTCTGAGAAGAAAATTTGATTGCAAAGTTCCAGTCTCACAGCATCTCAGGAGCTCACTGGGAGCCATCTATGTGTAAGAGGCTCAGAAATGTACAGATGATTAAGTGCTACGTGCAGGAAGTTATATATTTCAAGAGACAAGAAAGCTGACACCGATCTTTCACTATTTCACTCCAAGCCCTAATCAGCCACCACTGGAGCAGCACCACAACCACTTGCCTGGGGGTGTTTGTCCCCCTGCATGTTTTGGGGGTCCCAAGATCGCCAAGGCCAGCCACTCCAGGACTTCTTTGGACACCCCAGCTCCTGGCTTCCAAGCTGGCCCCTTCCTCACTGCCAAACACCAGAACACCACCTTTCTGCAGCACAGCAACCCTGCCCAGCTGGGTGCCCAATAGATACAAAGCCCAGCTACATCCCAGGAAATCCCTGCAGCCAGAATTACAATTGGTTGAGAATGCTTAACACCACCATTAGTTTCAAATGACCTGCTCTTAAGATGCAAGGCAAAAAATATCAAGTCAGGAGGAGTTCTCTTCTTTAATTAACTTCAGTAGAAAATAACTTTGTCAGATCAGGTATGGATGTGTTTGCTTTGGTTCACTAGATTTCCTAATAAACACATTAGCCATAACTTACTACTCCAAGCTTAATTGTGCAGCTATAACAGAACTCAATAAAGAGCACTGTTAACTCTTGCAAAGCTGCAGTTGCTCTCATTATTGCTCCCAGATGTCTGTGGCTGCCCTGGAGTGCAAGTAGCAGGGACCTCACTGACCCACGGGAGAGGCAGAAACAGGGATAGTAATACACAGTTCAAGAAACACGTCATGGAGTTTCATAAATTCTTACTTGTATGAGCACAGCTTCTCAAGGAGAATAAAGAGTGGGCAAGGAAAAGTGACAGAGACATGAAGAACCCTGGTTTTGTGTGACAAAGTCACGTTTCTATTTCTTCTGATGAGCTGAGCAGCAGCAATTGCTCCCTATGTAAGTATAGAGCACTGATTTGTGAGATGGATGCACTCCTCTACACGTATCCTTCAACCGCCGCAGAAATTAACCTCAGCCAATCCATCATTCTGCTATCAGCATCTATCACTGTGTATTAACTCTGGTGACAGGACAAAGTTCAGATATAGGCCTCTAAACCCTGCCTGGTGCAAATGAGCTTACGCAGCCCCAGCTTCTGTCATCTCATGAGAAGAAATAATACTGACTACCTCCAGTTTAACGAGTGCAGACTGCATATTGCACATTTACAGGTACCCTGGAGAAAGGTGGGGAGAAATGCACTGCTGATGAGTTATATAGAAAGCTCCCAGCGCCTATTAGACCTCTAATATGATGTTGCCTATTAAGGGGAACACAGGATGAATTACTGTACTCCATTCATTTTACGAGCACCAGGCAAGAGGTTAGTGGACAGTAAGAAGTTCTCTGACTCAAATTCAATCAGACAGCAGGTTAGCACACAAGTTTTCCAGTGCTGTTCCACCCATCATCACTTGAAAGGAGAAAAATGATCCTTGCTTAGCTGTGCTGATGGAGAATTATTATTGCCGTGCTGGGGTGGGGGGATTTTCTTCCCAAAATAGGCTCTGATCTCTGGCCGAGTTCTTTCACTTCTGCATCTTCCCCAAAGCCAACCATTTCCCAAACCACTCATTTCACATGCTTCCAAACTGATATAAATTTGTTCCACTCCTTGGTAAACTCCATTTTGGCCTAAAACAGTGGCAATTCCACAAAGGAAAATAAATTTGACTTCTTTTGGTCAATGGAGCATACTGGTCACGGACAAAATCTCCAGTTTTCTCCTTCCCCTTGGAAGGACATCCTGTATGTGGCCTCACATTGCTCAAAGCAGCTGTATTTGGGAATGGTGGTTGCAGATGTGCCCAGGAGACTAAATTGCCCCAGACAGGCTGGGGAACCAAGGCATCCACAAGCTCCCTTTCAAGTTCCCCTGCTCTTTTATGAATGCTCTGCATCAAAATGGTAAAAAAACAGCACAAAAACAGCCTCTACTGTAACACAGCAAAAGGCCCAGAGAGCATCAGTTTAGGTCAAGGGAAAGATTTAGAAGGACCAAGAGCACGGGAACAGTCAGCAGCAAAATATTGCCAATTAACATAAAAAGCACACAAGATGTTCATTCTATTTAAGCTAGTTAAATACAGAGATTAAATGCTATGAACTATTAAATAAAATTAAAGCCAAAATTAACTGCCATGCATGCTACACTTAGCCTTATAATAGCTTATTAGCAATGCTCGTCAAGAAGCATCACCTCAACACCGACCCCACGCTCTCCCATGCCCTGTCCCAGCACATGGGGTTGGAGCACACTCCTTGAGGGAGCCCAGCCCCATCCATCCAAGCCAGGAACAGCTGGCAACGGATCATAGCCAGCAACCATTGCCCAAACGATCAAGTGGCAGAGCTCTTCACAGAGCAGCTTTCAAGTCTCCCTCTGCTTCCTCATGCTCACTTAGCTAGTCACTAAAAATATATCGCTTGCCCCAGAGACCAAGAGGATTAAAGTCACAGATTTTTCAAGATATGGCTTTTTATAGGAAAGGAATTTGGTAAGCATATGGAAATTAACAGGCTCTCCAAAAAGGTTTGCTAATTTTAAATGAAGACAGCTCTGCATCACCAGATGTTTATATGCACTGACTGAAGGCTTAATTGACAAGCAATAATTGCTTATTCTTCCCAATATATGGTGAATTACACTTCTCCCACTCAGCTCATAGCACTGATTAGAAGCCCAGCGATGACAGGCAGAGCAACTCTGATGGAGTCATCTTGGAGAGCAGGAGCTGAACAAACTCCTGCACAGGAGCAATTCCTGCTGCCCACAGGAGCACAATGGGAGTCGTACTGAGCTTTGGCAGAAGTCCACAGTATTCATGAGGGCTGGGTTCCCACAGATCTACTTAAAGCAAGACTGAGCCACAGAAACCAGCAAGTTCACAAAGTGGGAAAATATTTTTCAGAAAGCATTTAATGGGTTGAGGAGCAGAAGTCCATTTGGAGTTCTTCCCAGAAGACGTGGAGATTAAGTTGGAGGAAAGCATTCTCACTGGATGTCAAGTCCAACAGCTCTCCAGCCCAGGAGCAGCATTCCTAACAGGAGGGTGCAAAATGGTCAATGTTGAAGAGGTCCTATACAAGACAACAAAACTTCCCCTTTATTAAGTACTGGTTTCAGTGCTCAAGCAAATGCATCAAGTGAGATGCACCACGGCAAGGCTTTACAAGTGCTCTCACAACCACCACCGCCCATACAGCAGTGGGACATGGCTTAGTGGGCTTGGAGATGGGTTGATGATTGGACTAGATGATATTAGAGGTCTTTTCCAACCCTAATGATTCAGTAGTTTCAAAGGCTTTGATAAGACTATCACACTGCAGCATTTTCCAACTCTTACCAGGTGAGAAGTTCTTTGAAACCCAAAGCAAGGATATTACAGTGCTCTTTTATTTTCTGAATGTTCATTCTGTGTCAATGGAAAGAGTTTCAGCTTTTCTACATTTTCTGCTCTGGATACAGTCAATATTTAGCCTAGACTGGCTGACAAACAGTTAAATGTCTCCAGCTCCTTTTTCAGTTAAGGCTCTCTTGAAAACAACCTATATCATATTTAATGAACTTGAAGCAATTAGTGCTTATTCAGTAAGTTTCACCGGACTTAATTTTTGTTTTGTATGCAAACAGCATTTCTGATAGGTTCAAGTACAGTGTTTCTTAAAATTAAAAACTGCTGCTGGAAGATGTAATCTAACATTTCCTTCAAACTAATGCCAAAGTTAATGAAAGCAATCTTGAAGAACGCTACTGTTCCAAAGAGCTCTTAAAATAAGAGATGGATAAGAAGGCACACTCAGTAATAAGGCATTTTCACAGAGGTCCAGGGTTCACCTTCCCTCACAGGGTACTCAAAGAGGTCATCCTTCCTGCCTCCAAGCATATTGGGTCTTCAGATACAGCATTGTTCCAGAAAGGGCTGCTGAAGAGACACAGCAAAAGGTAGAGAAGAGCTAACAAGACTCAAATGAATAGTTGCTCATCCGTCCTTTCCTCTTGCCTAAGGGAAGGAAAAGTCTGCAACAGCAGGAGAAGTGGTCCCAAGCAGCAGCAGAAGCCTTAGAAAGCCTCTAAATCCCCACATCTCTGATTTGCCTCCTATGTTTCAGCAGTGGGTTTGCTGGGTGGATAGGGAGTATTCCTACTTCATCCCCTGAAGACAGGCCCTATTTCAGTGCCAATGACTTGGCAAGCATTGCCAAAGGCTTTGCAGCTTGGGAAAACATCCCATGTTAAACACTGCACCATCACAGGCTTCTGCTGTTTAAGTCAGGGAGATGAGACAAGAACAGAGGAAAGCTGTGAGGCTGAATTGCATCTTTGAGGAATTTCTAGGGCTCCAGCAGTGATGCCCAATTAACAGAAACAACCAGTGCCAAGAGCTCTCCCAAAGCACTAGGCACAGATTACTTTGCAAAACACAGACATCAACTTACCACATTCACATACTGTGCTCTCCAGAGGTTCTACTGCATGTCACCAAGGAGATGCTTCTCCTTAATCTATTACTATAGGCTACAGGCTTAGAAGAAATACAATGAAAAAGAGAAAAATGAGGATAACCTAAAGAAAAAAACATCTGCACCTGCTCTCAAGAAAACAGACAGCTCATCCATCAGCCAAGAATTAAGCAGGAATGGTGGCTCAGTTTGGCGGCTGCTGCTGTACCACCCCAATAAACGGGGGAGTTTAGCCAGGATTCATTCATTCCACGTGCCAGTGAGGGTTGTTTGATACATGATTGGATGGAAAATATTGAGAACCATTGAGTGCTTCTGCAGCAATACTCCGATTGATGCTCAGGAAAATGAGTTACTACCCCTGTTTAGGCCAAAGCTTAACATGGCAAAGCTTGTCATAGACTGGCTTAGATTTAAAGGGACCTTAAAGATCATCTAGTTCCAATCCCCACTGTGAGCAGGGCTGCCAACCACATAATTCCCCTACTCTACTTACAGACATGGGACAACACGAAATGGATGTGGGTGTTCAGGGATAGCTACATGAATTGACCGTGAGATTCTCAGCTGCCCCATCCGCACTGTCCAGGAGGAATACTTGCTGCAAGACCATCTGGTGAGCTGGGAGAAGGGGAGCAGGAAGTGTTAAAGGACCACTCTGAGGCAGACAGACAGGTCTGGCATTGTTGCAGGAAACTTCTAATAGGGAGAAAAAGGAAGGGACAGAAGAGAGAGCGCTAATCTGAGACCCAAAACAGCAGGCAACAAGTGAAACTGCGCTGATGGACAGTTGGGAACACAGAGAAAAGAATTGAAGACGACTGAGAAGTGTTTTTAGGGCATGAAATTACAGGTGGAGATATCTAGCTGGCTTAAATACAGAGGCAATTGAATTTGAGCTCATTGGGGTCTTAGGGTCTAACACAGGAAAACCAGTGACCTCAAAAAAAAAAAAACCCACACCACTACTTTCTTCTTTTAGAACAACAGCTTTTGAATATTCTTGTTCTATCTATTTCTAGTCACTGAAAACTTTCAAGAGCAGATGTGACCCTTGGAGGCTTCTCTGCACTACAGAAAGGCGGAGACGCTGCTTTCTGCCATGGAATCGTGAGGACTGGAAAGGACCACTGAGCTCACCCTGTCCAGCTGTCAGCCTCTCCCACCATGCCCATTAACCTCATTCCTCAGCCATGGCACGCTGCCTTGAGCACCAGCTCCACATTCAGACAGAAAACTGCTATTTCAACCTTAAGTTCAGGGCCGTTGCCTTGGTGTCCTCCAGCTCCTAAACAGCACAGGCAGCTTTGAGATGGGCACTTCTCACCCTGCCATGGTGGCAGCTCCTGCTCCGTGGCACAGGGGATGCGCTTGGTGCTTCAGAAGAGAACAAGCTGCTGCAGGCGAACCAGCACATTTGAATTCCTGCCCAGCAAATCATCCCCCTGAACGGGAACTTTCAGATCAGCGTTTATTAATTCTGAAGTGTGATTTTGTTTCCAAGAAACTTTGTCGGTTGCAACAATAAAAAAAAAAAAAACTGCTGCGCTGGCAAAGTTTCTGATTGAGGAGAATTCAAATGACAGCACAAGTGTTTTGCTGATAACAAAATCATATACATTTGTTTTATAGCCATTGCTATTCACTGCAGAATATTTATGGCATATGCAGAAAAATTCTATGCATTCAGCACAGTTTAGAATCCTTTCCCCTGGATCGTACTTTTTCTGGCCAGAAGCTTTGTCTGGATTGCATAAACCAACACATCCACTGCAGAACTCTCCTGCTCCCACGTGCAAGGCACATAAACTCACATACAGCTGCTTTCCTCCTATATTTCCACTTAAACCCAAGCAATGTTAGTCTAAGCAGATACTTCGCTATAACCTGTTTCCAGGCAGCCTACCTTATACCTGTTGTTTTATCCAGATTAAGCCTTGTTTTTAAAATACCTCTTGCAGTTAAGACTGGGGGCATAAGGCAATTTCCAGCTCTGGCTCCTGCCTCACTCAGTTTGTCTAATAGATCTTTGGGCAATGCTGCAGATTACTTGATGTCTGCTGGATCTCATGTTGTCACCTCTGAAAAAGTGCTGATAGACACTGATGGCTGCAGGTCAGAGCAAACAGCTGGCAAATGGCTACTAGTATTGCTGTGGAGGAAGCTAGACTATCAAGCCTGGAGCATTTATCAGGCTGCAGGGAAGCTGACTTGCCTGCTAAACAGGGTGGTTGGCTTCCTCATTCAGATGAGGAGGGAGTAGGGACTCATATGGCTGTTTGCTGGAAAGGAACAGCTTTCCAGCCCAGCGATACAGCCTGCCTGAATTGCCACTATCCTGACAGCCAGGATATATTGCTTTACTCTTCCTTTCAGAGCAGAACTCATGGATTTGCAGTGCAGCTCCTAATCATTAATCATCTAGACCCAGAGATTTGACTTTCATGCAACTCCAACAGAGCCCTTTGATATTCAACAGACAGCTTAACCCCCAAGTGATGGCTCTAATACCAGGTTCAAACACAAGTCAAGACCATGTACTTCTACAACGCTGAAGTGGGAGGCACTACAAAGGGCCAGGACACCATCACTGGGACCTGCCTTCCCGAAGGACAAGTGTTCACTGAGAAGGTCTTCAGCCTATCTGCACCAAGTCAGGATATCCAGTTAAACTGTCCAGGCTCATGTCTGCCAAGCGAAGACACCCCAGGTACGTTCAGACAGGAGACTGCCCAGAATTTGTCACTTACCTACCATTGTTACCAAGCACAGCTGGTGTCCTGCATTTCTCATTTGAGCTCAATCAACAAAAAGGCTATTACTGTTATCAATATACCTCAGACTCCTGGAGTCATCAGACCTACAGCCCCAACAGCTTTAAAGTCATGAATTAAACCCTAAGCGTCATTATTTTAAAATTCTATGGATCATCTTAATGATCCATAGAATCATTAAGATGGGAAAGCTGGAAAAAGATAGGCTAAGATCACTGTCAACTCATCCTGACCATGCCCATCACCCATGTCCCTCAGTGCCACATCTTCACAAGTTCTTGATCACCTCCAGGGACACTGGCTCCACCACCTCCCTGGGCAGCCTGTTTCCATTCATTACCAGTCTTTCAGATATTGCTTTCTCTTCTAACAACCAGCCTGAACCTCCCTCACAACTTGAGGCCATTCCCATTCATCCTATCAGTAGTTACTTGAGAGAAGCAGCCAACCCCCACCTCACTCCACCTGCTGCAGTAGCATGCAAGTGCTCACATCAAAGTTTGCCCCTGCAAGGGGAAATTGTTAAAAGAACAGCTTTAATTTCTGTGTGCAGTAGGAATTAAAGAAAAATCCAACATGTTTGTCAAGCTGGGCTGCTCTTCAGTTAGTTTTCTGCTTTATAAAATAATCCTAATGGAAACACCTCTGTGCATACATTCAGTCACACTGTTTCAACACAAGAGGAAACCCTACCCAATATCATAGATAGCTTTAACAAATATTGGAAGGATTGCTCTGCAAATACTAGAGTCCTGCATGGCACTGGAATCAAGAACAGAGCTGGCAGGTGGATGTATTATATCTGTGCACAAACACACCACTCTCCTTCAGCAAGGAGGGCTCATGTCCTCATGGTGATATTCCCTACAGTGTGGGTCTCAACTCAGCTGACAACAGCAGAAGGCAAACTCACAGAATAACATCCACTACAAAAAAGTCACAAGGAACTCCCATGTTCACAGCCCCAGTAAGGTAGAGGCTCTGTTAAGAATGTATGACACTCAAGTATGACAGTAGACTTCATTCATAAGTGAGAGCCAATGGAAGTAGGATCATAGGGGTTGGAAGGGATCTCTGGAGATCATCAAGTCCAACTCCCTGAAGCCTTGCTTTGTTCCATGGGCATTCCATCTCATGCAGGCTGACTTTTGGGAAGTTGAGAGCAGATTTAGGAATCAGCAAGTGTTTACGTGAAGAAAGAGATCAGGCAATTTACATGGCCCCATTCATTTTAGGTAGATAAGAAAGAATCAACAAGGTAGGAAAAAACTGTTAAGATCTACTCCAATCATAAATGCTGGTAGGGCAAAAAAAAAAAAAAAAAAAATACATGATAAACTTTAATACCCCAAATAAAGCTGGAAATTTGGAGCAATTTGCAGATTCAAAACACACTCATCTCAGCTGAACCAATTAGTATTTCCTGCTACTAGTTGCAAGTTGTTCTTTCTGGAGAGCACTGAGTGCTCTAAAGCAGCTGTGTAACTCCTACAGGCACTAATAATTCCTCTAATAATTTTTAAGCCCCCTACCACACTGCCATTCAGGTCTCAGGGCTCATCCGTTGCTTCACAGAGGCCCTTTGTTAAGGCCTGATGTGACTGACTGTACACTGGCTGGGATGAGCCAACTCTCACCAAATACAGCTTCAACAAATTCTATGTAGCCAACCGGAAAGTTAAGCGCTGTCTTTTTCTCTGGGATTTATTAAGGTTGAAGTGGTTTTTATAAGAGTCTTCTCAATGCGCTGCTGCTATCTTCGCTTGAAGATAAATTAAGGTTGTGATCAGATTTTCTTTCACAGGAATTGACCTGATGGTCAGAGATGATGCCTCATGCATTATTCCACCCAGCGCAGGAAAAACCTCAACTGCAGCTTTCTGCAAGAGGCCAGTTTTGAGTGCTCAAGGAATCTGACCATTAGAAATCACTGGATAATACTGTTAACCAACAGCAGCCGTACAACATATTTGCTTTTCATTTGACTTCACTGGAGAACAAATAGTGATTCAACAGCTTAAACTCTGACCGCTTGAAGTGCACAGGGCAAAATGGGTTGCAAAAACACGCAGCTCTGTGCCGATGCCTACAATCGCATCTGTGCCACAACCACAAGAGACAAATACCTCTCTTATATGCAGGGCAGACAGGATCAACCCTATTTCAGCTGCTTAAACTTGCGGTTGAGCCAACAGAACTGCTGGGCAAATTCAACAAAGTTGCTTGATATCCTTCACTCCCTCAGAGACATGCTTTAAGTTCCCATGCATAGGTAAAGATCCTGAAATTACCATACATTCATAACAGGAAAACTACTGCATCGCAGACAATAAGAGTTAGAAAGTAATTTTTTCTGTGAATTATATTTGATGAGTGTAACACAAACCCCCCAGGAAGACAACCACCTTCGTGAACGTGTTGGTAGAACAAGCCAATGATACAACTGGGCCACAAGAGAGGCTAATGAGTTTCTGTAATTATTTCAGAAACTCTGCTCAGGAGAAGCTGAAGATTACTGCCATTGCTCAGCAGCAGTAGAATATGAAAACCAGGGCAAGGCCAGGCATCCCAATTCAACACTGACTCAACTCAGACCAGAAAAGGTGCAAAAAAAAAAAATTGTAGATGTTTAGCTAATCTCTGAAAAAGAAGATTGAAATAACTCATTTTGGTTTGAAAATTAAAGACTGGGGGTTCATTTACAGCCTATGACCAGATCAGGGAGACTACCAATATCAGACCCTGTCTGTTTATGCACCAAGTCCCAAGATCTGAAGAGATTTTGATCTCCACTGGCAACATAAGACAGAAATCATTCAGGCAGAAGAGGAATTTTTCTTTTGATTTCCAGAGTGAACTCATTGGTCAGTTATGGGATTAAGCCTTGGATGAAGGCAAGAAAAAGGTTTATTTTCTATACCAGCCTTTCTAGAAGCTCTCCTCACTAGATATTTCCAAGAAGCAGATACACTTTTTTCTGAAAAGGAAGGAGAAAGAAGTCTAATATTGGAAAATTAATAATTTAGGAGCAGAATCAAACTAATTGTAACTTATGTTCAATTATACAAGTGCAGGAATATCAGCACAGTTTTATCATTCATACTTCATCCAATAAAACCCTCAGGCCTTTGTCTCCACTCCAGTACAATCCTGCATCACAAGAATATTTTGGCATGGAGCAGAGGTCAGCCTGACTGCAGAACAGCACCTGCTGTAAACACAGTGACTCCTTCCCCTGTGGGATAGCATCAGGATGCCCTTTTCTAATAGGAAAAAACAACAACCACCAGACAAGCACAAGACCTGAGAGCTCATCATCCATGCTCTGAGGAACTGCATTTTCAGGACATACCCAGATTCCTCATCCCAGTCCCAAAGTGCCTGGAAAATGGCAGGGCAGCGCACCAGGTGGGGATCCAGCACCTGCTGGAAGACCCTTGGGCTCCAGCTGCCCGAGACCTGGGTGGGTTGGGATTTTATTCTGACCATGTGTCATTAATTACCCTCCGAAAGAGCAGGAGATCAATCCCACAATTTTTTAGAAAAAAAAAAAAAAAAAAAAAAAATCAGCTTTGGAAATCCAGCAATCGACTACACTGTGGCTGAACTGACTTGTGGCACGGTTTTGAGGAATTATTTCATTTTCCTTATTGATATAAGCTATGCATTCATAAGCAGCTCAGTGCCTCACCAGCCTCCTGCCAGGCTGAATATTTTAGCTGCAAGATGAGAAACGACAAAAGTTCAAGGTTGCCACAACAGCAATCAGGCTTTAGGTCTGCAAATACTGTAGACAGGTAAGCAAAATCTCTCTCAGCCTCAGGACATCTGAAATTCAATTTCATTTAATGAAGCCAGCTGCAGTGCACTGTGGCACGCAGCAGCACACAGCAGCGCTTGGCTGGAGATAGCAGTCACCCAACAGGACAACTCCATGGTGGCCAACCCAGAAGAACAAGAGCACAGACCCCCTAAAAAAAAAAAAAAAAAAAAACAACAGCGAGCAGCTGTATGCTTCCCCAGCTCACACAGAAGTAGCTGTAGTGGAGGTCAGAAGATTTCATCTATGGGGGGGGGGGAACCACAGACAGAAAGCCACACTGTTTTTCTTAATGGTAAGCCAAGATGAGCTTTACCCACTGCAGCTTCTAAACGGCAGTGAAGATGGTAGGAATTGACGCAGGTTGCCAAGAGAGTTGGTGGGTTCCCCATCCCTGCAGACACTGCAGGTCAGGCTGGACGGGGCTCTGAGCACCTGATCAGCTGTAGGTGTTCCTGTTCAGTGCAGGGCAGTTGGACCAGATGGCCTTGAAGGCTCCCTTCCAACTCAAACAATTCTATGCTGGAAAGAGCCACCAGAGCTTCTTCCCCAGTCAGGCAGTGTGACACCAGCACCCCACAGCCTGCAATGGACACTGGGGACAGGAACCTGTAAGCAGCACTAAGTGGGCACATATGGTCAGGGACTGCTTTCAGAACACAGCAATTTTGATTACATTTGTTCCTGTGACAGATTACAGCAGTTTACCTCAGGATTAAAGGCCTGCAGCTCCCATTCCCACACTGTGTTCCTTTTCTATCCAAACCTTACTTCATATTTTAAACTGCACTGGAACCGGATTTTTTCAAAGAAAAAGTTAGTAGCCAAACAAATACGCCCATGACATTGGATGAATGATTGCACATCTGAAGCAGTGATGTCTTCAGGATTAATCTTACCTAAATATTTCATTTCTCCATGCTGAATTATGAGCTCTTTTTTTACATAAATACTGCTGCAGATTATAGATCATTCCTGAAAGCAAGATGTGATTAAAAATCTAGCAAACCATTTGGGGAGGAAGGCTTCGGTATATAATAAGGAGGAAAAAAAAAAAAAAAAAAAAAAAAAAAAAAAAAAAAATCACTTAGTTGTGACTGAAGGACCTAGGCAGGATGACAAATTAGTCACTTATTTATGACAGTGTTCTGATTTTAACTAAGCTGGCTATCATAAACCTTTTGCTACCTTTGCCATCGTTGGATTATCATAATGAAACATTAGAGAACAAAGCCACTGGCAGTGGTTATCCCACCCCCACAGCTCTGCAAGGATTCAGTACTGTGCTCCTCACGCGTTGGGCTGTCAGTGCACTTGAGAAAATTAGAAAGCACAAGGAACGCTGTGGCAGGCAAGACAAGATGAGATGCAATCAGGGTAAATTACTGTCTGCAAAGGATAAATCCAGTACACAAGAAGAGAAAATGTTTATTATGACTATCAGACATACCCAGGTGCAACACCCACCAGAGGAAGTCACAAGGTTGCTATTTACAACTCATGGCAGAGGGCTCTCAGTGAGACCTGTTCAGCAACTGGAGCTGAGCAAGAAGCACAAACGCCGTGAGCAGCAATTTGCACAGCGTGAAGACGGGTGTACATTGCTGCAGCTAAGCAGAGCCAGATCTGTTATGCACCAAAGCCAGGTGCTCAACGCCATGGCTGGGCACCACCTCAGAGGGTCATAGGGTCAGCTAGAAAGAACTTGGACCTTCTATAGGACCAGTCCTGAATGGGCTTTCTAGTTGCTGTGCACATTCAGTGAGGTCTCTCTCTCCCATTGGTTGCTCTGTAAACAGGACAGATATCCAGCTTGGCAATGGAAAGTGCTCTAGGATACCTCACAGATGAGCCCGAAGGACAAACTAAGCCCAGCATCATGAGACATCTGAGTGTAACGACATAAGCTAGGTAAGTTACAAATCACATCCAAAGCTCTGTGTGCTTTCTGTGTCTGCCCAATCTCAGCAGCAAATCACATCCCATAACTCTTTCCTAACTAGGAGATAATCCTGTTAATTACCAACAGGCCAGGGGATATCTGCGTTCCCTACTGCCCCACTTTTTCAGGCACCTGGATAAATAGTGAGCTTCTTCCTGCAGGGAAAGGATTGTATCTGCACAGCATTAATAGTCTAAAGCCACTTCCAAAATAGCTTCCACCAGCTGATAACTTTATCCTAAATCTCAGCACTTCAAAAACAGCAGCTCCAAATATTCTCCCCGATCAATTTATCAAGATTTATATCAAATTTGGGATCTCTATCCCAGCTTGACTCACCCAATTTTTCAGCATTCTATAATCAAACCCTGAGAGGCTCATATTCCTGCGTGCCACATTTTTTGTTTTCAAGATGTTCCCACGTGATGAAATAGAAGCAACAGAGTCAGGCAATGAACAGGAAGAGACTATTTCATAAATGCAAAGAAATAATTAGAACTCAGCAATTGATCTCAGAACACGCACGTGCTTCCATTGGAAGGAGAATGTCATCCCCTGCTTTTTAATCTCAGGATCCACTGATATATTGTGAGTTTTGTGCTTCTCAGTGCCGTGCATTTACATCCATCCTGCTCCTTCCAGTGGGGCAGGCTTACCAGTGGGCTGTTGCCATTTAGTAATTACAAATATAAATGTCACTGCTGTCAGATAGCATAACGCACCTCACGCATCAGGACACAGGCTGCTTCAAATCAAACTATTCTAGTAAAGCCGCCTCCGTGCGAATGCGCATTGATTAAATTTCTGGGCATTAATCATTTTTAATAAAAACTGAATTTTGTCAAGGCAGCAATGAACTTTCCAGAAGACATTGGGATGAAATATCTCCAGAAGGCACTGATCCTCCAGACATTGCCTCGGTGCTGGGAAACTGCTCGAGTACATAATGTACAGCTGCAGAAACCATTCTATGACAACAGCTTCCATGCAGCACTTCAACCAAGACAAGTGCAGGAAACCTGAAAGCTGCAGCTCCCAGAAGGCCAGTTCCTACTGCACCAACACTCTCTGAAGAATAGAAGTGCGATGGCTGTAACCTGAGCTCCAAAGGAGTTGGTTTCCCTGTGCCATCAATCTCACCCCAGGAAGAGATTTCTATGCCCAGAGTCAAAACATTTTCCACTTCCCACTCTGTCACTCTCAAATCCTATCAGATTTCTTGCACTGGAAGATGGATTATCTCAACAGTCCTATGACAGATACACTGCTGAGGATGTCCACTTACTCAAAGAGAAAAGGGTAGATCTGTTCCACTTGTGTTTCTATCAGTGTCAGATCCACATACTGCCCAACGCCATACTCATCTTTGACATATCCCAGAAGCGTGCCACAAGACTTTCAATAGTCACACATTTAATTAACGTGCTTTGATGGAGGGACTTGAGAAGTTGCTTCCTAGAGAAGCAACACCCTGGGAAAACAAGCGGTGGCTATTGCCCCTATGCATTACATGAAGAACTCAGCACTGGGATCAAATTGCAGTCACGGTGCAGAGCAGCCACTTGGCACAGTGAGAGATGGCTGTATCAGTCATACCTGTGAGCCTTATTTACAGAAGCAACACAAAAATATTTGAGCTGGCAGCACTCTGCTCTGACAGCAAATACAGCTAAAAGTGTTTTCTATCCTATAAAATTTACAACTTATAAGAAGTATGGAAAACAGATTTCTCTTTACAGTCCTTCCACTTCTGACTGATTGGTATAATAAGGAAAAAAAGCCTTAAGAGCATGAAGCATTTGCTAAAACACAGGCAAGGATGTCACTACCGTTGCTCGGTCTCCTTACAGGAGTCCAGTTATGAGAGCAAAGGAAAGGAGGGAAATCTTGTTTGGAGCCAGACGCTGCCCAGCCTCAGCTTGCTGCAAACTCACCTGCCTTGGGGCTGTATTCCTCTCTGGGTAGAGCACAACAGCATAGCTGCACTGCCAGTGGTGCTGAGTGTGGTTCAGCTTGGTCCGAGCCAAGATGCTGGTGCCAGGCATGGCCCCACTCCAGGGGTGCATTGGGCATAGCCACCAGGACACCCTCATGGTCCATCCCAGTTCCTCAGCCCCACACTACTACCTCCATGAAAGCTGCACAATAAAACCAGATTGATAAGCTGAGTTAAAAACAGGGGAAACTCTTCCTAAGCAGATCCTAAATTTAGCTTAAGGCCACGCTGCAAAACCATCATTGAACAAGGCTGGTCTGCAGGGAATAAAGCACTGCAAGATGCCTCCTAGCCAGGCAGGCTGTGCTCCTCCAAGCAAACACACAGGTGGAACACAAGTTTCTCCACGCTGCTCTTGTGCACACCAGCACCACACACAACAGAACCCATAGCATCAGGGGACACCTCAGTACCCAGAACAAATATCTACCAGAAGAGAAATTGCACCACAGCACAGACCACATTGCTTCCTACTGAGTTAACAGCACATCTCGCATCTCCAAGCACCTCCTGCAGGATTGGAGCAAATTCAGGCCAACAGAGGATCTCTCCAGCACCAGGTGGAGCAATCCTGCTGAGCCCCAAAGCAAAGCTGCTGCTTCAAGCACAACAAAACCAGAGCACTCACCACACCAAACTCCAGCCAGGCCCCCAAGCAGCTCCTCTTCCTGCAACCAGCTTTTCTTCCACAGAGCATCCTCATCTCACAGGCACCAACCCAAAAACCTACCCCTACCACCATCCACCTGAGCCTTTATGATAATGAGCCTTTATTAACCATGGCCCTTAATGATTTTCAGGTGGATTCAATGCACCAAAAGAGCTCGCTTTCTTCACCTGGAGGTTCTAACCCCTCCTCCACTAAGCCTCCTGTTAGGAGGCCTTGATTTCTGTGCTTTGCAAGTTGGGTCAGCCTGATGGTGAAGGATGTTTTGGTAAAATTGATGTGTGCAAGAAGATGCTGAAATATCCAATGAGTTGAAGATCTTTACTACAGGCTCCTAGAGCTGGAAAATAATGATGTGTTGAAGTAACAGTGCTGGGCCTTGTGTTAGCCAGTTGTTCCCAGGCAATAGAAGGTCTGGGTCCCATCAAATCATTTTCTCTAAAGAAAACTTGAGGTTTTGATAAAGCACAAAGTTGAGTGGTTTTACAAGATACCCGTTTTTTACATACTTTTCTTCTCCTGTAGAAGAAAAACAAAAAGGCTCAAAACCTCAATTTCTTTGCTACAGAAAAGCTGTCACTGAGCTCCGTGGAGGTTTCAAGTGTGTTTTCATCCACACTGCATTGTGCCCTGCAAAGCAACGATGGATTTCATCCCTCGATGGATTTCACCCCCTATATGCATTTCCCAGGGAAGAAATGTGTGACTTTCGTGGCAAATCAGTGTTGCTTCCTGGGAGAGAGAAAGGAGGCCAGCGCAGAGGAAGAGGTGGCTGTCCAAATGCAAAAAGCCAACGGTGGCCTTTTCAGTTCTGTTTTTTCTTTTTTCCCATACAAAGTAACAAACATTTCTATGTGGTAAAAAAAAAAAAGTGAAGACATAAAGGCCAGCAAAGGGCATATATTGCACTTTATAAAAAAAAAAAATGTGTCTATAGATATAGAGAACACAGCCGTGGAGCTGAGCTTGCATCTCTATAAAGCTCTCATTCTGATCAGAATCTGAAAATCTTTTCACAACCCTTTCACACACCTCAATTATTTTAACCACTTAGCCATCACGTTCTGGTATTGATTTGAACACATACCAATTATTTAAGTCAATTGCCTATTAAAATTCATTTCCAACAAAAGGTCAGAAATGCAAATTGAAACCAGATGCAGTACATTACGCCTATCAGCGTTGTGATCTGCACACACGTTCATTATTATGTTCCTGCAGAAGTAAATCCTCTTGCCACGTTTCGCTCTGTTATGCCAGAGTGGCTATTATGGGCTCTATTAATTAAGAGGGTATCTTTATTATTATTATTATTATTAACAGAAAGTTTTAAGTCCTGCGAACTTCCACAGAGGTGTAGAAAGGCACTGGGGGCTGCCTACCTACAGGTTCTGCAGGTGGATGTGTGCCTTCTCTCCTTACAGATCTGAGCTATAAGGCTCCCAGTGGGGAATAACGGAGAAGTGGCACTTATCCTGGGTGCAGCCAGGGCAGCACCACTTCAGCATCACAAGGAGTCGTGTGCCAATTCACTCAAAGCCCATTGAGGGGAGGCAGCAGTCACTGCTTGTCACCCTGGATGCTCTTTCCTGTGAAGGTGGAAGGAGGGGGAATTTGACACTTCTGGTGGGAAAACTTGGTCTCTGACTGTCTCTGAGCACCTGAAACATCTGCAGCTTGGCCCATGTTATTGTTTCAGGATGTTGCAGCTTAGGAAAGGTGAAAGAGGGGGAGTGAGTGGCACAAGATGAAGAGATGGGGATGGAGATGAGCTCTTCCTGGGCTTCCGAAAACTCGTGGCCAAACATTTACCTGCTCCCTTGCATCTGTCCCTCAAGTCAAGCCCAAATGTCACTTAAATTAGGGGAAAATATTTTTGTATATTGTTTTTTAACTCGTGTTTGGAGCAGATGGTGTAGCCAGCCTCCAGCTGACTTCTCTTCCCAGCCAGACATGTACAGAAAAATCTGTGGGACCGTGACTGCAGGGTAGGTTGGTTCCTACTGGGGAACTGCACCATCAGCTAAAAAAAAGCCATAGGAAGTGCCTTGGAGCCATGTAACCCGTGGTTAAATCCCAAATCCAACCTATTCTCTTGCTTACTTTATTAAAACAAGAAAGAGATGAGCAAGAACCCAGCCCTGTGCAGGATGTGAAGGTCTGTGGCAGGCAACTACGGTCTCTGTGAATGCCATTCACTGAGGAAAGGCAGCTCAGAAATGACCAGCACTGAGAAATTACAGCAATTTGGCTGAGTTCATCCCAGTGCCAACACGACGGTCCCCAGGCAGGGCACACAGCTGATGCGAAACTGATGCTACACTTGATCTTAGCTGAAAGGCCATTAAAAAGGAATCAGAAGAGACTGGCTAAAAGCAATTTATGGGGTTACAAAATGATGTATTACGTGCACCACGGCTCCAGGTTTGCAGTAATTTAGGCTGGTATTGATTGAGGAGAGACTGGGGCATATTCCACCACCTTTTTAATTTCAGGCTGATTTGGCCACTGCTTGCAGGTCAGCAGGCAATGTGATGAGACAAAAACAAACCCAGAATCAGAGCAGTCAAAATCACCCCTCTCAGAAGTACCTTGTAAATAACTTTTAAGGCCGAGGAAGGAGAACAGAATGAAAGCTATTAAGGAAAACAAGACTGGAGACCCAGACTGAGAAAAAAATGGTTTCAAGGCACCGCTAAGAGGGAATATCATGCATACATCCTACCATTGCCTGCCTATATTTTCTCAAACAAATAAGCTGGGTTTATTTGTGTATTATGGTGCTAATTTTGATTCAGTATGACAAGGTTAGGTACCAAAATAAAGCCAAAATATACAGGGCTGCTTACAAAGGCCTCTAACCTTATCATTCCAGCCAAGGATGGATGGTTTGGTGGTATTCCAGGACATGCTGCAAACCTGAGCCTAAATCTCCTATGAGGGTAAATCTGGAGTGCTTTGCTCCTGCAGGTAGCAATTACAGCCCCAAGTGCATGGGCAGTGATGGTGAACAGAAGAAATCCATCACTACCTGAAGTTAGGAAACGGCCCATTGGCTGACATCAGCGCAGGATATTTGCTGCATACATTTACCAGGTGATATTCATAGAATTATAGAATTATTTGAGTTGGAACGGGCTCTTAAAGATCATCTGGTCCAACACCCCTGCACTGAGTGGGACATCTATGGCTGATCAGGTGCTCAGAGCCCCGTCCAGCCTGACCTCGGGTGTCCCTATGGATGGGGCACCCACCACTGCCCTAATGCACCGTGTGCTTGGGAGCCTGGCTGGAATCTGGCTGCAGGGCTGGGCTGCCAGCAAGGCCAGCTCCTCCCTTCTGAGCACAAGTTGTGCCATTAAGTGCAACCACCTGAGCACCTTGTTCCTCTGCTTCCGCTCCAGAAGGCAAAGACCTCCAAAGTTATTGGCAGATTTAATTAAAACTAGCTTTGAGATGCAGAGCGATATATAATGGTGACGGCTCATTCCGCATAATACTGTAATAACCCTCTCTCATATTAAACACAGCAGCAATATTGTTCACCAGAGATGAGGACATTAGCACAAATAATCAACCTGACTGCGATGAGGGTGCACTGAAACGGAGAGGAGGGCTGAAATGAGTGCTTCCTTAAGGTCCTTTTTCTTCCCCCTGCTCCTCTAATTAGATAATGAAGACAAGCAAAAAACCCTGGATTTGTACTCAAAAGTTGAAAACATCTTCACAAGGTTTTTTCAAACTTCCTGGGGAAATGCTTACAACTTTCTGACAGATTATACTCACCTTCCTTATATAACCATAAGCTCCTGCTGACTTGAAATCCCTCCGATACAAAATGCACTTCAGTGGCCATTCTGTTCAGGATCAGTTCATCCTTGGGAAAATATTACTGCCAGAATGCTACGTGAGTCCGCAGCTTCCACCTGGACGGCGATTTAAATCCTCTAAAGAGGCTTTAGGAATTCATAGCAGAGCCTGATCTACCTTGTGGGGGAGGGAACGTCTCTTTGGAGCTGCAGCAGCTGAAGGCATTGCTTGGCTGATTTTTCCACCAACAACTGGTTATTTTTGACTGTGAGTCTGTTCTGTTAGCCCAGTGCCTTGCTAATACCTCCTAACTGCAGGATGTGGTAAGAGAAAGAGTTGCTAAGGCCAACTTAAATGGAAATCCACATGCAGAGCAGGTGGCCTAAGTGTGCTCCATGTCTTCTTAGCAGATTTGGAAGGTTCAGAGTGGTCAGAAAGGGAAGCAACATGAAATTCAGATCTGGATTTCAGCCTCTCCCTTAGGTGGAGAATTTACAGAGGAAGGCTTTAGATTCGATTCATTTTGTAAAGGAACTGTGTAAGTCTCTACGCACTCTGGTTCACAAAGGTAAATAACCTCAGCCCCTCTGATCCCTGAGGAACGATGATTTACGACAGAGGTAATGTGCGCTGAAGAAAAACACAACTTGCTCCTGAAAACCACTGATTACAGTGATTAAAGCAAAGCAAAATGACTCTGGGCTTCCTTCTTCTCTCCTCTACACCTGCTTTTACCCCTGGGAAGCTGGAATGTTACCTACTCAGGCTAGAATGGGGCGCAGCTTTGGGCAACAGAGGTAGATCAGCAACCGGGACAACTTACCACAGGCTGTGATGGAGTCCGTCAGACAGACAGCCTAAAATTGGGCTACCAGATTTTCAAGTGATCGATGTGTTTCAGACTGGGGTTAAGTCAGAAGCATCCTTTATGTTGTGTTTACTCTGCGTGACAGAGCCATGTTACATATTGGAGCCATATTACATATATAATTGGTTGTTAGGTGAGGATTGCGGACTGGCAGGTTCGTCCTCTTCACCTAATTAATGTTTTTTTTCCTCATAGCTCAGCATGGGACTTGTTTTTCTTCCCCTGCAGAGCTCCATTTCCTGCCCACACCCCCTCACATCGCCCACTTATTCCCTCTCCCTTGGCCCTGGAACAACAACCTGGCCCTGCACACACAGGAACTGCTGGTTGTTCAACTAGGCTGACCCCCAGCCCCTAATCCCACTGAGGAGCTGGGGGCAGGAGAAGCATCTCACCCTCTGCAGCTCAGGCCAGTTTGCCTTGCAGATGCTGCATGGTGATGTGAGTCATTGGCCTTCCTCTCCTCTTAGAGCATGGACTTTCCTGGGGCTGAGCCAGCACATGTCACTACAGAGATGTGTGTCACAGGAGGGCCTGGCTCTGGCGATGACAAACCCTCTGCTACTGCTGCGCTGCCTAATGTGCACAGCACAGCACTGCCCCTGGCCTCAGAGGGCACAGCTCTGACTGTCCCCTCCCCAGAAGGAGGGGGAAGCCTGGAAACTTGCAGGGCTCCAGCCAGAAAGCAGCATCGCCCAGTAATCATGCACATCCCCTCTCTCTGACGGTCTCAGCCAACTTCCTTCTCATTTTGGCCTCAGAAACACAGCTGACTTCCCATCCTAGCCAGTATCAAGCAAAAAGGGCAGTGAAGCCAGGCTCTCCATGCCCCAGGACAGACTGACAGCACGTGAAATACTGTACCGGGTCCCAGACAGAGCAGTACAAGAACTACAGTGCAACCACAGACTGGGACAACTGGAAGGGGTTTGCAGAAAACCAAAATTAAACTAGACTGAGATGCCTGAGCACAAAGCACGAGGGAAGATTAAAGAGTAAATCTGTGTACTTTGGCTCAACAGCACAACTCCAACTATAGCCTGGTCTCAAAGAACAGAAGTGATAGGGATGCAGTACGTGGCTCCCCTATATCCAGGAGCTAGAGCTGCACCCTACACCTGTCTATGCCCCTACATCCAGAGAGAACAGAACAAGCATTACTGGGCCCGCTCTGCTCCAGTACCCGCCGTACATCCCAGTGTGCTACAGTGACACAGCTTGCCCCCACAGGGCACAGAGCCCCTTGCACATTCCTCCTCAGGATGGCTTCAAGTTGCATGTTAGCAAAGTGCTGGGGGATATAAGGACTGCCAACACAGGTGCAAGGAACAAACAGACCCAGGACCACACTCCTTCCAACCCCACCAACAGGGCTCACCCCAACAGTCCTTTGCTGGCCCTCAGGAGTGGCAGAATCTTATCAGATCAGCCCAATTTCCTTCACTTCCACAGCACATGCAAAGAAGTAAGCTGACATTTGGATTCTTGCAGAGAACAGCAGATCGTTTAGAGAGATTAAGAGCAGCTCCTCTCCCCCAGACACCATCTCCGCCCAGCTGGGCAGCAGGCAGGCTGTGCTGAGCAGTGCTGAGCAGTGCTGCTCCAGCGCCTCTCTGTGGATCCCAGCCCTCTTCCTCCTGAACACAATCCACCAGCTGGGATGTTTTTCCCTTCTTAAACATAGAGCCTGACTGTAGTACCTCTCAGCTTGTCACTTGGCCCGGGGAAAACTATGTTTCATCTTTTGACAGTCACCTTTACAATACCTCTGGAAGCTTTTCTATAGTTTCCAGCAGCGAAACAGCCCAAATTGGCTCAGATTTACAGTTGCCTGGGGCTCACGGAGCAAAGGGAATGACAAAAGAACTGGCGGGGGCATCCTTGTTGGAAGAGGCCAGCAGGTGCCCCTGATCCTCTGCAGAATGTGCCATGAGCTCAGTGCACAGCTCCATCACCAACACACGTGTCAACACCCTGATCGTATCAATTCTCTTGTATCCCTCCAAAGAAGCAGAAACAAACGGTCCCCCGCTGAAGTCATGAGGAAAAACAAAGGTTCTTCATCAGCCTCCTGCAGCTGCTTGTTGTTTTCCTTTCTCTGTGCAGCCTGCCAGCTTCTGGTTATCTTGGCCAAGCGCATGATTAGGGTTTCAGAGCAACTTCCAACTGCAAACAAACAAGCACATCTTGAGATGAACACACACAAACTGTTGGATGCACAGCACATCTTGCTTCTTAGCGGATCCTGCCCTACCTGTCCTATAGATGCAGGGAAAGCCCTGTCCTGATTCTGGGCAGGCAGCAGATGGGGTGTGATTAGAGGACTCAGGTCCCCAAGCCCTTCATGTGTGTGCAAACAGCAAGAATTAGCTGTTGGAGCAGCCACATATTCATTGTGCTGGCTGTCTGCAGAATGGGAAATCCTGCCTGGAGCAATCCCCCATGCCCAGATATGGCAGAAGGTCCATTGTTTCTTAAACTGCCACAGAAACAAAATAATTCAGCCGTTACTGCCACCACAGCAAGAGCAGAGCAAAGGATGGAGGACTGCTTCTTGTTCACTTCATTGCTAAACCAGGTGGTTCAGCTTAAACAGGCATTGGAGGCGGTTGGAACTTACCAGCTTGGCGTTGCACAGAAGCAGATGGCAAGTGCTCACACAGCCCAGTATCGATATCCATAACAATCAGACGAGCTGTGAGCTGTAAGCTGTGGCAGACGGAAAATGGCAGCACAAAGGGCCTTACTGGGGTTCTCAAAACCCTTCACCAAGGCAGCAAATAGGAAGGCTTACATTCAAACACTTGTATTGGAAACTGCAGAACAGTTGGGATGCTTCTTCTGTTTCCTACCTCCGCACCAGACTGGTTGCTTTTACAACCAGAAGAGCTGAGATCTCTCACCAAAACTCAGTGCAAAATAAGACGATTTGCTATGAGAACCCAAAATGGGACTTCGGTATGGGAGTGCCTGCTTAGCTCTGCTGAATTCCATGTATTGATGCGTTGCTGAACCTTCGGGGGAGTCACCAGCAGGAGATGTGGAAAAAATACAGCTCAGCCATGCACACAGGAACGGCTGTTGGCAGCTTTGGTACATTCTTTGTGGATTACACAGTCACCCTGGAAGCACAGTCAGTTGTAAAGAGATTGAAGCTTTCTGATGGTATTTATATAAATCTTTGTTACATGCATTAACACAGCCCCTCCTGAGGTGGTGGCTGCAGTGTCACAGCTCCACAGTGCCAGGAGCCAGGCCAGTATGTTTTGTAGATGCTTGAAATGCATACTTTCAGTCTCCTCTCCTAAATCCCCTCAAGTTCCTTTGGCTACCATAGGAAACAAAGATGTCCAGTGCAAAAATGCAGTCAGCCCCCAGCTGAGTGGCCGTATTCTGCAGCTAACACCAAGGTGCTGCCACACAACTACAGACCTGAAAATACAAAGGGATGGTTCACCTTTCTACGGCCTCTGACCTGCATTTGGCTCAGGTGAGGCCTGAGTCACTCCGCAGTGTCACTGCCCTGCTGTACTCTGGAGATGCCCATCTTCATGGCTGATCTGCTGCCTGGATTAAAAAGACCAAGTCTGAGCACAGGGATGTTGCTGCCTGCCCACCTGGCTCGGAGCAGTAGACAAGACATAGAGATGAGACTCAGCAACAAGAAGGACAGAAGACTGGAGTCTGGTAAAACACCATTTCTTGGAAGAAAGGCTTTATTCAGGAGGGAACTGTAATCACACCATATTGCTCTGATGTTCCAGGGCCCTGAGAGGACTCAAACACTCAGCGCAAATCCTTAGCTGAAGCATGCAGGTGTTAAACCTGTCACCTCAGTAATAGTTCTTTCCTACCTGGAGACTCTTCCATCAGCTGTGTTTGTCCCTGATGAGGAGGAGCTGAGCCCTGCTGGAAGGAGCTGAAGATTAGGAAAGAAGAGAGGCAGGCTACAGATCCTGGTGGCTGCAGTGTGGCAAGCAAGCAGGCAGTTCACATGACAAATTGCCCCAAGCTGGATAGAAGCAGGATGGATTTGAACAGAGCTGCTGATAAAATATCTGTGCTGGAGCATAGGTCTGCATGGCTGTGATAGAGCAGAGCCTGGCCCTCAGGTTGCAGGGCTGACTACAGCTTCTTCTGTCCCTTTATGTTCTGACTTTCCCTGCTGCTCATACCTGCATCCACTTCAGTACTCAGATAATGCTCCCTGAATCCTAGCAGTCACTGCTGCCTCACAAGGGAAGGAGAGTGTTAGCACAGCCCCTGCTATTCTCCCAGCTGACATCATACAGACAAGAGCATCCTTTCCAGCTTTTTAAGATTAAGGAACAGAGCTGTTGGCATGGGATAAAAGTTTTCAGTCCCTAACTGACCAGATAACACCATAGGATTCACTCTGGATACAAGGAATTTAGGGAAGCCTTTCAGGTAGTAAGTGCTGTAAGGTCATACCTGTGCCCATCTGTTCCAATTCAGATTGGAAAATTAAAAGTTAGTGATAAGAATGAACAGAATGTCATTGACGTGGATCTGGCTCCAGGTTAAGAATTGAAGGAAGAAGTGACCCAATAAGAGATATCACATTGCCATCTAGTGACAGCATGAACTCAGTGCACCTGCTGAGCTCTGCACCCGGTGCCAGGTTGCCCCTCGAACCAAAAGACCCACAACACAAACCTGCTTAAGTATGGAATTGACCTAGGAATGGTGGGGAGCAGCGTGGTACAAAGAGATCCCAGCTCTGCCTGGCTGTGGGGACCAAACGAAGAGGCACGCAGTTAAGCAAGCATTGTTATCTGACAGCCTTGCACTATGATTTACATTGCACAAATTCACCTAGAACCAGCACGCTCTTTACCTGGAATGAGAGGCCTGTCCCAGGCACCCAGATTTACAGCTGTGAGTTATCCTAGGGAGGACAGAAAGGAGAGGAGGAAGGGACACACGTTCTGGGCCGCTGGCAGGGGTGCAGTTAGTCAAACATCAACCTTATGCAGACAGATGTCTGTGTCACAGTGCACAGAAGAGCCCACAAGCTCCAAGATGAGAACTTGCATGGATGTGACACCACAGCTTGCAATAATGCACTTACCTTACTTACCTCTGTGCTTACAAATCTCTTAATGGCAGGTTCTCTAAGGACTTGAAAGGCAAATCTGGCTTCTCTGGAAAAGCCTCCTTCGGTAGGTAGGAGTTGACGTGAGAAAGGAAGATGGTGCTGTGACTGGCTCTGCTCTGTGCCCAAGGCATCTGCCTGCTGCTGCTGCTCATCCCTCAGTCAGAGACAACAACAGTGAAGGACTGTAGAGATGTGCCAATATGTACCGGTATATAACAGCTAGTCAGTTCTGAGCAATTCTTGTAGATTAACCCACGAGGTCATGTTGTGAGAATTTGTGCTCCCACCCTCCTCTCAGACATTCCCCTGACTCAGGATTATGCCACTGCTTGACATGTCTTGTGTACCACCAGCAGGTTCTAATAATGACAGTGGCACTATGTGGCAAAGGGGCTGATGTGAGGTTCCAGCCAATCCCCTTCCCTATGGAAACAAAGCCTGCTTCCTTTTGAAGAAGAGCCCCCAAAACCTGTCTCAGAATGATGCTGGAGTTGCAAGTCCCATCTGCCATGCAAGCAGGAAACCACAATCCCCAGAGCAGCAGAGTTGATAGAAAGATGGCAGGAGACACTTATTCTGTCTTCCAGGTAGAAGTTACTCTGTCAAGAACAGAAGGAATAAGAAAAAAGTGCCCTGGATACCTGGCAGAGAGCTGACCAGCTGAACATCAGCCCTGGAGCAGGAATACCTGTAGTTCTGGCATAACCACTGGATTTCAGGGCCGGGACCGACTCCTCACAAAACCAAGCTGTGTGGCATGGCAAAGCTATCTGAGTGAAACTAGTGGAAAATCTGAGCCTCCCAGCTGGACCCAGGCACTGTAACACCTTGCTCTTCGGACTGAGATCTACCAGATGCTGCCTCACCTGTCTGACACGTGCATGTGATGCTGAACTTCCTGGCCCCGCATGCTCTCACCAAACACAAAGACTCCACTGTACGCAGCACTAGAAGTTCCACAATGGGAGAGGCAGAATCTACACCACAGGGCAGGATGTCCCATTGCTGGCAGCTGCAGCACTCTGCAGAAAATGGATGCAGTGGATGAGACAATCCTCTAGAATGGCAGCCAAATAGTGGGTAACCTGGGGAGGCATTAAAAAGTCTGTTTTCAGATTTGCTCTCCTCTTCATTCCTCATTTCCTCAAATCGTGAAGAACTGCCTGAGTGACAGCTACTGGCCTCTGAACACTGCCACCCCCACAGAGTGCTCTGAGAGGGAAAGCAAGAAGTTCTTACCCTGTCCCCAAATGATTGAAGCAGAGATTGTGCTTCCCATCCCAGTGCACACTGGTACCAGCTGGAACATCTAGCATGCAGAAGGGGACAATAAATGTGGGAAGGAGATAAGGGAATGAAGAAAAGAACAATTCAGGACACCAAAACCCCACCAGAAAACTTTTGTTAGAGCTCTCACAACTGCTGTGGAACTGCTCCCACAAACAAGAACACAACAAGCCCTCCCTTACCTGTGATTTATTATTATTATTTTTTTTTTAAACTTTGCCTACTGCTCTCTCATTTATTTCAAACCAAGGAGCAAAGTTTGTTTGACTCCATGCTGGCATAGAGTTGACAGTTTAAGCCAAACTTTTGTTCTGGAAGATGGAATTTACAGAGTCAACCCAACCCAGAGTCACTGATCTCTAATTGGAGCTCAATGTCATGCAGTGACATAGTTCACATGTCAACAACTTTTAGCCCAGTTGGATTACCTGACAGGGTAATGCTGTACCTACAGGATCCAGCGGGGGAGGAGAAAATGAAAAATAGCATGTCTGAGTAAGAAAGGAAAGAAATATATGTAAAAGAAAGGCCTTGATAAGTAGCTAGCACTGCAACAGGATCTGGAATGATGCTAATCCCCTCTCCTGAAACCTTAGGATGAAAACAGGTGAACCAAGTCAGTTCCATCTGCACTTCACATGTCCCACACTGAAGTTTCATGGAACAGAATGTTGACTGGGACTCCCACTCACCTGAGGACCTCATCCTTGCTCTCATTCTCACCCTCACCCTCCAGATACCCCTGTAAGTGCTGCAAAAATTGCCTCCTGCTTCTCCCACTAGAAGTCCTCACTCAGGTGACTGCCCAAACTCCCCAAACCCAGCATGCTGCCATCATCTGCTTTCTTCAAGGCATCCAAAGGGCCTTGGAAATTTGCTCCTAGATCAGAAACGTAAAGGAAAGAGTCACAGCCCTGGGAGAAACAGACACTATGGAAATGGAGAAAAACCCAGATGCACATTCAGTATCCCATCTTCAGGGAGACACTGTCCTGAAAAGGACCACAGTGCATTTTCCTGGTAGAAGTAGTTCACCATTAAGAACATACACTAGGGAATTTACATATCACTAGCCCATTTTCCAGTATTTGAAGGGAGAAATTAGAAGTCATCTGAGGACCCAGCTCACCTTGCCTTTCTGAGGCATTTTGACATCATCTCAGTACAAGGTTAGCTCCCTCCCCATCTCGTCTGCAGAAGAGAACATTCTCATGAATCCAGGATCAAAGAGATAAGATAAGGGTGCTGTCAGGTTGCCAGAATCTAGGAAGCAGCCTCCTCTCTCTCTGGTGGCAATGAAGCCAAGGACATGCGACATCTGATTCCAGACACAGTGAAGTATTTTTTGTTAACAAAAGCAACACGTGAGATGGTTGGGCAACAAGTAGCTCCCACTACAAGATTGCAGGTAACCACAAAGACAGCACAGAGAGGAAGGAGGGAGGACATTTCCGAAACTTTCTGGCTATTCTGTAGACTTAAGGGCCATGATTCTTTTGCCACCTGCGTGTTCCAAGTACAGAAACAGCCCCTGACCTGTAATGGGTTTGGGTGGCTTCACTTTCAGCAGCAGCAGCACTCGGAGACTCAGCTTTACATCAATTTTGTCTGCAGACACAGGAGACTCCTGCAACAGAATAATGAAGACTCGACAAAAAATAAAGCTGCAGAAGCAGGACTAAAGGTTGCAGAGTACTGATGAGTGCAAGGAAAGATTCGACTTCAGAGAGCCTAGGACTTTAGCTCATAGGCATGCTTTGCTGGGAACAGAAAATCCTAAAGGGAGCCGCACTGCTGTGTCCCCACCACCACCCACACACTAACACACACCAAGGACTCAGCTAAACGGAGAAGTTCTGGTTAAATTATCTACCATGTCTGACAAGGAAGAGTGAGACCTCAGGTGGATAGAGGTGAAACCTAAGAGGGTGAAAGTGACACAGGAGAAGGCTTCGCACTGACTCAGCATTTAAAATTCCCCAGAACAGCTCGGAACATTCACTGAGGTCAGCTACCACCTCTGCAGAATCATCTCTGTGCTGCTCCAGACTTCTCTGCTGAAGAACAGAAGCGGCAGTGGTCAGTCTCTACAAGCTCTCTGTGCCAGGGTGGATTCAGCTATGAACCCACCAGGCTCCCCTCAGAGGCAATCTAAAACATGAACCCAAGTCACTGTCCTTACCAGGACCAGACTCTCCAATGGAGGTACAAGGTCTGATTCCCTGCTTTCTCCTTCACTTTCCCTGAGCGACACAAGGGAGAAGCTCTGGGAATACCCTTGCACAGGGCAAGGGTGGATGGGGCAACGCTGCTGGGAAAGGAGCAGGCAGTTTCAGGGAGGGGCAGCAGGAATGCTGGCCCTGGGACCAAAGGAATCCTGTTGGAAAGCATGTCCAGGGAGAGTACACATGTCCCAATAGCACAAAGGCCTTGTGCAATGCGGGCTGGGTGGCTGAAGCAGCTGCAGACACATCCCTCTGGGCTGTCAGACTCGTTCAGCCTGTATCTTGCTGTCACTGCTTGCAAGAGCAAGACCTGGGGAAAGACCTGTAGGCAAGAGGGTATAAGAAGAAGTTACACAGAGAGTGGGGAACCATTCTGTACTGCAGATGTGTGTTTGACCTCCTTTCCCTAAACGTCAGCCTTGCTGCGGCCCCTGAACTCCTTCCTGTCTCCTTCAGCCAGGAATCCTTAGGCAACCCGTAGACCTCCAGCCAAACTTTTGAGCTGCTTGCATTGGGAAACCTTGTTGAGCAACTGGAAGCAAGGAGGAAAGGTCTCTCAAGCAAGCAGCCTCCATTGTCTTACATCCTTAAAACATGTGGCTATTTTTTAAAATACAAAATCCCTGTGAGATCCCTGCAGTCCACCTCTCCTCTCATTTAAGGATTCATGTGCATGACTGAGACCGACACCACAGCCTCCTCAGCCTCCCAACGTCCCATGAGCACCACAGGAAGGAAAGCTGCTTCAAGGAGCCTTCTGGCACTGGAAACTGCACTGACCCGTTCCAGGGAGCCAACTTTTGGGATCAGCACTGATCCACACCAGGCCTTTTGGAGAAGACAAGGAGTGACAGAAGAAATTCTTTAAGCTGGAAGACGAATGGGGATGGTTAGAAACAGGATTCCTTGGCACCTAGAATGCTTGGAATATTTGAAAAGCAGTGGAAATCACTTCCCCGAGACTAGTCTAAAGGCAGGCTGATTCCTCTGGTCCTATATGGAAGGTATCAGGGACCTCCAGCAGCTGCTTTTGCTGCAGATACACCCCTGAGATCTGACATTCAGAAATGAGTTTGGCACTCAGGAAGCGTACATCACATCACAAAACTACCTGCGTGCTACTGGCTTAGTGAATAGGCTCTCTGCTGACCTCGGGAAATTCTGTCACGGGCAATTAGTGCTCTTCATGACATTATATGCCTGCCCTTGACCAGTGTCTCATGGTTGACAACTCTGCCTGCAGCAGAGGGGTTGAAACTGGGTGCTTCTGAGGTCCCTTTCAACCCAAGTACCATGATGGTGGTAACTGACTCGGTACTTACCACCTCGTTTAGGATTTTAATGAGCAGGAAGTTCCCTTGTGAAAGCAAAAGAGCCCAACAAGCCCTGCAATGAAAATACAGAAGTAGCAGAAGGAAAGTGAGCAGATGGCAGCCATGCTCTTGAGAGAGGGCTGTTACAAAGCGCTGGGGTGTGAACAGGGCTATATTTTTTTCCTGTGCAGGTGGGAGAATATCCCACTGCTACCAGCAATAAACTTTCATTGGCTTCCTTATGTCAACACCAGCAAGCACTCGATTGTACTCAGTGATGCATAATGGATTTTGAAAGCTATCTCTGCCAGAAATGATTGGCTTCAGATTAATCAAGAAACAAACCTATTTACCACAGGACTGTGCAATTCCAGATACTGAAACAAAGCAGAGGCGAGAGGTGACACCTAGCAATGCTTTTTTCTGTCTGGTCCGATGTATTCCTAAAATATATTGCACTCAGCCTCAGCTCCACATCTGCCTTTGCTGTTCCAGTCGGACACCGAACCCACACCCTTTTCTAATCCCAAGGCCCTAGGGCCACTCTATCACCCTACAATCTGTTATCTAACACTTTTCTCAGCAGGGCTTTCTAGGAAACCTGTCAGCCATATTCACACTCCTCCTGATTTAGCACTCTTCCATAAAGTAGCTGCCAACTCTTCAGCACAGCGACCCACCAGTCAAGATGGGGAAGCCCATGTCCCGCTCACCAATTTCATCCACAGCTTGTGCAGTTCTCATTCCCTAAATTTGTGGAGCTGATGGTACAAACCTCTGTCTTGACTGCATCCCAAGCACTGACCTGCTTACAGTCAAACATCCTGAAGGCAGCCATACCCACTCACAGACCAACAAAGATGTATTTTCCAGACACTGCCAGGCAATTGGCTACCCCAGTTACCTACCAAGGAAGGGAGAAGATAAGCGCACCCAACTAGCAGCGGACACAGCTTCCTAGGTCGGAAAAGACCCGTAAGTCCAAATGTCAGCCCAACCTGCCATGCCACTGACCACATCCCTCAGTGCCACATCCCCATGGCTCTTGAACACCTCTAGGGACAGTGACCCCAACACCTCCCAGGGGCAGGGGACAGATGAGACAGGCAGCACTTCTGCTCCAAACAGCCCTGTGGCCCCAGGAGCAGCCCTTTTCTCTAATATTCACCATAACACAACCCTGAGCTCACTCGTTTGTATGCTACTAATTACCTTCTCCTGAGCAATCAAGGGCGGAGCCAGGCAGAAAAGCAGAAGGTGAATTTAGTGCTGTTTAGCATCTGCTTCTCTCTTTTCAGAGTGTGTGATAGATGAGTGAGAAGCAGAACCTGTCAGGCAAGCTGAGAAGCTGCAGTGAATTAGTGGGGTGGTGGTGCGTTCTGAGGAAGGTGATGGATGGAGGGATGCAAAATCAATTCAGTAGATATTCTCTAGAAACACTGCTAAGGTAATCAGTGTTCTCCTCGCTCTGAGGTGCTCTCTATCTAGAATTCAGCTGTAGGAAAACATTTGGTGGAACAGGCCTTCCATTTTTCTGCTTCTTGGAGTGCCTCCCTTCTCTCAGCGACTGTCAGAGACCAACACCACCACTCTGCTGACCATCCTGAGTGGTTGAGGTGCAGCATCACACAGCCGGCTGGGATCCTGCAGGAAGAAATCCTCCTCGTCCTCCTCCAGACCTGCTCGGATGGCAGCAGAATCACCAGGGGATGCTGCCCAACACGCACAGACATCCTTCTGCCTTTCCAGATGCAAAGCACAGCACAGATGCAGCCCCCAGAGGAGATGCAGAACGAGGAGCCGTACAGTATCAGCGTTCATGAGGTAATGGGGGAAAAGAGAAAGGTGATCGATGAGCTCCAAGTGGGAATGGGGTTCCTTGCAATGTAGGCAAGCCTGTTAGATACAGCACATTTCTGCTTGTTACATGCATTACTCATGGCCTGGGGACACCTGCCACACGGATACTGGGGGGCTACACGTAAAAAAAAAAAAAAAGGAGAGAAAAGAGAGAAAAGAAAGAGAGAAAAGAGAGAAAAGAAAGAGAGGAAGGAGAGGAAGGAGAGGAAGGAGGAGGAAGGAGGAGGAAGGAGGAGGAAGGAGGAGGAAGGAGGAGGAAGGAGGAGGAAGGAGAGGAAGGAGAGGAAGGAGGAGGAAGGAGAGGAAGGAGAGGAAGGAGAGGAAGGAGAGGAAGGAGAGGAAGGAGAGAAGGGGGGGAGGAAAAAAAAAAAAAGACAAAGACAAAACAAAAAAAGAAAAAGGCAAAAAAAAAAAAAGCCTTCGCAGTGAATAAACCCAACCGAGAGGCAAAAGACAACAAATGAACGCAGCTGCCTGCCCCGAGAGCCGCTATCCCAGCGCGGCGCTCCCGAGCGGACCCTTTTAGAGGTGACACCGCCCGCCCCCCCCATCCCGCCCCACTGTGTACGGGTTGCCATGGCAACGGCGCCGCTCGGCCGGAAACGCGCTCCGAAGCGGAGGGTTCCGCCGTGAGACGGGGCGGGGCGGGGCGGGGCGGAGCGGAGCGGAGCGGCCGCGCACCTCCCGGGGCGCCCAGCTGCCACCGCCATGCAGGGCTTCGTGGAGTTCACCAACCGCAGCCAGGGGAGGGAGAGGATCTTCCGGTGAGTGCTCAGCACCATCCCGGGTTCCTCGGGGCTCCCAGCCGCTTTCTGCCCCGGCAGCTCCCGGGCCTCCCCCCCGTCCCCCATCCCGTCCCCAGTAACTACTCCCCCCCCCTCCCGGCTCCCACAGCCGCCCTGCCCTCCTTCTGCCATCCCTGCGAATTGTCCACGTTTCACCCGCGTGCCATTTTCCTCGTTTTTCCATTCCAGAGCCACTCAGTACACATGCATGTTGCTTAGCTATGTCGTAGAGCGTCATGCTGATAACAAGAAGCTGGTGCTGAAACTCAAGCAGCTGGAATCTAGCATGAGCTCTGGCCGTAAAAGTAAGTACCGGTGTGCAGAGGGGTCCTTCCCACGTGCTCCTTCCATCCAAACAGCTCCTGGCCTCGGGGGCTTTCTTTGGGCTGCAGAACCCCCTTTAGTGTATTCGCAGAACTGCCCACAGTCCTTGTCCCTGTAGTAACCAGCCAGAATCAATAGGGCCAGAATGACATGTATCGCTTCTGGGAGCTCAGTCATGCACCGTTCTGTACTTTCCTCACACTCTAACTTGAATGCATCCCTCCATCCCATGTCACACTTGCTCCCCTTGTGCTGTTGCTGCTGTTGCAGTTTGTTTTCAGGCTGACCTTACACCTACTTGTCAATTGCTCAATTCCAGAACAACTTCCAGAGGGAAATACACAATCTTAATACATTACCATAGGTTAGTTTTATTGTTGCAATTACTCTGGAGGATCATCATTTCTAGGAGAGAGAATCAGCACAGCTGTAATTCTCTTGCTTAATCAATTCGCTTGCAAAACAAATCTCTAACAGACTTCAGGCCTAAATTCAGAGCCTTGCATTTCCACTAACCTTGGGTGCTGCCAACATCTGCCACTGTTGTAGTGCTGCAGGTTATAAAAAGTATTTTGCATACTGTTGTATTAACATATGTGGGGTTGAAACCCAACCAGCAGGAGGGATGAAATCCAGCTTGCCCTGTGGTAAGGCTTAAAATGGAATATACTGCTCCTGCTTGCAGGGAACTGCGTGACAAATTCATGGCTGGGGAGGCACAGTTTCACAATTTTCCTGAAGACAGGAGTTGTTTAAACATACAAATGCCCAAGGCCTGTTAAGGTTTTGAAATGTACGCATGGAGCAGTGACGTTCTGAGTCGTGCACAGAGCTGCGCCCCTGCAGCAGCCATTCTGACCTTCGTGGCATTTCTTGCAGTGCTCCGGCTGGGCAATGTGGTGCACGCCTTGGTAGCAGCCAGGAAAACTGCAGAGCTTCCCGAAGTGCTTCCTCGCATCTGCCTGACAGCCTCCAACCTGACCCATGCTCTGTACTTCTTCTGCGACATGGTGCTGTGGTTGAAGAACGTTGGACTCCAGTCTGACATCAATAAAGCAAAGTGGCAGAACTGGGCTACCAAGTGCTACTACTTCTCACTGCTGATGAACCTGGCCAGGGATTGGTATGAGGTCTCTTGGAGGCTGGAACAAGCTGTACAGGAAGAAAAGATGAAGAACTATTTCTGGGACAAACAACATCAGCAGCTAAACTCTTCCAAATGTAATGGCTTGCATGGTTTTCTCTTCCTGCTGTTTCAAATACTCAGAAGTCATCCTCCTCTGCTGCTAGATCTGGTGAAGAACCTCTGTGATCTCTCTGGTCCTTTGGATACATTGGGGATCTACAAAACCAACCCAGGGGTGATTGGTTTCTGTGGGCTCCTCTCCTCTCTGGTGGGGATCCTCACTCTAGCAAGCCCACACCTGAAGCTGTAGGAGTGATGTAAGAGGAACTGCTCAGTGCACAGTGAGCCAGCAGGTTTGATCCTCTGACAGGTTCTTATTCTCCACATGGCACTTTAAAAATGAAGATGTCTCACTTTAACCCCAAAATGAGTTTGTTTCCCTCCAAATAAGCCACTTCTGCCCTTTGTCCTTCCCTGTGCCTTGGCAGATGAGCTTGGTGCCCAACAGAGTGAAGGTGGAAGAAGGCAGAGTAAGATTGCACAGACAGAAGGACTTGGAACATGGCTGCTAGATAAGGAAATATTGATGATCCTGTATTTTGATACAGCTTTATGAAATAGCTGCCTAGACTACTGTAGTATGTGTATGACTCATAACTAATCATGTTTACAAAGGAAAGCTAGAATTCAGCAATCAAACATTCTTGTAGCCAAATTTTCTGTAATATGTTCAGACAAGTTAGAAACCGTGGTTAGATAGCCTAAAGTAAAGCCTGAGTGTTCTGACAGGACTGGATTGCTGGATCCTGATTTCTGTAGGCAGTGGTTTGATGATAACTGGAAAGTGGTGTCATCTGAGCTTTCAGTGATCCCTGTGTAACATGAACATGCACTGCTTACTCTGGACCTACAGTTTGGTGAGTGCCAATTTACGTCTCAAGAAATCAAAAACTTCTTTTCCTTTGATTATACAAGCCAAGATGGGTTGGCCACCAACTAACTCTTCCAGCAGGCCATGGCTGAGGATTTTGGTGAAGAAAAGCATGTGGGAAATGCTGATCTCATTGCTGCTAATGCTGTGATTTGTAGGGATCTGAGTGCAGTGAAGCTGTGAATCTGGAACCTGTCATAAGCACTGCCTTTCCCATAACATCCACACCTTAATTCCTGTGATTCCAAGTGAGCCATTTTACATTAATGACAGTGTGATAAGCAGCTTGTTCTGCTGTTTTAATTTTACTTGAAAAAGTCCAGTGTAATAAGGAGCTTTGGAACCTGCAGTTAAGGAGAAAAGGCCGTCTTGGAGCTTGTCAAGTAAGAAAAGCTGCAAGGGTGTTTCCAGTTGAGTAAGCTCCCAGAGGGAATGGAGTCACACTTGATCAGATATCAGGACGTCCTCGAGAAGAGAAGCTTATTACCTGGATTTGGGCATTCACGTTTCAGATTTTCTTTCCTGATTCTCTTATTCTTTCATCATGACAGCAAGATTTCTTGTGTGTTCTCTCACTGGTTCTACTGTTTGAAAATGCCTTTTGTTTGACCTGCGACTGCATAACTGCTCTTCAGTTTTCTGGCTGGAATGATTGCCTGGGTTGTGAGCGAGGTTAGAGGAGAAATGCTGTGTCCAGCAGTCTAACAGCTTACACGATGTGCTGTGTTTGTTGCTCCTGACTTTGCAGAGGATCAGTTCTAACACCATCTGAGAAAAACTTGCACGTGGCATAGGACACAAAATTATTGCTTTTCTTCATCAGTGCCAGGCCTGTGTGTTCTGTTGCTTTCTGACTGTAAGGGCTGCTTGTTTAATCAGTCAGGAGATGTGAATAGAGATTATCCTAACCAGGACCAACATACTTGATTATGATTTCTGATACTCTCTGTAAACAGAATTAAAAGGTGCCAGTCACCTTTATTAAAGGAGGAGGCTGTGGAACTGAGCAGGCATGGAAATGCAGTGTCCCAGTTTACCTGAAGTCATTGTGGTCGTGCTTGGAATTACTTCCACTTTGAACCTGAAGCATTAGGCTGCCAATGAAGTGTTTGAAAATAGAGGTTGCTGAGCAGGGTAATTAAGTGTGCCTGAAGACCGAATATGGCCTGTAGCAGCTCTTCTTTTTAATATGGAAATGAATACCACTAAAACTAGAGCACTCTGCAGGCCAGGCCATAATGAATGCGTTGTTGTCTTCAAGGGTTTTTTCTTGCTACTTGTTTGGCAGTTGGGTTTTTGTTGTTGTTTCTTAGTTTCTTTATACAATGTGCCTTTGAGTTGCTGGCACTGTGAGGCCAATCCCTCCCTTGGTCAGATTTGAGCATTATCCCAGTGTCAGCAACCCGGTAAGGAAAGGAGAGGAGTCTTGGTGATGTATCAGCAGAGCCCTGGGCACTCTTTGCCTACAGAATCTTTCTTCTTGCAAGAGCCGCATTAAGAATTGCTCTCAGGAGACCTCTTGGGTACAAAACAGATCTTACACTGGTCTGCAGACTGATTCCTCTTTTTCCTATGTAGTTCATAGGCAAGGGGGAATGGATTCACACACTGACGTGGCCCTGGCTAGATGCACATCCCTGCGCCAAGGAAACACTGTGCAAAGTCACAAAGCAGACCTTGGTGTTCCTCCTGGAGGGGCTGGGGTGGCTCAGCAAGTACAGACTTAACCTGGGAGAAGGGACAATGACTTTTCAGCCTTCCTCAGCCTTACCTCCATTTGGCGTAACATGGATCAGAGCATACAGGAGTAACTTTAGTGAATGTGAAGCACTAATATTGCCTTTCTGCTCCCCTGCTGGGGGCTAGCAGTTTAATGTACCTTAATGTAACGTGACTGAAGCCATAGAATTGCAATCAAATGGAGAAAATCCTTTCAGTGCCTTTTCTGTGTATGTTCCTCATACGACAGTTGGAATAAGGAGAGCTGTTTGAACACAAGCAATAAACTTTGATGCGTATAACACTGCATCTGTGTGTGACTTTGAGGATGGGGAAAAGAGATTCTGAAGGAGTTCTCTCTCATATCACTGGGATTTCTGAAGCTGTTGCAGATGTTTGATGATGAATCAAGGGCAGAGTGAAGGATAGCATCTCCAGCTGAGATGGGGAGAGATGGAGAAGGGATAACCAGTAAAAGTGAGCTCTTGCTGGTAGCTCACTGCTCTTACTGCTTACTCCCATCCCCTGCAGCAAGAACTTTACAAACATGAAGGCTCCAAAATGTCGTTCCCTGAACAACACACAAAGCATTGCATTCAGCAACAATTTAGCAAGAGTTTCCTTCTGAATAACTGCTCTTACACTCATTTCATAATAGCAGCAATTAACAGCAGAATAGTAAGCAAGATAAGTAATCTACTCATAGACAAGGCTTTCCTAATGTTAACATTGCACTTGGCATGATATTTCAGGAAGAGTGAGCTGCTCAGCATTCCCAGGTGAGCAGCAGGAGCAATCAAAGGTCTAAAAAGCAACATCTCCAGGGAGGGATCAAATGAGCTGTTTTGTAGAGGAAAGGTGACTGAGGGAGGGCGTGTGGAGGGTTTTCTGTCAAGTGGAAGGCAATAAATTAGTCTCCAATCCACCCAAGGGGTAATACATATCTGTTGCCACAAAGGAGAATCAAATCTTGTGGGCAATGTCGTTTGAAACTTCTGTAAAATAAAACACTGAAGAGATTGCCCAGGAAGACAGAGCCCCACAGGAAGGGCAGAGGCTGTGCTGTCTGCTGATCCCTGCTCTCACTGGGCAGAGGGAAGGCTGACGCTGCCCCTGGTATCATGCCTGTTCACCGTGGCCAAGGGGAAACCCGTGAGCAGGCTGCTGCCCTTTGTCCCACTGTCTGGAGAGCCCTGAATCACCGCAGCACTGTGCCAAACCCTGACAGGCATCTGTGTGCCTCTGCACAGGGTGAGTCCCTTAATGCAGGGCTGTGGGCAAGCCCAGGCTCTTCCAGGAGTCGTGGAGCATTAGGATCACCCAGTCCAACCATCAGCACACCCCCACCGTGCCCACTGACCACATCCCTCAATGCCACATCCCCAAAGTTCTCGAGCACCTCCAGGGATGGTGACTCCACCACCTCCCTGGACAGCCTGTTCCTCTCACAGGACACTGCGCATATGCCTGTCCTGCTGGTCTAAGTGAGTAAGGATCCAGCCAGGTCTACTTTCCCTGTGCCAACAATCCCTTCCTTTATTAGTGGTGAGGGAAAGTGCTCCTGCTCATCCCCACTCAAAGTCCTTTTACCCTCCTGTCCTGCTGCTTGGCTACACCACAGCCACCTTTCCATCCCTCCCTCAACTCCATCGTCTGTGCTGCTCCAAACCCAAGCTGCACACTCACACATTCTATACCCTATCCTCCTCCTCAGCGCCTTGGTGCGCTGCCACAGTACTGCACAAACACAGGCAGGTCTTAATCTCTTCTGCATTCATCATCTCCTCATTTGACATACAGGGATGATTTTGCAGCCATCATCCCCCAAGATGGGAGCCTTTGGGGAGCTGTTTGCCCACTTTCCCCAGCAACTCATGCCCCCCTAGCCCAGCCCAGGTTGGAGGTGGAGCCTGGGGGTAGCAGTGCCCCAACACCACACAGCCCAGGCACAGGACCCAAGTGAGGACGGGCTGCCCCAGCAGAGGAAGAGCGTGTGGAGCATTGGCTCTAGGATTTAACTGGTAAAAAGTCAAAGCTTGGGCAATGCCACAATCACAGTTCCCAGGGGAGCTGTATGGCCCAGCCCAACCCCTGCACATCATGCTCTGAGCCCCAGCCTGGCTCAGACCTCACTGCACGCTCTGCAGCTCTGCACTTTGCTTTGCAGGAGGACGTGGCACAATGACGGCGAAGAAGAATCAGCCCTTGCAGAACGGAAGGGCCAAGGTGAGTGTGGGGAGAGGGAGAGGAAACAGGGGGAGGAGAATAGCTCATACCTGTGCTGTCTTGTGTGGTATCTTTGCTTGTAATAATACAGAGCAGCCATCAAAGTATCGTCACTCACATGCCTGAAATAAAATAAACGAAAATCAACAAAGGTAACCTTGATCTAATAGGACCTATCAGCATGTATCAGTATTTATCCATGGGATTTCTGGGTCAGCTGGCTCCACGTCAAGACAAAATTAGCAGGAGGTGTATTTTCCTTGTTGAACATGCAGATTCACAGACGAATCGGGCCATGAAGCCAGACTCAGCTTTTCTTGAGGAGTGGCTGCTGGCTGGCCCCTAACTGGTCCCCATCTGATGCACAGGAGAACGTGCTGCAGCGTGTCCTGCAGCTGCCGGTGGTGAGCTCAACCTGTGAAAGCTTGCAGCGGACCTACAGCAGCACCAAAGAGATCCACCCAATTGTGGCCTCGGTGTGTGAGGTCTATGAGCAGGGAGTGAAGGGCGCCAGCGCCTTGGCCATGTGGAGCGTGGAGCCTGTGGTACGCAGGCTGGAGCCTCAGTGTGAGTCCATCAGCAGGGATGTGATGGGGTATCCAACAGTGGGACACCACCTGCGCTCACCCCTGGCACAGCCCCCAGCCTTAATCTCCACCCTGCATGCTTTTGCCCAAGGCAGTCTCCGTGGCCAACAATTTGGCATGTCGGGGCTTGGACCACCTGGAGGAGAAGATCCCAGCCCTTCAGTATCCTGTTGAGAAGGTAAGTCATGGGTGGGAAAGCCTCTGGGACCCTCTAGACACTCCAGCCCCCCTGCAGAGCCCACGGGATTTCTCCTCTGGGCCAAAACCCTGGTTCTCACCTGGCAACCTGTGATGGCAAGGGGCTTCCAGAGGGCACCTCAAAGCAAGGACTTGGCCACAGGTGTGGTTGGATTGCTCCTAAACATAAGCCAGCAGGTCCTGCATGGCTGGCTATCTGCAGCCCAGGCTATAGGAAATCATCCTGCTGCTTTAGGGGATGTCTTCTTGCATGGCCCATGGTCTCTCCAGCTGCTCTGTGCCATCCAGAGCACATCAGAAGGGTTCTTCTCCGTCTCTCTGCCTGCAGCTTGCCTCCAAACTGAAGGACACCATCTCCACCCCCATCCAAAGTGCCAAGAGCACCCTTGGGTACTCCATGGACAAGATCCTGGGGCTGGCGGTGGGGGGCTATGAGACGACCAAGACCACAGTGGAGACAACAGCAAGGTACACGAGGAGCAACTCAGTGAGCCAGATGGCAGCCGCCGGGATGGACACTGCCCTGGGTGGGCTGGAGAAGCTGATGGAGTACCTGTTGCCAGAAGAGGAGGAGGAAGCAGGTAGTATCGGTGCCAAGATCACCTCGGGGTGTCTGCAGAGGGGTGTCCTGGTAAGGCAGGGGTCTGCTGGGGTGGAGGAAGCACCCAAAGCGGTCCCCATGGAGATGGGGACTCACTGATGGGGTGTAGGTGGAAAGAAAAAGAACTTGGTGCAGGGCTGTCCCACCAGGCTGTAACATCCCACACTCTCCCTGTGCTGTTCTACCTTTAGATCTGAAGCCCAAGAAGACCTGTAGGCCAGCAAAGGTCTCCCAGCAGCAATCCAGGACATACAGGGCTCCCAGTGCTCCCAGCAGTGCTCCCAGCACTCTGGGCCGGATTGGAGCCCTGGTCAGCACCGCCTCTCACCGTGCTTACCAGCACACCGTCCAGAACCTCCAGCGTGCCAAAGCCAAAGGACAGGAACTGGTCGTCTGGATCCCCATCTTGGTGAGTCCCAGCCTGTCTCAAAGCCTTGGGGCCTGGAACTCACCCCAAGCACTGGTTTCTGTCCCCCCTGCAGGGCAGTCTGGCCAAGCCGAGCCCACCTATGGTGCCGCAGAGCCATGGTGAGAGGCAGAGCACTGCAGGCAGCTGGAGGCAGAGCAGGGTGCCGGAGCAGAAGCAGGAGAAGGCAGAGAAGGAGGACAGCCATGCTGGTGAGGTAGGGAAAAATGGAGGTAGTGGTGAGATGGGGTCATCCCAGAGCATCATCTCGATCCCACCATGTTCTCGGCCTCTTCTCCAGCAAACCAAATCAAGGCACTTCCTTTCTGGCATTCTCCCAGGGGCTGGGTGCGATCCAAAGGACCCAGCAACCGGCATCTCTAGCTCAGTCCTCCTTAGGAGAAAAAGCTCTGAACTCCCAAACAGGGCTGCGACAGCCTCTGGGCCAGGCAGTGCTCCAATTTCCGAATCGGCACCTAGCTCCCAGTTGTTGGTTTGGGGTCTCAATACAAAACATACTCCCACTGTGGTCCCAGGACTGAACAGGAGGACCCTGGGTCTGGGGGGGCTCTGCTGACAGCACACGGGCTGGAGGACATTCCCTGGTGGTAGCAGCTCTGCTGGGACATGGGGGCAGAAAGCTGCAGGTCAGGGTCGGTGCCCTTCACCTTCACTTGCAGCAGAACTGTGAGGTCCCAAAGGGCTGGGGGGGCTACCATAAGTCACGCTGTTTTCTGTCTGCAGGCAGGGGACGGCCTTGGACTAGTGGGCAGTGTGGCTCACAACCTGCAGAGTGCTTGTGCCTCTGGCATCTCCAGCATGAAGAAGGTCCCTGCTGTGGCCTGGGACGCTGCAGAGGGGTTGATCCTGTTCACACCCCGCAGGCTGTCCAGGGCCATGGAGACGGTGGATGCTCTGGGAGGGACGCTCATCAGTGCCCCTAAGCACCTGCTGGGCAGCCTGTACAGCTACGTGCCGGTGAGTGCATCCCAGCACCTTGGGGACACACAGGGATCGGGTCCCACCCACCTCCAGCAAAACCCCTTTTGGTCCACTCCCTACATAAAGGCGAGGCACAGGTTAATACTGGGACCACATTCCCTTCCTCCACCCATCCTCTTCCTACCTGCTCTCCCCCGGGGCTGTCCTGCGGTCACCTACTCCTTACTCTGAGGGCCTCCATGGGGACAAACCTCCCGTCCCAAAGTCTCCCCAGGGAGAGCCCTACTGCTCAGCCCAGCCCTCAGCTCCGCAGGCAGTCCAAGGACGAGGCGGCGGCGCGGGGCAGCAAGCCGGGTCCTGAGGCCGAGCAGAAGGAGGAGGAGGAGAGCAAGCCAATGGGCACCAGCGCCGAGGAGAAGGCCCAGCTGAGGGGTGACTGGCGGCTGTACCGCGGCCACCACCCGCTGTCCTTCCTGGGCCTGGAGGACCCTCTCTTCATACGCAGCAATCTGTACCGCAGCTCAGCCCTGGAGCCCGAGGCTGTGCCGCGGAAATCGGCCTTCGTGCCCTACAGCCGGCGCGTGAGCGAGGGCTCCTACCGCTTCAGCCCCGAGGCCATGTACAGCCGGGCCTACTATGCCAACCTCTACAGCCCAGCCTTCAAGAAAGAGTGACTCTGAGCGGGAGAACCTCGGCCCCAAACTGCCCCCAGCACGCTTCGCCTTCACGTACCCACATCCCACATTGCTTGCTTACCCACATCCCCAACATGGCACAGATACGGTTGTCCATCTTGGGTTGTCCATCTGTCCATACGTGGTTGAGGGTCCCTGCTCTGCTCCAGGCTCGGTGACAGCTGTGCCAGGGGATGTCCCCTCCTTGGGGCCAAGAGGAGAATAAAGGCAGCCCAAGGGGCTGCTGTTGGAGGAGTAGATAGAGAAGAGGGGATGAGTGAAGGAGAAACAGTGACGGAGAAAAAGGGACCAGCCAGCTCTGACACTGGGCCAGCTGCTGCTCGCTAAAGAAGCAGTGTCAGACAGGTGAGGTACAGAGCACTGAGATGGACCGGAGGGAACACAACCATCAAACATCGCAGAACAACATAGAATCATCACAGAATGGCTTGAGTTGGAAGTGACTTAAAGCCCATCCAGTCCCACCCCCCTGCCATGGGCTGGTTGCCCCCACCAGCTGAGGCTGCCCAGGGCCCCATCCAACCTGGCCTTGAGAACCTCCAGGGATGGGGCACCCACAGCTCAGGGCACCCTGGGTCCTCACCCTTCTTTCCATGGTTTTGGGGTCAGAGACAAGACCAGAGCACCGGTACCCCAGCCTCCTGCAGGAAGGCCCCATTCCCACAACTTGTGATTGTACCTGCTGCAGTAATAAACCTTCCCCCTTACCCCCCCATCACCCTTTGCATAGTCTGCTTTACAAGAGCTGCCGAGCCTTAAAGGGCTGGGAACACTGAGGGAGGGAGAGCACTGACAGTGCAGAGGGCTTTTTGCAGTGCTTGGGCAGTGCCCAACACTGTACGTGCCCCTTCCTATGCCTGGAGTACAAACTCAGAGCCACCAGGGGCTTCCTGCCAAAGATTTATTCCATTTGCAGAACAGTGCAGAGCAATTTCTGTTTGCACTGCACATACACAACCTCCTTCCTACACACTGCATTCCCAGGAACAGCAGAGAAGGGGAAAGGCCTCCCTGCCCCCCTCCTCCCTCCCCTTCCTCCCCGGGGACAGGCAGGCTCAGAGGTCTGCATTTATGAGACACACGGTACAGTCCCACACCCTGGGAAAAAGCCCAGTGCCTGACTTTCCCATGCTGAGCCTGGGCTGTCACCAAAAGGCTGCAGGAGGGAGGTCAGCAGCACAGTACTGCTTGGAGTCACTTAGGATGAGATGGGGTGGGAGAGGATGAGATGCAATGGGATGGAAGGTGAAGGACTCTGCCTGCTGTCCTCCAGGCTCAGTACTGGCACAGCCAGGATGCCAGGGTGCCAACAGGGACACGGAGCAGGACATAGCTGCACGTCCTCCCTGCTAGCCCACAGAAGGAGCTGGGGATGCTGCAGACAACAACAGAGCCAAGAGCTGAGGGCTAAGCAGAAGAAGGCCCTTGCCTTGCTGGTCACGTACAGCCAGAGACCCAGATCCTGGGGTCTGGAGAACTTGCCATGCTCCTGGGACACATCCAATCTGCACAGAACACAGGAGGCCTCACCCAGCTACACAACAAGAAACAAAGACGCTGCTCAGAGCGAGTCCGTCCGCTTACGGGCAAACACTGCTGACACAGTCCTGACGATGCCTCGGATGCCGGCACCTCTTTTCAGCCTGGTGTCGGGGATGCGCTCAGCCAGTCCATGGAACACCATGAGAGCCCCATGGTAGGCCTCGGCCGCAGAGACCTCATAGAAACCACAGTCCAGAGACAGGGCCAGGAGCCGCCCCTCCTCGCTGGAGACAGCCCGCCGGTGCTGCAGGTCCCGCTTGTTGCCCACGATGACGATGGGCACCTGCTCCTGCCCCTCCTTGGCCGCCCTAATGAACTGCACTTTGAGGGGCAGGAGGTTGAAGCTGGCGCGGTCGCAGATGCTGTAGACCAGGATGAAGCAGTCTGCCCACTGGATTCGTTTCTCCTCCGAGGAACCATCATCAGCCTGGTCCTGGGGAACGGGGAAAAGGAACGGATTGGGTTTCCTCTTTAGGAGGAGGGCACACAATGGGAAGGAGCCCTCTCACCTGTGAGCTGGGGACATCCCAGATGTGGAAGAGAACCTCTCGGCCATCCACGGTCAACGTGTGGCTGTAGACGAATTCTGCCAAAAAAAAAAAAAAAAGAGTCTGAGACTATTTGTCTCTACAGACAGTTCTCTCACAGCTGATCTCCTCCAGAACCTTTAGGGACCCAGGGCTGTCCCTGACTCAGCCCACGCACAGCTGCACTTTCTGCACCCCAGTACAATGACAGTACAGCTCCTGATCAAACATGAACACCAAGCCTCTGGGGAGCTATAGAATAATATGGGAGAGGACAGGAAGGAACCAAACCCTGCAGGAGGATCTGGCTCGCCCTGCAACCTCCCTGTCCCTAACAAGAATGGAACGGGGCTGGCATGGTCAGCACTCACCCATGTCTCCGTACTCCCCGATAAAGCGCCTCGTAAGGAAACGTACAGTCAGGGCTGCAAAGGGGAGAACAAGGATCACAAAATAATCCCGAACCTCTGAGACTTTCATCTTAAACCCAGCCCACACACAGCTTAGACCTGAACACACTCAGGATGCATTCCCCCACAGACTCCCACTGCTGGGACCGACCTCTGATTTTCCCCTTTCTGAACACCAGCAGAGGCAGGACTGCTCTCTGCAGCTCATTCTGCAAACCCTGCTGCAGTCTGCAGCCTATTTTTGCAGTAGAAATGGGTTTCCCTGCCTGTAAGCTCTCAGCTCGCGCTCATTCCTCACCTGATTTCCCCACGCTGTCTGCTCCCATCACCAGCACATTGGCTTCTGCTCTCAGGGCAACAGGGCTGGGCAGCTCCAGGAGAGCCGGGTGCTCGGGGGTGAAGCTGGCACTCCTGCGCAGCCGAAGCCCCATGGCAGCACTCCCAGCTCCTCCACGTGCACCCAGGGGACCTGCCAGGGCTACGGGGTACTGCCTGCAGCTGCAGGCAGCGGGATTCAAAATGTTGCTATGGGTTGGATCATCCCCACAGTACGTCAGTGCCGGGGCTGGCCTTGTCACCTCCCAGCACGCAGGGCTGGCTGCAGAGTATCCCAGGAGGCTGCCCACGCTGCTGCTCCTCAGCTGGGACATGTGGTCCTTTTGTCTCTTCTCATGGAGGCTGGAGGATCACCCACAGAGCATCTCATAATGGAAGATGCGCCTCAAAGCACACTAAGCGTCTCAGAAGTGATGGAGTGCATCACAACTAATGGATCCTCTTATAGATGATAGAGCATCTCAAGGCTGATGGAGCACGCTGTCATCGATCACAGAATGACTAAGATTGAAAAAGACCTTAAAGATCACCCAGCTCCACCCTGCTGCTGCGGGCCGGATGCCACCCACCAGTTCAGGCTGCCCAGGGCCCCATTCAGCGTGCCCTTGAGCACCTCCGGCGGTGGGGAGTATCGTGACGGAGCACAGCACAAGTGATGGAGAACCTCAGAAGTGATGGACTTGTGGGTACGAGCAGATGTGGAACTCTCCACAGGGCAGCGAGGCCCCGGCACCGCCTGCCCAAAAACCTGCGGATGCTCCAATCGGGTGGGATGGGGTTTTAAGCAAAGCCGATCCGGTGGGCGGCAACCAGCCTGCGGCAGCGAACGGAACCGGACGGTCCTAAGACGCCTTGCGACCCACGCCATCGCACCACTCTACGAGCGCCCCAGGAGCGGCGGATCACATCGCGCCCCGATCCCACCCACCGCCCCGCCGGGCGGAGCCGCCTGACGCCATCGCAGCGCGCCGAGCAGCGCTCCGCCCCGCCATGGGCCCGGAGGGGGCGGCGGTGCGGGTGGCGGTGCGGGTGCGGCCGCTGCTGCCCAAGGAGGTGCTGCGCGGGCACCGCTCCTGTCTGCGCGGGGATGCGGCCACCGGGGAGGTGGCGCTGGGCCACCGCCGCCGATTCCGCTTCGCCGCCGTGCTGCCCGAGGCGGCGGGGCAGGAGGCCGTGTACGGCGCCTGCGTCCGGCCGCTGCTGCGGGCCTTCTTCCAGGGTTTCAACGCCACCGTCTTCGCCTACGGGCAGACGGGATCCGGCAAGACCTACACCATCGGGGAAGCCAGCGTCGGTGAGTGGCGGGCAGCGGCTTCCCGCCCAGCTCATCTCCATCACATCCCCATCCCGTCATCCCATCCCCTGCCGCCGTCCCATCGCCCCCATCCCACCCATCCCTCTTTCCAAAGTTGTTTCATTGGTATTATTGGATCTATAGTTACCTTAGTGAGTGCGGCCACAGGGCAGCTTTGGTTAACTTCGCCGTTTGGGAACGCTGAGTTATGTCCATACTTTGAGATTCGTCTCTGCTTCGCTCTCAGGTCAGGCTGTAGCTCCAGGTGTGGAGTTGCAGTTCTGCGTGGCTGCTGGAGACAAAAGCAGAGCAGCTTAAGATCACAATGGCAGAGCAGGCAGATAACGAGCAGGGAGAGCTGATGGGGAAATGCTGGCTCCTAAGGGCAGCACTCTTTAGCTTTGCGCTCAATATCTGTTATCAGTGGGAACGCTGACATCCTTTTTTCTTCTTGAGGAAAAACTGTTGCATGAGTCCACCACCACTGTGCAGTGGTGAGATTTTCCCCAAGTCCTAAAATCCTTGCAGGAGTTTGAATTTAGGCAGTGCAGGGCTCTAGGAAGGCTGGGGGTGTGCTCCCCTCTGATGAAACCCCCACTGCAGCCCTGGCTCCAGCCCGTCCCCAGCCAGCGTGGCTCCAGGCACAAGCCATAACCCATGATCGTGTCCATGTCTCTTTGCCAGCTTCCATCAATGAGGATGAGCAGGGCATCATCCCACGAGCCATGGCAGAGACCTTCCAGCTCATCGACGAGAACGACCTCATTGACTACACAGTGCGCGTGTCCTACGTGGAGGTGTACAAGGAGGAGTTCCGGGACCTTCTGCAGGTGGATACGGCCAGCAAAGACATCCAGATCCGAGAGGATGACAAGGGCAACATCGGTATGTGCAGCTGCCCCTGGGCTTCCTTTTCTCCTCAAAGGCCATTGTTTGGTTTTGTCATTTTGTTGGGTCTCTTATCCATTTGCCATTGCAGTGCTCTGTGGTGTGAAGGAGTCTGAGGTGGAAGGACTGGATGAGGTGCTGAGCCTGCTGGAGATGGGCAACACGGCCAAGCACACGGGCGCCACGCACATCAACGCGCAGTCGAGCCGCTCACACACCATCTTCACGGTGACGATGGAGCAGCGGCGCGGCGCTGGCCGCGTCACTCGCCTTGCCCTCTCCAACCAGCCCACCATCCCTGCTTCGGGGCAGGTCCTGGTTTCCAAGTTCCATTTTGTGGACCTGGCAGGCTCAGAACGGATCGTCAAGACAGGAAACACTGGGGAGAGGCTGAAGGAGAGCATCCAGATCAACAGCGGGCTGCTGGCCTTGGGCAACGTCATCAGTGCTTTGGGGGACCCTCGGAGGAAGGGCAGCCACATTCCTTATAGGGATTCCAAAATCACCAGGTACAGATGGGGAATGGGACTCCACACATCCCATGGGCTGGTGGCCCAGCAGCAGGGGCGTGAGGCGTCTTGGTGGTCCTTCTCATGCCCAGCCTACCTGGTTTGCTGGCAGAGACCCCAGGCTGAACAGGAGAAGCTCGCAGGGCGAGTCATCCCTTCTGCTTTCATGCCAGTGAGCACAGAATTGGGTGATACCTGGCTCCAACAGTTGTTCAGGTAGAAACTTGGTCACAATGCAAGTTGTTACTCCTCTATCCTCTGCCATTCAGAGAGATCTATACAGGCTCAAGCACTACACCCAGGAGAACCTCATGAGTTCAACAAAGCCAAGAGCAAGGTATTGCATTTGGGTCACAGCAAACCCCACTGTCAGTACATGCTGGGGATGTAAGGATGGAAGACAGACCAACCAAAAAGGTCTTGGGGGTACTGGTGGATGGCAGCTAGGCATAAGTTTGCAATGCGCCCTTGCATCTGAAAAAGGCAGTTGTATTCTGGGCTGCATGCAGAGTGGTTACCAGGGCGAGGGAGGAGATCCTGCCTCTGCTCTGTGAGACCTCACCTGCAGTACTGCATCCAAAGGTGGAGTCCTCAGTACAGGAGAGACACAGACCTGTTGGAGCACATCCAGAGGAGAGCCACAAAAATGACCAAGGGATGGAACACCTCTAAAGGACTGAGAGCAGCGCAGTCTGGAAGGAGAGAAAGCTTTGGGGAGACCTGAGAGTGGCCTCTCGGTACCCAACGGGGCTGTAAGAATGAGGGGGCAGACTCTTTAGAGGGGTCTGTTGTAATAGGACAAGTGGAAATTATTTCAAACAGTAAGAGAGGACACGTAGATTCGATATAAGGAAGAAATATTTTTTTTAGCAGTAAGGATGGTGAGGCACTGGCACGGGTTGCCTAGAAGGGTGGTGGATGCCCCGACCCTGGAGACACGCAGAGTTGGGCTGGACAGGGCTCTGAGCACCTGATCAGCTGTCAGTGTTCCTGTTCGGTATGGGGGAGTTGGACCAGATGACTTTTAGGGATCCCTTGCAACTCAAACAATTCTATGATTCTGTTTAATCATTCTGCTCTCTTCAGTAGTGCAGAGCACGTGTATCATTCTCTTTGGGTTTAGCCTCTGGAAAGGACTGGAAACCTGGTTGCCGTGTTACCATGCATCCCAGCCGTCTCTGTCACCGCTGTCTGTGCTTTGTGCAGGATCCTGAAGGACTCCCTGGGGGGCAATGCCCAGACTGTGATGATAGCGTGCGTCAGCCCTTCCTCCTCTGACTTCGACGAGAGCCTCAACACACTGAACTACGCCAGCCGAGCTCAGAATATCCAGAACAAAGCGGTGGTGAACTGCCGCAAGGAAACAGAGCAGGTGGAGGAGCTCCACCTGCAGATAAAGAACCTGCAGAAGGCGCTGGAGCAGCGGCACCGCTCCGAGACGCGCATCATCAACCGCTCAGACGCCACCAAGCGCTGCCCCCAGGAGCCCAACGCTCGGCTGCTGGCTGAGTGCGCGCACTACCGCACCTGCACAGATGCCGCTTACCGGCTGCTGATGGAGCTGCAGGAGGACAGCAACCTGACGGTGGAGCAGATCCTGCGGGTGAAGGAGTGGCTGTGTGCGGTGGAGAGCGAGAGGAGCGAGCTGACCTCGGCCGGGCTGGATAGCGGCATCGAGAGCACTTCTGCAGAGGATCAGAGCCTCGAGGCACAGGGGTGCAAGCTGCCCAAAGCTCAGGTAGCAAACGGCTGGGGGGTTTGGGCTCGGACGCACTGTCTGCCTGTCCTGTATCTGCAGACTGATGTCTCTTCTGTATCCCAGGGGCAGGCGAGCACTGAGAAAGGCTGTGAGGCCATCAAGGACAAGCACGTGGCCAACCTGCAGAGACAAGTGGAGCGCCTGGAGGAGGAGAACCGGGATTTCCTGGCTGCCTTGGAGGATGCCATGGAGCAGTATAAGCTGCAGGTATTGCTGGGATGTGCTTTCTTAAACGAAACCTGCCCCGCTTCAGGGTGCAATCCAGCCTTGGAGTTCCTCTGCAGCACCTCTGGGATCTGTGTTACTTTGTGACATTTTTCTCACTGCCTCCCTAGAGTGACAAACTGCAAGAGCAGCAGGATAAGATCTCAGAGCTGCACGTGCGCCTGGAGATGGCGATGCCAAACCTGTGTGTGCCAGAGCTGCTGGAGAACCTGCACCTGGTGACTGCCACCCAGCGACCACACACAGCCCCGCTGGCAGCCACGCAGCCCCATAGCCTCAGGGGCCATTGTCAGAAGGTGAGTTGGAGCTCTGCCTTTTTGCTGTACCTAGCAGCAATGCCCAGCTGGGAGTCAGCTGCCTTCCTTAATTCTGGCTGTCCTGCAACACATTTCATCTCTTTGCAATTCTCTACCCCAGCAGCTCAGCAGCAGATCCTCCTTAAAGGAGGACTCGGTCAGCTGTCACCCAAACCTACCCAGCAGTGCAGAGCTCAGGGACATGGCCCTGCAGAGGGAACACAGCCAGGGCTTGGAGAAGGCAGCCGAGCTGTCCTCAGAAGAGGATGAAGAATGGGAGCTGAGGCGGTCCCTGTATCAGCGCCGGTGAGCTGAGGCTGAGCCAACACTGCACACTGCCATGACAGTTGTGCAAGTTAGAAATGACAGTGCTCCAGCAAGGGGCTGCCTAGACCCAAGTGATCAATTTGCTCATCTTTGTAGAAATGGGATTCCCAGCTGGAGTAGGAGAGAGGTGAGCAGCAAGCTGAGCGAGGATCTGAGTGGAGGCCATCCCTTCTTGATTCAGGAGGAGCAGCTGGAGCTGCCCAAAGGCAAGTGGCAGCTGTAGGCTGAGGGGCAGTTCTCCTGGTGCTGCACTGGTCCTTGGCTGCAGCTCTTATGTGTGATTGTCTTGCTGTCCCCTGGGCATCCTTACCCAGCAGTTTGTGTTGCAGAGGCGTGCAGGAAGCAGGAGCGCCCTGCAGGGAAGGACTCGGAGTGGAGACTGGTGCAAGCGCAGCAGAAGATCCGGGATCTGGCCATTAACATCCGCATGAAGGAGGAGCTGATCACAGAGCTCATCAAGACAGGTGCAGAGCTACTGGTGGGCAGTGTGCAGCGGGCAGCTAGGGAGCTGCTATGTGGGATATTCAGTCCCTGTTTCCATCCTCACATCCTGGTGTGCTCCACCCCTGCACTTTCTGTAGCTACCTACCAAAGGCCTTGTGGGGGAGGGGGAGGTAGATCTGCCATCCTGCAGGGCTGGGACAGCAGGGACCCAGAGGTGAGCATGAGTGGTTGTGTTACAGGCAGGGACGCGCAGGCTCTGAACAAGCAGTACTGCCAGAAGATCGGTGAGCTGGAGCAGGAAGCAGAGCAGGTGCGGGCTGAACTGAGTGACAGCCAGAAGCAGCTCCAGGAGCTGGAGGGCAAAGAGCCCTGGGACCCTGGGGAGAAGCACAAGCTGCAGGAGTACCGCACACGCGTGGCAGCTGCCCAGAGCAAGGCACGGGTGAGTGTGGATGGAGAGCACATGGCTCTGCCCTGATGGGAGGTGGCAACATTCTTGCCCAGAGCACAGGGGCAGCTTCGGTCCTCCGGCAGGTTCTGAGCAAAAAGAAGCAGGCAACCGAGAGGCTGGTGTCGCTTTCGGCCCAGAGCGAGAAGCGAGTGCAGGAGTTGGAGAGGAACATCCAGCTGATGCGGCGGCAGCAGGGCCAGCTGCAGAGACGACTGCGGGAGGAGAGCGAGCAGAAGAGGCGGCTGGAAGCAGAGATGAACAAGCGGCAGCACCGTGTCAAGGTAGGAACCAGCAGGAGCAGGGGTAGCTCCAGGGGTGACTGTGGTCAGCGCAGCACTGGGCTTGGAGGTACTGTGCTTTTTAAGAGTAACCAAAGAGGCGCTGCTGTGAGAACATTAGCTGCCCATCAACCCGCAGCCCTTGGTTGTATAGAAACAGCTCACGCCCCTTTGAGATGGCTGACAGTTGCTCCTTCCCCTGTAGGAACTGGAACTGAAGCACGAGCAGCACCAGAAAATCCTGCGCATCAAAACAGAGGAAATTGCAGCTTTCCAGAGAAAGCGGCGGAGTGGAAGCAATGGCTCCGTCATCAGCCTGGAGCAGCAGCAGGTACAGGCACCATCCTGGCCAAAAGGGGCTCCTGCAGCAGCCCATCAGCTCACAGTGTCATTCAAATCTGACAGCAAAAAAACTCAAATCGTATCTTGCTTCCAGGACCAGGATTTCTTATAAATCATAACATCAATAAAAAAAGCTGCAGAACATTTGCAGAACGGTAGTGGGAGATGGAGCATGATAGAAGCAGCGATGTCAGGGCTGCATGGGTTAGCAGAGATGGAATCAACTCTGCTGCCCTCGAGTCCAGCAGTCCCTGGAATTGTTGCTGTATGCACGCATGTGTGTGACTTACGCCTTCTCCCTTCAGAAAATTGAGGAACAGAAGAAGTGGCTGGACATGGAGATGGATAAAGTGCTGGAGCAGCGCCAGGCCTTAGATGAGCTGGAGGATGAACTGAGGAAGCGTGAAGCTATCGTGGCCAAAAAGGAGGCTCTCCTGCAGGAGAAGAATGGCCTGGAAAGCAAGAGGCTGCGCTCCAGTCAGGTAGGACAAAGAGTGTGACACCTGCGTCCCTGCTTCATTGTCAGCAAAGGTGGGAGGCTGAAAGACAGCGGTGCCACATGGGGCTGGCAGAAAGCTGCGCATCGGGATAAGGCGACGGTGTTGGGAAGGGGGAAGGAAATCTGCTTGTGCTGCACCTCACCGAGTTATTCTGATAGTGCTTGGTTTAATGGTGCAGTAGAAAGGGGCTGGGGACTTGACTTCCCATTAGAGCAGTCAAGCGTAGAATCATTAAGGTTAGAAAAGATGACTAAGATCACCAAATCCAGTGCTTAACCCACCCCACCGTGCCCATTGACCACGACCCTCAGTGCCACATCCCCACGGTTCTTGAACACCTCCGGGGATGGTGACTCCACCACCTCCCTCGGTAGCCTATACCAGCGCCTCACCACTCTCTGATAATATTTTTTTCATTAACATCCAACCTGAAACATCTGTTGCAGGCCCTGACAGATGACATAGTCCGTGTGTCGAGCCGCCTGGAGCACCTGGAGAAGGAGCTCACAGAGAAGAACGGGCAGCTGCGCCACGGCAGCGCCCACGACCAGCAGCAGATCCGTCAAGAGATCAGCAACCTGCGCCAGGAGAAGGACCAGCTGCTCAAGCAGAGGCTAGAGCTTGACAACAAGCTGCGCCAGGGCACGTTGCTGTCCCCAGAGGTACCTGCTCTTTGGCTGGGCAGATGCTCCTCCGCGTCCCCAAATGGCGCATGTCCCACCTTCCCGCCAGCGTTGTCTTGGCTGTGAGATGATAAAGGAGGTAGGGATGGGGGTCGCACGGGAAATCCTTTGCTCTCTACTAACTGCTGCTCTGCATTTGCAGGAGGAGCGGATCCTGTTCCAGCTGGATGAGGCAATCGAGGCTCTGGATGCAGCTATTGAGTACAAGAATGAATCCATCACATGCCGGCAGCGCGTGCTGCGGGCCTCAGCCAGCCTGCTGTCCCAGTGTGAGATGAACCTCATGGCCAAGCTCAGCTACCTCTCCTCTTCTGAGACAAGAGCTCTGCTCTGCAAGTACTTTGACAAGGTGGGAGAGAACGCTGTCTGTGCTGGAGGGAGCTGTAGTGTGTGAACAACCTCTTGTTTTCCTCTGCTGCCTTTTTTTCCCACCCTGCAGAGCTACATGACCCTTTAAGTCCCTGCTTCTCCCAACACCTGGGAACAGGGTTTAAGTACCAGGGATAGGATGCATACATCCCTGTAGGGTTCTGCCGCACCAGCGTAGCCACACATTGCTCTTCTTTCATATGATACACTAAAAAAATCTAACTTGGTGAAGCACAGCAGGGTGAGGAAAGCTCAGACTCTGAAGGAGCTTGCTTTTGTGCCCTGGCCAGGTGGTGACGCTGCGAGAAGACCAGCACCGGCAGCACATTGCCTTCTCAGAGCTGGAGATGCAGCTGGAGGAGCAGCAGCAGCTGGTGCACTGGCTGGAGGCGGCCGTGGAGCGGCAGCGCCTGGAGATGGACCGGCAGCTCACCCTGCAGCAGAAGGAGCACGAGCAGAGCATGCAGCTGCTGCTTCAGCAGAGCCGTGGTAAAGGCCCAGTTCCCAGGACAGCACTGTTGTCGCCTTTCCTAGGGCTCGCAGCTTGCAGTATTGATTGCAATGACCTGGTTTTCCCTTGCAGAGCACATGGAGGAGGGGCTGGCCAGCAGCAAGCTTCAGTACGAGGGGAGGATCCAGGTGCTGGAAAAGGAGCTGAGCCGTTACATGCGGGCAAACCAGGAGCTGAGCCAGAGGCTTAATAGCATTAATCTCCATCCAGGAGCAGCCAAAGGTGAGAACAGGCACAGGTGGTGCTTTTCCTACCAACTTCAAGACAGGATTTTAAATTCTTTTCCCCAGTGGGAAGACAGCTGAGCCCCCAAGGAATAGCACCAGCAGGGAGCAAACGCTTTCCAGGAAGCAGTTCTGATGTAGCAGTAGAGATCCTAAAACTAATCTCGCTTTTTCCCAGCAGGGATGGAGAGAAATGCACTCACAGGGACCTGTGAGGAATTCAGCCACGGGGAGCTGCCCCTGCCTCCTGCAGAAGAGAACCATAGGGGCAGGGATGAGAGCAGGGACCTGGTGCACGCTCCTCTGCCTGCAACATGGAGACGTTCCTCCCTGCCCACCGACAGCACCGGAGACCTGAGGCATGAGGTGCACTTGCCCCGCAGCCTGGGCCCTGCCAAGCCACGCCGGGAGCCCCGCAGAGCCAGCCTGAACGTCCCCCCCCTGCCTTACCATCCAACAATGATTGATGTTAGGAAAAATCCCCTCTAGGCACAGGCTTAATGCTCAGCTAGCACAGGGCAGGAAGGATATTGCTGGTGTGAGATTAGAAGCCTTTCTGCCCTCTAAACCAGCCTGATGAGGCCCAAGAAAGAAATACAACTTTTCACTTGCAACAAGTGTGCAAGGTGTGGGACAGACAGTTTACACTGTGTTGCTGCCTGTCTGGGCAGCACTGATCCAACACTTTTCCTCCTGCACCCTCAGCATGAATGCTGGGAAGCAGGAGACACCTCCCACCCTGTCCTCTAACACTAAGAACATTTTTACAGCTTGGAAACCTCTGCTGGAGGGCCTTCTCAGCTTTGACAGCCTGAGAGGGAGATGCTCAGCAGTTCTGGAGAATTTGTACATAGATTTTTTTTTTTGTAGTAACTTTTCTAAAGAAATACATTCCTACTGTAACTTTTCTAATAAAGCAGAGTGAGTTCTATGAAGCAGTGAAGCAGTCATTTGTCAGAGACTTCGTGGACATGGCATGTAGGAAAGATGCTTTGTTTAAAGCTCACTGCATGGGAACTCAGCCATGCAGTGCCACAGTGGTGCCTTAATGTTTGAGTATCTGGTTCTGTAAATGCTCAGAATAATCTGGACAAATACCTTCTCATGAAAAGGCTTGTAATTTACTAGTACAGCATTTCTTCCACTCATAGGGAATGTGGAAGGCTTCCTACAGTAAGTAGGCAAAGCACCTCCAGACAGCAATACAGGTGCCTGAAAAATCCAGAATAAAAGCAGCCCTGGTTCAGCACCATTTTCTGCTCCTGCAGGACAAGAAATAAAAGCCCAAGTACCCGTTCAGGAGGGCAAGAGGGAGGGAAGCAGGCGCATGATTTCAGCTGAAATCATGAGCACTACCACAACTACTCTTCTAGGCATAACACACTAAGAGCCAGCATCTGAAGCACAGTCACCTTCCTGCACACTTAATCTTGGCTGCAGGGCTGGTTTTGGTGCTTGAAACAGGGACTTAGCATTATTGAGCACTCTAGGTTTGGCTAAGCTGCACATTTAAGATCAGAGCCTTTATTTTTTACAGAGATATTCAGTAGAGAAAGGGAAAACTCATCCTACTTTCTCAGAAATAATTAGTCTTAGAGCTCAATACTTCCCAAAGCTCATAAGAGAAGTGCACCTATCACTTAAGGACACCATTCCTCCGCTTGAAGAAGGAAACAGCCAGCTTTCCTTCTCTGAACAAATAGGGTTTCCATGAAGCAAATACCTTTGCATGAAAAGCAAGTTCCATTTGACACCATCAGCCCCTCAAGGCCTTAAAACCAATCAAAAAGCTCCAGAATTGCCATGCCTGGATTCAGGATGAGCAAGCCAGATTTCTGATGAAGTGACACCATGAGAATCCACATCAGTTTATTTTATAAGTAAAGTAGAAGAGTGACAATCCCCCCTCCTTACCTAGCAGGATTGAACCCTTCACTGCAGAACTCAACTACTAACTATACACAGGAGAAGAGCCAGAAAGGGTGGAGAGATGCTGCGATTCAAGTTAAAACATTTAGAGTAGTCCTTATTTCCACTGCCATCCCATCTCACACCACTGCAGACAGCTCCAGGCCAGAACCAAATAAGAGTTCCTTGTAAAAATCCATACTGCTCAGCTCACGTAACACAGTACTTCCCATAGTGTTCTGGCTCCAGACTTCAGCTCAGCAACCTTTTCCGTGAGTAAGTCCTGCTGAGGGAACGCTTCCTGGAAGCCATGCTGTGGAATGGAGACAGCTCCTGATTGGTAATAACTTCAAGGTCATCAGATTCCTCATCTACAGAATGCAAAGATGAAATTAAAGCCACAATTTATTACAACTCACTTCCCAGTGACTCCAAGAAAACCAACACAGACAGGATCAGCACGCTGCACTTCTTGTTAAGCTACTCTTTGATTCATTGCTTACGCCTCACCCTCCTCAACTTCCCAGCTCACGCAAAGCTTGTTGGAAGCATGCAAGATAGACACGGTACAACACAGCAATGGCAAATACACCCACACGCTTTCTGCATAAAGAACAACCCATAGCACAGCCTGCTTTAGTTCTCTTAGTTGTAGGCATGCAGAGCACAGCCCAGCCCTTCCTTCCAGCACCAGAGGTTACCTTGGACACCCTTTCTCCGAGATGGCGGCGTCTGTCCCTTACACAGCAGCGGAGACTGCGTCAGTGCCAGGAGGCTGCTGGCACACAGCGAGCTCTTCACTGGAGGGGTGGCACCTGGAGAAGCACAGTGACAGACTGCAGCAAACTGACAGCTCAAGAGCTCTTTCAGTCAAGTCTCAAACACAGCCCTTACTCTGCCTCGAAGCTTCCATCAGCACAATACTTGGTATTCATCCCCAGCATAGTCCAGGCTAGCACAGTGCATTTCTGCCACCAAAAGATGTCTGCAATAGCTCTTGAAGGATTTAGCTTAGTAGGCAAGCACTCCACTTTTACTAAACGTATCATTGCTCACAGCTCAAATGTCCTGAATGAAAAATCACCATTATAGCCAGTCTGTAAATGCAAAAATAAGGTTTGTAGGTACAGATGGTCCTCTACAGAACCAACTCGAGGTTAAGCACTGCTGTTATTTCACACCCTGAATATGGTCTAATGTTGCCTGCAAGTTCATTCATTTTTTTCTTGGTGATACCTGTTGTAACACCTAAGGCACTGCCCTCTGTGAACAAAACTTTTCTTCTAAGAGATAAGACACTGAGATCTGGCACTTCAGGGCACACAATGACTATAAAACACCATCTGCCATAGTCCTCTGTAAAGCTGAAGGTTGTTCTAGACAATAAATACTGATTTAGAAGTATTTGAAATTCACAGGGCCTTGCTCCAAGAGATAGCTTTATCAAGGTCAGGCACAAACGAAAAGCAGAGACCTTGCTTAAACTTCAACGCCTGATACAATATCACTGCTACAGAGCAAAGGTTTCTGATACATGCTTTCAACAGCTACACTGCCACAGGCCCAGGGGAGAACTGAGCACCAATACCATCATCATATAACATCAACCCCCAAGGTGCTGATCTACACTGAAGAAGCTGAGGCTTTAGACTTGAGACAGCTGTATTCAGTGAGGGATAGAAACAGGGCAGAAACAGCCAAGAATATCCACGTAAACTCAAATCTGCTGCCCAGTCTAACTTTCAAAACATACTGCAGTGTAGTGCTGCCAGTCCCTTAAGTCATGGTTTCCATTCCATCCTGAGCACTGCAGTTACCTTACAGCATCTTTTTCCCCCATTCAAGTTTCCATTATTTCCTCCTACAGATAGTATTTGGTTGTAACAGAGATCCTCCCTTAAACAAAACCAAGTTCTTAATATTTCAATTCTTCCAGCCTCCCACTCTTCCCTGTTTGTAGCCTCTTAATTATTACTCCACTGATTAAATGCTCACAGGTGATGACAATAGCAGAACTCCTCACACCTGATCTGCCTCTCCACATAATTAGCTTACATTCCATTTGCAACCCACTCTCCCCTTCCATCTTAGCCTCCCTCAGACAGTCAGACAAAACAGTTGTCTTTTTTTTTCTCCCCACTCCGAATTTCAGTAGTGTCACTTGTTCCACTTAATTACCTGACAAAGGGAAGACATCATCATCCCCTATGCAAATGTGCCGCACAGGAGTTAGAAGCAAACACGCTCTGGGCTTCTCAGGAAGTACCGAGTCTGTCCTTGCTTTGTTTCTGTTGCCCTCTTCTGGGGAAAAGGCACTGAGAACCATGTTGCACTTAGCAGTGCAAGCTCTTTTGGCCTCATGATTCTCCTTCTCTGGTGATAGATGGGTAAAGACTCGCTTACGAGATGTCAAGCCAGAAGCCCCCGTGGCAGATCTCTCTTCATCTCTGGGTTCTGTGTCATTAGGAGACACTTGATCCTGCAGTCTGTAAATCCCCTCCAGTCCAAACTCTCCAAAACCACACGTTACTTTGCTACTGCAGTTCTCCAAGTCCTTCAGTTTTCCTTCTCTGCTTGTTGCCATTGCTTCATCTGCATTTTTCTCACTTTGACCACAGCTACTATTAGCAGTGCTGCTTGCTGCTCTCTTTCTCCGAGGCCAGTCCTTAATAGCATCAGGAGTTGTCTTCCCCTTCAGCTTTGGAGGAGTCAAGGGAACTTCTGCTTCCAAGGGGGACGGGGAAGTGGTGTTAGAAGCACAGCTTGTCGGGGTGTACGACTGACATATGTAGGTCTGCCCTCCACCCTTCCCAGGTGTACCGTGGAAAGAGCGAAAGCAGGAGGGTGAAACACAGGCAGCTGCTAGTTTTCCTGGATGTTTGCTGCACCAGGTCATAGCAAGATCACCAAAAGGGCTTTCCCCTCCCTTGGGTTTGCTAACATTTGCTTCAGATCGAACATCTAATGCTGAGCAAGACCCAATTTTCTTAAAGCGAAGTTTGGGCAGGCCTGAAGCTTGCATTTCAAGCTCAACTTCGTAAGTCGTTGAGCTCTCAGAAGGCTGCTGGCAGCGAAGTTTAGGAGTTGAGAACTTGGCTGGAAGCTCTGGATTTCCCATCCGCGCTGCAGCCTCCCGTTGCCTCCTGTCTGCAGTACAGCGTAAGGAATAGGCAGGAGCTGACTGAGGCAGGCGACGCGAGGCACTGCGGGCAGATCTGGAGTGTCTCTTAAGACTCGGTGCCTTTCTCCCTGTACATTCTTCTTTCTGCAGAGTTTCTGGTTCCAATTCATCGATGCTTGTTCGAGAACTGCTTAAGAAGGAGTCACAGGTGCTTACACCGGAGTTGCCCTCCTTACTCGATGGCTCACATTCCATCTCAGCATCCAGCATGTGTTCTCCAGCAGACAGCTCTGGAGAGGAATGCTTTTCCAAGTTTTCTTTCGTCGGAGAAGAGTTTTGAGCCACTGCATCCATTTGTTTATTCTCCACTACATGGATATTTTCAGGAACTTGGGATTTACAGAACTGGAGGCTTCCTGAACAAGAATTATCACTGCTACTGTGATGACTGTCCTTACTTGTGGAAGGTGTTTCACACACCCGTTTTTGGCTCTTCCCTCCAGAATTTGGTTCACCTTTGGCCTGCTTGGAAGTGTTAAGGGGGGACTCCAGCAAAGAGCCACTGACACCTGGAGATTTCAGAAGAGATTTTTCAGGCATGTTAAATTCCCTGTCAGACTCCTTAGTCTCTGTGTGGGAAGGAGAGCTGATTGCTAAAACATCTGTAGCTTTTTCAGAGAAAGGAGAACTGAAGGGAGATTCCAGTTTCATGGTGAGCTGAGACATTTCTACATCACTCAGCGGGCTGGTTGAGAGTTTTGAACCTGAATCTTCAGCTTTCCTGGGAGTACTTTCCATGGCTTCAGACGCCAGTTCTGGCTGCATCTCAGTTTCTCTTGGAAGGATTTCCCTCCGAGCACCAACTGGAGACACTGATTTGAAGACGGATCTCAAGGAACGTCTTGGAGTTCGCAGTTCTGCAAAAATGCTTTTCTGGGTGTCAGGTAAGGAAGCAGCAGCTGGAGTTGAGTCTTGCAGAGGTAATAAAGGATTCACAGTGCTCAATATTTCATTGTGTTCTGGCATCTGTAAACCAGTATCTTTGTAGGGAGATAACAGTTTTTCAGCTGGAGAACAGTCGTTAGTTACTTGCAGTAAGCAAGCTTTTTTGCCTTCTGTTAACGCAGACGGTGACCTGATCCTTTGTACAGGATGAGAAAAGTACTTTCCCAAACACTTAGCTACAGTCTGCTTAGCAGCTGGACTTTTGCTGGGAATCTTCTCCACCTTTTGTGGTGTCCTGTGAAGAAAACGAGGTGATCTCCTCGGCGGTTTGCTGGCAGAACTCAGCAGTTTCTGTGCAGACTTACGAGGTGTTTTTCTAGGAGTCTACAGAGAGGAGAAAAATAAAAAAGAATTAAGCTTGTTCTGCTCCAGTACTGTTATTTATTCTTCCAAATCTTGAGAAGTGAATAAAAACTAAACTGTTTTGTTAGACTTGCAGAAGCACTAAGTTTAAGACATGTAAGTCCCACTAAACATTAATAGAATAAACAGATTGAAGAAAGAGAGAGAAGCCAGCGTTTGTCTCTACCTGACAGCTAGTCAGCTCTTCTAAGTTCAAGGAATCTTTTCTTGTTCTCCTCCTTCCAGGTGAATGCTTCACTGCAGGACTACACGCATCAATGACTGCACCAAAAAAAAATCTCTTGGGAGTTGGACACCCAGAATGCAGCCTGGCACCTAGAAAAGTGGAATGGTACAATTCAAACAATTGTCTCAATCACTTCACAGTGTAAGGACAGGTAGCTTCTCACAGCCCTAGCAGGTTTTTTTTGCTTGATGTTTAAGATTCAGTAGAATTATTTCCCAATCTAATAATCATCCATAGCAGGAGTGCTCTAGAGGGAAAAAAACAACCTAGATAGCTCAGCTTCCTATTCTGTTTATAGCTCATAGCATCAGAAAAATTTGGTTCATGACTAAGGATCCTAGTAGATATGATATAAAGAACTAAGTGTCACCATGTATAGCTGATAAATCCTACAGAGAAAGCCTGCAAAGATGCCATCAGTCATTGCTTTATGCTGCCAGAAGAGACTGAAGGTAGCTTTAGGATTTCTGTCCCACATTTTACAGGGATTGCACTGCATTTAAGGAATGCAGACTGACAATCAGTGATGTTCTGTTAGACAGGCCTGACTAGTTTCTTAAGTTGGCAGTATATTATTCGTTATAGAGAAAGCTGCCATTCCATCCTCCAAATTCAGATTCTCAATTCAAATACTAATTCTCAATACTAATATTACTCAATTCAAATATTACTAATCCTGCCTAAAGATGACATTACATAATAGCTCTTAGCTCCTCACAGTCTGTTGTAGAGCCAAATCAAATCAAACTTAGAGGTATCCAGGTCAGCTTTTCAAAGCAGCAATATAAGCCTACTCAAAATCCATTTGGTACCTGCTACATCCTGCTGAGTACAGCTCTCTTCCTCTTGTCCCCAGTGGACTTGCTGTGAATTCTGTGAGCTGGACTGTGCAGCAGAATAGAAAACACCAGAGTGGGTCCTATTCAAAGTCAGCTGTCTGATGCGAGGACTTCTTCTTAAACCTGCTTCTGAAATGTAATATGACAGACTGAGCCTTCTTTCTCCTTCAGTGATGGGGACATCTTTAGGAACAGATCACAGTGGAAAAAGGCACACTCTAAGCAGCAGCTTTTGTACGCTTAACATCTCACATACTGAGGCATTTGTGTGAAAAGATTCAGCTTTCAGGGGCTTTGGAATGCTAATGCATGCAAGCCTCCTTCCAAATCACAGCACTCTGTCCTCTAAATCATGATTACTTCCCTTCCCCTCCAGCAATGACACCAGAAGGAATACTAGAAAAATCCATATTTGGTTCAAGTAGCATCCAGGTTACAAAATTAGTTCTCCTGTCTCTTTTTACTAGAGACTTACTTTCCTATTTACCCAACTATACTCTTCCTCTTCTTCCTTCCTGCACATAAGAAACAGCAGCAGCCAACTTTTTTGCAGAACACTTGCTTGTTACAACACAAATCAGAGCATTATTAGGGCCCAGCCTGGCCCTATCCTCTTGATACCCATCCTTTAGATAACTGGGGATGTTGTGCTCCACCAATAGTAATGTTATATTGCCTATTTGTGCATTATCTAAATTGTAGCTCATGGGATGAATGTGCTTTGAGTGCTTCAACACAGCAAGAACACCCTATTAGTGCTTACCACTTATGGCTTTTTCTGGAGACTCTTCTACAACACCAGTCTCACAGCCTGGATCAGACGACCTTAAGAAACAACACAATGCTGACTCATCAAACCATCCACATTTACAAAAACAAAATTTACCATGAAAACTGAGAAGCAGAACCATATTCTACAGCAACATATTGCTCTGTGAGGTACTCTCAGCAATTAGCATAATAGAAGGTAAAGTTCATACTATGGTCTTTCTAGCTGTATTAGAAGTAACAGTTTTAAATGGAAGTAAACACAAGTTTTAGTCTGAACTGCACAGATTCCAGCACAGGCCTTCTCTTTGGAGGTCCTTAAAGCAGAAACTAAACCTAAACAGCACCTTGCTGCAGGAATTAAAGTACTTGGACACACAGTGAAGCAAGCAGATTTTCCCCACAGCCATACAATAGGACATGCCTCCACCAATTCTCTTTGCTACCTTAGGTGAAAACAACACTTTGACCACAGAAAGGAGAGCTGGTTCTCATGCTCATAGCCATTAATTAAACATCCAGCACTTATTGAAGAAATTAAGAGCTTACTCACCGGCCTTTAATCTGCTTATGCAGCAGTCTCCTGGAGACCTGTTTATGTAGTGGTGTTTCTGCAACTCTCTTGGTCAGTAACTTGTGATGATCTTGAGAACAGAAGCAATGGAAGCAATGGATATAACAGCACATAATTATAAAGCAGTTAGAACAAGTAGTTTCACATGGGTTTCAGCTTAAGAATGCCTGCCAATACAGAATCAATGTGTATCAGCCCCCCAGCACTCACAAGCTATAATCAAGCTATACATACTGGACTCTGAAATATATCCCCTACTCCTTCAGTATTATTTATTCATGGTACTGACTTTGATGTGACAGACATAATAGGCCTACTGAGGTAACTTTCATTCCTCATCCTTCATTCACACATCATTTCTGTAACTATTTTTAACATTTCATTTGAGAGGCGTATCAACTTCTAACTAAAGTAGGTTTCTGTTTCAGAACCATCCTGTTCACTATACAGTAACAACTGTGATCCCAAATGTTTTCTCCTTTACTGAAAACAATGCACAAATTAGTTATCAATGCAGCTCTTATAGCTGTTCTACACCTGCAAGCCACATCCTACCTTTAGCCCCTTCATCAGTGCACTTGTATCTTAAGCCTTCCACAGCAGATACTGACTGACTTCTGGGCATTTTCTTTGCAGTTCTTTTGGATGGTGAACGTAGCCCTTCATTGAAGAGGTTCCTCCTTACCTTCGTAACCTCTGTGTGAAGAGAGAAAACAAGAAATTAAAAGGGAAAAAAAAAGACATATTTCAATCAGGGATCAGATACCAGTGTAGGAAAAAAACCCCACAAAAATTAGGCACATTGGGAGGGGCTGCTTGTTTGGGTTTGTTTTGGCTTTTTTTTTTTTTTTTTTGTCTTGAGGTGGAATAGTTTATTAGAATATAAGAATTATAAGAATAGATCTTATATATTCTTATCTTATATAGAATATAAGAATATAATAGTTTATTAGAATATAGTTTATTATTATTGGAATAGTTATTACCACAATGTGTCCTTCCCTAAATCTATCTTGGACTTCCTACAAGTTCATATATTATTCACTCTTTACAGGAATATGCTATTAGCAGGCATCCCAGCAGAAAGTATGCTACCCAGATGAAGTACACGTGGGCTCAGGGAACACATACAGGATTTAATTCTCTTAAACATTCTGAGGAGAGATGTGTTTCCAGGTGTAAATGCTTACTCCTGTCATCAATTTCAATTTTTTTTTCCAATAGATGGAAATAATTGCAAGAACCAAGGAAGACCTGAGGCATTTTCTTTTCATGACACAAGTTTGCTGTGTGTAAGCACACAAAACAACTACTTTTTTAACCCTCAATTTTATTTGCTTTTTTTCAAAATTCAGCAAAACTTCCTTCAATATTTCAGCACGCTTCAGCATGATTGCAGCACAGCTCACTGAAATTTACAGGGATTTACAGGATAACGTGCTGAAGGCACGCATCTTTTCTTTCCACAGAAAAGCCAGAAGTCAATATACCTTGCACTGCTTCTTTCTGCAGCAAAGGCATTGGTTGGGATTTCTCAGTAGCAAGGTAAGAACGTGAGCTCTCCTAGAAATAAAAAGAGCAGTGATAATTAAATTAGACTCCTCAGTAGTTCTTATATGCCTACTGAGTTACAAAGCGAGATCTCTTTTTGCACTCGTGTCACTTCACAGCACTGCTACACCCCTGCATGAGCAACCCACCCACAGTGCTTCTGGGAGAGTTTTACCTTTCTGATGAGATTCTTGTCTATCTTGGGAATCTCAATCTGACGCAAGTTCTGCGATGCTTCTGTCATGCTCCTGTGTCTGGCTAATACATTATTCCTTTAGAAGTTACACAAAGATTCAGTTAAAATAAGATCAGAAATGGAGTTATCAATCTCACTGACGATTCAACACCGGCTCGACTCCAGAGACAGAAAATCTTAACCTGAACTCAGACTGCAAATTCTCTGTGGCAGTACCTCGCCTACATTACAACTCATCTGCAATATAAACAGCTGTAGCTAACTTTAAGGTTGGTATTAAAACTCATCTCATAGTTTGCAGAAATGAACACAGGATCCCCACCACAGAGGTCCACAGCAAATCTCAGTCTTAACTTCAGTGATACAGGGTCACTTCATGCATACTGGAACATCTTCTTCCTCTTACAGAAGACTTACAAACTCTATTAATGCATAGAGCAGACACACAGAACTCACCAAGTTCACACTAACGATAAGCACACAGTAACAATAAGCAATTAATGTGAAAAACTGGAGTCCTTTCTATGCTCCTCAGGCTCAGAGTTCTCAGCAAGCATGCGCTCACCCTATCTATTCAGCAACAGAAATCAGAATGATTGAGCTATAGTTCAGGTAGCTCCACCAACACAGGTCAGATCACAGCCAACTGGCTCCCTTATTTGGGATTATTACTTTCTCTTTTGGGCAGATCGAGTGCGCAGTTCCTCCAGCTGATCACTCTCACTGAGTAGGCAAACAGCAGTGGGAGTTAGGACAGATGATAGAGATGGTGGAAGGCCTGGAGATTTGCTATCCGCAGTCATTGAATCATCACTGAAGAAGTCTGAAGGCAGGACTGCAGCCAGCTTTGGGGGTATTTGTGTACCCAGACTGTAGTAAAGATCTCCAAGGGTCTTTGGTATAGAATTCATATACCTAGAACATCAGAGAACCCACATCAAATACAATCACCAACAAAACAGTCAACACTAACAGCCCCAAGGCTTGAACCAAAGCTTTGTTTTTAACCATCAGTTCAAAACACAAAGCATTATTAGTTTACTTGCTCATTAGCTACATTTAGCAGCAAACAATAGCTTAAACCCTCAACATCACAATAACACACCAAATCAAATCTGTACATTGCTGTTCTCTCAAAAAAGATATGCGACAAAACCCACAGTCCCCAGTAACACTCAAGGCACCCCAAAGAACTTACAATTCCAGTATTTCCTCTAAGAACTTCGTAAGGTACCCTGGGTCTTCAGTCAGACATAAAATGCGCAGCATATCCGTCATCTGGAAGAGAACGTCAAGTGGGAAAAAGGATTAAGGTGTAACAGTTGTCAACACCACGTTTTTAGCAAGGAACATAGAATGTCACAATAGATTCAGGGGAAAATTACAAGTCCTGGGTCTATATTCCTGCTCTCTATAGTATACTTGCCTCTTCTAACAGTTGCTCCATTTCATCAGCGTTGTTTTGCAATGAAGGGCACTGAAGACACAACTCAAGCCGCAAAAAAACCTGAAGTCGACACCTTAGAAAAGAAGCAGTCATTTACTGCCCAGTTTCCTGGTGGGAACAGGGTATTTACCCCAAAACAATTGCTCATAAAGCAGTAAGGTCTGGACAGCATAATTTGGTTAGCACTTCTTTTGGCAGCAGGAGAGATGCCACATTTTACATTTAGGCTGCAATGCTTATCATATAACGTACGTGTATTTGCATTTAACGTTTCTATTTCACCACCGTAAGTATTTTCACTTGCACAAAAAAGCTACCACTGAGAAGTGCAACCAACTCCACTGCATCTCAGGAGTTAAAGGAAGTAGGGTGTCTCGTACTCTCTGACTTTGGTTTCCTTCTCTGAGCCATGCTGCTGTCTGAGCAACTTGCTTGTCTTCAGGAGATGGTTTCTGACTTTTTCCACGCAGGCGACCTGCAGATACACACAATTAGAGCAAAAACTTCAAGTCTGCTCCTTGTATGCAGGACAGGTTCTTCCCACCCCTCTCTTCTCCCAGTCTTTTTAGAACAACTTAATTTTGTTCTCTTCCTTCAAGGAAGGAATTCTCTCTTGCTTCCAGTAGTAAAATCACAGTGCAAGGTGTAGAAAAACATACAGCCTAATGACAAGAGGCACAGGGTTGCTTGCAGCTTCAGGCCTCAGTACCTATGGATCTGTCTCTGAAAGCACTTGCTTTGACTAGTGACAATCTTACCAATTCTAGCTTAAGCCAGCTACAATCCATAACACTACTCAAACTGAAATACTTTCGACTATTTCTCTCCCTTGGAGAATTAACCTGCCTAGATGAACCATGAAAAGCAAAAACAGACACCATATTTTAAGAGTTGTCTTCTAAGAATTTTCTTTTTTTGAAAACACTGTCTTTAAATGAAATTAAAATCCAGATGGAGGTCAATGTACGGGGAAAAAAATCTGTTTCAATGTGTTACACAGAGGTGTAAACTACTAGCTGAAATGGATTATCCTGTGTTCTTTATTCATACTTTCTACAGTATTTTATTTTCTACAGTCTTCTTTCTATTCAGCACAGATAGAACAACTTGCTGTGGTTTTCACCAAGTGTGCACATAAATAACTTACATTGAAGGAAAAGTAGTTTTAAAGACCTTGCTGCTTCATACTCAAACCAGTAACAGCTCTGCTCACGTGTTCTTACCTACCTCTTTCTCTTTGGTATCCTGTATTTTCAAGAACCTTTTAATGGCCACGATCATATTCTGTGCACACACAGATGAAAGCACTTCCTCAGCAACCACCTTCTGATAGCTCCTAATTAAGTGAGACTGCAGCTCCTCTTCAGTTTTCAAGTCTGAAAGGGAAATGGTCCACGTCAACCAAATATCAGCTTACCACACATTACTGGTAGAAAAAAAATAAACCAACTCACTTCAGCTGAAGAACGGAATAGAGGTCATGATGCAAACACACATGCAAGGCTCAGAACACTAACAGAAGTGGTCTTCACTCCAGAACAAATAGAAACTTCAGATCCAAGCATTCCACCAACCCTCTAGGTTACTGTAATGTCTCACTGCTCACCACACCAGCCCGGGGCAGTTGCAAGGACAAGCCTTACCCCACATCAGAATAAAGGGTAAGTCAGTACACACCTACTGATGTTTTAAGTGCCTTTTCCTTCCCTTCCAACTTCTCATCCAATCTTTTTGCTGGAAGCTTCTGTGGAACCTTCTCGCTCACTGCTGGCATACCATCAGGTTGAAACTTCTGTGCTTTTACATTCAACCTTGCTACGTTGAGCATCTGCAAGGATCTGGACATGGTCTTCATCTTCTGCCTGACTGGAGTCCGAGGAACCCCACCTGTAACACCACGAGAAGGGAATTTCAGACACACTGGGTGGGGTAGGAACTATTCTATCAAGATAGAACACAACATAGAATTCTGCACTGCAGTCAAGCAAGATAAGTAATCAATAGTTAAGAACACACTCTAGAAGGTGTTTATTTCTCCATAAAACAGATGTACAAGCAGCACAGGAGGCAGCAAGTTCTTAAAGCCAAAAGCAGATAAAGGCTTTTGCCCTGCTTATGAAGTAGAAGCAGCAGCTGTATATATAGGAAAGAAATCTTGTGCTGACTTAAGTATACATCAGATGAGTTAATATGCACCTTTGGTTTGTACATTAAAAAGCAATGAAACTCTTATTTGAAATTTCTCCACTTTCAAATGAAGTAGAGGTGTTCCAACATTCAGAAGTTGCAGCGGTCTGTTCCAAGAACCAGTGAAACTGCAGAGCTCTGCTCTCTGCTCTCTTCACAGATCTGCCAGTCACTGAGCACCCTGCATTTAGGAGTCAGTTGGATTGTTCTGAACAGTAATACTGGTATGTAAGTTACGCTGCCTTTAAAATGGAGAAAAAACCTAAAGCATGCCACTACTCGAGATCCTGAGCACAGAGCACTACGGTTTATGCACTAAGGCTTCTCTATCATCATTCCTGGACAAAATGCACACAACCCCACACTGTACATACGTCTTTTTTTGTTATTTCCTGCTCCAGCAGATATTTCTCTTGATTTTCTTTGGTACAGCTCAGACAGGCTTTCTGAAAGTTCCACTTCAGATTGGTCTGCATCATCCTTCACATTAGTACATGGAACCTGCAGGAGTCTGCAGACAAGGACAAGTCAATACAGGTATGAAAAGCAATGGAGAAGAAAGCACACTACTTGTCCTTACTCCACAGGACCTGTTTTTCCTACATCCAAGCAGTAGGAAAAACAATTCTATACCACAAGTAACATATGCCAGTATTCTTCTAAAGCCTAAAAGCCTTACCTAGGAAACACTGAGGAAAAACAAAGCAATCTTAAAAGGACTGCACCAAAGTGAAAAGAAGCATAGCATTGTTTCAGAAAAGTACCTGAATGAATCCATCAGATCTGAGCTGGCTCCACAAGCATTTGAAGAAGAATACCACGCTTCAAGCACTGAAGGGTGCCAGCCCCCCGTACTGCACAGCTCTCGTTGGACCCACTCTGGCATAGGACTTTCTTCTGAATAGAGAAATAAAAATATCAGAACAAAGCTCTAAATGAAATGGAAGAAAGCTTGGCCTTCACAAAGGCTCTAAGGCAGCAGTTCCCAAAGCTCTGCTCATGGAGGGGCAGTTTACTCGCCAGGCTTAGAAACTCATAAGATTCACAACAACACAAAACAGGTGAGCCAAATGCAGTTATCTTGAAAGCACTTGTAAAGATTTGACTGGCCAGGGATGATCCACATGACAGTTTTTAGGAACCCTCATTATAAAAGCCTGCACCCATGCATGTGCAGCTGTGCTTTACCTGTAAGCCAATAAAAACTAACACTGTCAATAAAACTGTAAAGTACATCAGAGCAGACTTCTGCATAGCAAAGCCTGAGCCACAAAAAAACAAGCCCCAGGAAATGAGACTCCTCATTAAGGAACTCATAACTCATGAAGGAACTCATAAGCACCAGAGTCTTCCACCCCAAATTAGATCTAGAGATGAACAGAAGACTTGCTTTGCATTTCCTAACACCTACCTGTAGTAGCCAGAGAGTCTTCCACTGCCATGTCGATTTCACTCAACACACTCTGTACAACGTCCGGGAGGTGCAGAGCACCATCCTGGGAAGAGGTCTCCACTACAGCTCCCTCAAGGTTGCACCGCTGAACTTCAGCTGTCTTCTCAGCACAGAGCAGAGCGAGGACAGCAGCGCTCTCAGAGAGCGGTGATAAAACAGCAGTGCAGGGGCACGAAGATTTAGCTTGAGACACTTCAGCAATCTACATTCAAAAAGAAAATGTATCTACATTTTCTAGAAATATACAGAGACTTAATTAGATGGATGTTCTAATTTTAGCTCCAAATGACCAACTTGCTGCATAACAAATACCACTGCTATTGTCTTTATGATACGACGTGTGAGACTGTCACCTTTCCTGACACGGTTCATTTAGAACTAGCTACTAGCTGATGGCAAAGAGAAAGATTTACCATGTGCAGTTCTTTCATCACTAGATTCCGTAGCAGCTGATGGAACCAGTTCTGCTCTGTGCATTCAGTCTCAGAGCTTCTCAGTATCCAGCTCTCTGTGAGAAAGCTGACAGCCTGCATCCAGTTCCAGCTCATCGTGCTGCCTTTCAGGATGATGTTGAGCGGACAATGCAGTTGTCTTTGGCTCATGGCTAGAGGTTCCAGAATCACAGCACAGCTTTCCTTCTTTCCTTCTGTGTAAGGGTAAAATAAAATGTAAGTCTAGAGCAGTATAAAATGTATTTCTCATCTACGTGAAGAGAACTTCAATGCAAGGAAGATGAATTGCAACATCACACAGCTCCACAGCGAGTTCCCTGCAGCTTCTCTCACGAAAGAGAAGAGTGCAGAAAGGGCCTACTAAAGAAAGAGCAGATGCACACAACATGTTGCTTTAAAGGTAATCTGTTTCTTTTGACAGGCCTTTCAATTAGTTTCTTTAGTTCAACCATATTGAAGACACTGAAATAAGCATGTAAAAGAGTGCTGGACCCACACTATAGAGGTGTGTGCAAAGAGCTCATCAGACTCCTAAGATTTCCCAAAGTCTGGGTACATAGAGAGCAGACGAGGAATGCAGACCAATAACTCTCGTATCAAAGCAATTAGAGCACCTCGATAACTTTGTTAATCATAATAAAAAAAACAGGTCTTTAAATACCTGAAGTTTCTGCCATACATACTCTTCACAACAGAAGCTCATCAAGAACTCTGCATCACAGACCAATTATATTGTCTTAGAAAAAGAAGAAAGATTACCAGGCATGCTGAGAAATAACGTCCCTTCTTGTTGGGGGAACACTGCACGAAATACAGGGGGCTTTGAAAACAAACTGTTTAAGGCTGAGTCCAATGGCAGAAGTGTTGTCCATGGCACAGTCTGTGGCAGTGGGGAGTCTCTGAGAAAGACATCAGCAAGGTCTGCCCTGTGGTGACTTGGACGTTGCACTAAGGTTTCAGATGGCAAAATGGTGCCTCCTATTTGCTGGAGCAGTTGGAGCATTATCCAGTATCCATCGTGATCTGGGGATTTAATCAGCTGAAATGAAGACACAGAAAAGCCTCGAGTTAACGCTGCCCGAAGAGGCAGTGGATGTTCCACCCCTGGAAACATTCAAGATCAGGCCAGACTGGGCTCTGAGCACCTGAGCTGTTTATTACAGGAGAAGTAGACTAGATCTTTAAATGACCCTTCTGATTCTATGATTCTAATGATAACAGTGAGATTACATCCATACAAACAACCAACAAGGACTGCACTGCATCATTTTAGAAGAACCAGCGTAAGAAATCCATACAGAGTACCTCAATGCAGCATCTTCCAAGTATTTTCAGGGACTTGAACTTTCTCAGGAATCCAACAGAGGTAAAACTGCCACTGAATTAAGGTGTAAACAGTATTTTCAAGCGTGGGCTTTTTAATTTAGCATTACGGTACTCGAACTGTTGGGCTGCCACTCTGGATACCTGTAACTTCCACCCAACTCCAAGCACAAAACAGCCCATCAATAAACTGCTGACACAGCTCAACCTCCACAGGGATCATCGCTCCTCGTTTTCAGCCTCGCGCAGAACAGAATCACTCAGCAGTAAGCGAAGACCCTTCACACCTCCCTCACTCAACTGAGAACCAACGGGAGGACGGCACACAAACGCCTATCGGCACCACAACGCAGAGCCGCGCTCCCTTCGCTCCTCACCTGCGAGCTCTCGGCGGTGTCCACCCAGTACAGCGTGATCCTCTGCTCGGCCAGCAGCTCGCGGACGCTGCGGGGCAGCAGCTTCTCGGCCACCTCCAGCAGTGTGGGGGGCCCCGCGGGGGCCGCGCCGCCTCCGGACACGAACTGCCGCAGCTCCCGGCTGGAGCGGGGACACGGCGAGAAGAGGAACACGGCGTTCATGAAGCCGTCGCTCGGGGAAAGCTCCCCGCCAGCCCCGCCGCTCCCGCGGGGCGCTTTGGCGGGGGACGCGATTTCGGGGCGGTCCCATTGGAAGTCGAGGAGAGTTTCCTTCAGGCCGCTGTGCGTGAGGGCGAGGCGGGTCGCCGGGCCGGGCAGCGCGGCGGAGCCCCGAGCTCCCAGCCGTTCCGCCAGCTCCTCCTCGAAGCGCGCCCAGGCCCGGGGTGCCGGAGGACGGAAGCCGCCGCCCCGCGAGGCCCCGCCGCGACCCCCGAGGGAGTCGAAGAAGCGGTAGGCCCAGCGCAGGCGGGGCAGGCCGAAGCGGCAGCACAGGTGGTTGAGGATGCGCAGGGCGCACAGCTGCAGCCGCTCCCGCCGCCCCGGGCTGGCGGTGTCCAACAAGAACACGGCGCTGGGTGAGCACGCCATAGCGGGCCGGCCCGCCCGCAGCCGCTCACGGAGCGGCCACCCCTACGCGCCCACCGCCGCCATCATCCTCTCCAACCGCTCGCGCGCTCTCACCACGCGCTCTCATTGGCCGCCGCCTCGAGCCCACCCCCTCCGCTCCTCGTTTCTCATTGGACCGCTGACGCAGCGTGGGGAGAGCGCGCTTGCGCGGTGAGGCGCCCGCGCCGTTCGCCACCAGCTGAGGGCGGAGCAGAAGAGCGGAGCGAGGGCGGCCATTGGAGGGGAGTTCTCCGCCCGTTGGCCAGCGGCCGTTCGCAGCGGGGTGGAGCGTGGCGTTCCATTGGCCGCTGTCCGTGACGCATTGAGGAGGGGGGTGGGGCCAGTGGTGCGAGCGAGCTGATTGGTCGCTGCTGCAAATTTAAAATTTAAAGGTGGGAGGGAGCGCGTGACCGTGACGTCACTGTTGTCACCTCCTCTCGGGCAGATTTGGCTGCTGAGCCCTCGGGGGGCGATGGGAGCTTCGCGGTGCCCGCCTGCAGCCCCGGCTCGAGCAGCCCGCCCAGAACCAGCGCCTGTTATAAAGCAACAGGAGCGGTCGGCTGAGGAGAAAAAAACAGAAACCTCGGGTTCACAGCCTGAGAGAGGGGAGTTCGAAGTCTGCCAAGGACAGGGAAATATAGACAACTGATCACAAATGTGAGTGAAAAAACGGCAATTTAGGCACAGGTTTGCCGCACATGAGATAATGTACCCCATAAGTGGCCTAGGAAGCATCCTGTAAGTGACCTCTAGGTTCTTTCAGGGCTGGTCACGCACCAAACTGTGGGTATGGTGGTAACCAGACAGCAGCTGTCCGTGTCAAATCTGGTCTCTTCTACCCGTAACACACGAGCCCAGCAAAGTGGAACCGATTAGAAACTGCAAGGACCGATCTGTGAACAGCCACACATAAATAATGCGTTTCTGTTTGGGGGTGCTGCTTTGTGATCGATCCTAAGCACTGAATGCTGCAGAATTAAAACAGGCCTTCATGTGGGTTCCAAATTTGTGAGCAGTGTTAATGAGTTGGAACAGGGCTGGGGCTGTCCCACTGAGAGCAAGGAAGGACGCTAGGTGGGCAGCCCAGGGTACCCGGCCTGGCTCCCGCCCCAGCGCTCCCTTGCTGGCATCAGAGCCATTTCTTGGCTTGCCCAAGTCCTGTCCTGTGGGCCAGGAGCCGTGCTGGGGCTGCTCTCAGCCCCATACATCACTAGCATGTGCCAGCCCTGACAAAGAGCTTTTGAGCCGTCGCTGCCACTATTGGCAGCTGGCATCCGTCGCAGCAGCCTCCAGGACACTCAGCACAGTGTGACCGAAACCGCCTTACCGTGGGCTGCCTGGGACCAGAAACACAGTCAGAAACACAGCGTGGCAGTTCCCAGTGTGGCACCCTGCAGCCCTGCTCTGGTGACTGCCACCTCCCTTCTCCCTGTGCTGCTCCCTCCCTTCCCGCTCCAGGTGTTTGCTCCAGCTCTCAGGAAAGCCACAGGAGATAGCTGAGCCCCAGGGAACCTGCTTGTTTGGCAGCTGGAGCTGCTCACACCACTCCGTCTCACTGCCCTGCTGCTCGCTGGATCGTTCGCCCTCTCTGCCCTCTCCCCAAGGACACCACTGACTTCTCTTTCCAGCAGAGCCATTGGGCTCTCGCTGGGCAATCATTTACTTGCTGATAAATGCAGTTTCATGGGAAGAAGGGAAGGATGCCAGAAAAATCATTCGTAGATTGGGCTCACGTTTGGTTGGCACTTTGACTTGAAAAGTTTTGGTTTGGGGTTTTTGTTTGTTGGTCGGTTTGTTTGCTTGCCGGTTGGTTTTATTTTTGTTTTTACTTAGAAAATTCTTGATCCATTTTGACCTTCTTCCAATGTTTCTGAGTGATATTTATTGGCAAGCCTCGCTGCGTACAAAACCCCACACCTAAATGAAAGATCTGATCTCCTGCTGTATGAACGCTCTCTTCAGCCCCAGAGGAAAGTTTGTTTTCTGTTCTGCCGAGCCAGGCAGAAAGTTTTGTTTTGGATTGCCTCAAATGCTTTGCTTACAGGACACTTCTCAAGGACCTGCACGAGAAAGAAGTCGCCTGAGATGCTGCACGATGCCTGGGCAATGCCCAGTGCTGCATGAAAGCTTTGGATCCTCCCCACATCCCCTCACCTTCCCCATGCTGTTTGCCCAGCACTGCTGGTAGTGGCTGCTGTTCTTTTGCTCCTAATTATGGAGGAGGAAATTGAGAGGATTGGATGTGCTTGTTGGACATTAAAGACCGCAGAGATGGCTTTGGTGTTGTGATTGCCTGCAATTGAGGCAAATTCCTTGTTTCTCTGTCTTAATGGATGAGATCCGTTGCCATCTGTTTGCCAGCATGAGCTCCAGCATAAATCCAGGAAGGAGCAGGATATGTCCCACCACTCTCCCTCCAGACGAGGGTGATCTCTGGCACATACCTTCTGAGGTCACCTCTGGGACCAGTGCCTGTGTCCCAGCACTGGCGGTGATAAGATCTGCTGGGACAGTTCGCAGTGAACCAAGGAGTCCCCATGCCCTCCTCTCCTGGGCAAAACTGCCCAGAGTGCTCCGGGCAAGAGGGAGGGATTTCTGCACACTTCAGATTTTGTGTTTATGCCTCTCAAATGTTTTTAGTGCTCATAAAATTGAGAAACTGGAAGAGACCCAGCTGGGACCAGTACGGTACAACCCTCACCCAGAGCCTTCCCAAGGCGACCGGGACCTGCCCAGTGCCATGTCTCAGATCAGAAGGACAAATAGACCTGTTCCAAGTCCCCTGCACAACCCAGCTGATTTCTTTAGGAAATCTTGGGGGGGCGGGGCGGAGGGGGGTTGCCTCTCAGATTCATTTACAGTCACATACATACTCGTGGGGAAGTGGTGGTGGCTGAATCTCAAGGGTGTTAATTGCTGTGAGGGAGGGGAAGCTTGCAATGAATCTCGTTTTATGGATGCTGGATGTGATGGGACAACCCTGATGTGGAGTTTCCAGTATTGCCCATTCAAGCAGCCTGAGAGTAGCTGCTACTGAAAGAGGTTCCCAAATTATGGGTACAAGCAGGAGAGGGGTGAGTCTTGAGTGCAAGCAACCAGCAGAGCATGCCAGCTCCAACAGGCCAGTAGAAGCATGGTGATGATCTGCAGATTGATAAGAAGGGGCCATGCAAGGCAGTGCAGCAAGGTGAGACTATCAGGCCAGTGGAAAAGCTATTATCTTTTGTGCTCTGCCTGCAGTTGGGGAGGGAGGCAGGGACAGAGCTACTGCCACAGATGGCCCATGCAGATCCTCCTGGACTCTGCAAAACAGGGCTTTGCACATTTGGGAGACATCACCAATTCAGTGAGAACCCACATTGGAAAGCTTTGCAGTGTGGTTTCTTCTGCTGAAATGTAACTATACAGTGTAATTGCTAGCGACTATGCTACCAGGATATAGCAAGCTCCTTTATGTTGTAAAATGCTCCTTTGTGTCTCTATGTCTCCTATCTCAAGATTTCTAAGAGCTGCTGCAGGGCAGGGTCGAAGTCTGGTCCTGGCTGTTAGGAGAACACACAACTATCAACAGTGCTTCTGGCAATCAGCGCTCCAGTATTGCTTGGGGTTCAGCTTCTTGCTGGCTGAAGGTCTCAGTGTGTACAGCTGCAACTGCCCTGCAGAAATCACAGGTAATGGGATGCCCAGTGAATGTCACATAGATAGCTCAGCTCAGCAGCAGCACAGCTTACTTGCTGCTCTACTCCCAGATGACCCTACATGGTACGCCTGTTGCTGGCTTGTTGTTCTGCCATAGAGAAGTGTTCCTTGCACCTGATCTGCATTTCCAAGGCTTTTTCCAAAGCCCTGTATGGGGCCCAAATGAGATCTGACAGTGATTTTATGTAGCCATCAGTCTCTTCAGGATCATCCCCAGCATTTTTCTGCCATTTGTCAGTTTGAGAAGAAAGGAAACAAGAAATAATAATCAACTCAAATTATTGCCTAATCAACACAGAAATCAGTGCTGCTTGCTCAGCCTGCAGGCCACAATTAGATGCCATCAGCAAATTCGGGCAGCTTGCCTGGGCTGCAGTCTTTCATCTCTGGAAGACTGACAGGCCTCTCTCGGATCTCCAGGCAGAGGAAGGAGCTGGGATGCGTTTGAAGGACTTGGCTCGTGGGGAAGGAACACATGGTTCAAAACCACAGAAAAAGGAAAGCTATGTTTAATATAACACTAAAGGAAGCCCTGTGCTGGAGGAGGGGACATTAACCCTGCAGCTGAGGGTTGTAGTGCCAAGCTCTCCAGCCCGCTCTCTGTCACCATTTCAGGGCACTGCCCTGGTCCACACAGCACTAGCTTAGCTTGCCCTGCCAAGAGGACAAGGTGGTTAAACCACCAGGAAACGATGAGACATGTCAGTTCTATATCCCTGTAGATATATGGCGGCTTTGGCAAGGTCACTGCATGCCTGCACATGATCTTGACTTTTGGTTGGAAGCGCCTATCTTCCTCTTCCTCTTGGGACTGTCCCACAGTCTTTCTTCCCATCAGCAAACAGCAGGACCTGCACCCAGTGACTCAGGCTGACTTGGTATTCTCGGTTCTGGTGTTGGGGAAGGGCACATACAGAGCAGGACCAGTGGTGAGGGGAGAAGGATGTGTTGCAGGCAGGGAGGCTGCCAGGGTGACATGGTCAGGATGTCTGGCCCAGGTCCAGGAAGGGGACAGGAAAGGGTGTGGGGCAGGACTGAGCAGGGGGCTGGACTGGACACCCAGGCTCCATAGCTAGGAGTCCCTGGGGAGGCAGGGCTCATTACTGCAGCAAGCTGCTGGGAGAAGAGGTGCTGGAGCCCCGTCCTTCCTTGCAGAGAGCAAGGAGGGTTAGAGCAGAGAGCAAGCGTGGAGCCTCCCGCGTCTGAAATGTGATCCTGCTGGAGGCACCTCCCTGGGCCCCACCTTGCGCTCCCCAACATATATATGTCACCCGCCAAGGGCACAGGGGACACGGACTGACACACTGTGCCCGTGCCCCGGCATCCCTGCAGATGGAGCGGCCAAGGCACCAGGGGATGGCAAAGAACACCTACATGCGCTGGCGGCTGCCACTCATCTGCCTCCTCTGGGAGGTGGCGATGATCATCCTCTTTGGGGTCTTTGTGCACTTCGGCCCTGAAGCTGATGCACACTGGGAGGAAGAGAAGCATCAGATGAACCTTACCAGTGACATTGAGAATGATTTCTACTTCCGATACCCCTGTGAGTATTCAGGAAGCCCAGTCCCGGTGTTGGCTGGCCACCGTCCTACCCCCCATCGCACCCCACCCCACCCCATCCCATCCTGTCCTCTTTGTTGTTGCCTCAAGGGTTTTGGGAAAAGGTGATCGAGAGGTTTCAGGATAGTAGTTCTGAGTTCCTAAGTGATTCTTTTGTCTTTCCCAGTTAAATCTGGCTTGAGACAGAATCCGTCAGAGGTGAAGTCTACAGTGACTGCTAGGGAGTTGAGCTTCACCTTGACACTGCTGTGAGGTGCCCCAAAGAATGAGAGAAGAGCCTTGTGGCCCTCCAATGCTCTGGGGTTTTGTCGACAGGGTGCCACCAGCATGTGATGCCTTTTCTCCAGGAATAAGGCTGACGCATTCCCAGCACCCTGCAAGTTTCAGCTTGCTGCCCCCTCACTCGGTTTCCTTCTACGTACGGAGGAACGGCTGTCGAGATCCTGTGACATCTTCCCCCTTTTCCTATGCCCTCCCCCTCACTAGCTCTTTAGCTGCTGCCACTTTGATGAGTCCTCCCAACCTGTCAGCTGCCCATGGTCCTTCGGTCACTATGCCTTATTGCCATGGGGATCGCTCAGGTGGTCAAAGCTTTTCAGGCCAAGTAGTGCACTTGGCTGGCTTTGATCTCTGGGGCTGGTCATCTTCTTTGTGAGCGGATGGGAACAGGCTGCTTCTGTAGGCAATTGTTTCCAAGGAAGCAACGGGCTTGAGTCATGCATCTATTTAGAATATTTCCATTAAAAAACACCTGCTAAATCAAAGGAGCTATAGAAACCTGTAGCTGCTGAGGATTAACTGGTTCAGACAAGGATTTGCCTGCAGAAACTTGCTGCTCAGCTGGCCTGGTTAGTATAAGCCATGGCTGCCCTGAGCTCTCCTTCCAAACTACCTGTGGATGTATCCACACAGGTTGCTGTGAAGCAGCAGCAGTGCTGCTGTAATCTCTGACAGGACGGGAGAGCAGCAGAGAGGCCGAGAACGAGCCTGTAGGAGCTCGGGACACTGCGCCTGTACTGTCCTCATCTCCCATCTCCACTTTGAAGCGCCAAATATTCCCCTCTTAAATGGCTGAGCGGATTCACGCAGCTAAATCAGCCTCAGTTTAGCTGAGTTTTATCTGTTTCAAACCTGAGGAAGGGCTCACGTGTACAAAGATCAGTTTTATTTTGGTTGTTTCTTCCTCCATTACATAATCAGAAAAATCTCTCTGCAAAAATAGATGAAAATGGTAAGATGGTAGAAGCCGAGCATTCTGATCCATGTCCATCCAGCCCTGTTTAGAAGAGAATGCAATGGCTAAACACCCGAGGATCATTTGTGCTATCACATCTGTGACTGCTACTGCCTGTAGGACCTGTCCAAAGACGTTGCAGTGGGGGAGCAGTGACAGCCTGAGATGATTAGCCACTGCAGGATGTTTGTGCGGTCGTGTCAGTGGTGCCCATTGCCAGGGCTGCCAGTGCAACGTGACACATTCTTCTAATTTATAATCACACATTGATACTCCATAGTGAGTGAATCATCTGCTCTCTAGGGAAAAGAAATGAGATCCTTCAGCACAGGTAGTATTCTCAAAGCCCAAACACCTCCTCTGGATAGTGACTGCAATTGCCTTCCCACAAAAGCAAGGTCAAAATACCTCTTGAGCATGGCAGCACCTGGGCTGCTTGCAACACAAGTATTATTCTTCTAAAGGAAAAACAAAGGCAAGATTTAGAAAAATGCTTTAGGCTGGGTGCAGTTTGAAGAAAAGCCTGCTTTTCCTCCTGGGCATTTACAGGGTAGAAGACATGGTGGAAATTCTCAGTATTTTCAGAGGGCACACAGTCTGCAGCCCTAACTCCAACCTGTGTATTTCTGCTTTCAGGATGAAATTAAGAATATATATAATGCACATGGCTGCAGATAATTCTAGCTGCGTATTGTGTCACTTAGGCTTGAGAAGAAAGCTGATGAGAAAAAAAATATAGCTGCAGAGGGAAACTGTGTATGACTGCATGGTTAAAAGTAGAGTTAACAAGACCATTTCTTAGGGCGCGCAGAGAAGTCCACATGAAGAGACTTCAGCTGAGCAGGGTCACCTGCAGTCTAGTCTCCTTTATCTCTCATGAGTAATTTCATAGGCGTGGGGGCATTTCTGAAAGCAAACAAATTAACCTGTCTCCTCAACTTGACACTACATCACTGGAGCCTGTCCAAATGCTTGTCCTTACACAAGTTGCAAGATCTTGTAAAGCACCAGAGGACAGAAGCCGAGACTTCTGCAATTGCACACACCCAAATCCTCAGCCAGCGCATAGCAGAGGCAGTGGGTGCAGCCCCACCATCCCTGCAGGAGGACTCCAAGGTTCCTGGATGGCCAGCATGCCTTAGGGCCAGCACAGGGCCAGGGGACACAGCAGATCCTTAATCACTGAATTTCTTCTGCCCTAAGCTTATTACATCTCCTGCTCTTTTCATTGGAGTGGCCTCCAGTGTGATGGTCTGCATGGTTCAGATTGTAATTATGCAGCATTTCAGCTCACTTAATTGCAAAGTGATGCTTATCTGAAATAAACGTTTAGCATTAAGAAGTACAGCAGGTTTATCGCACCAAGAATTTCCCTCAAGAGGCTCATGCAGGTATAGTTTCCCCCAGGGAAGGGCATCTGAGGGGCTCCAGTTAGCAGGTATGAGCACTTGTTGGAAGAACTGCGTCTCTCTGGTTCAAGCACTCGAAATCCCACAGGGTGGGATCCTCCTGGCAAAAGTATCTTGCCACCGATTTCAGTGGCAAATAAAAACATATCTGTAAACTTCCCTTGCTCTTGTCTTTTCCCTAAGAGCTTGCACCGAGCCACCACCAGGACCCTATATTGCATAGGCTTACCCAGAATGTGTTTTAACCCGTCGTGGTTAAAACAAAAATTAGTGTGGTTCATTCATTGGTACTGTTCATGGTACATGACATTTTTGGAATTGTTTGGTTTTGGTTTTGTTTTTTTAATGGGAAAAAAAGACAATCTGAATAGAGAAGTTTTCCTTCATACACTCCATTAGTGTCCAGTTTTCTCTTGCACACAGCTTGCAACAAAGATATTTGGGTTTCAAAACTGAACCTTTTCACCAAAAAGCCAGCTTCCAAAAGCCAGCCATTTTCAGACTTAGAAATGGGAGGACGCAGGGCAAATGCATACATTTTTCCTTGAATTTTTTTCCTTACAGCCACTGATGTTGTTTCCTTTCACTGCTAAATTCAATTGACAGCTCTGCCTTCTCCTCAGAACTGATGATTCCCTCCCTGTGCACAGCTTTCCAGGACGTTCACGTGATGATCTTTGTGGGCTTCGGCTTCCTCATGACATTCCTCAAGCGTTACGGATTCGGAGCTGTGGGATTCAATTTCCTCCTTGCTGCTTTTGGGATCCAGTGGGCTCTCCTGATGCAAGGCTGGTTCCACTCTTTCCAGAATGGGAAGATCCTTATTGGAGTGGAAAAGTAAGGAGAGATATGGGGTGCCACCTCTTGACTGTACAGTGGAAGAGCTGGGATGAGAGCCAGTGCCTGTCCCTGTGTTATGTGCAAACTGCAGCCTCCAAAATGTTGTCTTCCTTCTACATAACCCCACTTGCTTTCCGCCTTTTAGTCCACAGGTACCTGTCTGATGGTGGTACTGTTACATGAGAAATGTGAGATGAATGCCATCTCTTAGTACCCAAGCAGAGCACCACAGACCCCAAGGTTAAGAGCACATAAGATCCTTCAAACTCATTATTTAAACAATTTGGAGGAAAGCTCCATACCTGGCAACATGTCGTGTTGAGAGGAAAGTCAATGGGAAACCTAATCGACTATATGCCTTACAGTGGGATCACTAGAGTTCAGTGTGGGTGAGGGTGAATAATTATGGAATAGTATTTCCTTATAAAATCACCGTTTTCCTTCCCCTTTTCCAGCCTGATCAATGCTGATTTCTGCGTGGGTTCTGTGTGTGTTGCCTTTGGAGCCATCCTGGGCAAAACCAGCCCAGTACAGCTTCTCATCATGACTTTGTTTCAAGTCACACTCTTTGCAGTGAATGAGTACATCCTCCTCGACCTGCTTCACGTAAGCTTTAGACAGACCCCTTGTCCCCAAGATTGAGTGGAGATTGGGAAGACAGATGGGTAAACAAGCTGGGCAGGACGTAGACCACAACTCATCTCCAGAATAAGCAGTGACTCCAGAAATGAACCTCAGTTTTCCCACGGCTGCAGGTTAAGGACGCGGGTGGCTCCATGACCATTCACACCTTTGGAGCCTACTTTGGCCTCACTGTGACACGTTTCCTATACAGACCCAACCTGGAGCAGAGTAAAGACAAGGAAGGCTCTGTGTACCACTCTGACCTCTTTGCTATGATTGGTGAGTCAGCCATAACCTCTGCAGCATTGGTATTTGTGCACCACTCAGTTGCAGAGAGCTGTTCTCTCAAATGTCTCTGGGAAAACCAGACCAAAACCCAGATCTGGGACCAAGATCTGCATCCCAGTTTTCAACACCTGGGAACTACTCATCTCCCCTCACTAATGGTTGGGCTGAGGTGGTGCCTGGGAAGACAAGGCAGCATTTTGGTTCCTCTTCACTGCAAGGCCCTTCTGGTGCTGATCCCATCATGGAGGGCACAGCTCTGGAGCGTCATAACCAGGGGATTTAACTTCGCTCTGCAGAAACCTCCTGTAGAGTTCTTTTTTCAATGTCTACATTCTTTCTTTCCCCTTCTTCTTTTTTGCTCCCTCCTCCCCATCCCACCAGGTACCCTATACCTGTGGATGTACTGGCCCAGCTTCAACTCAGCCATTTCTGAACATGGGGATGCCCAGCATCGGGCTGCCATTAACACATACTGTTCCCTGGCTGCTTGTGTCCTCACCACAATGGCCTTCTCCAGCATGCTGCAGAAGAAAGGCAAGCTTGACATGGTAAGCAGGGAGCAGAGAGCCTTACACTAGCCAGGGAACTCACAGTGAAGCTGACCAAGGGCCCAGGAATTGGGTGACATTCGTCCTTTGCTGCACTGGGTTTCACAGAGTATTGGTGCAACCGGCCTCCAGCCAGAAACTCAGGCTGCACTGAAAAAGCAGATGGGAAGTGAATCCTGATGTTTTCGTTGCTGTCCCTGCATGTGATGTGCTGATGGCACAGCAAGGGCTGCATTTACTCTCCCAGGAGAGCTACTGATGGGCATAATTCAGAGCCGTGTTTGGCAGCACTCTCCAGCAAGCTGAGCAGGGCCTGTGCAGCAGCTTGTGAGCAATCGGGGGGCTGACTTGTACGTGTTATGTGTGTGGGTGCACAGTGTGTGACAGCAGAGCTGGCGTGACACATGGGTGAGACAATTTCCATCTCATCACAACTCCCCAGCCAGATTGGTGGAAGCAAAGAATGTGTGTGGTATGGAGAGTGGGAGTCTATGTGTGCCTGTGCTACAGACAGAGGCTGCCTGTTCTTTTCCTCTTGTTTTTCACCAGCAAGCAGGAAAGTGGGCCCCGATATTTCCCCTGAAAGTATTTTCAGAGCTGATTCTCCTGCTTTACCATTTGCACACACTTTGAACAACTGTGATTTCTCTGAGATGCCAAGACAGAGTGGTTACTCCTGCAGGTCCACATCCAGAATGCAACGCTGGCTGGTGGAGTGGCTGTGGGCACCAGCGCGGAGATGATGTTGACCCCATATGGCTCCCTCATTGTTGGGTTCATCTGTGGCATTGTGTCCACAGTGGGGTTTGTCTACCTCACGGTGAGTGCTGCTCTGGAGGTCTGCAGCCCTGTTCTCTTGAGGAGACCAGGAATGGATTCACCTCCCTTTGAGGGTTCTTGATTTCCATTGTCCCTTATGAAGATGCACATCTGACTCCATTTTCTGTCTCAAAATGCTAAGTAAGGCTCAGTCTCCTAGCAAGAGAATGGAGGAGAGCTCTTATTTTGTCCTGAGCTCATTTCACATATTTTTCTACAAGTCCTTAGCATGGGAACACAATGGGACACATAATACCACTCTTCTTTCTCTACTTATCCCAGTCCTCCATGAAAGGAACTAATCCTTCCCAGGACTACACTCATTCTTCTGATTTCTCTCTACCTCCCTTTCCTTCAGCCTATTTTGGAGTCCAAGTTGCACATCCAGGACACATGTGGCATCCACAACCTCCATGGCATGCCAGGCCTTATAGGGGGCATTGTGGGAGCCATTACTGCAGCTGCAGCCACAGAGGATGTATATGGAAAGGAAGGGTAAGACAGCTTGAAACTTTCACAAGTTTTTTTCTGGGACTTCTGGGGCTCTTCGGGGTGGAAGAGAGAAGCAATTAATAGCATTTGCTCTATGTTCACTGTTATCTCTTTCACATGGAGTGCGCTATGTTGGGCTTAGTGACTTCTGGTGTCTTCAAAAAGTGAATCGTAGCCCTACTCCTTGGTAATATTCTGGGGCACAGAGGATGTGAAAATACTCCTTTTAGCTCTGCCTTGCTCTGGGGCTCAGGTAAGGCTGAAGTTTTGAAATACAAAATAAATGTTTGTATTTTGAACTCTTCCTAGGTAAAACCTTGCCATGAACCATAAAAGAAGGAAAAGAGCAGTGTTTTATGTCTTACAACACTCTCCCAATCCATTGCAGAAGGTGGATGGGGTTAAGGAGGAGTCCACAAGGGCTCAGGGCAACAGAGCTCCTGTACCCTGGCTCAGCACAACCTTTTTCTGACTGGTGAAGATCTTCTGTCAGAATCAGACCTCACAATTTCTACCCTATGCAGGTTTATCAAGGCATTTGACTTCACTGGCAGCTACAAGACGCGGACGCCCAGCATTCAAGGAGGGTTCCAGGCGGCCGGCATTGTCGTTTCTCTGCTGATGGCTTTCGCTGGGGGAACCCTTATGGGTAAGCAGGGGGGCAGCATGGAGAGGCGAGAGCCTGCAGCCGAAATGGAGACATTCACACGCTTTTCTGCCTTGGCTGGATGGGTCCTTGCCGCTTGTGTTGCAAGCGTGGGTCAGACCACAGCCTCCACTTCTGCTCGCAGGGAGATGGGGTGGGAGTTTGTGGGAGACAAGCCCCAAAAACCAGCCCCAATCGGCCCCGCTCTAGGAGCCATCCTGAAGCTGCCCATCTGGGGCGACGCGGCCGACGAGAACTGCTTCGAGGATGACATCTACTGGGAGGTGAGACCGGGGGTGGCGGGCGGCACAAGATGGCGCTGCCGCCCTCCGCATGAGGGCCGGCGGCGGAGCTGAGCGGGCCGCGCCGTGCTGCAGGTGCCCGAGGACGAGGAGAGCGACGTGTACCACATGCACAACCCCGACAAGGCCGCCTCGCCCTGAGCCGCCATGCTGCCGGGCTGCCGCGCCTCAGCGGGACGGCGGGGCTGCCCCCGGGGGCGGGAAGATGGCGGCCGCCATGTCAGGCGCACCGCCCTGCCTGTGAGGAGAAAGCCTCGTGGGGAAAGCGTGGGGGGGGGGGAACACCCGCTTCCCCACTGGCTCACTTTTGTAATTAGTTCCTGTGAACAAAATAAAAGCATGGCTCTTTTTCGTAGTATAGGCCTCTGGTGAAAGTGGAGGGCAGCGGGGCACGGCATCCAGGATGGGGCTGAGCCCCTGTCCTGTGATGTGGGGTTGATGGCGTGGGGTGTGGGAGCTCACAGTGCTGCCCTAGGCCTGCTTGTTGAGTCACAGAATGTCCTGAGATGGGGGGGAACCAGATGGATCATCAAGACCAGCTCCTGGCTCCACAAAGAACCACCTAAAAATCAGACCATATTCTTGTGCTGCCCATCATCATTTTGTCTTGGCTTCTTTACTGAGACCTCCGCCAGCTCTTTGTGAGCCTTGTTCGTGTGTGGCGTGCAGACCAGCAAGGCCCTTTCCTCTTCTTCAGTGTCATGCGTTTGTTACAGTATCGTCAGTACCCACCAGAACCTGATGAGGGTCAGCAAGGCCATGTGCAGGATGCTGCACTTGGCTCCAGGCAATTCCAGGTATGCCTACAGATTGGGAGAAGAACCCACTGCGAGCAGCCCTGCAGAAAAGGACCTGGGGGTCCTGGTGGATGGAAAGCTGGACATGAGCCCACAGTGTGTGCCTGCAGCCTGGAAGGCTGATAGTATCCTGGGTTACATCAACAGAGAGGTGGCCAGAGAGAGGGGATTGTCCCCCTCTGTTCTGCCCTTGTGAGGCCCCATCTGGAGTATTGCATACAGGTCTGGGCCCTCCAGAACAAAAAGGATGTAGAGCTGTGGGAGCAGGTCCAAAGGAGGGGCACAACAATCCTTAGAGGGCAGAAGCACCTCTCCTATGAAGAAAGGCTGAGAGAGTTGTGTTTGTTCAGCTTGGAGAAGACTGGGGAGACCTCATTGTGGCCTCCCAGTACTTGAAGAGTGTTTATAAGCAGGAGGGCGACTGACTTTTTGCATGGTCTGGTAATGATAGGACAAGGGGAAATGGCTTTAAACTAAAAGGGGAAATTTAGGTTAGATATTAGGAAAAAATTCTATACTGATGTGGTGGTGAGGTCCTGGCACAGGCTGCCAGAGAAGCTGTGGATTCCCCGTCCTTGGAGGTGCTCAAGGCCAGGCTGGATGGGGATCTGGGCAGCCTAGTCCGGTGGGGGACACCAGCCATGGCAGGGGGTTGGAGCTGGGTGATCTTTAAGGTCCCTTCCAACCCAAGCTGTTCTATGATTCTATGATCACACCATTTTTTCCACTTTATGGTGCTATTCTGGTGGGAACGGCCCAACAACAGATCACTGCCTCCATCTGTTAACTGGACCATCTTCCAGCCAGGAAAAACATCAGGTTTCAACCAGAGTCAAAGGAGACAGGAGTAAAAATCAGGCCTAAAACCTGTGTGTTTGCCAGCATGATATGTGAGGAGCAGGAGAGGAAAAGAGGGGGGAAAAAAAAAAAAAAAAAAAAAAAAAAAAAAAGGAGGTGGGAGGGCTGATAGGTCTCTTCACCGTGTCTAGCTGTAATTCTCACACCTGAGGGGGGGAGTCAAAAGTAGCTATTCACATCCCCTTGGGATATGACACCCTCATTTTCCATGCTGGGTAAAGACAAAAACCCTTTACAACATGTTTCTGGAATTTGTCAGCGGCTGCCAGCAGCAGCATGTTAATTAAATGTCGGCAAAGATGGAAGCAAGAGGCTCTGCTCTAATTGGACACTTTGCTTGGTGGAGCTGAAAAACATTGTGACAGAGGAGGAGGTGCCGAAACACTGTGTTCCCCCGCCATGTCGAGGGGACGGGGACAGCAAGGCATAGGAAATGCACTGTTCTGCACCGCGGTTGTCTTTGCTTAGCCTGAGACAACCTCACTGGTGAAAAAAAGAGGAGTAACAAAAAAGGAAAAGGCCTAAAATCCTCCACAGGAATCATCACCAGCACAGCAGCAGCGTAGGATGCAGGGAGACAGCTTTGTAGTCTAAGAGGATGTTCAGCTAAATTGCTGATTTAACGGGGCATTCCTGGTTCCTTGGCTGTGCCCCCTGTGGGATGAGCTTGGGGCGTCACTCAGTGTAGCAGTTCAGCATCCCTAAGTAATAGATGTGAGCTATGAATCTCCCCATCTCATGCCAGGCACTGATGTTGTCTGTAACTCAGAAGGCTTTGGCCGGAATAGTTTTGCTCCTGCCCTGGACTGTCCAGCTGGATCACTCTTTCCACTTTGAAGCGGTGCGGGGACAAGAAAATGAGGAGCTTTGAGTTTTTGGACACGTCAGCCCACACATTTTGGGGAGGCAATGTCCCACTGTGGGGAGGCTGCCAGATCTGGCTCCAGAGCCTCTGGTCTGTCTTCCCAAAAGCTTGAAAACAATCTCAGGATTCAGTAACCAAAAAACCAAGCAGCCTTCATTGCTTTAGCAAGGCTGTTAGCCCCCATCTCATTCCTCTCTGAGCACCAGGACACAGTCCTGCCCCATGTGCTGATGTGGAGGGGAGCCCCAGCCCCACTCCTTGTCCTCTGGGCTCTGCCTCCTCCTCGTGGGAAGACACCTGAATTGCCCAGACTCCTGGGCAGTGAAGCGTTTTATTGCCCGTGCTCTCGCGGGGCTCAGTCTGGTCTCAGTACCTAAATCACTCTCTGGGGCCGGCCTTGCAGTTTTAATTCCCTAATGAACAATGCCGGGGTCGGGCCAGCGCGTTTGAAGTGTGGTCACGGCCCCAGCGGTGGACAGAGGGTTTCTCAACGGGGAGTGGAGGATTGGCCTGCTTTGGCAGGCAGGCAGAGGAGGTGTGAGAAAGGAGCTGTTGATACCCATGGGGATTAGGTGGTACAAATTGGCTGGGAAGCACCGGAGGCATTGACCAGAGCTGTCCTGGGGCAGGTTCCCATGGGGGGGCTGCCTGAAACAACCCTCCTCCAAGGAGGCTGGAAGGGCCAGCCTGGCTGCTAATCCCCTGGGAGCTATGGAACACGAAGCAGAAAAGAGGTTAAAAAAAAAAAAAAAAAAAAAGAGAGAGAGAAAATCTCGTGTAAAGATGGTGGTTTCCCCAAGGGGATGATAGAGAGAGAGGGAAGGGGGCGGGAAAGGGGGGAACGGCACCATTTAATCCTGCTTTTAATAGGCAGGTGGTGGGCTTAGATCACACTCCCGCTCCTGCAAGCTGCTGCAGAGATTTTGGAGAACGGCCGTGCAGACTGGCAGGGACCTCCACATCCTTGCAAAGGATCCCCATCTGCGGCAAGAGGACACGTGCTTATGTCTGTGCTTGTGTGTGTGCCTGTGTAGGTGTGGGTATGCGACGTCAGCCCAGGTTGGGGCGGCTGTGGGCTCAGCGCACGCCCAAAGTTGTCCCCGTGCCCACGCTGCCGTGTGTGGGTGCAATCTCCCATGCCCATACCCCCGGCACACACTTTTTCTGAGCACACGCACACACTGCCCGGCACAACGAGCGCCCTGTGCCAAGTGTTGGCACATCTGCGGGTGCGTGCCGGCATTGCACGTGCGTGTGCCCTTCACCACAGCCGCAGGGACACGTGCCAGCTGTCTGGCCGCATCGTGGCCGTGCCCATCCGTGCACCTTTGTGCTGGTGCGAGTGCGTGCGTGTCGGACCTGGTGCGTCCACGCCTGTGTGAAAGACTCTCCAGCCCCTTCTTCAGGAGTGCTGTAAATTGTAATCAGATTAAGGCAGCCAATCACTTAGGGCCCTTGAAAAGGGCATACGTTCCCTAATCAGTACCTAGCATTGAGTCTCACAAAGGGTCTAAGTAACTCGGCAGGGGTCGGGCCCTCTGGAGCGCAGGGGAGGGGGCTTGCCTTTCTTTTCTCTCTGTCCCTTGTAATTATGTCAATTTGCTAGCCAAATTGTTTGCTTGAGTGGACAGTGGGGGCTTGCCCCCCTTCCCGCCTTCCCCCCACCCCCGGCCCCATTCATGTGCTAATGTGGGAAGGAGCATGGCCTCCTGACTTCAGGAGGTGGCCGTGGCCTCTCGAGGAGCAGCACGCGGTGCCCGCACCCAGCCCCGTGTCCACAGGCTGCTGCCTCCCCATGCCTCAGCTAGAACTTCTGGTCTCCGCATGCTGATGGACATGAAGACATAGTGTTGAGTTTCTTGAGCTTCTCACCTCGTTGCAGGGCTCTACCATGCCGAGGGATTCACCCCTCTGACTCTGGAGAGGGAACAAAACCTCAAGACCAGCATGGACAGAGAGGTGGTGAATGATGGCAGGGAGAGATGGTATCTCCATTGATGGACAAGGAGAGATGCTGCCTACATCTCTCATACCTTGTGAGCAGGCAAAGGGCATGCACACCCTGAGCTGCCTGCTGGCACTGCCAGTTGTCCTGAGCCTATGGAGACATGGAGGAAAAGGTGACAGTGACAGGAACCTATGCTGCAGGCATCCATGAGCTGTCAGATGCTGCTGTGACAGACATACACAAGGCTCTCAGTCACACCACTGCCACCCAAGGCCACCTTTCCCCATCCTGCCTGGGGACAGCAGGGAGTAAATTACATGTGTGCCCCAGGGAGTGCCCTCTGCATGCCCCTGGATGCCTTCTCATGCAGCCCTGAAGACCGGGGCCCTCTCCTGCTGGCTCCTGCTTGTGTCACCTCCCTCACCTGCACCACGTCCCCTCCTCACCCCGTCGCAGGGCCGGGAGCTGTGCCAAGCTGCACAGAAGCTCCTCCGACACACCTCCCCACCCACTCCCAGCATTTGCATACATTCTGCCCGCAAATCCTTGTCAAGGGGAGCCTCTTTATTGCCTGTATAGATCACAGGGTGTTTGTTAAGGGGCTTCTTTGTATTGCCTCAGACAGCTGGGGTCATCAAAAGTCCTGCGGTGGGAAGGAGAGACAGGAGGAGGGGGGAAACCCTGACAATGCAGACTGAAGGATTAAAGGAGCATATAAAGTTCCTATTGAGTGAGACAAGAGGCTGTTCACTCCCAAGATTGACAGCAACCAGGAGGCGATTCCCAACACAATGTCCAATTAATTCTCTACCCTCTTCACTGCCGTCTCCTCCCTCCCTCCTCTCCAGGGCTTGTGTATGAGCAGGGAAGGGCTGAAGCTAAGATCCTCAAGAAGGTAATTAATTATTCCTGACCAAGAGGAGCTTGCTGGGGCGTGAGCCTGTCCCTAGGCTCGCTGGGTACCCTGTGTCCCAGCCAACAGATTCCGTTAGCTCAGGTCACTTCAGGGAGTTTTCCTTTCTGTCACTGGCAAAGCTGTCCCTCTGATGGTCTGCAAGATAACCACGGTTAGTGCTGAGCCAAACGGGAAGATTTTGGCTTAGTTCTGGGCTGGCAGTCCTTGCAGCAGGGCAAGGTAGTGAGAGAGCTAGGGAGCAGAGCAGGGCATGTGGGCAAGATGCTCAGGCACACATAGCACTTAGGGAGAGGCAGAACAGCGTGTTTGAATTTTAAAATTCTGCATTTTGGATCAAAGATGGTAAATTCCGTGGTTTGGGCCAAAGTGTTCAATTCCCAGCCAAAAGCACCACCTTCGCACTGCCCCTCTTCACTCCCACCAGACTCCTGTCTGGGCTTTCAGGAATAAGCATAGCAGTGTTTGGATCCAGTGAGTGCTGAGCAGAGGAGCAGTGAGAGCACAGCCAAACAGAGCCGGGGGGGCACAGGCCGCATTGTCCCCGGGGTGCTGGTAGGAGGCATTTGTGTGCTCCTACCTCTCCCACTAACGGCACCTCTGGGATTAACCCCCACATATGGGAGTCTGGGGCCGCTGTATGAAATTCCTGTAAGCTATTGAATCTAAGTTGCTTGATTCATCTGGTCTGGCTTTTTTCCCTTTGAAAATTCATCAGCCTGGAGGGAGGGAACAACCAGGAAGGCATCTTCCTCGGAGCTGGCCACCTTCTTTTGTTACTCTGCACTGCTGAGCTGCCCAGGCACATCCTTCCACACCAACAAGCATCTCCAAAACCAGGCTGGGAGGAGCAGGACTGCGAGGACCCAGCTCTCACCACAGGGCACACTTTGGCCAACCCATCACTTCTGCCCACAGGGGATTGGAGTTGCCCACTCCACGCACCCAGTGTGCAGGAGATGCCCTGGGGCTGCCCGTGGCTCCACGCCTCCGCCTGCTCCCTCACCGCACACGCTCCCAGTGAAGTTGTTTGAAAGTCTTCCGGCAGTTTTAGCGGGCAGGAATAACAGATTAGCCATGATCTGATCAGCCCAGTATCTAAGCTGTATTCTCCCCGCTGACAAGTATTTGAAAGAGGGGAGGGGCCACTTTCAGCCCAACGATGAATCTTTCACCGACAAGAAAAGGCCCTTTTTTCTCCCGCGAGCCACAGGCTGCTCTGTGCCCTGTTGCTAAGTGAGACCCAGGGCTGTTGCTTGCATGCTTGCATGGAGCCCTTGGGTTAGTGGGATCAGGAGATTCACACCAGACGTCTTGTTTTGGGGGGGAGTTCTCTTCTCCCCCACCTTTGACTGGCAGATAACAGCTCGCAGGCGAGGCCCAGGGATGCCCCCGCTGCACTGCTGGTCCTGGGGAAGGGAAGATGCAAGAGGCTCTGCAGAGTGGTGTCAGGGCTCAGCCCTAAATGTCTGGGTTGTGCTGGAACACATGTGAGTTTCACTACAGCCCCTGTATCTCATTGGATCGAGGTGCATAGGGACCTTGGGGAAGCGGCCTTAAAGGATGCTCCAGTGCTGGCCAAGCAAAAGCCACCATCAAGGGCCATCAAGAGTAATTTGTCTTCATGCTTTGATGCCTCTGCTTATAGTGTGAGAAGGGAACACAAGGCAGAGAACAGGGGGACAGTCTTCAGCCCTGGGCTAGCTTTGTGGTCCCTGCAGCCCCATGCTGCTCCAGAGCACCCTCACCCCCTTCCCACCCCAGCCAACCCTGTGAGAAAGAAATCACTAAAACAAAGGTCTCCCAGGCGATTTCTGGAGCTGCCAGCATGAGGTGCCCTCGCCTCAGCCATAGTGCTCACATCCCTCCTCTCCTGCAAGGCAGTGATGCAGGCAGGGCTGCCCGCTGCCAGGATAGGGGCTGGGGCTGGCACCATCCCAGTGCCCTGGTCGGGGGGAAAGGGGGAGCAGGGGACTCTCCTTCAGCTGAACCAGACACCAGAAGGGCTGTGAGAGTTATTGCCACTTTGAGCAGCACCGAAAGGAAAGAAACCCCCCAGCCTTTGGGTTTGAAACACAAAAGGCCGGATCTGTGCCTGTGACACAGCTCCTTTCCGGAGCTCAGGCAGCACAAAGCAGCTGAAAAAAAAATGGCTTTTCTGGCAAGATGAGCTCTCCTCCAGCATGGGATGATGGCAGATCTCTGCCTTGCTGTGCAGCCAGGACAGGTTGCCCTTTCCTTCACGGTGCAGTCTGCAATCACCTCACCCAATACTTCATGGACAAAAGGACATGCATCTGACTGGCCCCAACCTTCCCACCTTGATGGCAGTGACCAGGTATCTAGGACCTATATGTGCTGCGGGTGGCAGGCCCCCAGCATCCCATGGAGTGCTCCTGACTTCATTATTTTTGCCTCAGTCGTTCCTCCTGGCTTTACTCCCAGGCCTTGGCTTTGCTGGGACCATTGCTTGAAAGGGACTCTGTGGCGAGAGCTTTGCATTTCTGCTGGAACTCTTAAAGCACCAGGACCCATTTATTCTGCTCTGCACAGAAAAGGCCCCAGAAAGCTCCACTGGCAGGCCTGGGAGGGGTCCAGCTGTCCACTTTCCATGCCAAACCCATGGGCAGCACAGGGGCTTTTCAGGCCCAGCATCACATCTTCAGGTAGGAAGAAGGAAAATTGGCCTTCCAGGAACAGTAAGCAAAACCTGACCTGAGAATTCATGTCCCAGTGCTGAAATAAACCATTGTGCAGGAAAGAATAGTACACAATATAAGCACTCAGGAAAGAAGCAAATAATTTTATCCTGATTTCTAGTGTCTTCCTGACTTGTGCACACCCTCCCATCCTCACACATGTCAGCAGAACGAGCGCACAGCAGAGATATTTATATGAAAATCCTGCTGTCTCCACAGCTATCTATAGCAGCTCTATCTGTGCCCATGGTTCCATCCCATGCTTTGGTTCCCTTGGAGTAGCTCAAGCATCCGGACTGCCCCCATGCACCTCACCTTCACCATCATCAAAAGGGACCAAACCAAAAAGCCATCGTGCCACGGAAGCAGCGGTTTGGTGGAGCAGGAGGACATGGGGGACAAACGATGGGGACCGATAGCACCGATCGTTATTGGGGGTGCCAATGGGAGGGGATCACCCCACTGCCCCCACCCTACAGACAAGGGCCCCCGTTCAAGAAGACAGGGAGGCAAATCAGTATGCAGAAGTGGTCTCCGCTCGCCAATAAATTAGCATAAACCACTCTAGGAGGTAAATAGACATACAAGGCGCCAGTGTGTGCAGCGTGGGCTGCGGCTTTGTCTCAGCGCCACTATTGTCACGGCCCCTGCTGCAGGCTGACCGAGTGGGGCTGTGTGGTGGTTTCTTACACTTTTGACTGCTGGATAAAAGGGGGGAACATAAAGAGAGGGGAGAACTTTTTTTCTTTTTTCTTTTTTTTTTTTTTTTATAAGTCCAGACGAAGTTACAGACGTCTGTTAAACGTCAATTACAGCTGAATAAAGACGTCTGCTTAAGGCTTAGTTATGGCTCCTTTCAGCCACTGAGATTTTTCCAGGGTTGGCCCGGGATGCCTTCGGCAACCTAATTTGGAGATTGTAACTCTATAAACAGGCTCTGGCATTAATCAGGGCTGGTGGAAATGCAAATGACAGTGTGGAGGGGGCTTGGGGATGGGTTGGGGTCCTGCGTCTTGGAGCCTGGGCAAAGAGTAAAAAGAGGAAAGCAAAGGCAAGGAAGAAAGGGGCCGTGTGGAGATGCAGGGACCCGTAAATAGTGAGCTTGGTGGGTTTTTACCACTTTCCTGCTGGTGCTCGGAAATCTGGGCCCATCAGGTCCCTCCATTCCCTCCCAGTGCTTCCAGCTGCACCAGCCCAGAGCCAGCTGGCCCTGGGATCTTTCCACACCAGGCTGCCTAAGCGGTTTCCTCAGCTAAACCAAGGCCAAAACATGAACAAAGCAGGCATTTAAAGCTTTCATATCCCAGAGGACCATCGGGTGCTTGGAAGAGACCAACCTGTATGAGAAAGGGTGTCCAAGCAATGGGGAATTCAGTGCTGCTAAGAGGCACTGCTACAAAAGGACAGATTGCATATTCCCGTCTTTTATTGCAAAGCCTGTTGATGTTGTCTCCATTTTGTTGTGGGAAAAAGGCCTCTAGCTGAGCAGGAAATAAAGTTCCAGGGCACGTTGTGCACACCATTACAAGCCACCCTGATGACCACAAAGACCAAAGCACCTTTCCATGAGGAGAATCTAGGGACCTTCTTCCCTCTCAGATACCTTCATGGCAGGTGGATAAGGATAGAGAGCAGCGTCACTGCCTTGTGTCATTGCCACCCTATGGGGAACATCCTTTTCCACCTTGGGATAGCTATTGAGAGAGAACAGCTTAGGGGGAGGACAGGGATGAGTTTTGTTGGAGAAGGTTAAAATAGAAAAACACATCCCAGTCCTTCCTCTATGGCTGCTCAAGAGAGTCTGTGTCATTCCCAAGCCAGCAGAATGAATTCAGGAATATTTCCTCTGGTTGACATTCACACACCCATAGGTCCACCTCATGTCCAGCCTGGGCAGAGAGGGTGGGATTGAAACTGGATGAGCTTCTTTTGGCTGTGCTTTCTACACAGCTGTGCTGTTTCCTTGCTGAAGTCTCCTAAGAAACCCATGGCTTGTCCCAGGGAAGTATGAATGAGGGAGGTGATATGTCAAGGTCTTGGGAAGACTGTGCAGGGGAGCTGTGTTAGTGAATGTATTTTTCAGGATTTTATTTTTGATGTCTGGATGCTGTTCAAGGGAAGACCAAGAGGAGGATGGGAGGTGAGACCTGGTGCAGGCACAGAGGTCATGAGCTCTCCATTGCACCAGGTTGATGATGTCTTCCTCCCCTCACCTAGAAAAAAAAAAGACAGGTCACTTTTTTTTTTCTTTTTTTTTTTCCCAGGGAAAGAAAGGTCAAACCTTGCAGTGAGGAGGGACCACTGAGCCCAGGAAACAGGAGACAACAGGAGATGGATTGGATATAGGGAGATCAGAGGGTCAAAATTGGAGATGCGGTGTGGGATGTAGAGCAAACCCCAATGGACAGCACCCAGGGCTCCCAAAACGCAGGAGGACGGTGGACCAGCGACAGCTGGAAGATTTAATTGCTCCTCTCCGCAGACCTGCTCGGCTCCCTCCCTCTCAGATCTGCATTTCAATATGAGAGCAGCAGTAAGTGGGATGCCGCTGGAAGGGGTTAGAATGATTAATCATTTAAAAAGCAAGATCTTAATTACAGGGTGCAATTTTTGCTATTTAAGGAGTCCATTAGTTTCCAGAAAGGAGGGAAAAAAAAAATATATAGATATTGCAGGTTATTCTCCTTTTGAAGCAAATTGGGGGGGAGGGCCGAGGGGGCCGCAGCACCCATGCTGTCGTGGCTGCCCCTGAGGGGCCGAGGGCTTTACAGCATGAGGATGGTGAGGGGGAGGTGGTGGCACCGATTTCCCCATGGATATTTTTGCAGGGTGCCAACTGTGAGCATCCACCGTGGCACGATGTGCGCTGCAGCGGGCAGGCAGCTCGGCACAGCCTCCTCCCCGGGAGCAAGGGGAGGATGCGGCCACCGTCAGCCCCGCTGACCCCTAGGCCCAAATAGCTCCCAAAGGGCGCATCGGGGTGTAATTGCTGTGATAACAGCGCGTCCGCTGGGAGCCGGGCCGAGACCTCTTGCCCGTGGATAGGAAGTGGCCGGGGGCTGCCGAGCACAGCACGCTCACCACCAGCATCGCGGGGACGCAGGGAGTGGGATCGGCTCCGTCTCCCCCCGCGCCGCAGCCGGCAGGGAGGTGACGGGGGTTAATCGCCCACCGCCTCCCCTCTGACCCCTCTGTGGGTTTTTCTCTTGTATGGTCATTTAGCCGTCCCCCGACACAAAAGGGAGCGATTAAACACAGCTCAGGCCCTTCATGCTTTAGTGGATTAATTTGCTGATCCCCCACGGATTAAAGGTCTCGACAGGATCAGCGGGAGCAGCGGTGCAGACCCCGACGGGAGGAGGACAGCGATAGTGCCTGGCAGGGCCCAGCCCCGAGCAGCCCGCGGGGACCTCGCCCCTCCTCGCGGTGTCACCGAGCCGTGTCAGGGTTCAAGGCATCGGAAGCTCGGCTAAATACCGCCTTCCCCAAATCCTCCCTCTGCATTTCGTGCCCCTTGGATTCAACGCTTGGATGGAAAGCCGTATCCAGTGCTGCTGGGGGCGCGGCATGGGGTGCGCATCCCTATTCCTGCTGCAAAAAAACCAGAGCAGCGCTCAACCCCAGAGCCTCCAGCCAAGGTGCAGAGGGGTGACCGGGAGCAGCCGTTCTGGGGACAGGGGATGGGGTGGGGGCACAGAGCCGGCGGGAGCTGCTCGCCCTCCCCAGGCCTGCGGGAAGCGGGGATTGCATCTGCCTTTAATTACTCCCTCTCTGCATATCAGATGCTCGTGCACCTTCTGCACATGAATGCTGATTAATTGCAGGGTTAGGCTCTGAGGCAGGCCGGACCACATTATTTCTGATGTTTGCTCTTTTCACGAGGAGAATAAATGCCATGAATCCACAGTAATCAGTGGCTTTTAGCTTGTCACTCTTATGACACTCTTTACTTAGACCAGGAAATGGCAAATGTGGTGGAAATAAGAACTTTATTATCTATTTTTTTTTCGATCCCAAAAGGGAGGTGCGCGCTGGGGAGGAGGGGTGGCAGAAGAAGGTGGTGGGGGCATCTCGCCGAGCAGGAGACGGAGAAAGAGTCTCCATTTTCCCTGCAAACGAAGAGTTGCGCTTCACCTCGTTCGGTGACGGAGAGAAGAAAAGCAGCGGCCGTCCTTTTGTGGCAGCTCCTGGGGAGGAGGACCGGCAGGCAGGAGGAGGCTGCACCATCCCAACCCACTGCTGTCACGGCCGTGAGCCGTGTCACAGCACCGGGGCACAGGAAGAGAAGGCTGGGGATGTCCCTGGGCTCACCTGGGATGCTCAGGGCTGCTTTGAGGTGCTGGTGGCTGTGCCCTTGGGTAGGAACGGTAGGCAGCAGGGCCTCACCCCTCTGCGACCTCCGTCATGGCCTTGCCGTGAGGGACAGCCCAAAATACCGAGCGCGTGCGGACCCCACGTGCAACATCCCCTGTCCCTCGAGGGTCATCCCGTCCCCTCACGGCACGAGGAAGCCCTGCAATGTAGTGCAACCCAAGGCCCCCGTTGCCCGTCCCTTGTCGCGGCCTTCCCTGTAGACACAGCCCGCCCGGCCCCATCGGCTCAGGTGGGAGCGCCTTTCACCGCCTCCCTCAATGCCCTGCTAGCGATCTCATTGCCGCCGCTTAGCTCAGTGCGAGGGCAGCCCTCTGCTTTTCAGCGCCGAACATCTGGCGTGCAGCGAGCGGGCGGCCGCCGGCCCCCTCCCTGCGCCCCTGCAATTAGGCGGCCCCGAGCCCCGGCCCCGGCCCTGCTCAGGTGAGCGCCCGGCCGAGGAGGGGTAATTAAGGTTAATCAGAGGGCCGGGGGTCAGGGCGGTGGTGGGGAGACCCCGCCAAGTCTAATGGCGGCCGTAATTAGGCAGCTGTTGAGAAGCGGTTAATGAAGACGGCGACCGTTAATAAAGCTCTTCCTGAGCAGCCTTCTGGCCCGGGTAATTGAGGGATTTGCAAGTGCCATCTCCCCCTTAACCCCGTAATGAGGAGACCTGCGTTAACCCTTCCGGGCACGGAGCCGACGGCGGGGCCATGGTGTGCCCGCGGGGCTGCGGCATCGCCCGGCCTTCAGCCTCTCCCACGCCAGGCGCTCGGCACCGGGTCCCCGGGAGCCCTTTGAGCCTCGCTCAAAGCGGCTGGCAGGGACTTTGCTCGCAGATGCCTGGGTTTCCCACGCCCGCCTCGGCATTATGCAATCCCCCCCCCGGCCCCACCACCCACCAGCGCCGGGATGTCATCATCAGCCCCGGCCCTGGGAACCCACATTGTTAGCTTAGTAAATAGAGAAATCCCCACTCAAGCATTGCAAATGAGGGCAGAGGGGGAGCCGGGGAACCGCTGCGGCCGCTGCGGCCACGAGGTCTCTTCCCTCGCTCGCTCCCTTTGAGTTGTCAGATGAATTCAGCGCTTAACAAAGAGCGAGGAAGGAGCGGAGCTGCCGCTGCAGCTGGGCAGGGCAGGGGATGCAGGATGGCGATGCCGCCGGGCCGTGCAGCACCGAGTCCCTTGCTCCGTGCACCGTACTTGAGCATCATGATGTGCTGTGACAGGGGGGACATCTCTGGGCGTGAGGCGGCCACGCTGGGGAAACGTCTCATGCCCACTCAGCATCTCTGCTGCTGCTTGTGGCTGCAGCGCCTGGGAAAACCTGCTGACACGTGGGGCGCGAGGACCCAGATCCCAGCCCCTGGAGGCTTCTGAAATCTTCACAGAGATGCAGTGGTGTGGGTGCCTTTCTCTGACAGACATCTTAACTCTGAGCCTGAGGAGGTCACCGTGCCATGTGGGAGCTGTGCAAGCTTTCTCCTCTCTCACTCCCTGCCTGACGCTGTCCCAAAAGCCCGTGTTCTGCAGTGTGCTGAGGTGTGCTGGCCCTGCTCTGCTTTGGGATGGGGGGTAGAGCACCCACACGGTGGGCACCTGGCTCTGCTACAGCAGAAATCTGCTCCTCTGGCACAAGACCAAAGAAGGGGGGTGTTGCATGTCCTGCCCCCGTACATCTGCATGTGTGGAGATAAGGAGCTGGGAGGAGAGCTGCCCCGCATCCCACAGCGCCTGAGGTTGTCACTTCCAGCTATTTTAGGAGATCTTTTTAGGGAATTTAGCAGATCAAATTCCCTTTAAATTGTAGAATAAAAAAATAAATAAGTAAGAAAAGGCTCAGAGGTGACCAAATGCAGTCCGATAGCAGCCTAGTGGTGCTGGTGTTGGGTGTTACCACTCACTGATAAATACATTCTCACCCCAATATTTGCTAGCAAACTCGCTTGACAGATCCCACATGGAACTTCGATTTTCATGAGAACATTTATTTGTTTGTTTATTTATTTGTTTGTGTTTGGCTCCGTGCTCCAGAAAACACTTTCACCTGGTCACATGCAAAATACATTTATCCCATTTCCTTAAAACAAATGAAATAACCTCTCTTCTCCATCTGGCCTCTTTCTGAGCTCCTTTCTAGCCTGGTCTGCTTCTCTACTCCTCGCAATATGGAACATGACAGGGTATTTTCAATGCTATTTTTGTCCGTTGTGTCATAGCTTATATTTAAAATAGCATTTAAATCTGCCAAGTAGTGCAGTGTTTTAAACTGCTGTCAGACTGAATTTCTCCTCCTACATACTGCATATTTCAGATATGGCTTCAAGACAGCTGAGGGGAGCTTGGAAGGAGGAGGGAAGTGGGGGTGGTTGGGGATCCAATTGTCTGCAGGTGTGAGGACAGCCAGAGGGAGGGCAGAGCAAACAGAGGTGCTGAGCACAGGGGCAGAGGGGGGCACAGAGCCGTGGTTAGTGCCCAGGGAGGACCCATTCCTTATTCCCCTTCCTTATATCTGTTGAGGTCTGTAAATGCATACACGGGGAAGGGCATGCAGCTTGTGGGGAGCCCCATGGATGGGCACAGGCATCACTACCAGCAGCCCCCCACTGGAGATGGGGGGTGCTCCCCATAACGGGGGAGGGATCTGAGCATCCTTTCAGCATGCAAAAGCTGCTGGTCTGTGCCATTTCTCTCAGAGGGGGCTCTGAGATGGCTGGATGTGGTGGACGGCAGCTCTGGCCCTCGTGAGGCAGCTTGACAGGAGCTAAATCTTGGTTTCATCCTTCACAAAACGTCTTCAGCACCGTTTAAATCACACTTATCCCTGGAATCTGCACAGTGCCCGATATTTGCTATAAACACCTGCCTGGTGCCCTGGGTTGAACCTGAACTGCTCCAGAAATGTTTTTTTTCTCCTTCATTGGCTTTTGCTTCAAATGTATAAACTTCAGGCCAACATTCTGGGTGCCAGAGTGATCCTGCATGCTGATACCTAGTAAAGCAAGAGGGGGTTCATGGAAGTGGAGCATCTCTGGTCCAAGCCTTATCCCATAGCAGAAAATCCCAGTATCTCATCTTCCACATCTCGTCTTTGGGTGTGTGGACCAGGAGCCTCGTGCTCAGCAGGTGCAGGGATCTTCTCACTACATCACCTTCCCCAGCACCGGGGAAGATGTCAGATGGTGCTTCGGGGGCCTCCAGCTCTCCCGCATGATTTGAGGTTTTTCCCCATGCTCATGCTCATTTCTCTCTCCAGCACGATGCCCAAAGTCCTGCAGATCCTCTCCTGGGACACACATGTCTGCTGCCGATATCTCCTACCCATCCTCTTCTGTCAACACCGCCTGAGGAAGGGAGAATTTCATTTTTAGCAGCGTGCCCTCTGTGTCAATAGCCCTCCCCATCCCTGCTCCGCAGCACAATCACCTCCTTGCCCACCTCCCTCCCTGCTTCTCCTCCGTGGGGACTTTACCACGCTCTCCCCTTCGCAGAGGTGGCCCTTCCCCTGGAAGCGACCCTTCCCCAATCTTCTCTTTGTCACAGGGGCTGCCTGGTGATGGATCTCTCCCGGCGGGGATGCCGGAGGCCGGGGCAGCCCCATTTAGATTCCACAACAGCTCCTGCCCTGCGCGAGGTGGCTGGGAAACGCCGGGAGCCGTGACAGGCAGACAAAGAGCCTCCCGTGGCCGCCCCCCCCGGCTCCGAGAGGCAGCGCTGTCCCCCCCCCCCCCCCCCCCCCCCCCCCCCGGCTCCCGGTCCCTCCGCTCCCGGTCCCGCTGCCCCGACGCCGGGTGGCACCGCGCGGGGCTCAGCTCCGTCCCCGTCCCCGCAGCCGCTCCCCTACGGAGCGCTCCCCGAGTGGAACCGCACTCAGACCGTCCCCCATCCCCGGTTCCGGCCCCGTGTCCCCTTGCCAGGGCCCCGGTGGCTGCAGTAATGCGTTTTGCCACAGGGTGCCACTATGGCAAAGCTGGAAGTGGCCCCGTTGTGTAAGCGCTACCTGGCGCTGGGCTTCGTGCTGCTCCCCCCGAATCTCACAGCCTGAGGGCACGCAGGACACCCCGGGGCTCGGCCCGAGGGAATGGCATAGGGAGGGTGATGCAGTCTCTCCATGGTGTCCTGACATAGGGACAGTGAGACTCCATCTCATCCAGTCCCAGCGGGGGCAGAAATCCCAACGGCTCTGGGCTGTGAGTGAGGGGAGATGCTGCCTCACCCACCAGGTGCCCACCTGCATGGGTGCAGGGTGCCCACTCCGCTCCCATCACTCCCACAAAGGGGCTCAGCTGAGGGACGGGGTGCGAGCGAGGGCCTGGTGGGGTTGTGCATGGAGCCTTGGGCTGGCACCAGCCCTTCCCTGAGCTTAGAGCCTTCCTGCTGGAAAGGGGATGCTGCAACCAGGGCTCCCATTCCACCCATCCCACTCATCCTATCCCATCCCATCCCACCCATCCCATCTCACTCCATCCCATTCCACCCCATCCCATCCTATCCCTTCTCATCCCAAAGCAATGACATTGCACCATGCCCGGAGTGCTTCATCCTGTACATCAGCCGAGGCACGGCCCTGCAGAGCCCAACACCTCACCCGTGTATGTGCATGGCTGGGATGGTGAGAGGCCACAAATACGGGATTTTGGAGAGTGAAAAGTGCTCTCTGCAAATGGCAGGAGGTGGGATCCTGCGCTGCATCCGCCGCAGGCAGAGAGAGAGAAGATTCTCTTCTTCCCTTGCTAATAAAGTCTGGCTGAAATGACACAGTATAATCAGTGTTTACCTGGGAGTTTACATACGGTTTGTTGTAATTATAGTTTCAATTCCTGCTTTTGCATTTTTTTTTTTTTCAAACATCTATTTTTCAATCAGTAAAAGTAAATACTATTTTCAGCCCGATGTAATTCTTCCACTCCCGTGGCCACAAACACAGCGAGCGGAGCGATTCCATTTGCGCGCTGTGCAATTGAGCAGAGAGAGGAGCCCGCCGGCAGCACGGCCCCAGGAGCGGGGCCACGGGGCCGAGCCCTGCTGCCAGCCCCACTGCCAGCACCAGTCAGACCAGCACCAGGCCCAGGCACGGCTTCCCATCACCTCTGCATCTCACCCAGGCACCGGGGAAGGGCTGAGAGCCGTTAAGACGCAGCGTCATTTATTTCTGGCTGGCAAAGCTTTGTTCCAACGCCAGGACTGAGTTGGCACTAAAAGCATTGCCATCTCCCCTTCATTTATTTTTTTCCCCCCCCTGTTTTTTACGGGTGTGATTTATACAAATACAGGATGTCAGGTCCCTTCTTCCCCCAACTATTGTAGCTGACGGCAGGCATGCGGCCCCCTCAGGGTCCTCCTCACCCATCCATCAGCATCAGGAGCAAATGTGGAAATCACTGCATCCCCCTAGCCAATACTGGGCACCTCTATGGAGGTGGATGTTTATAGGTGTATTTGTTGATGTGGTGTCCCCAGATCCTTTCAAAATAAGAACAATAATAATAATAATAGAATCATGGAATTGCTCAGGTTGGAAAAGACCTTAAAGATCATCAAGTTCAACCACAACCTGCCTATACGACCGTAATAGTAGCAGGGAGGTGAGGAGGAACCAGGCATTGTTGGGATGAATGCCTGCAACGTCGTGTGGAGCGTCGCTGCCTTTGCCACTCTGCTTTAACATGAGCATTTCATCCCCAAATGAGGCACCATCTGGACACGGTGCCAAGCCACAGCACAGTGCAGGTGGGTCAGGGCAGCACAGTGCAGAAGGACACCTTCCCAGCCCAGGGCTACCCAGGCCCCCCTCCACAATCCTCATTTTGGGGTAAAAAAGGAGACGCAGATGCATCTTGCATCCTTGGCCTCCGCTCTCGGGTAAAAGATCTTCTCACTCCTCCAGCACCCAAAAAGGGGTTACAGGAAAACGCATTATTTCTCCCACTGTTTAAAAGCCACCTCGCTTTCCTTTAGAAACAATTTCAGGGCAGAGCCGGCCCGCACCCATCGCCATCACACCATGTCCCCAGCCGTGTCCCTGGCAGCCGCATCCCCGTCCCCACACTGTGCTGCGGCAGCTGCACGGCAGCTTTGAAGTTCGCAGTGCCGGCAGACGTGGTGGATCCCGGGGCGCTGTGCCCCGCCGTGCCCGCCTTCAGCCACCGCGTCCCTGTCAGTCTGTTTCCCTGTTTGGCCGGCGCGGAAGGACGCAGGGGAGTGTTGTGAGTTGAGATCTTTCTCTCTCCCACCGCTGCACTGCGATGAGCAGAAATTATTTTAAATTATTCGTCTGTTTTAATTAAAAAATATATATCCTTTTCCTTGCTGCTACAAAAGCAAAAGCTTTTCTCACTGCTTCCCAACCCTGCGTGCATGCTGCCTGTATATTCTTAGTAAATCATTCTTAGTGAATTTCCTCCAAGCTTACCGCATTCAACCTTTTCCCCCCAAATTAAGAATTATCTGTTTTAAGCCATCACCCAAAATATTTATCGCTCAGAACAAAGGGATCGGGATCTTCTCTGCGGTTTGATTTCAGTTCTCCCTTTCAGGCTTTTATCTTTTCAATCCAAATTTCAGTGACAATAATCAGGTTTTGATTGACGTAAAAATTATTTATTGTCACGTTGTGGCTGTTTAATAAATTGTGCCTGATTTTTTTTTTTTTTTTTTTTTTTTTTTTTGCCTTCTAAATGCTGTATCTTCGCTACCTTGTTGCTTGATCCACAGGAAGGAGTCAGTGCTGAAGGCATCAATGCGCTGAGCCCAGACAGCTGCACAAACGCCTTTATACGCGATGGCCCCGACAGCAGAGACACACAGCTCCACCTTGCCACTAATTCATACACATTTTTAAATACCCCCGTTCTACCAAATTTAGATTTTATAATGGCAAAATATGCTTCTGCATGCAAAAGGGAGAAGGTTTTAATCTCCATTCAGACGCAGAACAATTCATTGGTCGGAAGCGTCTATTTTAAATCAGGGAAACAATTCAGAACCGCTTGTATATGATCCAGATCCAGATCTGGGAGTGAGTTCATCCCAAAAAGAAAGAAATAAATAAAATAAAACAAAGCCCCGAGACATTCATTTCAACTGCTATTAAAATCTGGGTCGCGTAGCAAATTATTTTTTTTTATTATTAATTTCTATAAATTACTGAAAGTTAAAAGAAGCATCAGCCCATTTTACTGGGGGAAAAAAAAATAGAAGGAAAAAAAGAGAGATTTTTTTTTTTTAAGCATGGAGAATTGTACCCTTTTTAGAATAAACCAAAAGCAGCAGAGCCGCGCTCTGCACCTTTGCGGGAATATTTTCCCCAGCAGAAATACAGCAGCAGAGCTTTGGGGCGCACAGGCTCCTTTTGTCGGAGTGTCCCCATGGATTTGCCCCCATCTGAGATGGGGAGCCCCATCCCGCCCCAGAGCACAGACAGGGCATGCCAGGAGGTGCCCACAGCGGGGATTTGGGGCACGGCCGTTCCCAGGGACGTGGACCCGAGTGGGACAATGGAAACGGCGCTTCCCACCTCAGTCCCCTCCTCGAGCATCACCGCCGAGCATCGGGCGGCCGCAGCCGCGTTTGTTTACGGGCTGAATTTGTATTAAAACGGTTCATTATTTCCCTGACTGGCAGGTTTCCAGCGTCCGTGCTAGTTAATAATTGCAGCCAATTAAACGTTCGCAAAATATGCATTGCGGGAGTGCGGGGGGGGGGGGGGGGGGGGGGCACGAGGAGAATTTCTTGCCAGCCCATGCCTGGTGCGGTGACACCACGGGGGTGGCATGGCTGCGGCACATGGCACGGGGACAGCAGCGGGGTGGGATGGGGCGACGTTTGCAGCGGGTGCCTCACCCAAAGCCCTGCGCCTTCTGCCTGGGGTCGGACGGGCATCGCCCTGCTGCGTGCGCCCCGATCCCTGCTTTGTTCCCTTCCCCTTCATTCTCTTCCATCACTTCGACGCGTTCAGGCCCTGCCTGGCAGCACGTCCCATGCATCACCCGCTGAAAAAGCATTTCTCACTGGACCCGGATGCCAGATCCCATCCAACCTGGGCTGAAGCCACTCAGCTCGTTGCACGTGTGACCTCGGGTGCCTTCAGCGAGCAGCGAGGCCGGGAGCCCCGTTTATCTGTAAGGCAACTTGAAAAGCAGCCAAAGGGAAGGAAGAAAGGAGCGTTCTGCCATCCACATTTGCACCGTTCTTTGAAGCTGCCGAAATGCGGGGTTTTTGGTGGGGGGGCTCCGAAACCACCCCGAGAGCATGGGGAGGGCGGCCGGGGGGGAACAGCGCCTTTCAGCAAGGCAAATAATCACAGCCTAGGTTAGGGCTTGTGTCGGGAGAATAATTGTGCTTCTAAAGGCCCTGATATGATGAGCAGCACCGCTTTGAAATAGAAATAAATACATAAATAAATCAGGGATCTTGGACTGATTAAGGCAATTGCTTCCCTTGCTTTTGCAACCCCTTTGGGTCCCGGTTCCCAGAGCCAATTACATATTTAAAAAGTTTCCCTCTGAAAAAAAAAAAAAGGGCTGCAACTCTAAAATAAAGTTTCTTTGTGGTTGCCTAATGAAGAGCGAGGGCTGGGGCGGTTTACAGATTGTTAATTGGGTTTAAATGGCTCCGGCTCAGAGCATCTTTAGGACCCCTGTCACACTGTGCACATGGGCACCGTGCTCCTCCTGCAGGGCCATGGCACAGGGACAGGGCCAGCACAGACAGCCCGCTTCCAGCACATGAAAGTTCAGGACATGGATCTGCTCTGGTGTGCGTTCAAAGTGTTTTAGTTGGTCTAAAAATTCGATAAAGCGTTTTAAATGTTCCGTTCCTGTGTTTTCCCATTCCCTGTAATTCTGGTGTTTTTAACCCAGCCGTGCCTGCTGCAAATACCTGTGAGCAGGAGCATGGCAGACAGCTACCTTACACCGCCTTTCTAAGCTAAAAATCCCCGGGTACGTGACCATGCACTTCTACACGTGGTATACAAGCATCCCATAAGTATCTGTGGCACGTAAGTGTTCCCTCAGAGGAACGGATGTAACTGGGGCAGAGGAGCCGTGGAAGCACTGAGGATCCTCAGCCACTGCTTTTGCAGAAACATTCCTCATTTCTCCAGCTGCTTTTTCTCCTTGTATTGCCAAGGGCTCCCTGATTGAGAGATTGGCTTTGCCACTCTCTCCCCTTTCTGTCCCCTGCTATGGCACACTGCAAAAACAGTCCCAGAACAGCCAGGGGTTGAGTTGAGAAACAGGTTGAGCATGGGGACCTTTCCCTGGAAACATCACAGATCAAAATGGGATCTCAGCAGTAGGCTGTATGGAGAAACACAGCTTTTCTCTTAGATCTGCCTCTTCCATTGTCTTCACTCCATAAATGTGCATTATTATATCAGGTTGGGTTTGGGAGGTGAAGAAATGCCAATGGTTATTGATATTTTCCAGAGTTGCTTCCCAACCTGAGAGTATTCCTGGGCTCAGATGCACTGTGTGTGTCATCACCAATGAACAATTTGGAGCTTTAATTAAAAAATAAAAAAAATAGCATAGTGTTTGTTCTACTATATAAGGTCTTATCCCTGGCTGCCTGTGCGTGGTTGCATGTGTGCATGTGTGGGCCTGGTGTGTGCACAGTGATGCAATGAGATGAACACCCAAATCTGGAGCCCCTGGGGAGAACAAGCTGCTCGCTTTGGGTGGTTTGGTTTTGTGTCATGGGTGCATGGTCTGAACCAGCACATCCCAGTTCCTAAAACTGTGTACAGGCCAAGTGCAGCAGTGCTGTAGGTGCGGTGTGTGGCTGTATGTTAGGTGTGTGAGGATGATGGATAAATCTGGGGTCTCTCTGGTAGCACTTTGCTGGTGATTGCTGATGGCCTCTGCCCAGCTCTCCTGGTTTTATAAAAGGCTCTGGAATAATGCTGGGAATAGCAGTGTGTGGGAAGGAGGAGGAAGGTTCTAGCTGCATGGGGTCTTCCATCTCCAGCTCTGTTTCTATGGATATCTGAAGGGAGTTTATATTTATCCCTCCTGTTTGAGCCATTTGTGCAACTTTGGAGGAGGAGGAGGAGGAGGCGGAGGAGGCAAAGAGGAGGCAGCGACGGCCCCCCACTGCCAGGTGCAGACAGAGCATCACCCCAGGCACCACTCTCCCTCCCACTGCTGCCCCACTAAGGGCCGAATTTGTAGAGAGAACGGCATCCCCCATCCATCACCTCATCCCCTGCTGTCAGGAGAGGAGCTGGCATGGACCTGCACTGGGGCACCAGGGCTGTGGGAGCCTCAGCCCAGCCCTTGCGCACCAGCTCCCGGAGCACCGCCGCCATGGCTCCATCATTAATTGATCAATCACGGGATGACAGTTAATTAAGTAGAAAATAAAGCTGCTCTGCCCAGCCTGGCATTAAGATTTCTGGATTACAAGTTGGGGGGGAGGGGAGGGGGCATAGAGAAAAGAACACAGCTGGGAGAGCAGAGCCATGGAGGTGGCTGGGGGTGGCACTGCCACCAGGAGCCGTCCCTGGCGCTACCCGTGCCCACGGTGCGAGGGAAGCTCTGCGAGGTGGTGGTGATGGCTGTCCCGTGGGTGAGGAAAGACAGACAGACAGAAAGCACGTGTCCCTGTCCCCATCGCTTCATGTGCCAGGGATTGTCTCGATATGAAAAATTATGGTTTTTGTTAAAAACTATTACTAATGAGGCGTCTTTCCTGCCCTTAATTGTTGCCAAGGCGATGACCCCAGCCAGCCATCTTTAATTAACTTAGACTAGATCTCCTGAAATGAGTTCCTCGGGTAAATTGCTCACCACAGCTTTCAGGCACGGAGCCGTGCTTGCCGAACCCACCACGCCAGCACACCCAACGTCCCCGACAGCACGGGACAACGTCCCCTGCCCGCTCCCTACCACCCAGCCCCGTGTCGGGCAACCCAGAGCAATGGGAACTCTAAGCAATGGGGAAGGAGCGTCGGGTGCCATGGCAGGGAATGGGATGGAGGAGGTTTTCTCCATCAGATGGGAACTCGTACTGGTTCTTGCTCCTCCCGGTGTGCTGGCACCTCTCCCAGCGAGCGGGGAGAAAATCACATTTCCTGCCTGACAGATAACGCCGGTCAAGAGAATGCCAGGACAATTCCTGAAAATGCCATAATTGTTTTAATCTGATCGCGGATAAAAGATAATGATGCTAACAATATTTAAACGTAATTATAGTTTCCTGCGGCTGTTGGTCTCTCTGAATACTCTCCACTCAAGTGGCTTTGTTTACGAGCGGTTTCAATACCACTGGGCCTATTGCTGTGGGTGCTATTTTCTCTTCTGACGCCTTTACACCTGCACCTCCATCCGGGGGGGGGGGGGGGGGGGGGAAGGGTGGATGCTGGCCAAGGGCTCTGTGCTCAGAGCTCAGCATCTCCCCCTGGACTGCGATGCTGCCTTGAAATCGGGGCTGTGAGCTCATGGCTTGTACCCTATTGGGACCCGGATCTGGGAGAGACATAGAGAGAGTAAATCCCCCCATAGGTCATCTCATACTGTGGTCCCCAAGATGCATTCTTGGATGCAACATTGGGATGGGGGCAGTGGCAGCAAGGAAAGCACTGGTAATTCCAGTCGCTGCCCCAAATGTGTGGGGCGCAGCTCTCACACACCCCATTGATTCCCAAACAACTCAGCACCCATCGGGGGGGGATGTAGATGAAAATCCAAAGGAGCATCAACAGAGCACCCCCAGCACAGGTGTAAACAAAGAGATTTTCAAGAGCACTTTGCCAATGGCAAACAGAAGCTCCAGTGGTGGACAAGCAGGCAGGGCTGGGTGGAGGAAATCAGATGGATTCCCTGTGCTGGCAATCGTCAACAGGATCCTAGTGAAATACCCCACCGAGGAGCTTTCTAACGGGAGCTGGGTGCACTCACGGGCTGGATAGTGGTCGGAAAGGTTGTAAAACTGCTCATGTCGAAATAAATAGCGACAAAAGATGAGATTTACACCAGAGTTTTAGGAGGGCTTAAATATGAAATGGGTATTTCAGGAGCTGAAGTTTGCCTCCCGCGTGAATCGGTCTTTGTAAATGGGAATGGAGGATCGCCAACTGCCGAAAAAGGGCTCTATGGGGGGTCCAGAAAATCACAACATCCCGAGTTTAATGGGGAAAACAGATAGAAATTGTAACAAAGAACGAGTAGAAACAGCAATAAACCTGATTGTTTGGTAAATAAGACCAGTCCTGTCGCTGCAAACTGAGGTTTGAAAAGCAGCTCAGGAATGAATAACCGGGTAAAAGTTAGGAGACAAAGTGGCGTAACAAAACCTGGGGCTCCTGTGGCGGAGCTCCGCAGTGCTTGGGGAGCTTGGGAGGGGCTGGGAAAGGGACGAGCAGCCCAGTGACAGCGTCCAGCGCTGGCACAACGTGGCACTGTGCAGAGGGGCGTAGGAAGGTCTTCCTGTGCCAGAAAAAGGATCTCCCTGTGCCAATGAACTCAGCCTTAAAATGAGAGGGGGATTCGATGTTGAGCACGGGCAGAAAAAACAATCCTATTGCCTGCCCAGCAATGGAACAGCCACAACAGTGCCATAAACTGGGACTTCTCAGCCTGCAAAAAAAAGTGGCTGAAGAGGGTAAGAGAGTGGATGGTGCAAGCATGAATGGAGGGAGAAGGTGAATGGGCACTTGTTATTCACTGCTTGGCTCAGCGGCAGAGGGCATGGATGCACCGCTGCATGCCCAGCACGGGGAGAAGCATTCAGCTAGGGATGTGAGGACAGAACGTTCAGGGAGGTTGGGAAAATATTTGAGAAATGAAGAGCAGAGAGATGCCTGGCTGCTGGAAGGGAGCTGGCTGGAGGTTCTGCTCTGTGATGGCAGCAGGAGCGGACATTGCTCTGTGCCACCATCCTGTGCCCTGGGACGCATCTGGGGAGAAAGTGGCTCATCCTGGAGCTGCCACGGGGTTGGGGTCCTCTGCTCGGCCCCAAACCGCGGCTGCACCTCGGGATCTAATTCCTAAAGCACCAGGCGATACCGACTCTCCCCTCCCACAGTACGCTTCCCAGAAGGGCGCTTTGCAGGGGAACACTCACACCTCTGTTACAAACCTGCGAATCGCAGCTCGTCCACCTCGCTCGCTCACTAAGGACCGACCCGCGTGCGTGGGCTTAGCGAGGGAAGCCTTGCCTTGCCCTGCCCGGCCCCGCAGCTCCCGGCCCCGCCGATGGCCCCGCGGCCGCGGACACGCGTGGCAGGCACGGCGCGGCCCCGACGGGGCGTACTGACATCTGTAACCAACACGCCGGCTTCGGCAAAGGCAGGGCTGCCCGGCCAGGCGGAAAATTAACACTGACATTGAGTTTAATTAAACAAAACAACCGGGCTGCGAGTTGGAAGAGAATTGGCAGCAGCTGGAGGAGCCGGGATGGGCGCGGTTCAGGAGCGACCCCCGCCGTAACCACACCGGGACGGGCCCGGCCTCGGTCTGCCGGGACCACGCGGACGCTGCCGTTTAGGGACGGGTAAAAGGAGTTCTTTCCCTCGTTTTGCAAGTATTTCTCACAAAAACACACGAAGCGAGCTAAATAACGGCAGGCCGCGCGTGTCCGTGCCCCCGCATAGGGCTGCGCGGCGGGCCGGGATGCAGGGGGGAGACGAGGGATGCTGCGGGGGGCAGATTTCGTTGAAGGGTTCGAAAAGACGCAGCGAACCTCAACGCCGGGAGATACCGACGGCCACGGGCAGCCCCGAAAGGGACACAAGAAAGGGCCGGGGCTGGGCAGAGAGAGCCCGGGAAGAGCCGCAGCCAGAGGGGAAGAGGCAGAGCATTTCCCGCAGAGCCTCACAGCCGCGCACAAGTGACACCAGTATCGCTACTGGTGCTCGCGCTTCTCCTGCCTCGGAGCCGGGGAAGCGGGCAGCGGGGAAAGACCAGCCCGGCTGCACCGCACGGGAAGCGCTCGGCTCCGAAACCCTGTGAAGGAAAGAGAAGCAGGGCTGGAAATAGCGCGCACCGCGGGCGCAAGGCGAGGCGGAGGCAGCCCCGCACAGCCGGGCAGCTGCAGCTCAGTTATCCCGTTTTTGGGGCCGGGAGGTTTCCCTTCTCCTTGCCGCTTCTGTCTCCACCGCCTCCAAGCCTCTCCTCTCTCAGGGGTTCCCTCCAGCCTCCAGTCCCCGATTTTGCTCAGCTCCTGTGCTCAGCATCCTCCTTCTCTCCTCCTCCGTGTACAGTCCGTACCTCGGGGGCTCTTCATCTGGTCATTTTCTTTCCTTTTTTTTTTTTTTTTCCTCCTTTTTTTTTTCCTCCTTTTTTTGGGAGGTGGGGGGGGGGGGAGGGGGGGGGGGGCGTGAAATGTCGGCTTTGAAGGATATTTGTAATAACATAACCAGCAAAATGAATGTCATATTTTTGCTCCAATGAATTGGATTTCCTGAAATATTGTCTCCGTAATGATGCCTTTAGGCTCCTCTGGATTAGATAACTCTCCAACCACATCAAGAAGGCTAATTATCCCAAAGCCACTTTCCCCGCATTTTCACATCTATTTTATATACGTATATATATGTGATATTTTTTTTCCCCCGAAACCTCCAGAGCTGCGTGGGGACACAAAGCAGGTGGGGAAGGAAGGGCTGCACCCGTCATCCCAGCGTCCTCCCCGTCAGGGCAGGCAGAGCCGTGCGCCCCGTCGGGGCAGATATTCCCTCCCTCCCCCCACCTATTCGATCCGGACCGGGGTAAATCACTTTGGGACCGACCCCCCCCCCCCCCCCCGCGGCGGGGAGCCCCGTCGAACAATCGTGATGCCACAAAGCAGAGCCAATCGGGAGGGTCTGGGAGCACGTCGTCAGCCCGAGGTGACCAATAAGATCCGAGCAGCGCTGGTGCGATCCCTTCGACGGGGCGGCCGGGGATCTGCGGGATGGGGACGGGGCGGCAGCACGGAGCCGGGGGGGCGTGGGGGGGGGGAAGGGGGGGGGGAGGGTGCCCGGTGCGTTTGGGCTGTGATGGCCACGAGGTGCTGTGGGGACGGGGCTCTGTGACCGCACCGAGGGTTCCATGGGAGCCCCCGATGGTTGGACAATGGGACACGGGACAGCACGGAGCAGGACGCACCGGGCGCTGCTGCTTTCCCAGCTTCTCGCTTGGGACGGGAGTTTGTCCTTCGGGATTATTCATCTCCTGCAAGTTTTTTGTTAGGCGGTCCTGAAAGGCCTCAAAGGCTGGGAATACCATTCTAATTACAGGGAAGCACAGCTTATTTAGAAGATAAAAAGAGACTTGTAGTCTCATAACAGCTTCTTATATCCGTCAAATAAGGATCTCTAATGACGGGGTGAGAGCCGGTGAATGCCTAAAACAAACTAAAAAAAGGAACGAAAATAAAGCAGCCAGGGGCTTAAGATATATTAAATTACCCTGATTAGGAATTTAGGCCGTGGCTCGAGTCTGCTGGAGAGGCTGACGGGGAGGGGGGGGGGAGGACGGAAAGTGCTGCTATTCATTTCTGGGGAGAGGGGTCAGTAGGTCGGAGGAGTTCACAGGGCCTGGCTCTATTCTTATGCTAACAGAGAATACAAGCGCTGGCCTGGAAAATAGAAATGAATTTGCAATAATCCGAGCCCCTCTGTTTGCAAGGCGAGCGGCTCTATAGCTAATTGCAGCCCGGCCTCCCCCGCCTCGCTGCGGACAGTTGTAACGATGCATGGGAGATTAGAGCCCGAGGGGGCTTTTTTTTTTTTTTTTTTTAAGCTGTCTCTACCCCCCCTCCCCTCCCGCTCCCCGACGGTGAAATATTCCGGGGCAGACACCCGTGTTTGGGCTGGCGCACTCGCAGGGAGTGGGGCCAACCAACTTCTTGAACTTCCCCGGAGCCGGCGGGGCTGCGGTGATGCGCACGGAACGAACCGCGGGGCAGCGCCGTGTGGCAGGGGGGAGCTGGGGGGGCGGTCGGGCCGACTCTGCGCGGCCCCGGGGCGGGGGGCTGCGGGGAAGGTCCCAAAGAGCGGGGAACGCATTGAGTCGCCGGTGACAAGCAGTAAATCGGGGAAGAATAGCGCATGGAAACGCGCCGTCGGGGCAGCGCTACAGCTGCCGCCCCGTCTCCCCGCCGGTAGAGCCGGCGGCTCCCCCGGTGAACGCGGCGCAGAGGTGCCCGGCTCCGTCCCGACGGGTACCGCCCGCGTCCGCCCCGTCGGAGCTCCGGGCCCGGCCGAGCGGCCGCTTTCAGGACCCTGGACAGGAGGGGGCGGGCGGGGCCGTCCGTCGGGGCGCGGCTCCGCGGGGCTCCGTGGTTCCCGGGCGCGTCCCGCCGCTGCTCGCCGTGCTGCCGCGCTCCGCTCCTTTCCCCTTTCCCGACGGGATGCCCCCGCCGAGCTGCGGGACGCGCTGCGGGCGCCGGAGCCCAGCTCAGAGCAGGGTGAATTCGCCTGAGAGGGGGAAAGGTTTATAGGGGACGGAAAGGCAGCTGGGATCACCCCCGCCCTATCGGGTGCCGGGACGCGCGGCTGCCGGGGAGAGAAGAGCAACCCGGCCCTGCCCCGTGCCAACGCCCCGCCGGGCCCCGACGGCGGAACGGGACGGCAAAGCCTCGGGCTCGCCCTGCCCGGCCCCAGCCGCAGAGAACCGACGCAGATACGGCCCCCGTTCGTTAACCGGCGCTGGCCCCAAAGGCGGAGCGGGGGATGCGCTGGGTGCGTTCCGTGCCCAGCACCGCTGTGTGTGCGCCCGGAAGCAGCGCCGGACCCGCACACGGCAACGGTTCCGTAGAGCCGGGTCACGTCCCGCACCTCCACCCACGGCACTAATAAACTTTGTTCTGCCCTCCCCCGAGCCCGGCTCTGTCCGTGCGGCGCCGCTCCCGTCTTTCTCCCGGAAAAATCGGGCACGGGGAGTAATCGTCAGCGTAAAAATAAACAAAACCGAAGGGACGGAGAAGGGGTGACCGGGGCGGAGCCGCCCCTCACGTCTCCGGGAATCGCCCTTTTCGACCCCGCGTTGGTTACCGAATTGTCTCGCTCGGAAGCGAAATTAAGAAAGATGAATCCCGTTAAGTGGTGTCCGCCGGACACGTCCAGCCCCGCTCGGCATTGTCCTCCCACAGAGCTTCTCCCGCAAGCTTCGCCTAATGCATAGCTAGCCAGAAATATATACACATATATTTGTCGCTTTAAAAGAGAAATTCTGGCTGTTAGCTGGGGGTTATTCCACAGGGCTGCCTAAACTTAAGAAAATTAGATTTCGTGTACATTAAAAAAATATTATTATAATAATAAACCCACAAACAAAACGGTGTTTCTAAGTTCGGATTGTATATCGAGTCGCTGAGAAAAGAGGCGGCATTATTTGTGACAATAATCTATTAACTCTATTTGGGAGGAATTTTCAGCAGGAAGAATTCGCTCCGGCGCTGCTCCCCGTTCTCCCGAGGAAACACGGGGGGAGACGGGAGATGGATACACGTGAGACGTTACAAATTGTTTTGAAAAACCAATTGCTCGGCGATTTCCTCTGCCGTGCGGGGACGGAGGAGCGGTGCGGTCGCTCCACGCGAAGCCGTTTCAGCCCGGAGCCGCAGCGGAACCGCGGGGTTCTTTCCTTCGGAACGGCCGCAGCCGCGTTGAGCCCACGGGGAGCGGCTGCGGTGGGACGTGCGAGGAGATTAAGGGAAAAGGGATCATCCCGATAGAAATGAGCTCCGAATGGGGACGGTCCCGGGCTGCGAAGCGCTGCCCCGAGTCGGGCGAGGAACGGGTGCTTCTCGCTTCCCGCTGGGTTCCCCCATAGAGGCGCGGGATTTGGGGGAGAAGCGCGGAGGGTACCTTTGGCATCCACCTTTCTCGGGTTGGATTCGCCCCCCGATGATTTTCCCTCGCCCCGCGGCCCTCTGAGGGCAAGAAGCTGCGAGCTGATCCCACTTCAACGAAAACCCGCGGGGTTGTGCGCAGGGCATCGCGCAGCCGCTCGCTCCCGCACCGCAGCCGGCCGAGAATGGGGTGCGGGGCCGGGGGGGCCCTCCGAGTGTATGGAAAGCGATACCCCCGCGGTGTGCGGGAACGGCCGCGTGTGCGGTGTTCTCGGTGCCCAAAGGGATGGATGCTCCGCAGGGGGGGCAACCGAGGGATGCGCCGCAGTGTTTGTACCCCGAGGTGCGTGTACCCGGAGAGCTGCACCCCGATGTCCCCCAGCTCCGGGGGATCCCAGAACCTTCTGCCTGGCCCTGCACACAGCCCGGGCCGCGCTCTGTCCGCATCTCTGCGGGTTCTTATTTCCTTTCCCAGTTCGATTTGGGGCTGCAGTGGGGCGGCGGTCGAATCGAGCTCCCCAGCCCCTCTGTTCCCGTGTACGGAGGGGAAATTGGGAAATAGCCCCAGAAAGGCGCTGCCTCAGCTCTGACACATCGTTCTGTTGCCTGTCTCTGTGCCACGCAGGGCCGCACCCGGCCGGGAAGGGGGCACGGAACGCGGGGTGCGGAGGGACCCGGGGAGGCCCAGCTGTGCCCGCATCGGGAGATAAGGGATGATCAGGGGACGAATCGGGGCCCGCAGGTGCCGCTGCCAGGAGCCTTCGGCAATGGCTGTTTGGGTGTTGCATTGCCACACGCTGCAGTGCGCACATACAGGCAGCCCCTCCCCCCCCCCAATCTGCCTGTATGCTAATGACATGCAAATCGCTTCATTTGCATGTTTATCTCTGTCAATGGGCGAGCGTGGCGGCCGAGGGAATACATTTCCCACCGTGGCACCGAGCTACCCCCAACCCCGAGCCCCACCGAGGGCAGAGCGCGGCGCCGGGTCCCCCCCCACCCGACCCTGGCACGACGGCAGAGCAATGCCACAAAATGGCTGCCGGGAAGGGGGGCCGGGGGGCGCCCACCTCTGCCCCCCGACATCCCCCGGGCCCCCTCCCCTCAAACCTAGCGCCGGATTTTGTGCTGAAGCAGCCAATCAGGGGCGCGGCACCCTTCCCCCCTCCCGCCCTCCTTCATCCCTCCTTCCCCCTCCATCCCTCCATCCGTCCTTCCCCTCCTCCCCCCCGCCGGGGAAGGGCCGTTTCCATGAGCGGGGGATTTCTGATTTCCGACCGATCCTGTGGGGGTGGGGGAAGCCCCTTTCCATCTCCCCGAGGGGCGCCGACGCCGGCCCGGCCGCTGCTGCCCGGGCACTGCGGGACAGCTGCGGGTGCCCCGAGGGCGCGGGTGGGGCCCCGGAGGTGGTTTGTCCCCCTCGGCTTCGTCTGCTGAGGATCGGAGAGGGAAAAATAGCCGTGTGTGTGGACACGGGGGTGGGAACCTATTCCTATCCAGCAGCAGAGGGGGGAACGCATGGATGGGACGAAATTTGGAGTCACCTTTGCTCTTTCTTTCTTTCTTTCTTTCTTTCTTTCTTTCTTTCTTTCTTTCTTTCTTTCTTTCTTTCTTTCTTTCTTCCTTCCTTCCTTTCTTTCTTTCTCTCTCTCTCTCTCTTTCTCTCTCTTTCTTTCTTTCTTCCTTTCTTTCATATTTTTAATAGCTACAGGAAAAAAAAATACTAATAAAGCCTCGCCCCACCTTCCTTCAACCCCCCCCTCCCAAAGCAGGCGTGTCCACACCCCGATGTGCCACAATGCTGTGATTTTCAAACGTGCGCCCGTTCGGATTGCTGCGCTGTGATTTGGGAGGCGCCCAACGGGGAGCGATGAGGGTGGCTGCGCCCCGCGGCCCCCCAGAAACCCCCCAACCTCCCCCCGCAGCCCACCGGAGTACCGCGGCCGTGGGGAAAGGTGCGCGGGGTCCCCGCTGCCTGCACGGAAACGGGGCGATCCCGGTCCGGGCGTCAGAGGGGATGGGAATGGGGCACCCCGTCACGGGGGGGGCAGCCCCTAGGAGGGGACCGCGTCGGTCAGAGCGCAGCACAGAGCCGTGAGCCGAGCGCTACATCCCTAGAACACGGCACAGCGCTATTTACATGTTATGCTGTATTTTATGACACCGAATTGCTACGCGCCGTGATGCTGCGCTATGTGACATTCTACGAATCGCGCAGGGCCGCCCCGCCCCGAGGCTCCGCAGAAGGGCACCGCGGTGCTGTGCCTGAAGTGGGGCAGTGTCAGGGCACCCGGGACCCTCCCCCCCCACCTTCCCCACACCATATCCCGCAGCCTTTCAATTCCCTTATTTTTTCCCTTCTCCCAAATCCTGTCCCCTTTCCCTAAGTAAGGTATTTTCGTTCTTTCCTTCTATTTTCTCTGCTTTAATCGCGACAGGAAAGGCTCATTTCATCTCCTTCATCCAATTTTGCCTTCAAAAAAATTAAATTCAGCCGACAACCAAATCCGGAGGAAGGCACAACCGTGGCCCCGTGGCCCCCGACGGCGCACCACGCCCTGTGCCGTACTCCCCACGGGCACCCTGACAGCACCGGACGGCCCGAGGGGCTGTGCCACCCCGTCCCTCGGGCTGTAGGAACCCGGAGCCGGGGTTTGTCCCCACAGCCCCGCCGGGAGCTCGGTACCCTTCCTCCCCAACGGCAGCGGGCCCGGTGCCCCGACGGCTCCGGCTTGCAGGTGCGAGGCCGCCGGGGGTGCCTTCTCGCCGGGGTCCCCCCTGAGCCCAGCGGCCCGCTCTGAGGTGGGTGTTCCCCTCCCGAGGGGGCGGAGAGAGGCCGAGCACGGGAAGTTTGGGGAAGTCTCCGTGGCCTCCCGACCTTCCCCGCCAGGCAGCGCCAGGCAGCCCCGGGCCTGGGTGGGGGCACAACCTCCGTGCGATGTTTTATTCTCGGGGTCGGGTGGGGGTGCAGAAAGATAGCCCATAAACGTGCCCGTGCCAGCGCCCCATCACACCGGTAGGGTGGGGGTCCCTTACCTGAGCGCTGTCCCGGGGCAGCACAGCCTGGGGGCGGTTCCGGGAGGGCCGTGCGGATCCGGTTCGCTCCCGTGCGTCTCAGAGCAGGAAGTTCGCTCCGGCCGCGGCTGTACCCGATGGGCCGGGGCCATTGCGTGGAGCCGGGGGGGGGCTGCACCCGGGGAGAGCTGCGTTTATACAGGGAAAGAGGGGGAATTGGAGTGCTTATACCAAGAACCGGGGTTGTTAAGTTTGCAGGCAGACAGCTAAACGGTGCCAAGTGCGGGAAGGGGGGGGGGGGGGGTTGTAGGGGGAGGCTGGGGGGTGTGTAAGAAATAAAGAGCAATTGTCAGAGGCGAACAAAAGGCGGAGGATGGGAAGGAGCCGGGAATCCCGGGGCAGAGCCCCTCGGCGTGGACTTGAACTTGGGCTTTGACATCGTCTGCGAAGCGGAGAGTGGCTCTGCCCCGGCCGGGCCCCGGCCGACAGCTTCGGGTGGACATCGCCCCCTCTCAGACACCCCCCGGAGGGGTCCCCCTCGATTCAGGCTGAGCCGGGGGCACTCGGAGGGCTGAACGCTGCTCCCGGTGCGAGGGGGGCGGCGGGGGGATCCCGTCGGGGCGCCGCGCCCGGGGAGGGGCTGCCAGACGGCCGGGGGGGGCCGCCCGGTTCTCACAGTCTGCTCCCGAGCCTGGATTCTCTGCACGTCCCGGCCGGTCCCCCCTTTGCCGCTATTCAGCACTTAATTGAACATTAATGGCAGCTGGGGATGAGGTCATTGGAGCCGGCTTTTCTCACACATTTTTCATGCAAATCCGCTAAACTCTAAACAAATTTGAATAAAACCCCCTTTGTGCGGGCCCTCCATGGTGTTTTTCCACGGGCCGCTCCGCTTGTCTCCACACACTTCATCCGGGCCGGGGGGAGCCGCGCCGCAACGGGGGAACCGGCGGGGAAAAGGGGGATGCGGGGGGGGGGGGGTTGAGGCGGCTGCCGGGAGGGGCTGAGCCGTGCCCGCATCCCCTGCAGGCAAAGACGCCAAAAGCAGCCCCATCCTGCAGGCACAGCCTGGGCAATGGTGCACCGTGCCATCCCCTCCCTGTCCCTGTAGCACCGTTTTCTCCCCACGATATCCATTCGCGACCCTCCAGCACCGGTATCCCCACCAATATCCACCTGCAACGCCACTGCTCTCAGTGGTGCGAGCAGCACCACCCCCGCTCATCCCAGCACCCCAAATCCCCTCCAGCAGCATCAGCACTCGTTGCTACAGCGGGCAATCAGCCCCGCTGCTGCCCTGCAAGGTGCTTTTAGGATAACGGCACGCAGAGCCCCCGCTCCCCCCCGCTCAGCACAGCCCCATTAGCATCCCCGCACGCCCGGCCCCCTGCCCAGCCTTGAACTTGGCCATGCCGGGCTGCGCTCCTTCTGCCTGCCTGGGCGCACACAATGCGGGCCTTGACCCATTGTTTGCTTTTTTCGGGTTTCAGCTGGGAAAGCAGCCACCTCGCGCGTTCTGCCGAGAGCACGCCGGGAGCCGGGCACAATGGGGAACCCCGCTCTGCAAGCAGAAGGAGCTCCAAATCATTCCGGAGACATATTCATTATGCCCTTTCACAGGGGCTGTTTGCATTGGGTTTAACGGCGACTTCCCAGACGGGGCTCAGACCAAATAGAGATCGAGAGATCGTTGGCTGGGGCGCGGCGCTCGGCTCTGGGCCGCTCCCGTGCTCCCCATGATGCGCCTGCAGGCAGCTCCGTGCCCATCGCCTCCTGTTTCAGTACTGCACCACATCACACAGCTCGCTTTTGCAGAAAGGAGTGTTTATTTGCAACAGTGCATGGGGTGGGGTCGATTTTAATAGGGGAGAATTACAGTGAATTTTTCTTACAGTGCAATGGAACGCTGCCTGGAGCAGGCATGGTCAGCCCACGGTCAGTCCATCACACACACACACAGCGTAGGCCAAGCTCTGCTCCATGAGCAGAACCCCTAAACACGGCATCCATCCCGCTCAGACCTCTCTCCTGCTCCCACCAACATCCCTGCACCCAGCTGGGACAGCGCTCACACCTCTCTGCCCAGGGGTATTTGGGTCCTGGAGGTGATGTACAGGAGTTACATGGGATTTTTGCCAGGCTTCTCGTCCCCTGGCTCCCTCCCCACAGGTGCGAAGCAATGCAGAACCCCTCCATGTCCAGCAGCCAATGCTGCCTCTTGCTGGGGCCATGGCAGGTTGGGTCCCTTCTGGAGAATCCTGGAGACATCAGGCAGAGCGCAGCCAGGAAGGAGCTGTCAGGCTGGGGACATCCCTTCTCCTCTCGCTGGGATCTGGGAAGGAAAGGAAAAGCACACAGGATGCTCTCTCTTCATCAGCACTCAGAATCACAGAAGCTGAGAACAGAACTGGGAGCACAGATGGACTGTGGCCCCGACCCCATCCCCATTTCCACCTCACCACCCACTGCCATCCCGCCCTGTGTCACCTCACCCCTTCCCAACCCACGGAGCCGCGGCCCCACACTCCCCCTGCCCAACCGAGGGGCTGCCGCCTGTCCTTCCCCGTAGGCTTTGGGGCATGGGATTACTCTGCATGTCAGAGCCACTAAAGGAGCAGCCCTCTGATGTTTTAATCTTCACGTTAACTTTCCCTGCCCTCAGCGCCCTTGGCTGCCTGCAGAAAGTGATACCTATGAGGCACGGAGCTGCGGCCGAAGCTGTGACGCTGAGCCAAAGCGCCCTCGTCCCCTGCACAGCTCTCCCTGCAACTTTCACCCCACGCCCTATCGCAGGCCCTTCCCTCTTTGCCCTGAGTTTTCCTCCATTTTCTCTGCGTTATCCACAAGCACGGGTTCCTAGCATGGAGCCCAGCCCCATCCTTCGCCATCCTCCCTTTGCTTTGCTTATAAACTGCTGTGCTGGGAAGAGCAAAGACAAACACACTTCTAATTCTTCCCCGCGCTTGGATCTAGGGCGCAAAAAGCACCGTCAGCCAGCTCATTTATTCTTTTTAGTGCACCAAATCGTAATTTTATAAAATATTGCAAATTTTATAAAATATTTGCGAGCCCATTTTAAGAGATAAATCTTCGGCGTGGCTCTAATGAGGCGCCCTGGGAGCAGCGCCGTGCGTTCCGCTGTAGGTCGCAGCGCTGCGCTGCCGGGCTGCGGCTGCGTGAACCGCCGCCACTCTTTGAACTGTGCAAATACTCCTCACTCTGGGGTCCGGGCTGCCATTTCCATGAGTGGTTGTTTTTTTTTTTTTTTTTCCCCTCTTTCTTTTTCTCTTAAAAATAGTTATCTCCTGTAACCCTTTGACTGCAATATTCATAGAGCGCTTGGTGGGAATCCAAGGAAAATCCCTTTGCTCTTGCACAACTTCGAAGCGAGCCTACATGTTAGAGGGGCAGAAGAAAAATGCAGCCCGTGTGCATTGGCTTTGGGATGACTCACTGAGGGCAGACCCCACACTGTGTGTGTATGTGTGTGTGCACAGGAGCACAGAGGCAGGCTGGTAAGCAGACCGATGCTGTGTTGTCCTATATTGCACAAAGTCACCCCAAACATCCTCACCTGATGGGACACAAAGGATGGTGAGCACATCCCCAAGCTCAGGAGGGGAGGGGGGTGCTGAGCCATCGTGCTCACCAGGGAAAATCCATGCTGGTGCCCTGGGCAGTGACACATGAGCTTGTCTTCATACTGAGAAACTCAACTATGATGCCAACGAAGAGGACGCTCACTGCAATGGGACACCATCCACTTGCCTGCAGGTCTGCACCTCTCAGCACTGGGTAACTGGGGCAGGAGGGGCTGGAGGAGCCAGCTGTGCAGAACCCAGCACCAATAAAGACACCCCCAGTAGTGAATCCCCAGCAGCAGCGCGCCCAGTGATGGCACCCCCAGGAGCAGCACCCTCAATAGCAGAACCCCCAGTGCCAGCCCACCAACGCAGGCAGCTCTGCCTGACGGGACCACCGCCGTGTGCCAAAGCCCCGTTGTTGGGGCAGGCAGGAAGGAGGGGCTCTGCTCCTCCCCCAGCTCAGCCCCGCTCCGTCCATGCAGAGAAACTTTCTGGACAATTTAATCGTGCTGAGGTGTTACTTTGAAAACCCTTATTCATTACCAGTTTTTTATCCCTCCCTTCCTTCTCCCCCCTTTTTCCTCCCTTCCATCCCTGATTGCGTTTTTCAAGCCCCCCAAACCTTTTGTTTTGCACACACGCACACTTTCATGCCAATAGAGCCTTCATACCTCTTCCCCGGCTCAAAATCTTCAAAGTGACCAAAGCCTTGCTCTTCCCTGCAGCTCCTCAGCATTACACCTCCGTTCTGCTCCAGAGGCCTGGGGAAGGAAAAGTCATTTGAAACTAAGAAGATGGACTGTTTGCTTTGGTTAATTACAAGTGAGCTTTGGATTTCTTCAAGCAATGAAACGCTGCGTGCAATGGGAGCGGTTCTATCCGGGCGTGGTGGTGACAGGTTGGTGGTTGGACTGGATGACCTTAATGGTCTTTCCAACCTTGACGACCTCCAACACGGCTCCCTCCATCCCACACCCGCCCCGTGCACCTGGTTGCATTTCCTATGGAGAAACTTCATGGCGCTTTGGGCTCGGTGAGAGGAGAATGCAGCTGACATTTTCTTATCTCAAGTTACAATTTCCTGTGAGCATCACAGTGATAAAACACGGGCGACGCGCAGCTCACTTGGAGCGAGTGCATCGCGCACGGCACCGGGGGGCAGAGGATGCCCGCGGGATGCGGCTCTCGGTGCCGTCATTGTTGTCCCCCCGCCTGTCTGCAGGGAATTTTATGGGGAGGGCTTTTGGCGGGGCGAGGAGGAGGGGAGCTTTCCCCCAAAGCACCCAGGAATCTGTCAAAAGAGGGACAGAAAAGAGAAGAAGAAGAAGAAGGGAGACAGAGAGTGGGAACGTCAAGGACCCCTGACTAATGAATAGCAAGTTTGCCCTTGAACCTCCCTGGGCTTTGCCATTCCCAGGCTCCAAACAAGGGCTGATGCATGCTTGGGCCCAGCTGCAGGGGGACCGGGCTATGGTTCATCTCAGACACTTTGACAGCCCGGGCCTTTTCCCCGCATAGCTCAGACTCGCCTAACTACTCCCCTGGCAACAGCTCAGTGCAGGAACCTGCGCGGAGGCCCTGCCTGCTGCATACAGAAGCGCGAGGAGGAGGGGAGCGCTGGGAGAAATTAGCTGGAGACCGGTTTAACCCGTCAAATGCTGGGCTGGCACCCTCTGCCCAGCTGCACGGCGCCAGTGGGATCCCCGCGGGTGGCAGTGGGGTCTGTACACAGACACTGCCACAGGGCTGCTGGGGATGGGGGCGGTAGGAAAGCCCAGGCTGCGATGGAGAAGATGATGGTGAATGAATGGTGAACGTTGCTTGGTCACGGGACTTGCGCCAGCTGTGCCACTTGCGCCACTTTTATCACCTGTGCCCCAGGTGGGGCAGCAACAGGAGCAGCGGTACAGCCCGAGCCCAAAGCAGCAGGCACAGAGCATCCCTCAACAGCTGAAAGCAAAGCCTGGGACACGCGGCAGAGGCACCAACTTTCCCCACCACTCTTTTTGCATTGCAGATGAAAGACGCGGGGAGCGCCAGCCGTAGGGGTCTGTGCTGAATGGATGGAGCAAACAGGCACTGCAGACGGCTGCAAACACCCGACGGCTCCAAAGCACGACCCAGGAACGTTCCCACATCCCGGCCCCTTATAAATCAAGGGGGAGAGGGGGAGGGCTCCTCGCCGGCCTCTGTTTTTACAGAGCATCTTTCATGTGCAGCCCCTGAGAGAGAGGGCTTTGCCGAGCTTGTTAAGGAAGGCTCCTGCACCAGGCAGAGAGGGGGACGCACCATATGGAGAGGAGAAAAAGAAAAGGGGACACTGAAAATGGAAAATTATGCAAATCAGAAGGAGAGAGGCTCCAGTGAAAGGGGGGAGGGAGGCGGAGGGGGATGGGAGGGAGCCCTGACTTGGGGACACCAACAGGAGGGATGGCAGTTTCCCACGATCGGTGTCCGGGCGTGGGACGGCCCTCCATGGCACCTGGGTGATGTCACGGTGTCTCACCAGGGCACGGCCAGGGCTGCCCACTGCAGGGCACCTCTCCAGCCCAGCCATGCTCACACCACTGGGGATGCCCAGCACTGGCCATGAGCAGCAGCAAACCGGGGTCTGTTGTGACCTACTTCATGGAGGTGTCCTCAGGACCTCTGTTACTATGGCAATGAGGTGGCAAGGAAAAAAAAAATTCTTTTTTTTTTTTTCCAAATCTCTTGGTTTTTATGTGTCACTAAAAGTGGACTCATGCACCGATGCACTAGGGGCTTCCTGGCAAACGGCCCTGAGCAACAGTAACAAAGCAAAACCTGGAAGTGCCCTACACTGTGACAAGGGACACTCAGGTGACATAGCTGTGTGTCACTCCTGTGCCAGTTCCTCCTGCAGCCCTGCAGCAGCTCTCCCACTCCTCATGGCACGACCACACTCCTCCACAGCTCCCCTTGCTCTCTACTAAATCCTGCCCTGGCTGCTGGGCTCAGCTCACCTTTGGAAACCACCCTCTGCAGCCCCAGCTTGGTTCCCTCCATCCTGCTCCCACCTCCCAAATATCTCAGTTGCTTCCACTGAGACCCACCTGCCCTTTTGCTCCATGCAGCATCACCCTACCTCACATCCCTCCTCCATCTACCCTCAACCCATAAGAAGTTCTTTATACAGGGCTGATAGGGTCCTGGTGTGCCTGGGCTTGCTGTCTGCCCCTGGCCATCCCATCCCACTGTCAGACCAAGACAGAAACCTGCTGTGGATGTGCAAATAGGAGGCTGGCCCTGGTGGGTTGCAGAACTGAGACGTTCCTGAGTGCCAGGCTGGGGTGAGCTGGGGACGTAGTTCTAGTTCTTTATGTCTTGCTTTGACACACCAGTACTTGTCAGTTCCTTCCCACCTTGGCAATTCTGAGCCTTTGCAGCCCAGAAAGCTGGCAGAAACATCCAGCAGATAAATCAACCCTTGCAATCAATTCAACCCTTTCTCTTAGAGATCCAATTCCATTTAAAAGGGATGCCTCCATTCTCCCCCTGTACCTCCACAGATTCAGGCAGGTGAGGGGCACAGGGATGGTCTGCCACGCAGGCACACGTGTGACCATGCTGGTGCAGATGGGCACGGCTGGCCCAGCACACGTGTGTTCCTGCCCACACCCGCCAACACCTCCGTGCTCCTGCCCACGTTCCCTCTGCTGCTCCCAGGCTGCCAGGAGTGGGGGGAGCTCTGCTTCTCCCCCACCCAGGGCACATGTGGGATCTGTGCAACACGGGATTTGGACTGCTCAACCCTGCAGCCACGGGGAAAACATGCTGTGTCCAGTTTGGAGCTTCTCAAAGAGCTGTGCCCTGGAGGAAGGCTACATATGTTGGCCAGATCCTTGGTAAAGCCACGGAATAAGCTGTAGGCACTGAAGAGGATTCATGTAAGTGGCACGCAGAGAAAAATAACAAAAAAATCAGGTTCACAGGGGTACAAGGAAAACAGAGCTCCCACCCACAGACCAGCTGTGTGGGGCTCCAGGGACAGCAGACCATGTAGGAGACAGTGCAGAGCTTACGCTCAAGATGTGTTTGTAACCACTTCCCTCCTGCAACTGCTGGAGGTACATTGAGCCATCAGCCCCACAGACACACATCTCCATCCCTGTATGCATCCTGCCCCACTTCTCAGCTGGGCTGACCGCCCACCATGGCCACACTATGCAAAGAGAAGATGTGCCTTCGTGGAAGAGAGGGGACACCTGATGTCTTTCTGTATCATGAGACACAAACAAGGAACTGCTCCCCTCAAATAAACCCAGCAGAAGGGGCTGCAGATTCACACCAGCTCTAGCAATGAGTGGCTGCAAGCAGGAGGGATGTTCAGGTGTCCTTTGGATCAGGCTGGCCTGAAGCTGAACCCCTTCCAAGGAGGATACAGCGAGAACAGCAAGTACTGCCCGAGCAATGGAGCGCTGCTGGCACTCAGTCCTCATTCAGCCTCGACCCAGATTCCAGCCCCTGGCTTAGATCCAGGTTTCTTTCTCCTTGACCCATCTCCATCAAAAGAGAAGCAGCGATGAGTCTCTGCTCGGAGTTTTTATTCTACAAATAGAAGCAGAGAAGCGCCTGCTTCTTTCCACTAAACCTTATTCTGATGCTTGCCCTGCTGCAAAAACCTTTGGGGACTGCGCCCTTGGTATGGCAAGACACAGCATTATACCACACGATTGCCACATCCCCACATCCCACCAAGACACACCTCCAGCAAGCTTTGATGTGAATGGGGTCCTGGAGACAGCCAGGCACAACATCCCCAGCTGCCACAAGCATTTCATTTCCAAACAGGGCCCTGGAGACCTCTTGTGCAACGGGGATGGGGACTCAGAGCAAGAGACACAAGATGCCCGTGCTGCATGGCACTGAAAGCAGCAGTGACTCCTGGCCGTCAAACTGCTCCCCAAAAGCGAGGCCAGTGGGACCCCACTGCCCTCCTGGAAGCAGAGCATCGCTGTAATTCCACCACCGATCGGGAAACGGTGAATTGGGATTTTTTTTTCCCCTCATTCCCCTCCCCCGGTTCCTTTTCCGCATCATAAGCAAAGTCCTAATAAAGCTCCCATCCCCGCTGCCAGCCCCGCGCCATGCTCCCAGCAGCAAAGAGATGCAAAGCCACGCTTGGAATCTGATTCCCCGGCTTTAAACGCTGCTCTGCCAGCAAAGTGCGACTTGAAAGCTCCCCTGTCACAGTTACAAAGCTCCGAACAGCCCTTCTTCGGATAATCACGCTTATCTCCAGATTAAGAAAGAGAGACCTGCAGCTGAGGCTGGTCACATGGGCTGGGATGTGGGCAAATCTCTTTTAAACAATCCCCATATAGCTGTGACCTCCACCGCAGCCCAAACGCACGGCCCCTCACTCCCACTCGGAGCGTGAGGGAGGGGAACACGCTGGATGGAGAGAGCAGGGCACGGGAGGGGCCGGGGGAGGAGTGACAGCGTGATGGAGATGGGAGGAATGAGTGAAGGGTGGAGGTGGAGAGGAAGAGGTGGGCTGCGGCGAGGGGGAGGTGTGGAAGGACAGGTCTGTGCCACCCGTCCTGCTGGGATTAGCTGTCCCCACGCTGTCCCCACATTAACTCTTCCTGCTCTGTCCCTGCTGGCAGCTGAGCGCGATTACGTGACTCCAGCCGTGCCAAGCAGCCTTGGCAGGACGAGCGCCTCACCTACTTTGCTGCCACGGATTCATTAAGAGGCTTTGCTTGTGTGGGAATAGTCATCCCAACAGGGGGAAAAAAAAAGCCCTTCTGCAGACTGGGCTGGCACAGAGCTCTGACAAAGAGGTTTCCATGGCCCCGTGCAGGGTTGGGAGCAGAATGAGGGAGCGGTGGGATGCATGGAGCGGGGTGGAGGAGTGGGAGATGGATGGCAAGGGTCTGCAGTGGGACTGTGGGCCATTTCCCAATTCTTCCCCACCATGAAAGGCAGGGTCAGCCACAGATAACGCATGCACCCCACAAGCCAACAACGGGTCCAAGCACTTGCATGGTGACCTCTTCCAATGGCACATTCCCCTTTGGTTTACAGGGTACATACTAGTGACTGACAAACCTGCCCATGGCAGGGGCTTGGAACGGGATGATCTTTACAGTCTCCTCCAACGCAAGCCATTCTATGACTCCGTGATTCCACAACCCCACAGTTCTGTGATGTGGGGTTTAACACAAAGGCTCCGCAGCAGAGGAGCCCAGCAGCTCTGAAGGGGGCACAGATGCAGAGGATGGAGCTGGCCCTCTCTGAGGACCCCCACCATGTGCTGGCACTGGGCTCTCCAGACACGAGCTGCAGCCTGTCAAGAGGACAGCAGAGCTGCCTCCCCCACCGCTCATTATTCACCCCGCGCAATTAGGCACTGCTGATAAGCCACACGAAATTGCCTTTGTTCTCTAACCTGCATTTTCGCAGGGGTCCTTTTTTCCTGCGCACTCCCCATGAGTGCTTTGAGATGCCCACCGTGCCTATTGCTCCATCAGCATGGAGGACTTGATGATCCCTATGGGCCCCTTCCTACTTGGCCTATTCTATGATTGTTTGATTTGAGGTGCTCGCCCTATGCTCTGCTGCTCCAACCAAGCCATCTCACAGCCAGAACCAGCCCCACTGCTCTCCACACCCTCAGCACCCATGCGGGAACCCAGCATAGAAGAGAAAGCAAAGCCACCAAACCCTGCGTGCAGTAAAACTTCCCCAAATGACCTTCGCTTCCGAGCAGCCCTGTGGCAGTCGCTGCTCAGCCATGTAATTCCCTGCTCTTTCAGCACAGCAGCTGCTCAGCAGCAGAGGGGGGCATGGGGAGGGAAGGCCATTCTAGAGCTTCTTGCTCAATAAATGTACACTGGCTCTTGAGTCTTGCTGGTTTAAGTGGAAAGATGAAAAAAATAATTAGACATGAACTGGTGTTAACATCCCTACATCCTATGGATTCTTCTGTGAATCTGAAGAATGCAGGTGGGGGGATGGACAGATGGATGAATGGATGCACTCTAGGAATGACACTACGTGCCGGTCCATATGCTGGGGAAGTGGAAAGACTTTTATCTTTGTAATTAATAACTCTGTTCTGAACAAATGTTGATAAATCCTTGGTAGCACTGCTCCCTTTGTCTCTCCAGCTCCTGTTCCCACTGCTCCATGCCCTGCACACCCCAGCTCCGCTCCTTCCCATGCTTTGTAGCTGGCAGTGGATCCGGCTGCCTCGCTGGAGAAGCAGGCTGAGGTTTTGTTGTTGGGGCTTTGTGTGAGTGATTGCATGTGTATGTGTACATACAAAGATGGATACAAACCCATTGGAAATAAACACCTTTTAAGGGACTCGAGAGAGAGACACAGGGCAGAGGAAAAGAAAGAGCCCACAGACCCTCAGCCAGACAATCAGTAAAGGCGAACAGAAAGACCCAGTGAACCAAAAAAAAGCTTCAGTTCTCTTTTAAACTCTCTGCAATTTGCAAAGAAGGCAGCCGACCCATGGCTGGGAAGCCCGGCCCCGCTGATGCACCGGGCTCTCAGCCCTTCTCCTCCAGCCCCGCACAGCTCAATTACCCCGGGCTGCTCTGAGCACACCCCCAGAGCCCCGCATCTCCCCTGCCGCCGAGACAGCTTTCGCCAATGGAAGGACAAATATATTCATTGGCACCTTATCAGACATGCATGCAAAACTAATTAACATGGGGAGACATGCAAGCTGCCACCCAGCCACAAATACACACCCACGAGCATGCACACACACACGCACACACACACAAGGCAACCCTTGTCTAGGGGGGACATTCAAAAGGCTTTGTCACTAATTTAGGCATCTGTCTCAGTCTGGTCCGGTCCTCCTGGCTGGGCTGGAGTTGTGGTTTTTTTCCCACTCTGTTTGACAATGCTGGGAACATGCCCGGAGACCCCTCATTCAAATCACCCCTTGACAATGGTCTCATTGTGTGAGCGTACAGAAAAGGGAAAGGATGGGGGAGAAGATGAGGAGGGGGGCAAGGAATTAAAATGTGAACCCAAGGAAGTGTTTACTAACACAAGCCCCGCAGCTGCCCCGGCTCTCCTCCACCCCCTTCTTCCGATGGCCCAGCCTGTCCCCATGGAGGCTGCAGAGCACAGAGACGAACCTCGGAGCGTTCGAGTTCCTGGAGCAGGTGTGAGTTTGGGAAGAGAAGAGCCTGCAGCACCTTAGAGAGGATTAGGGACTGAATGTATCCTGTACAGGACGTCTTTGTGGGGGTGAATGGCGGCTGGTGGAGCGAGGGATTTGTCGGTGGGACCGCTCCCAGGCTTTTTGGAGAGGGACAAAAATGGTTTGAACTTGGATTAGACTGGCAGCACGGTTTGGATGCTTTCTGCAGTGCTCTCAGCACGAGAACAGAGGGAGGGAGCAGAGGGGGTCGGGGCTGGGGGCTGAGGGAACAGCCCTTCAGGACCTGACCATCTTCCTACGGCAAGTCAGAGAAAATTAAGATGCCCCCAATGTCCTGACCGCCCCCCAACCGCCCTACTGCCCTCTGGGGAAGGAAGCAGCAGACAGGGCTTAGCCCCCAGCCCCACATGCTTGGCTGGGCTCGGCAGCAGCGTTCAGCTGGAAATGCCCACGAGTCGGCAGAGCAGCGTGAGCTGGGGAAGGGGGAGGAGATGATGACAACGTTTTCCATATATGCAAATGCGCCTGCACAAGGTACTCGGAGGGAGACAAAACAAAGAGACCTCCGAGACCCGCACAAAGGCGAACACCTCCGTACACCTATGATGCTCTCGTGTGGTGCTGCTCACAGGTCCCCCCCCCCCCCATCCCAGCAGACAGCAGCCCAAAGAGAGCCTCACCGAGCAGCACGGCACAAGCTGCCAACACAAATGCCACAGCCCACGTCCGCCTCCAGAAACAGATGCACCTTAGGAGTAAGAAGCTATTCCTGTCCGTCAGCTTAGTCAGAAAGGAGACAAGCTGTGATGCAAACCCAACAGAGCCCTGCCTCGCTGCGGCAGAGGTCTGGGGGCTGGAGGAAGCCCAGCTCCCATCATGCGGCTCCTGCAGCCCATCCACCGCCTGGAGCTCCTTTGTTTGCTGCAGGAGATTTCTGGACATCGCTACCAACAAGCCATGGCAAAACCGCACACAGAAACCCAAGAGCCTGAGTGGCAGTGCAGCATCCTTCCCATGACCACTGTGACAAAATGAAAGTCGCTGTGCAAATATTTCTGCTAAAAAGGGGAAGCTACTGCCAAGTAAGCAAATCTGTGCTTTTTATCCAAACAAGTAGTCATGAACAGTTTTATTGCCACATCCCTCTGCTCCAATACACATGGATATGCACTTGACATGAACAGAATCGGGAACAGAGCTGTGGTTTTAATAGGGCAATGCAGACACCATATGAAATAAAACTCTACAGAGATTAGCTTGCCAGGACTCAAGGCTGAGAAAAGCTATTTGACGGCACAGAGAAACAAGGACACTTGCAATTCTGCTCTCATTTCTGTGCTGTAAATTTGGGCAGATTTTACTGAATGCAATTAAATCCTCACTTAGGCTTGAACCCATCGTGGCTGAGAGCAGAGCTTGGTACGAGACACCTCTGGGCCCTCCTCCCCGCCTTGCTCTGAATGAGTTGGGAAGGAGTTCAGCACAAAATGGGTTGGTAGATCCTGGCCAACGTGGCCATCCCAAAGACTGCTCCAGCTCTCTCCTGGCTGTTCCTTCCTTACCCACAGATTTGCCACTCAGCTCACAAAGCTTCGGCTGCAGGGCACCAGCCTCTTAAGCATGGCAATGCAGTGAGCTGTATGCATCTCCTTCCCTTTACCTCGAATGGGGGCTGAAGACCCCACGACCCTTCTACACACGGCTCTGAGGGCTGATCCTTCCTTTCAAAGACCCCCAGGCTCACAGAGTAGATCCCATGCAATAACCTTGCAAGAAGCTATGCAGGACCCTTCATTATTAACATTTAATTGAACATACTCTACATTCTACCTTTTTCCTAACACAGTGCCTTTCAAAGTGCTGGTGGACCTCCTCCCCCGCCTGCACCACCCAGGTAGGGTCACCTCCACTGCAGGACGGGCTTGGCAGGCTCCAAGTGCTTCTCTGACCTTAAATCTATCCATCCCTGCCTTTAAATCTATCTACCCATGCTCCTTCTCTCAGACATGGAGACATGTAAATCTCAACATCTCATTAAATAGATCCGCCAATCGCTCTGAACGGATTGCCTCCCAACATAACTTTTCAGCTGGTCACTGTCCATGAGCAGATGGTTTTACATGACATTTATTCATGCAAATTGCAGAGGCTGTAGTCTGGTTCCCCACTTAGAGCGTAAAAAATTACAGTTTAGATGCATAAATGCTGGCACCATCAGAGAAGGAGAGATGAGACTGGAAATACATCCCTGGCTTTCAGTGTAGCACGACAAAATTTAGAATGAGTCTTCATCAGATGGGAGCTCAGCAGAAGCAACCCCCCACCCCCCAAAATAGCTGGGGAGACAGAGAAGGCCACGTGCAAAGCTGCACCAATACAGAGAGATGAACTTCTCCTGCTGCATGTGCAGGAACCTGCCACGGGGAGAGCGCACACGACATTTTACGTCACTCACAAAGCCTACTCCGTCCAATAAAGTGTGGAAATAAAACAAAGCATGAAATCCAGGCATAAATTAGCATCCCTCCAGTCTAGCTTTATTTGTGCTGCTGCTGCGGATTAGCATCTAGCGAGCTGACAGGCTGATAGGCAGACAGAAATGGGGAGAAATGAAAAAATCAGTGGGTGTCTTTTTTTCCCTACAGTTCCCGGGACGTCTGCTATCAAAGTGCAGGCAGTGCTCATCCCTTCAGGACCAGAGTTTTCCTATCTTCCCCAGAGAGCAATAGGATCCGTAGGGAAGCAAATCCCCTGAAACATTTGAGCCTGCAAAGATGGCACCCGTCATCTGACTGCAAGCCCAGCACATCCATGCCGGTATCCCTCCAGCAGCAATTGCAGAGAGCTGAGAGAGCTCCAGGACAGCACCTTGCTGCAGGCACGCAGCAAACACCCTGAGATTGGCTTCAGATCATGTTCACCAGCACTCAGGGCAGCTGCTGGAGGCCACGGCCAGGCCTGGTACCTGATCCCAGCTGACATGACCAGGATCTCACGCCAGCATCTTCTCTCTGTTCATGTCAGCAATGTGTCACCGCTGGCTCCGCAGGCAGGAGACCTGCCGAGAGCATCCACTGCTCTGTCACACAGCCTCCCACTCCCTGGGGCTGTATGGCAAAGCAAGCAGTGGTCAGCAGAGACGCCCCTTCTCCCTGGAGCTTGAGATCCCCTCTGCTACCAAACCTCTCTCCCTGGTACACCTCTGCGGAACCCACATCAGGCAGCAGAGAGGAGCTTGGGAAGGATGGTACCACCATGCCTGAAACAGGGGAACAGCAGCAATGAAGGTGACTGCATTCAAAACGACCTGCAAAACCCATTTCCGCCCTTGCTGAGCTGTTCCCAACTTCATCAGGCTCTCAGATCACAGGAGATCTCAAATCCCTGCCCATCGCTTACAGAACCGACGAGAGCGCTCAGTTTTTAGGCTAAGGACAGCAAATTTTCAGCCATTTTCAAAAGCAGCCTAGAAAATGCAGAGTAATTCTGCATAGCCATGAAGCTGATTCCTCAGAGGTACAGTGTGCGGTTTGAACAGGCCAGTATCCCTCTGCCTGCCAGTGTGACGCTTACTGGGTCTGATAATCCACTGTTCTATGATTCAGGATGAGCAGAGGTGCCAGCAATCCCAACAGCTGGGCTCTGCCTTTGCAGTGGGGCAGTATGGGAACCCTGCATGCAGCAGGCATCTGTAGCCAGCTCCCAATGGCCCATGATCAAATGGGGCAGGAGAATTAGCCCTTGCACAAATGAAGATAAGTAGCCCGAGCCTTTGTTCCCTAAGTCACGTTGCAGGCTGTGGGTTAGGGAGCGGAGTCACCACATCCTTAAACTCTTGCAGCAACCACAGGCACTCATTTAACTCTGGCATTTGAGATGGGAGGAGGCAGAAGTCTGAGAGCCCACCAAACAGAGCATACAAAAACACAGAGAGCTGCAGGTAACATCTTCCCTCTGCAGGGGAAGCCCTAATGGGCTCCCCAGCCAGCACTTACATACATGAGCCATTTGCTTCCTCCCCAAGCTGCCAGCTGCATCACCCATGAGCCTGATCACAAGCAACACGATGGCTCCCAGCCTAGCACCCGCTCATTAGCACTCTGCATTTCTACTCCACTCCTCAGTTCCACCCCATCGGGAAAAGCTCAGCCTGGGGACAGTGCAGGACCAGAACTGCTGCAGATGAACAGTGAGGGCTGCTAGCTGAAAGCCAGACCTGAAAGAACCTCAGAAGCCACAGGACCAGCCCATACAAGTCCCAACTTGCTCCTGCAGTTTTCCTTCATTTTGGTTAGCTCCAGTACATTTCCACATTAAAATAAATTTAAAACCACAGTGGTTACAGCACATTCAAACACGTGACCACCAGGGTGAGGGTGATGCCTGTCTGTATAATCAATGAATATACAGGTGCTATAATTATGAAATATGCCAGAGAGTTTGGCTAAGCAGGTTACCATACCAAAAAGAGAATATATAGAGCGCTTACCCTTATCCTAGGCTCACTGTAGAACTCCAAAAAGGGGATCTCAGGAGAGATCCTTCTGCACTGGTAGTCAGCTCTTAAATGGGTCTAGAAATGGAGCCAGGCTCCACCCCTTCCAGCAGCACCCCTTCCAGGTGAATTCCTTCACCTGTGCTCCCAGGGCTGAGTCATTGCTCGCCTCAGGTGATCAATCAGAGGTTCAGGCTGTGATTCAGCAGTTCCCAGACACTATGCAACACATTGCAATGGGCTGGAGGAGCACGTCACCTTGCGAGGCTGCTCTGAGCGGAAACCCGGAAGGAACGCGCCTGCAGCAACCCAGGGAGCTGTTGCACAGCCCCAGGAGGACAGCACAGGGACAGCATCTCTTCTGGATCTTAAGCAGAGTCTTCCATGGTGCCGAGCATATTGAAGCCAAAGAAAGTTTTTATAAAGGCAGTGTGCCTGTGCAGCCTTGTCTCTACCGCCTGCACAGACATGTACACACATGAGCATCCCTTACAGAACAGGGCAGCTGGGACCAGCATTACCAATTACTACATTCCAGAGACTGAAGCACATGCTACAGACCTTTGCTTCCAAGTTTCCCTGCAACCAGCGGCTTGGACCACTCCTAAGAATCGTGGGTACATGCAGCAGGATCCAAGCCAGCCCCTTTCCAACCCGTTGTAAATCACAGTGCTTGGATTTGTCAGGCTCTCCTTCACACCCTGTTTGATATTATGAAGTATCCTACACTTCCATCCTCCAGCTTTGAATACCAGGAATATGACCGCCCAAAATTGCTAAGGCTGACTCTGAAAAAAAAAGAAAACCAACAACCAAGGATTTGGAGAATCTTTCTTCAGATTGGTAATTCCAGGCTCAAATATGTCTTTGTCTTGTTTCTACAGTTTTCCCTGTAATAATGGTGCCCATAAACCCATTTCTCATTAGCACCATTTGATTATTTTTAAGTGAGACTGAAGCTTCCAAGCAGCCCTTGATTCCAGGTGCCGTGGTTTTGCAACAAACACCCCACATCCCAAGCCTTGTGATAATGCCCCTGAGAGCCATTCTGGCCAAGCCTTGCCAGCTGCTGTTCTACCCAGAAGGCATCCACCTGAGAGGACAGGATGGCAGAAGAGGGGAGGAAGGATAGAAAACAGCGATTTCTGGGGCCCTGAAGCGAGTGTGGCTTGCTAGGTGTTCAGCCAAGCTCATCTATAAGGCACACCCAGCCTGTGCAAACCTGCCCTGATGCCTTGCCCCTCGTGTGGCTTCCTGGACATCCTCCCCTACCCTCCCTAAAGCACAAAGCCGCCGTGGCCACTCAGCAGCAGCTCGCACGCTCCTAACCCAGGTCTTTCTGCCAAGCCAGCCCCAGCGCAGGGCACGCAGGCAAAAGAGCTGCCTGAGGAATCCACGCCAAGCGGTGCTGAGCACGACCTTTCTTCTTTACAATGGCAACCTGAATCCTAAATACTGGATTTCTAGGCACGCATTAAAGCCATGAGACAATGGGGACCATGAGGCTGGGGCTGGCTGCAAGCCAGCTCCTGCTCTGCCAGCGTCCTACATTTCCCATTTCCTTCTTTTTCACCCTAGCAGATAAGCAAAGTCCCGCTAAGCATGCAGAAGCTCGCTCATGACCCAGGGACTCACCCCCACCGGACGGTGGATGCCTGAGAAGATACAGAGAGGTCTTTCCCCCCTCTCTCTCATACAAGCATCGCTTCTCCTTTAATTGGTTTCATTCATGGCGGCCCTCCACTAAATGTAATTATGCCAGGCTCTCTCCATCTGTCTGTGTTCAGTGTTTTTATTTTCAATCTTTATTTCTGCATTAATTCCCACTCTGCAGCTCACATGCACAACAACGTCCACCTCACGAGGACACGCTGGCACCAAATGAAGAGCCAGATTTGACCCCGAGTTTCTCCTGGCTGGACCCGCTGAACATTTTTTCATGGGGTAAGTCTCATACCTCAGCTGCTCTCCACAATACCCACACAAGCGGGTCCTTTTGCGAGCTCAACAGCTGTCTGGCAGCCCAAGAAAGAGGAGATATCTTGATTTTGTCTGCACCCCATTGATACAGAAGTATCTCTGTGCTGTCTTCCCAAGGCTGGTGCATACAGCTAGCAAGGGGAGACGTCTGCTCAAGCAGGCACGAACCTTTTTTATTCTTTTCTTTTTTCTTTCTTTTTTTTTTTTTTTTTTTTTTGTAGCATTTAGTTCTACAAAAGTAAAAACGCTAATTTTCCTTCCTGTGAATGCAGACAGGGTGAGCACAGCTGAGCACGGGAATTAACAGATCTCAGCTTTGCAAGGGCAGCTTGTATCTGCAAAGAGCCGAACGCTCCAGAAGCATCTCCTCTCTGGGGTACGTCACCCAATGTCCCTACACCATCTCTACCTAGAGTGGGTAGATCTTGGGGTGATACAACTCTATGGGGCTTGTCGGCTTACAGAGAGCCCAAACCCAGTGACACACAGACCCTGGGCAACCAAGCACCATCTGGTGACCGCCGGCTCCCGACACAATAGCCCACGTTGGCATGTTTATGATAGAGACCAGAGGCGGATTCCCATTATCCCCATCGGATCCTGTGATGTGGTTTCAGGAGAAGGACCACGAGAAGCAGATGGGATAGCAGAAGAGAAAAGAACACGGCGAGACAGACAGACAGGAGAGATTTATATGAAGCTGAAGTGCATACCCATAAACATAGGATAAGCAAATAGCATGTAAGTATGAAATTAAATGTGGGGAATCCACAGTATCCAATGATCAGTCAAATATCTCCTTCACCTCTTTTTTTTTCAGTTTGTCATCAGCATTTTAAAATGAGATATTTATGCCAATAAGTAACCCAGTAGTATACTGTAACCCCGCAAATATTGCCTGGGATCTGAGAGATTCATCCTGACAGACAATTCATTTTTACAGTTATTTTTGGACTCCCGGCTTTCGTGGAACACCGGCTCTGCGTGTTGGATTTTATGCCCCTGAAATGTATTTACAATGCATGGCATCTGTATTGTGCATTACACACTTAAATCATCGCTTTTCATTCGTCGCTTATAAAAAAAAATATTGCAATATCCTGAAGCCCCAAATACTCAAATTCAAAATATTATTGGTATGTTTTCGGAGTAATGCTATAAAATCACATTGTGTTTTTAGATAAAGGAGGGAAAAGCGATCACGAGGAACATGGATTCCCAAGATCTGGGAAGAGGAGGAGCCTGGATTTCACGCCAAGATAAATGCAAAATAAAAATAAAAGCTGGGGAGGAAAAAAAAAAATCAACCCACTAAGGTTTATTTTCTAAACAAAAACATTGAAACATTTTGTCATTTAAACAAAGGGAGGAAGGCGGGGGAGGCTCCGCATCCTTCGCTCGCGCTCTGCAATGGACAAATACTATCAGAAACAAAAAGCGTGGCATAGTTAGCAGGAGCAGAGCTTAGTGCTTTAGATTTAATGATATGTATTTAAGTTCCTTTTAGGGGAAGCCTTCTGCAATCGTTGGGGGGGGGGTGAAAATCATGGTTTTAAAGGCTTCTGTCATTGTTGCCTACAAGCCGAGCAGAAAGGCGCTTTCTTTGTCATCCAGGGGTTTGTGGAAACACCTTAACGTGTCCTTTTCATAGGTGAAGCAAGGCACACAAAGCAGCGGCGTGCCAACGTGTCCCCCCCGCCACCGGGAAAATAAATAAATGGAGGAACGCGGGGAAAACGGCCATCGTAATCCACCAACAAAACGACAGCAAGGATGGTCTATCTCGGTAAATATTGCACGTCTCCTGCCAAATCCCTCATGGGCTATTGTCCCGCCATCCCCACCCCCACGCCACCCCTTTTATATGTCATTAAGGATTTTTCGCATACAACCAAACGAGCGGAGGGGGAAGAATGCGTCCGCTCCTTCCCCACCAGTTGGATAAGCCATGACGAGGCGGCTGGGAGACGGAGCGCGGAAAACACAGGGCAAATTAGGAAGTATGTTAATTCAATTAATATCACAGAGGGGCTGGCGGGCGGGGGTGTGCATGTGTGTGTGTGTGCGTGTGCAGATTTTCCGCCCGAGGAAGGAGGTGGCAGAGAAAGAACTGGGGCATGCCAGCTCCCGTTATTGTTCTGCCTTCATTGGTAATTAGCAAGATAAGGAGGGGACGGCGTGAGGGAGGCAGCGTGGCGAAGACGAGGCAGCGCTGCACCCCACCTCATGCCCATGCGGCCATCTTACAAGCAGCGCTCGCCTCCCTCAAAATGGCCGCCAGGGCCCACGCTACCTCGGGGCCTGTCCCGGCGGGCTGCCCTCCAGCCGGCAGCTGGCACCTGGGACCTGGAAGCACGGGCGGCCGCCCTGAAGACAAAGGGAGACAAGGAGACGCCATCGCAGGCCTGAGCGTGCCCGCAGGCAGGGCGGGCGGCCATCTTAGTCAGGCCGTTCATCTGCAGCGCCAAGTGCGGAGCTTGCGGGGAGAATCACCGCGGCACAGCCCTCCTGCACAAGGCAGCGCACACTGGTGCGTGTGCAGGTAGTGGCTGTGCTCTCGCCATGCCTGTCCCACCAGGCAGGTCCAACGTCTGGAGCCACTAGGGCAGCCAAGGCCTGCCCAGACATCAGAGAGTGAACCACAGTTGGAAGAGACCTTCAAGGCCATCTGGTCCGACTTCCCCGCACTGAACAGGAACACCTACAGCTATCAGGTGCTCAGAGCCCCGACCAGCCTGACTGCGGTGTCTGCAGGGATGGGGAACCCAGCACCTCCCTGGGCAACCTGTGCCAGTGCCTCACCGCCCCTATTGTAAAAAACCTCCTTTTTATATCCATAAATCTTCTCTCTTTTAGTTTAAAACCATTTCCCCCTGTCCTATCACGAGAGATCCTGCTAAAGAGTCTGCCTCCTTCTTTCTCACAGCCCCTTTAGAGGTACTGAAAGGATCTGCCTTTCTCCTCTCTGAAACAGAATAAACCCTGAACTGAAACTGCAGAGGCACAACTAAAGCACGCACAACCTTCCTAAATCTCAATTTAAGACAAACTTAAAATCAATTATGAAAGGAAAAGGTAAAGTCATACAGACAGCACAGACAAAGCTACACCTGGTGTTTCCCATTTAATGGGAACTTCACAACGGAAATATTGCTGTTGTTCAGTTGTCCAAGCGAGCAATATCAGACATCGAGTGAGGAACTCTCACCCATGGTCATGGGCTGTCCTCAGCATGGCTATAGCGATTACTGACATAAAAGCAGTGTTTGGGAAGCACTTCATGTGTCTTTAGCCAAGACGGGGCTATCTGCATGGCAAAATAGGCACATGACACACACTGAAAATTTGGCATCTGCTCCACGACTCTGCTGAGAACCAGTGCACGCGTTGCCCGGGCAAGAGGGTGATTACAGCCGCACTCAGGCAAGCTGTGTTGTACATCTCGGTTAGACAGCGAAACATAAGGGATGGCAGGCTGGCTGCTCCACTCTGGCGTTGTCTACACGGAAAGCCCCACCATTATCATGACAGCACTATAGGTCAACCGCTTCTGCTGCTCATTGCTCCTTTTGTATTCCAGGCCAAGACTGGCTTTCTCCAGTTGGGTTTAAACTGCTTCTAGCATGACGTAGCCATACACAGGACAGTCCTGCTTCTGCTAAAGGAAACATCCATGGAGGTTGTACGCATGCAGCTCCTTGCTTTAAAATCCACCCCCCAACCATGCATCTGTAGCTAGACCTGCCCTTCGGCTAACCTTTCTGTACTCCGTGCACTTCTGGGCTGTTCACAGTGCCCGTGAAACACTATTACACCCTGCTTCCCTTGGGTGCTAATCCTGCTTGTCAACCCAAAGGCAGAAACAGACGGTGGCTTGGCATTTTGATTACATTGTGATCTGTTTGAACCTTCCAGACTCTTTTGATGTCTGTGCAAATTTGAAAGGGGGAGTCGCAATCCTCTACAATGAAACTCCGCTATCGCATGGCAAAACTTCTCGGGACTCCTGTGTCTGTAGGCAGCCCTGGATTGGGAGTGGGGAGGGGAGTTACAGCTCCTCCAGGAAGAGCCTGAATTTCAGACTAACCAATTCTGGCCCTAAGCGGAGAACACTATGGGGACAGCGTGCTGCTCTTCAAACAAATGCATGCACAGGGGGGTGTGCGCATGCACAGAGACACCATATTTATACAAATAGATGCATTCATACGAAAATGCAAATAGCATACTCTTCTGTCCCAGGCTCCCTTTGAGCTCCTGACATCCCAAGGTTTCAGAGGAGTACAGCCGAGCCTCAGATCAAACATTAGCCCTGCGGGGGTTCCCTCAGGGAAGCAGCCATGCATCGGGGTCTCTTCCCCGCTTCCGTGCGAGGTTTCCCGACCTGGCCTTCCTTGGGTGCTCTGTTCTGACACACGTACAACGCACGCGTGCGCATGCAGAGCCTTTCTAAAAGGAGCTCTGGGAATTGAGCTCCGCTTCCTCCTTCTTCCGAATCAATTGTCATAAAACAGCTTTTGTTTTATTTTTAACAAAGCGACAGAAATAACCCCTGCTCGCAGCCCTTCCCCCTCACACAACCTTTGGCACAACAAGCTGCCCAGTGCCCCCAAGGAAGCAGGCACCAATGCTTTCTGGAGCATGGAAGCAGCTCCTCTGCCCTTTCTCTAGAGACCATTCCTTGGCAGGAGAGCGAGGCAGTTGAACGGGAAGGGGGCATTCCAAACATCCCCAACCCAACTCTAGTTGTCCCCTTCATCCCTACCCACTGAGATGCCCACTTTTGACCTGCATTTTCCCTTGTGCTCTGCAAACCATGGTGTCTCTCAATCTTGGATGTCACTGAGAGGTGACTGTGCAGCAAGTGATAGGCTGGCATACAACCTGTGAGAGCTTTGCTGTCTATGGCACATCCCTTTCTTCAGGCTGACTAAGCCAAAGACCCGTCCCTCCTCCTGCGTGGCCTTGCTCACCCAGGCCCAGGACTCAGACATGCAGAGACACTTCTTGATGAAACCCATCAGAGGGTGAGTGGCAGCTGAGCAGGTACTGAGCAAGACGCGGGGCCAGACAGCAGCCAGGGGGGAAGGCAGCGGGTGGAGGGAACGTGCCTCAGGAGGAATACTCACAAAGGGCTGCTTTCATTAATAAAACATTCCCCCCTCGGTTGCCTTTTGATTTGGGTGTAAGAATTAACCCCATCTGCCCAACAGCACGCTACCTACCAAGTCATCTCTGCTGAGGAAGACCGTCTGACATGTGTCCGCTCAATTGCTACGCCTCCCCCTGCCCGTGCTCCTCAGCTCTCCAGACCCCCTCCAAACAGCTCATGAGCCTCACTGGGTCTGCCCTATTGAAGAGATCCTCTTCCCACAAGATAGATTAGACCCAGTGAAAATAGGCTTAGTGAAAATACCATTTCACTATTAATGCCCCCCCCCCCCCGCCTTCACACTCTCACACACCCAGAAAGATTATAACAAATCCCAGTCACCTTTTGCCCCTGCTAACTACTGCTCCAGTCTTTGCTCTGCATGCCGTCTACTGCAAGCTGGAGAGTCAGGCACAGGGTAGTACTTACATATAGAGACACACATGTAGCTAGCCAGCATTGGACACACTCAGCCACAGTGCACAGCTCTCCCTGGCATCAGCTTGCTTTGCTGCAAAGCCCAACCTCTCCCTCTCCACTGTAATTGCTGTGCTTAGTCCTTGGGCATCAGCAGAAAGTTGCAGCAAAACCTGCACTGGTTTAATCTCTCTGTTCCAAATTGGTGGGGGGTTGCTTTTACGTCACCAAGACATTTCTATTCTCTCTTCTTCTGTTTTAAATAAAGCCGAGATGAAGAGATGCCTTCGAACAGACAGCCCCTTCATTTTCCAGAGGTGTGTTTTAATGAGTGACTCGCCTTCCAAAAAGGGGCCGGCGGAGGGGAAGGGCAGCAGATCCTCCACACAAATTCAATAGCGGGTAGGTTGCCATGGGCTAAAGCATTTCTTTGCACACATGAAGGGAAGGGACTCCGGAGCACTAAGGGTTTTGCCTCCCATGAGTTATAGCTCTACCCTTCAAGAGCGGAATAAATGCTTTATCCCATTGCAGCCTGCGATGTATTCTACATAGATGGATTGATTTCCCCTATTGTTCTTAATAAATCCTGGCGCATGAAGAAGCTCACTGCACAGCCATTTTTCCTGCCTTGTTCTACCTTGCAGAAGTAATAAGGGTCAGATGTGACTGCGGTGGGAAGCAAAGGCCGTACACAAGGCGGTACTGTGCTGTATGCACTGGCTGTGCTTGGAGAGTGCAGGCAAGCAACACCCTTTTCTCTGCTTATTCTTCCTGCCTGCATCTAAACCGAGGAACAACAAACAAAAGCAAAATGCCAAACCACCTGCCCACCTCAATGACTCCCAGCTACATTTCTCATACCACCTCACAACTGCACCATTCAAATCTTCTGGTTTTTGCTGTAAGGCTTTCTTCCTCCCTACTGCTTTTCCTGCTCGCATAGGTTCGCACCCACCCTCTCTCCCAGCTCCAGGAGGGTGTTTGCTGGCCACAGCCTTGTTGGTGTGTAGCAAAGAGCAGGTAGGCTTTGCACAGTCCACCTTGGCTGCTCGCCTCCAGCCCCATACGGGCTCACTGGGTTATCACTGCTGGCCTTCTCTAGCAGCAGTTAACAACTGGCCCTGGTTCAATAGCCTCGCTGGGAAATTTGGCTGTGGGAGGGAGCTGGTAAAAGAGCCTCTCTCCCATTGCACAGAGGGACTCAGTCCTGCCATACGACTCCAGGGACTCACCTCTCCTCGCTCAGGTGGAGACGTCCCATCCCTTCCCAAGGCATCCCGCTCCATGAACTCGCAGTCAGCTCTGATTAAGGAAAAGAGAATTTGTCTCAATTAGAAAGCGGCTCCTACGTGTATGGACGGATGTCAAGTAATTACCAAACATCACTCATGAATAAGGGCTGGAAAAGAGACCTTAAATTTGGGAACCTGCAGACTTGTGCACACAATTGCGAGTGAGTTACGGACCTTGGCGTGCTTCAGAGCATACCTTGTGCAGATGCTTTCGAGCCCATCCCCTCAGCTGAAATACACACAGCCACATAAAATACAGCCAGACACGACCATGTCCTCTAATAAGGAAATAAAGCCGAGCGGACCTGCGCTGCCAGAGCCCAGAGAGCAACACTGTCTCTTTAATTTTCTCTCTGGCTATCTCATCCTTTGCACAAACTCTTTCCTCCCCGTGGCTTCTTCCAGCCTGGTGGGCAAAGTGGGAAAACATCATTAGGGAGGAAAAATAATTTAGTTTGTTAATCAGTATCCAGTGGTGGGAAACAAGAAAGACAGAGAGCAGGGCTGGCGGTTAGGGCTTAGGAAGGGCCAGCACAAAGCCCACCATTCATGACATCTGGGGCTGGGATTCTCATTGAATTAAACAGACACAAAGAGCAGAGGCATTTCATGCTCTCTTCACAAGAATTATCATATCTCCCTGGCACTAGGAAACCTTCAGCATGGGAGAGGGGGAGAGAAAGAGAAAGGGAGAGAGAGGGGAAAGCGGGCAGGCTGGGTAGAAATATGGGGCAGGGTAGAGGAGGCTTTGTTCCAGGCTTGGATTTATGGATGGGATGCAGCGCGGTGCTTTGCTGGGAGAGACGGGGCCCTCGCGCGCTGGGTCTAATAAGAATCAGCAAATGTGAAACAGGGGGCCCCTGTGTACCATGAAGCTGGGAAACCCGCGTTTGACAAGCCAACAGAATAACCACTCACATCTCAAGGCTGCGGGAGGATGCTGACGTTCAGAGGAGATGTGTCGTCTCGTGTGTGTGTCAGCAAGGAGAGGGAGAGGGGAGCGGCAAAGAGCATAAACAGGAGACCAGGCAGCATCGTTTGGTCATGAAAATTAATTAGCTAATATGCAAACCATAGCTGCCCTGTGAGCATTCCCCACAAAGCTACGGTGTGTGCTGAGCCTGTGACTGGGAATGACAGGGACAGATTAGGCAGCTCTGTGGGATGTGCCTGGCAGCAGGAAAAGCACAGCCCATGTGAAAACAGCGAGGAGGGAATAGTCAGATCCTCGAGGAAGCCAGAGAGCCTAGGAGACAGGAGAGAGGTGTGGGAGAGAGTGGGCACCAAGCTGAGGCCAGACATCACACTGCTGCAGCAGCAGTGATTGGGGAGTAGATGGAAAAAAGAGCCCCTTCTGGGCCTGGTGGCAAGTGAGAGCACTTAGGGTTTTGCAGAACCTGTCATTTCCTACAGGTTCATGCAGCAGAGAGCCATCCTGATCTGTCTCTGGGCATCACCACTGGATCTGCTTTAACACTAATTGCTCTGTGACCAGGACCTGGGAGCTGCTGGGAGACTCCCAATAGTGTTACCTGTGGGAAGAGGGGACAGATCTCTGACCTCATGTCCCCAGGGTGCTGTGACCCCATGCACTGGTGCCACAAGCAGATATCACAGCCCGGTGATGAAGATGAGAAACTCACGACCAACTTTGTATGGCCCAGTCCCCAAGGTCTCAGTCCCCACCACAATATCATGCTCATTCTTTTGGAGAAAGGAGGTACATTCAGCAATTACCAAGGGGAAAGAAAAAAAAAGCTGCAAAAAGATCATGAAGAGATGCAGCAAGCAATTTGTTGGAAAAAACAGAGAAGCCCCTTCGAGATGGGATGTGTGCAGTGAACGAGGAACGTGCTGGAAACAAAGAGATGCAAGGAGAAAGGAGAGGCTGGGATGGGCATCGCAGAGACATGGAGGTAAAAGTTGAAAAGGAAGCACTAATTAGCACCCAGACCATCACTTTCCATTAATAGCTTGTCACCGTTTCCTTGATGTTGCTGAGAGCAGGAAAGTTGGTATGTGTGATGCTTACCTGTCTCTATCTCATTAACAGAAGTCAGGGTGAGAACAGACGTTTATTGCCTGCATCCAGATAGACAGGCCCTTTGCTGAACTGAGATGTGGGAGAGAGGGGGAAAGTTATGAAGAAGATGCTCGTGGAAGGCCGGGCAGCACCCACACAATGGAAAGCCCAACGTGGCGCACGTAGATAGACACTGTGCCAACACGGGAACAGTCCCTGTAGGGCACCAGGCTGCAGGAACCCATGAGGCAAAAATGGCTGGAGTTCTCTGCTATGAAACAGAGAGAACCAAACGTGTCCTCACAGATACTGCAGGGCAGAACGGAGAGAATTCCCAGGAAACAAAGAAAAGGAAAGAGAAAGCCATCTCCTGCAAAGATGAATCTGCATTGCGTGCCGTCAGTTCCCAAGGAAAGCGGTGGAAATTCTTCCAGCATTAAAAAAAAGGGATTCAATCTCCAATATAATGCACAAAGGCCTCCCTTCTCCCTTCAACGCGTGCTCCATGGGAGGAAGGAGCATGCGAGGCGAGGACCCAGGCAGCGCACGTCGGGAGGTGCGACGCCGAGAGCACGCGCGTGTGCATCTCCTAAGGCCACACCAGCTTTCCCAAGTGCAGTTTCAGTGAACACAATGAAGATTCCTCAAGAGGAGCCCAAACCTCCCTAGGAGTGAACGAGACAAAACCAAAGGCAAAGAAAACATCGTGGCTGGTGCTGGCTGAACAAAAGCTTCCCCCTTTCAGCTTGGAGACATCTTCTTGGCCATTGAGCTCAGATCAAGTGTAGGCTCTGTTGACTCCCCCACCTATTCAAAGAGCACTTTCAATAGTCCGATTGGGCTGTGCTGTTCTACGGCTTCTCTACGCCTGCATTTTTCATCCCCTACCAACGCCGTTAATGCCACATGCAGAAACCCAGCCCTGAAAAGGCCTCGTTTGAACTCCGTGGTCAAGCACTTCACAAGTTAGGAAAGGCTCAATTTACGGCTGTCCACGCAACCTCAATTCCACCTCGCCGTGCGTCTACTCCAACCAGGGGAAGAGGGAGCAAGCTATAAATAGGCTGTGACCGAGTCACTGCAGCCCAAGATGGGCACGGCCAGCAGAGGCTGAATTACATCCCACGGCCAAAGCGCAGCCGCGCACCCCGACCTGCGAGCGCCTGGTTCGCTGCCTTACACCCTGTACATTTTTAATCCGCAGAAATCACGTGCATTCTAAACATACAGAAAATGTATTATTTATGCCTAATAAATAATACATTGTTTATATAAGCAAAAAGAAAAACAAAACAAAACAAAAAAAAAACCCAATTGTACGCAAGTGTAGCAAATTCCCCTCCCTCCGCCCCATGCTCATTGCGGGGAGAGGGATTTCGAGCCCGGAGCCTCGGCACAGATTTCTGCCACTATGAAATACAGAGCTAATGTTATCTGGCAGCGGCAGAAGGCTGCTCTCCCGGGGTCGGCGGTGCAGGAAGGCGAACCGCTGGGGCTGGCAGGACCCATGCACACAAATGCAATTTTTTCCTCCCAGCACCGAGTTTGGTGCCGGGAGATCGGGGCACAGATCGGTTGGATGTGGAGGGGGCTCACAGAGGCGGTCGTGACGGTTCTTCCATCCAACCCAGCCGTGCCAGGACACCGCGCTTCTGGTTTGTTGTGATTATTATTCCGGAGAAACAGCACATTTATTTTTCTTCCCCCCCCCCCCCCGCCTCAAAGAAGCAACCAAAGGGAAATTGCGATTCTGAATGATTCATAATTCAGCTAAACCTGAAAGGAATTTAGGGGACAAAGAATCGGCATCGCTCTCGCCGAACAGCTTCCCCCCACCGAATTTCAAGGGCCCGCAGCAAACAATGGGAGTGTCAGAGGGTCTCAAAAAGAGAAAAAAAAAGTTCAAGAATCTTTACAATAAAAAGTGTTAGGCAACACAGAGGTCAGAGCCGACCCCTCCTATAATAAATAGCAGCACGATTACATTAACTATAGGAGACATTTTAATGCAGTGCCTCAGCTTCGCGCTAATTATACTTTTTCACCATATTTTGAACCTTAGAAAAAATGTCATCAGTTAATTATAACAGATGAGGGAGTGTGAAGACTTCCTCAATAAATAATGCCTTGATATCTCATATCCAACACGCTGCGTGCATGGCTCTGAAGGTGCCCAGAAATATGTCCTCGCAGGAAATACATCAAGAAATGATGGTCCCATAAGCTGGCTTTGTTTCCAAGCCTTGATTTTCGGCCCAATAATTAAGTGATTTTTATGGATCTGGGAGAGTAAAGGTCATGGGACTGCTGGAATGGTGCCAGAGAGATTCAGTGTAAGGGGAAAAAAAATAAAATCCCAAACCAAAACGAGACATAAAAGACATGCACGCATGTGATTTGGTGCTGCAAGCTTTCCCCTGGTCCCATCCTTCTGCTCCTCCCAGCATCTCCGTGGCAGCCTTGAAGCCAAGGTTAAATGAAAGCAGGATGGTGCTACGGAGCAGGGACCCGCAGCAGGGACCCCTTCCTGTGCTACCACGGGGTGCCCATCCCTGCAGGGGCCGGTGGGTGTCGGGGCAGAGATGGAGCTCCGAGCACATCACCCGTCTTCCAGCCCCTTCCCCACCTGGCACCCCACACTTCCCCCTCTGAAGGGCCAGGATTTGGCGTGGGAAAGATGGCTTTGGGCTTTTCACAAATCCAGTATCCCCTTGAACCAAAACCAATTAGCCTGGCCCAAGGTCCTGCCATTGAGGGACTGTCCCTTCTTTTCAAACCCCCGCGGGCTCAATTGCTCTAAGGAGCCTGGATGTGAATGAGCAAAGCCCACTTAAAGTGGTACTTAAGGCCAGACCAGGGTGAAGGAAAAGAGAAAGCCTCTATAGGAACAGCAAACCGAGTTTCCAAGAGACAGCTAACTGACGGAGATTGCGTGCTTTCCTCCCCAGCCCATTTTCTTTTTTTACCCCCACTCCTGAGCTGTGCAGGCAAAAGCCCCTAAACCCAACCTGAGCTGCTGAACAAACACGGATGTGGCGCCCAGAGCTCTGTCCCCACCCTGCACACCTTGCTTCTGCGAATGTTTTTGAGGCAAGAGACACCAAAAAGCAGCAAACCGCCCTGGACTGGGTGGCAGAGGGAAGCTGGCACAGGCAGCAGTGTCCCCATCTCACACCACCAACCCCAACAGCTCGTGAGAATTTGGGGTGACAAAGCACCCAGATGACACGTGGCACCTGCACCACGTGTGAGACGCAAACACCTTCGTGCTCACAGCTCTGAAAAGCTCTCAGTGTCAAAGTTGCACCTGGTATTCATGGAGCGCCCTGCCCTGAGGGGATGGGAGCCTATGCTGCAGACCTGGGTAGGGCCTTGAGTGCAGCCCCATGGCACAGACAGAGCCAGGGACACAGGGGCAGGTGGGTGAAGGCAGCACACGATGAATCATGGAGACAAAAGGACCGATGGAGCCAGGCCTCCAGCTCCACACCAGCCATCGCCAGGCAATTCCACAAAAATGCCCATTGATGGGATCTCATCCATAACCAAGCGGCCCTGCCTCCATTCAGCACAGCTTGTTGGAGCAGCAGGCACCGAGCAGCCCCATCCCCACCCACTCAGAGCCACACGGGTTGGGCAGTGGGTACAAATCCATGAGCCCATCCCGCTGCACGGGGAGAAGTTTTGGAGCAGAGAAATAAATAAAAGAGTTTGAGCACACAATGCCCTATGGCACTGATCCCCTAATGGCATTTTCCACTTACCCCTGAGGATCCTTACATCTCCGTCTCCATCTGCCCACCCCCAGCACAGCTGAAGAACAAAGACATCACACCCGGCCTCGGAGACATCACCCCACCCTCACCGCACCCTTGCCTCTGCAAAGGGGACCTGGGAGCCACGCTCTGCTCCCTGCCTGCAGCGTCACACCGCCCCACAGGTGAGGGGGCACCAGCAGGCGCCGTCCTTCTGGATTTGGGAGGAAGGAAAGAAGGACACCGGCACCAGCAGGGCGCAGGGCCAAGCAGCAGCATGCTGCTGAGATGCTCCAGGTGTGGTCCTGCTCACCAAAACCCATTCCATGCCCAAAGGAGGTGGGTCAGAGGCCCATCAGAAGGCAGAAAGCGAAGAAGTGGCACTGGGCTGCAAGGCGGGTGCTGTAGTGAAGACGGGCGCACCCTCACCGCCAATTCCCAGGGTGAAAATGAAGAATGAAACCCCAGCAAAAATGTGACCGCAGCTCCTCTTGCCCAGAGCATAAAGGGCAAAGTGCTCCATCCCTGCCTGAAGCCCGTTTTGGGGGAACGGCTCTGGGGTACGTGGAACAGCCCTACAACCTGCAAAACACCCAAACAGTCAGCTGAGAGCAGACGGCTTCAGAGAGGGAAAATTGGGGAGCTGTCTGAGCACCTGGTCCGACAGCAAGGCGACAGAGCTCGCCTTGTCCTTTGCAGGAGCTCATGTGTGCACCCTGATCGCCACAGTTCCATTTTATCTCACAAATTGTATCTATGTATTTATATACACACACACAAACGCATTTACTGTATGTGTGTATTTATATATATACACACACTTTTTTTTCCTTGGATTTTCTTTTTAAATGTCCACCTTTTGCCACTACAAAAGCTGAGGACAGAACTCCCTCCTGGGCTGTGCCATGCAGCAGCACTCCAGCACGCAGCTCTCCTCCACCACCGCTCCAACGCTTCCCCCTGAATTACATTCATTAGGAATTTGAATGTTTCTTTCTTCCATCCCCCATCAAATCATTACTCCGGAATAAATGCATTCATCAAGCACCTTGCTCGCTTTGTTTGCTCCAGTTTTAAGCATCTCCACCGCACCTGACTCGGTGCTATCACACGGGAGGGAAAATAAATAAATAGAGGAACAGAGCACCAAACACAACACTGCGCCAAATAATTGGAAAATTATTTCTTATTAATAACCAACGTAATGGAGGAGCGAAAGGGCTGCGTTCCCTCCTCCCACCTCCGATCCCTTCCACAATTTCTGGGCTAGCACGGAGCACACATATTCCAGATGGAGAGAAGGAGGTCGGCTCCTAATGACACGTCTTTCGCCGCCTTTGGAATGAATGATTCATTCGGCGCTCGCCGAGCCGCGGAGCCGCCGTTGAGCTACATTTCTCCAAAATCCGTATCTTTAATTCTGGCGCTGCGTGTGGGACCCAGCAAATCACGGAATTACCGCTGTAACTTCAGATTAGTAACGCTCTCTAAATGATAGTCTAATTCCAGGCCTTCATGCTTCCCAGCGCTCCCGCCTGCGCTGCCTTTCCCTGGGAGGTTTCCTGCGGAATTAGCGCTGCCGCCGCCGTCTCTCTCTGCCCCTTTTTAATTTCTCCAATGACTCCTCATTAGAATCTCTATTAACAGCGCTCCTCAGAACTTTGCTTTCCCACGGTACAGCCGAATTCAGGCTGAGATCCTTTCTCCTGATGGGGTTACGGCGGTGCTTTGGCCCTGGAAAGGGTCTCTGCGGCAGCCGGTGCCGGCCCTGCGCTGGGGATGGTGCAGAGCCCCCGGGGTGCACGGAGCTTCCACTTTTCACACTCTTGCACCCAGATGGGTGCGGGCTCAGGCCCCGATGCTGCCCGCTCTCCTCTGCCAAAAGGACGGGGCCGGGCACCCGCACCCATACGTGCAAGCAGAGGGAGTGCGGCAGCATCCTGCCCATCTCACTCCTCTCCCGCACCGCGGGGGCGGCGAATAGCCCCGGGAAGGAGGTGAGAACGGCTCCTTCTGCATCCACCCCGCCCCGGGGCTCTCACGGCCCCCGAGGGCTCAGGGATCGTCCCCGCAGGCACCGGGCGAGGGGCTGCGGCCGTAGCCTAAGAGGGGCACCCCGGGACCTCAACCCCAACCGGGGTGCTCACCTCACCCCATACCGGCTGCAGAAACGTGCCGGGGCGGCTCGGCGGAGAGCGCGGTGCTTTGTGTCGCCATGGGAACGGAATGCAGATTTGCCAATTGCTTTTTTTTTTTTTTTCCTTTCTTTCGTTCCTTCTTTTTTTTTTTTTTTTTTTTTTCCTCCCTATTATTTGCCAGACATTGTAATACATATTACGTTCCAACTTCTGGGGCTCGCGGCGGAGGTGCGGGAGGCTCTGTGCCTGCGCTGCCGGAGGGGAGCACCGGGCTGCGGGACCCGTCCTGGGGATCCCCTCCCTGCAGACCTCCCCAGCAACAGCGAACTCACAAGGAAAGTGCAGGCATGATCGCCAAGTTGGCCTTCAAGGGGAGGCCGGGGTCAAGCCCAAAGCCGAAAAAAAAAAAAAAAAAAAAAAAAGAGAGAAAAAAGAGAGAGAGAGAGGAAACAGGGAGGAGGAGAGGATAAAATATCACTAAGCAGGTTTTTATCGAGGTCTGACCGCAGCCTGCGCCGGGGGGGCTTTGTTAGCAGAGCAGCCCGGGGGGCTCGTCTCTTGCAGCCCGCTTCCTTCTACCTGGAGCTGAGCGCGTGTGCACGGGGCTCCCCGTCCCTCCCGCCCGGTGCCGCGAAGCCGCGGGTACCGCTGCCCGGAGCGCGGCAGAGCGGCCCGACGTGGCGGGCGCTTACCTGGAGCCCCGAGGTGGCGGGCGGAGGGCGGCGGGCGGGGCTGCTGCGGGCTGCGGGGCCGCCGGTGTTGCTGCAGCCGCTTCCCCCGGGCGTGCAGGTCTGGAAGTCATTTCTACTTTCGGTTATCTAGCTTTATGATGGCTCCACAACACTCATACAGCTAGATAACCAAAGACAGAAACATCCCTCCGTCGGGGGCTGCTGTCCGTCGGGCGCGGGGAGAAGGCGCACGGCCGGGGCAGAGCGGCCGGGATCTGCCACCGGGGAACCACGGAGACAAAAAAAAAAAGAGAAAAAAAAAAGATGAATATGCGGAGCAGAGACGGAGAAGCGCTGCAAGAAGGAGGCAGAACGCATCGAGCCGAGCCGAGCCGAGCCGAGCCGAGCCGAGCCGAGCCGAGCCGAGCCGAGCCCGGCGCGGTACCGACCCGGCAGCAGCACTCGCGCTCCCGCCCCGCTGCCCAACTTCTACTCCCCTCGCATGGTAATCGCCCCCTTTGGGAAGTGACGTCACGCCGCGCTCAGCCAATCCTCGGCCCGCATTTAAATCAGCGCCCCCTTTCCCGCGCTTTCGCACCCCGGCCCGGCCGATCCCCGCTGGACGGGGCGGGCAGGACGGGGCGGGCTCTCGCGGACCCGCACGACTCGGCTCGGCTCGGGACGCCCCTTTCCCCCGCCTCGCGTCTCCCCTGGTCCGGCCTCCCTCCGCCCGCCGTGCCGCCCCTCCGCTCTTGTTCTGGGGGCTGCGCCGCGCTCCCCCCTCCCCGCAGTGTCCCCTCGGCGGAGGCGGGCGGCGGCACCCCCCGCACGGCCCTGCGGCCAACTTCGCCTTTCTCCTCGCCCTTCGCCCTCCCTTCTTCCTTTCCCCGACCTTTTCCTCTTCCTTTCCCCTTTCCCTACATTTTCCTTCCCCTTTCCCATCCTTTTCCTTCTGTCCCACAACGCCGCTGCTCTCAGCCTCGCGGCGCCCGCCCCGTCCGTACTCTATCCCCGAGGGCCCCGTCCCGATGAGCTCCGGGCCGGGGAAGCGCTGCGATCCCGCACGGGTCCCCTCGACATCCCTTTCTCCCCCATTTTAATTATTTCCCCTCCGCGTTTCGCTGTTTCCCTCGCGGGTTGTCAGCGCCGTACTCGTGTAGTGACAAATCCGGCACATACAAATAATAACAACGGTGAGAATAATAACCAAATGCCAGGAGGGAAATACGCTTATCTGAGATGCTGATCTGACCTACACACCGCGAAATAAATAAATAATGCTATCAAAAGAAAGAAATAAAAATTCATAGAATAATCCGTCGCCGCTCCTAAACCTCCCCTTCCCTTCAATCCGGGGCTCAACTAAAACGTGACCTTCCACAAAACGGGGGAGATGGGGACGGATCGAACGCTGCGGGAACGGCCGCGGCTCCCAGCGCCGCCCGCGTTCCCGGCGGCTCTGCTCGGGTTCTTTATTCCTTCCTCTCCCCTCTTCCTTCTCCTCCTTCAAAATAAAATCATAAAATCAAAAGGAAAGGAATAAAATAGGCGAGCTCAATTAAGCTAAAAGCTGTAGAAGCGGCGCTGCCAGCTCGGCTCACAGCGCAGAGCTCCCGGCTCCCGACCACATCTCCCTAACGAGAACCGGGTCCGGGGGTGCCCGGCTGCCCCGACGGCCCCGCGGCGGCCGGAGGGAAATCTCCGCTCCGTCCTGAGTCCCTCGGAGCCATTCCCGCGGCCCCGAGCCGCTCGGGAAGGGTTTGGCTGTGGATATTTTAATCAGCCCTGGAGAAAGAGGGGAAGAGGGAAAAAACAAAAAAAAAAAAAAATTGCTACAAATCGGATCTGCTTAATTTTCCGGCTCCGGATTTTCCTCTCATTTCTTGCGGCCGCCGTGACGGTGATCGCCGCCGGTGCGTTCTCCGCGTGGGGCGGGGGAAGGCGAACCCCCCGGGGCGGAGGGGCCGAACGCTGCCGCAATCCGTGGGCCGCGGCCCGGCCTCAGTTTCCCCCGCGGGCGGCCCCGTCTTCCCCGCGGGTCCCCTCCGGTCGCCTCCCCCCTCTGCCGGCCCCGTCGTCCCCGCGGCTCCGCTCCGCTCCCCGGCCCCGTTCGTCCCCGCCGTCCCCGCTCCGAGGCCGCGGCAGCGCTCGGCTGAAGGCATCGCACTGAGGCCGGGGAGTGCAGCGCGGCCCCCTCTCCGCCGGGTGAAGGACGCGATTTATCCTCCCAGAAGCACGAATATCTCCATATATTTATTCCTGCTTCATTCAGCAACGCCTCGCTCGGCTGCGAGCGCCCGCCTCGGCCCGCTCCGTGCAGCCAGAGGCCCAGGAGAAAAATCTCTGTCAGCGTTTGCGAGGTTTTCGGCGTTGCTTGAACGTCGGGTTGATATTTATTATTATTATCATTGTTATTATTATTTTCTTATTGTTTTTATTTATTTATCTCGGGCGCGATTTAAGCGCACAAAATGGCTCCTTGGCACCGAGAAAGGCACAGCGGGCAGCACCCGGAGACGGCCCGCAGCCCCCGCACCTGCAGGCACGGCGGGACCCGGAGACACGGGGACACGGGGACACGGGGACATGGGGACATGGGGACATGGGGACATGGGGACAACGCTTCTCCGGCATGCACATGTAAAAAAAAAAAAAAAAAAAAAAAAAAAAGCCATCACACTTCCTCGGCTACAGCCCGATATCTCCGAGAAAAAGCGGGGACGTCTCCCCATCGCCAGGCGGAGGTTCAGAGGGCTCGCTCCCAGCCGTACCCCGGCGCTGCGCGGAGCCCCTTGCACCCCTCTCCGGCCCGACCTCAGCCCCGACGGGGCGGGCGCGGCTCTGGCCATGGTGCTGCACTGCCTTCGCTCCGCGCCCGCGGGGCCTCCGCGCCCCGGGCCCTGCCTGCAGCTCGGAGCTCCGCACCGTGGCTCTGCTTTGCTCCGCTCCCTTCCCCGGGGAAGCGAGGGCGGCCCTCCTCAGCCGTCCCGCAGCCGGAGTCGGGCACGGGGAGCCGCTCGCAGCCCGCACCTCGGAGCGCCCCGGTGCCCGTTCCCCTGAATTATTGAACGTGATCGCCCCGCGTCGAGTCCGCTGCCTTCCCCTCTTCTACGTCCTGCACGTCTGACGTCACTTTTCTTTAATTAGGAGAAGTTATTTTTAGCCAACCTAGAGTAACCCCCGCGCCTCGCCGCCCCGAGCCGCATCGTGTCTTAATTGTTTTTCGCTTTTACTCCCACAATCGGGGCTTCGCCAACTCACAGGAGCGGCGGCTCCCGACGGGCGTTCAGGAAACGCGTTGCTTTGTTTTGCAATTTAAAGCCTCGTCTCAACGCGCCGCGGCGCTGAAAAGGCTCAGCCGAAGGGTCCCACAGCCCGGCTGCTCCTTACTGCGGCCGTCGGGGGCCGGGACTGAGGGTGGGACGGCCCCGGACCCTCCTCGCTTAGTGGGGCGGGCTCACGTCGAGGGGCTGCGGGGGAGGTCCGGGCGGTGCGTGCTGCCAATGCACCTGCACTGCTACGGATCGGGTTTCCGCGAGGCTGAGGCCTAAAATGCGTTCTACTTCCAGGGAGACACGGGGGAGGATGGAAAAAAAAAAGGGGGAAAAGAAAGAAAAAATGGAGAAAAAAACAAAACAAAACAAAAAAAAACCAAGGAAATAAACGTTCGCAGGAAGGGGAGAGCAGAAAATGAATGGGAGAAAAATATCGAAGTGAATTAAAAAAAGAAATAAAATAAATTATAAATAAAGATTAAAAAAAAAAAAAAAAGGAAGAAAAGGGGGGGTGGAAATGAAGCAAAGGTGCAGAGAGAAGCAAATGTGAAATAAAAAATCCTCCCTCAGAAGAGGCTGCCGGCAGATCGCAGTACGGGCAGCGGCGGCCCCGGCGCCGAGCTCGGAGCAGAACCCGAGAGGGGTCGCGGTGTCCCCCACCCACGGAGCAATGCCCCGCAGCAGCCCTCGCTGCGTCCGAAGGAAAAATCCCAGAGCTCCGCATCTCACCCGGGGCCTAACGCCGGCATGCACCGCGAGGCTCGGCCTCCGTAAGGCGTTCCGCTCGCCGCTTCGTCCGGCCAGCGGGGACATTCGGGAGCCAGCCGGCAGCAGTGCGCGGCTCCGCTCAGCCCCGGCTCCCCGCCGCCCCGTCGGGGCACCGCTCGCCCCTTCGGGCTGCCTCGTCCCGGACACGCGGGGAGCACTGCCTGGAGCAGAGCGGCCCCGGCAGCCAAAGGACCCTGGGGCACCCGCTGCCCCCCCTCCCGCTGCTGTGCTGTGCTCCGGAGCCGCCGTGGCCGCGGGCTGCCCGCCCCGACGGGCGGTGGAGCCGGGAGCGGCGCGGGTCAGCGGGGTCCCGCAGCCGGAGGGACACAACTTCCCGGCGGGGAGATGCTCGATTTCTCCTCCCCTTCACTCTCCTCTCCCTTCACTGCTCCTCCTCCCCCATTGGAGCAGAGCCCCCGCGCCCCACAGCCTCCCCGGGGACCCCCGGTGCCGCCACACTCACGCTTGCAGCCGAGGCGAGGGCAGCGACGGGGCCGTCCGTGGGCGAAGCGGGCGGCGGGGGCCGCCCTTCCCGGAGGGAGAGCGGCGGGGCGGTCAGGGCTCTGCTCCCGGCGTCCCCGGTACCCCCGGTGCGGGGGGCGGCGGTGCCCGGGCTCTTCGCATCCTGCCGGCTGCTGCCGGTGCCGGTTCTGGTCGGTGTCCAGGAGCTGCCGCCGGCGGCAGGCTCTGCCCGCACTGACGTCAGCCCGGCAGCCTCCGATTCACTCCAACCATGGCGGAGAGGAGGAGGAGGGAGAGGGGGAGGGGAGAAGGCGGGGGGAGGGAAGGAGGGAGGGGGAGAGGAGGAGGACGGGAGGAAGGCGGAGGCGGCGGGGGTTGGTCGCCGGCACTCCACCGAGCAGAAAACGCAGCCCCTCCATGTCACCCCTAATTACCCCCCGAGGATGGGGGAAAGGGGTCTCTCTCCCCCCACACCCCATTGAGCCGCCCGCTGCCGCCCCCTCGGAGCCCCGTGCCCTCTGCGGGGCTGCACCGCACCGCCGGGGCACGGCCGTGCCACCCGGACCCCTCTTCTAGTTGTGGGGGGGGGGTGGGGGAGGGCGAGGTTCCCCGCCAGGGCTGCTCCTCGGAGCTCCTGCGGCCGCATCCCGGTCTCCGGAGTTCAGGAAGGGTTGCCGCCTCCCCGCCGCCTCCGCCGCACGGAGCATCGCCGGGCGGGCCGCCCCCGAGCCCCCGGCACGGCACGGCTCCAGCACCGCTGTCCAAGTGCTGAAAGTCCGCGAGGCTCCCCGGAGCGGCACGGCACGGCACAGCTCAGCCCAGCACGGCACAGCACTGCACTGCACTGCACTGCACAGCACGGCACAGCACAGCACAGCACAGCCCAACATGGCACGGCACAGCACAGCACAGCCTAACACGGCACAGCCTAACACGGCACGGCACAGCACAGCACAGCACAGCACTGCACAGCCCAACATGGCACGGCACAGCACAGCACAGCACAGCACAGCTCAGCCCAACACGGCACGGCACAGCACTGCACAGCACTGCACAGCACTGCACAGCACAGCCCAACACGGCACGGCACAGCACTGCACTGCACAGCCCAACACGGCACAGCACTGCACAGCCCAACACGGCACGGCACAGCACAGCCTAACACGGCACGGCACGGCACAGCACAGCACAGCACAGCACTGCACAGCACTGCACAGCCAAACACGGCACAGCACAGCCCAACACGGCAGAGCACGGCACAGCACTGCACAGCACTGCACAGCACAGCACTGCATGGCACAGCCCAACACGGCACGGCACGGTACAGCTCAGCCCAACACGGCATGGCACAGTACAGCACGGCACGGCACTGCACAGCACGGCACAGCACAGCACAGCACAGCACAGCACAGCCCAACACGGCACGGCACTGCCCGGCACGGCGTGGTGTGGCACCTCAGCCGTCGGATGGAGCAGGACCACGAGCTTTCCTTGGGGGGCGGCGGCAGAAAGGAAGAAAGAGGCAAAGCGTCCCTCCAGCCGGCCGTGCCGGGCCGTGCCGTGCTATACCGGGCCGGGCCGTTCCGTCCGTGCCGCCCCGACGGTCAGGCCGTGCCGAGCCGTGCTGTGCCCGCCGGTGAGCTCCGGCCGAACGCAGGATATGGGCACGGCGGTGCCGCGTGCCTTTCTCTGCTGCCCTCTCTTCCTTCTTCCGCTCCCCCTCCATTTTTCTCATCCTTACATCCCCCTTTACACAATTATACATTTAGCGTTTCGCCCGCAGCTTTTGCAGAGCGAGGAAAGAAAAAATTGATGATATACATATATATCTATTTCACAAATCCCCCTTTGCTGTCACAGCCTCACTTCGCTCCCGACCTTTTCTCGCCTCCTCTCTCGCATTTCTCCCAGTTTTATTTCCGATTCACCCGAGCGGTGCCCGCGGCTCCGGGAGCTGAAGGTGCTGCGGTCCCCGGGCGCGTTCCTATGGAGCAGAAACGCACCGATCGCGGCCGGGAGCTCCGCACACCGAGCGCACCGCATCGCCTCAACATCCGCGATTTCAAATTTCCCCGTTGTTTTCCTCTTGGATCTGCGAGTTGCCACGAAAGGAACTACGGCCCCAAACGCCGCTGGCAGAGAAAGAGGAGCCCGGTGCCAAATTCGGCAGTATTTTATTTTAAAAGCAATTAAGGAACGCCACAAAAAGCGTCTTCTCCTCTTCCCGGGGAGTGTAAGAAATCCTTTCTCTCTCCCAGAGTCGAAACCCAATGGCATTGTCGTTAAACACGAAAAGGAGAATATGAAGAAATTGCAACACTCCCTCCCGAGCGCTCCCCCTCTCCCTCCCCCCCCCCCCCCCCCCCCAGTTTATTTGCCCTAATAATTAATTCACAAGAGCTTAACTTCGGTGTAACCCTGGCGGTCTTTTCATTAAAAAATCCCCGCGTTTCCTATTGAATTAGCTCTGCTCCATTGTCGCTGAAATGAAGACGCCAAACCAACTTTTACCCCGAGCATTTTCTCACCAGCCCAAAGAAAAGTCCCTCTCCTTTTTCTTTTCTCCGATTTTTTTTCCTCCCTTTTTCTTTAATTCAAGCACCCAGGCGATGGACGTGTCCTGCAATTTAACTACTTTCAAATTCTTTGTTCGGGTCCCACTGGGGCTCTATTGTCACCTTATTGAGAGAGCTTATTGCCAAGTCAAGCCTGAGTGAATTGAGACACGCACGGGAGGAGCCCGGGGCCGGGAGAGGGCTGCTCTGCCCGGGGGACCCCGGCCCACGTCCGAGGGATGGCGACGGGCGCGGGGTAGAAGCTGCCCGCACTGCCGGGACCGCCGCGTTCTTCCGGCGTCCGCCGAACCCTCCTCGGCCCCGGGAGACGGAGCGCGGAGCGGCGCAGGGCCCGGCCCGGAGATGGGGATGAAAACGTGGATGGAAGTGGGGCGACGCTCCCCAGGATGGCCCCGCAAAGCCCCGCAGCGCCGGCACCGCCCGTGCCCGCCGCTCCCTTACCTGCGCTGCCCGCTTCCCCCGCCGCTTCGCTCCGCTCTCAGAGCACCGGGACGGGTCCCGGCCCGCTCCCCGCCGCCCGCCCTCGCCCTCCGCTCACTTTCGGAGCTCCGGGGCTCGTCTCCCGTGAGGGATAAGAAAGGGCCGCTTTTCTTTTCCCTTTTGCTGTCCCCTCCCGTTCCCCCCCTCCTTTCCCCCAGCCTGGAAAAGGGGGGTGCGCGCTGCGGAAGGTGCCGTGTTGGTAGAAACGGCGCTGGGAGAGCGGTGCTGGGCACGAGCTCCCACGTAAGCCCGTACGTCACCTATAAAATGCCCATTTCTCCGATGCCTCGGCACCCGGGGCGGCGGCAGGAATGCCTCTGCCCCGCTCCGCAGCTCCTTCCTCCCGCAGCCCTCCCCGAGCCGAGAGGCGAAGGCAGAGCCACGGGGTACCGCTTCTCCTCCTCCATACCCCCGCAGCCGCCTCCAAAAACCAACCCCGGCCTTCCCCGGGTCCTCGATTCCGCGGCTCCGAAGGGCTCCGCGACGTGACGCTCCCCGTGCCGCGGCGGACGGCGAAGCCCTTGACCCCTGCCCCCGGCCGGATGCGGGGCACCGGGGTTAAGCAAAGTCCCGCCGCCGCCCCATTGTCCGCCCGCAGCGCTCGGCCCCGGGGTCTCCTTCGGCCGCTCCGTGCCCGGCCCCGACGGGGCGCGCCGGACTGCGGCACACGGACAAAGGGCCCGAGGTGTGTGTGTGGGGGGAACGGGGAAATGCCCCTCCCGGCCCTGTCCCGAGTCGTGCATTAATACCCTGACCCCGGTCGCAGCCCTGCTACAATTCCAGAGGGCTGTTTGCTTCGGTTGGTGTTGAGTTTCTTCTTTTCCCGCTGCTTGGGGACAGCGGGTGGCTGCCATCGGCCCGAGCGGAGGTGACAACGCTTCATCGGGATTTATTTTTATTCTTTCCCTTCAGCGGGGATTTGTGAGAGAAGCGCTTTAAGAAATGATAATAACATAGTAAAAAATAAACAAATCAAAGATCGCACAGAAGAGGAAATCGGCGATAAGAGCACGGAGCGGCGGAAGGCAGCCCCGACCCGGAGTCCTTCCCCGGAGCCGCTCGCGGTGGAGACCCCCGACCCACCCCGGCCCCCAGCCGCCCCCCCCCCCCCGGTCCATCCCTTTTCTCTCCACGAAGTCGCTAAGGGGCGGATTCCAGGCACACGGCGGTGCGGCAGCGGCGCCGTTCGGCACACAATGAGGGGCACAAAATACGGCCTCGCCCCGCGTCCCCACGCACCCCCACGAGCCGAGGGACCCCCGGGTACGTGCGGCACCGTGCCCCCGCGCTGCCGTCGGGTTGGTGCTCGGAGCTTCGTCCCCGCTTCGCCCCGGCTCACGGAACGCTCCGCGGGCTCCGGAGGGTGGGAGCGGCCGCACGGCGCCTCCCCCCCCCCCCCCGTAGGAGCGCGGAACGGGGCGGGAACGGAGGAACCCGCGCCCCGACGGCCGCGGCCCGGCCCTGCCCCGGGTGAGCGGCCCCGAGCGAGCGGCAGCGGCGGGCCCGCAGCGACACCTGGCGGCGCGGCGCGATACTGCGACACGGGGCACAGCGCGGCGCCCTGCGATCCCTGCCGCGTCCGGCTGAGCCCCGCGCGCGCTCACGGCCCCAGCACGGCCCCGCCGCCGCTCCGGCCCGGACAGCGCAGCGCTCGCCGCCGTCACCCGCCGACAGCCAAAAGGAAGGGCGGAACGAACAAAAACAGGCGCCTTGCTCCTACGCTTTCAGCACCGACCGCGGCAGGACTCGAACCTGCAATCTTCTGATCCGAAGTCAGACGCCTTATCCATTAGGCCACGCGGCCGCCTGCAGAAAGGCTTTTTCGCGCGCCCTACTGGCTCAGCTGCCGGCGGGCAGTGCGGCTGCGCGTGGGGCGGGTGGGGGGGCGGAGCGTCCGCGCGGCCGGAAGTTGCCCCGGAGCTCCGCGTCGCAGCGCGCTGTGAGCTGGAGTGGGGGCAGGTGGGCGCGTGGGGGAAGTGTGGGGCTGCACGGCTCGGGGAACGGGAGGTGCGGAGTTTTGGGGGCGCGTGCGGAGCCGTAGAGCGCGCTTGTGGGGGTGTTGCATGCCTTGCAGGAGTGTTGCACGCGTGCAGAGGTGTAGGATGCTTTGCGTGTCCTTCAGGGGTGTTGCATGCTTTGCAGGGGTGTTGCATACATGCAGATGCGGTGCGTGCCTTGCAGGAGTGTCGCATGCTTTGAGAGCGTGGTGCAGCTCAGCTGCGCATCCCGGCACGCCGCACGCCTGCAAGGTGTTGCTTTTAGCAGCGCCGGTTGAGGCTCTCTCCACAAACCCTTCCCCTCACTGCCGCTCTCCCCTTACAGGAGGACCCCCCCCGTCCAGCAGCACCGCGATGCTCCGCGCTCTCCGCCGAGGCTCAGCGCCGTGCCGCGCCTCCTCCCGGCCGTGCTCCGGCCCCTCCGCCCACCGCCCGCAGCCACGCGGCGACGAGGCCGAGCCCTCGGAGCGCGGCGAGCGCCGCGTGAACCCGCTGCACATCCAGATGCTGTCCCGTAACCTCCACGAGCAGATCTTCCGCGGGGCGAGCGTGCGGCACTCGGAGGAGGCCGTGCGGCGCAGCATCGAACACCTGCGGCGGCACGGCTTGTGGGGCCGGCACGGCCCGTCGCTGCCCGACGTGAGTTTGCGTTTGCCCCGCATGTACGGCGCCGACATCGACGAGCATTTCCGCCGCCTGGCGCAGAAGCAGAGCCTGCCCTACCTGGAGGCGGCCGAGGAGCTGCTGCGCTGCCGCCTGCCCCCCGTTCCCCAAAGCTGGGCCGAGCAGCAGGGCTGGACGCGTTACGGCCCCGACGGGCGGCCCCAGGCGGTGGAGTGCCCGCGGGAGCGCGCGTTGGTGCTGGACGTGGAGGTGTGCGTGGCCGCCGGGCAGTGCCCGACCATGGCCGTGGCGGTGTCCCCGCACGCGTGGTGAGGGAGCGCGCGTTCCCCCCTCCCTCCCGCCGCCGGTGCGGTGCAGGGCGCTGACCGCGTGCCCCGTGCCGCAGGTACTCGTGGTGCAGCCGGCGCCTGCTGGAGCAGCGTTATTCGTGGGGCCCCCGCCTGGCGCTGCACGACCTCGTGCCCCTGGAGGGGACGGGCAGGCAGCAGGAGGGCGGCGAGAGGGTGGTGGTGGGGCACAACGTGGCTTTCGACCGCGCTTTCATCAGGGAGCAGTACCTCGTCCAGGTGAGTGCACGTGGCCGTGCCGCTTCGGCTGCTTTGCTGCCGCGTGGTGCTGGGGCTGTGCAGAAGCTGGCGCCAGGTGAGCTGCACGGCGATGCTTTGTGCTGTGCCTCGCTGCCTGCATCACGGAGCAATAAAATGGTGTGGGTTGGAAGGGACCTTAAAGCCCACCCTCCTGCCACGGGCTGGGTGTCCCCACCAGCTCAGGCTGCCCGGGGTCCCATCCGACCTGGTCTGGGGCACCCGCAGCTCAGGGCAGCCCGTGTCCAGCACATTTGTCCTTCAGCACATCCTGGGTTATGACTGCTGTCTCCCTGCAGGGCTCCCGGGTGCGTTTCCTGGACACCATGAGCATGCACATGGCCATCTCGGGGCTGACGGGTTTCCAGCGCAGCCTCTGGATGGCTGCCAAGCATGGCAAGAGGAAGGGGCTGCAACAGGTCAGGCAGCACATGAAGAAAACACGCAACAAAGCTGAGGGGCCGGCGGTGAGTATGAAGCTGAGCCCCAGCTGCTCCCTGCAGCTTAGGAGTGGCTCCCAGTGGCTTCCAGAGAAAGTGGGCAGGGGATGGGAAAGATAGAATAGGATAGAATGGAATGGGTCAGAAAGAGGTGAAATGGAGTGAGAAGAAATGGAATAAGATAAGATGGAATGGGGTGGGGGTGGGGTGGAAGAGAACCGAATGGAGTGGAGTGGATTGGATGGAGAAGGATAGAATGGAAAGGAGTAGGAAAAGATGCAATGGAATGGAAGAGAATAGGATGGAATAGAAAAGAGCTTGTTGGAATGGGATGGAATTGGTGGGATGCAGTGGAATGAGATGAGGTGGAATGGAATTGAACTGGATGGGATGGGATGGAATGGAATATGGTAGAACAAAGTGGGATGGAATAGGATGGAATGGATGAAAGTAGGATTGAATAGGATGGGATGGGATGACCATCCCTTAATCCTTTACCCGCTGCTCCCTTGGCTGTGGGGCTGGGCTCTGCCTCCACTGTTGCCTGCTGCAGGTCTCTTCGTGGGACTGGGTGCACGTCAGCAGCATCAACAACCTGGCAGATGTGCATGCCCTGTATGTGGGAGGGGAACCGCTGCAGAAGGAGGCACGAGAGCTGTTTGTTAAGGGGACCATGGCTGATGTCAGGAATAACTTCCAGGTATGGGCAGTGGTGCTTGGGATGGCAATGGAGCAGGAAACAGCTTTTGTTGGTGTTTTTTTTTTTCCCTTTGGTGCATGGCTGGTACCTATTGCAAAGGATTTGTGTGTACGGGTGAAGCTGTGCTGGGCTCTGTGGCTTCTCCCTGTGCTGGTGACATGCTGTGTTCCCAGGAGCTGATGTCATACTGTGCCAGCGATGTCCGGGCCACCCATGAGGTGTTTCAGGAGCAGCTGCCACTCTTCATGGAGAGGTGAGAGGGGCTAGAGGGGGCTGGGTGAAGTCATGAACGCAAGGCATGCTCACATTGGGTGTGGGCTGGTGCTTGGAGGGCAGCTCCCCTCCAGGAGGTGCCCAATTCCCAACCTCTGGCTTTGGATTCCAGGTGCCCCCACCCCGTGACGTTTGCTGGGATGCTGGAGATGGGGGTGGCCTACCTGCCAGTCAACGGCAACTGGAGGAGGTACCTGGATGATGCTCAGGGCACCTATGAAGAGCTCCAGAAGGAGATGAAAAAGTCCTTGATGAACCTGGCCAACGATGCCTGCCAGCTGCTGCACGAGGGCAGGTATGGGGAGAGGCACGGGACCAGGCTGAGCACTGGTTGCAGGGGGAGAGCAACAGTGTGTCCACAGGTACAAGGAGGACCCCTGGCTCTGGGATCTGGAGTGGGACACGCAGGAGTTTAAGCAGAAGAAACCCCCAAAGAGGAGGACAGATCAGAAAATAAACAGCAAAGCCTCAGAGACGGGATCTGCTCAGGAGTGGCAGGAAGGTGAGCATGGAGGGATGCTGCAGTGCTTGCAGGGCGATGGGCTGGGGGGATGCTCAGCCCCCTGTGCTGTCAGACCCCGGTCCCCCCAGTGAGGAGGAGGAGCTGAGAGCCCCCGAGAGCCACACCTGCCTGGAACGCCTGAAGGAGACGGTCACACTGCAGCCCAAGAGGCTGCAGCACCTCCCTGGCCACCCAGGGTGAGTTGAGGACAGCGGGGCACCCAGTGGCTGCTCCCTGCTCCCTGACCCGCGGCCGTGCCCCACAGCTGGTACCGCAAGTTGTGCCCGCGCCTGGAGGAGGAGGGCTGGGTGCCGGGGCCCAGCCTCATCAGCCTGCAGATGCGGGTGACCCCAAAGCTGATGCGCCTGGCCTGGGATGGCTTCCCCCTGCACTACTCGGAGAAGCATGGCTGGGGCTACTTGGTGCCAGGGCGGCAGGACAACCTGCCTGCAGCCTCCGCAGAGCCGGAGGGGCCTGTCTGCCCACACAGGTGAGGGAGCGCAGGGGATGGAGAGTCCATAGCTGGGACACGGAGCTCTGTAAGGGGCTCAGCTGCAGCATTTGGTTGAGCTCTGTGCCCTGGCAGGGCGATCGAGCGACTGTATCGGCAGCACTGCCAGCAGAGGGGCCAGGAGCAACCCCCAGAAGAGGTCGGCGTGGAGGATGAGCTGATGGTGCTGGAGGGTAGCAGCATGTGGCAGAAGGTGTGTGGTGTGGGGTCTGGGATGAGGAAATACCCCATAATCAAGGCTGGGAATGGTTATTTGAGCTGCCCCGCTCTGTGCCGCAGGTGGAGGAGCTGAGCCAGCTGGAGCTGGACATGGAGCGGCCGGGCAGGGCAGAGCAGGGCCAGATGCAGGTAAGCAGAGTTCCCTGTGGGATGCAGTGGTGAATCTGATCCCGTTTCCGTGATCCCTCTGTGCTGGGGGTTCCCAGCAGAGCACAGGGACACCGTGCCCGGCATCACCTCGCGCTGCCACTTGCAGGATGAGGACGGGCTGCCAGAACTGATGGAGGAGAGCAGCCAGCCCTCGTTCCACTACGGCAACGGCCCCTACAATGATGTCAATGTTCCTGGATGCTGGTTCTTCAAGCTGCCCCACAAGGCAAGTTGGAGCTATCCCTGCTCCCTCGCCCCACGGGGTGATGGCAGAGATGTTCCCAGCTGAGGTTGGAGAGTGTGTGGGGCTGCGTTGCGTTGAACCCTGGCATCTCCTTGCTGCTGAAGGATGGCAATGAGAACAACGTGGGGAGCCCCTTTGCCAAGGACTTCCTGCCCCGCATGGAGGACGGCACGCTGCGGGCTGCTGTGGGCCGCACCCACGGGACCAGAGCCCTGGAGATCAACAAGATGGTGTCCTTCTGGAGGAACGCTCACAAACGGGTCAGGTCAGCCTGGTGCCTTGAATCCCTGTGGCTGGGGCTGCGTTGTGCCCTGTGGGCTGCGCAGACAGTGTGCTGTGTTGTTGTGTATCCCTCAGTTCCCAGGTGGTCGTTTGGCTGAAGAAGGGGGAGCTGCCCCGCGTGGTGACCAGGTACAGAGCGAGACGGCCGGGCTGGGGGAGCCCGTAAGGCCCGTGCTCACCCTGTGCCCATGCAACAGGCACCCGGCCTACAACGAGGAGGAGGATTACGGGGCCATCCTGCCGCAGGTGGTGACCGCGGGCACCATCACCCGTCGGGCCGTGGAGCCCACGTGGCTGACAGCCAGCAACGCCCGGGTAGGGCTACGTGCAGGCAGCGGGGCTGGGGCCGTGGGGTGTGGTGCAGCACGTGGGGTGTGCTGAGCCGGGCGCCGTGTGCTGCAGGCTGACCGTGTGGGCAGCGAGCTGAAGGCCATGGTCCAGGTGCCGCCTGGCTACTCTCTGGTGGGTGCAGATGTGGACTCCCAGGAGCTGTGGATAGCGGCGGTCCTGGGCGAGGCTCACTTTGCCGGCATGCATGGTGAGCAAGGCTGTGTCTTTGGGCACTGCAACGCCATCCCTGTGCTGTGCTTGACCCCTTCCTCCCCGCTGCAGGGTGCACGGCCTTTGGCTGGATGACCCTGCAAGGGAAGAAGAGCGACGGGACCGACTTGCATAGCAAGACGGCCGCCACGGTGGGCATCAGCCGGGAGCACGCCAAGGTCTTCAACTATGGGCGCATCTACGGGGCCGGGCAGCCCTTCGCCGAGCGGCTGCTGATGCAGTTCAACCACCGGCTGACGCAGCAGCAGGCGCGTGAGAAGGCACAGCAGATGTACGCTGTCACGAAGGGCATCCGGAGGTGGGTGCTGCCTGTGGGGGGAGTCCTGGCTGCCTCCTGGGCATGCGTTACCCTGAGCCGGGTGCTGTTCTCCTCCAGGTTTCATCTCAGCGAGGAGGGCGAGTGGCTGGTGAAGGAGCTGGAGCTGGCTGTGGATAGAGCAGAAGATGGTACGGTGTCGGCCCAGGATGTGCAGAAGATCCAGAGAGAAGCCATGAGAAAGTGAGATGTTCTGACCCCAGTGGGTGCTTGTGGCACGGCTTCCCCTGCAGCCCCACTCTTAGATGCACCCCAGTTTGGTCTGGGGGCTCCTCCAGTCTCTTCCAGCAGAACGCTGCAGGGATCATCTGACTGCCCCAGCCCCAAAAAGTGTTGAGGACTTGTCCCACACTTTTCAGCAGCCTTCCCTCTGCTCCCATAGGTCCCGAAGAAAGAAGAAGTGGGACGTGGTGGCTCACCGAATGTGGGCTGGAGGCACCGAGTCCGAAATGTTCAACAAGCTGGAGAGCATCGCCCTGTCTGCCTCGCCGCAGACCCCGGTGCTGGGCTGCCGTATCAGCAGGGCTCTGGAGCCTGCAGTGGCCAAAGGGGAGGTAAGAATGTGGCTCTGTGGTGCTGAGCTCCTCGCACTGCTTGTCTGAAATAGCAACCCTAAATCCAGCCCTTCTCAGGGCGGGGAACCACGCAGGCACATGGAGCTGCAGACAAAACCCGTTGGTGTTGGGTCCCGTGCTCCTTTTCTTTGTGTACCATCAAGGACACCCAGCAACACTGCTTCACCAGCTCCCTCCCTTGTAACAGGAATACTCCTTGGACACTCTCCTAGCATTTCTCTGTGTTTCCTTCCCCAGTTTCTAACCAGCAGGGTGAACTGGGTGGTGCAGAGCTCAGCCGTTGACTACCTGCACCTCATGCTGGTCTCCATGAAGTGGCTCTTTGAGGAGTACGACATAAACGGGCGCTTCTGCATCAGCATCCACGACGAGGTGCGCTACCTGGTGCAGGAGCAGGACCGCTACCGGGCAGCACTGGCCCTGCAGATCACCAACCTGCTCACACGGTGAGAGGTGGGGACGGGCATCTCCTGGGTGAGACAGCGTGACGGCAAAGGGAGGGTGGGCAGGGTGGCACAGGGCAGGTTTTCTCTGCTTAGAGGAGGCACGGCAGCCCTAGAGTGCACCTCCTTTATTTGCGGCTCTGATGGCTGTGCGTGGAGCTTTGGCTTCCAGGGATAATCTGTTGGCAAGAGGTGCAGGTCAGCAGCTCCATCCTTGCTGTGGAGGGGCTGTGAGCGCATCTCCTGCCTACATGGCCATCGTGTGGCAGCAGCTGCCACATGTTTAAGTGAGCTGTTGGGAATCAGGCTGGCTTCCCCTCTTCTCTCCCTGCTTTTGGGGCCGGCAGTGAGAGGCACAGCTCTGTGCCCCTTTAGCAGCAGCCCTGCTGCCTTCCTGGCCCGTGCCTGCTGGGTTAAGCTCAGCCTGGAGCTCTCCTGCCCTCACACCCCCGGGGATCCTTTTGCTCTGGCTCCAGCTCAGGCAGCTTTGTGAAATCCCCTTCCCAGTGCTTTACGGTATTTGGTTTATACAGGAGTTGGCCAAAGCAGAGCTATTTTCTCGCGGGCTGAGGTAAGGATACAGCAAACAGCCTTTCTGTGCCCAGGCAGCGTGCGCAGCAGGAGAAGACGCCCTGATGTTTGTGCCTTTATACCAGCTATTGCAGGCACAGGGCTTCCTGCTGGGAAAATCCAACATCTGCTCTGCGTGGGAGGATTAGCCAGAAGTAAAGGGCTGGGTTGGTCCTTTCTTCCTAGGAGGCTGAACGTACTGTTACTCTGTTCCTCCCACATCCACTTTGGCAATCCTTGACCCTTCTGCTACCCAGTAGTTACAAAGCACTTTGTCTTGCAGCCGCTGATTGACATGGGTGCAAAGTAATCTGCAACAGCGGCTGCCCAATGTTTTGTGAAGCTGCCTTTGTTCCAGCCCAACCTGCGGCGGATCAAAGCCCCTGCGTGCAGGAACGGGAGGACTGGCTGAGCGTGAGAGAAGTAGCGGGTTTGCTGTAACTTTTCAGCAGTAGCTGGTTTCTTCCTTTCACAAAAAGGGCACACGGTTCTCTCCTGGCAGAAAGCGATCGGTGTTTGCAGTGAAAGGAAGGTCGTGGCAAGGAGTTTTCAGTCTAAGGCACTGCCTCTGGTTTGCTTTCCAGTGGGGCGCTGCCTTTGGGGTTCTGCTCCTCGGGCTGTGATGTGACGTTTCCGTTGTTCCCTGCAGGCGTGTGATATCTTGTGTGCTGCAGTGCAGGTGTGACAGAGCTGGGTGTGATGTGTAGCACTGCCCCGCGTGCTCTCTTGTGCTTCCAGGTGCATGTTTGCCTACAAGCTGGGCCTTCAGGATCTGCCGCAGTCCGTGGCTTTCTTCAGCGCTGTGGACATTGACCGGTGCTTAAGGAAGGAGGTGACCATGAACTGTGTGACTCCATCAAACCCAACTGGCATGGAGAAGAAGTATGGCATTCCTCGAGGTGAGCAGTGGCTGTTGGAGCTGCATCCCCTGTAACAGCGAGCCCCTCCTCTGATGGAAGTGGAGCTGTTCCCCAAGGGCTCATCCACCATTGGAGGTACCTCGCAAACCCCATAGCTGCCCTGCTTCAGCAGCCTCGCACCCCTGCAAGGCACCCGCTCACCCTGGTGCCAGCTTCTCAGTCCTCTCCTTTCTCATTGCTTGAACAGTTTGTGCTGCCACCACCAGTATTTCTGCTAAAGAAATCAGGGCCTGGCTCGGTCACCCCCCACAAGTTGGCTTTGTGTTGCTCAGAGGAGAGATGAGCCTTCCTGTAGTCTTTTAAATACAGCCCAAGATTGAATTGTTTGTTTTCTCTGAAATGAGGTGCCTCTAGAGGCTCCTATGTTTTGCCCTCCAGGCCCAGCCATTCCCAGCCTTCAGTGCTTTTCCTCCTCCCCCCTCAGCTCAGCACAGCTGTGTTCAGGGAGCTGCCCCTGCTGCAGGTTTCAGCCTTAGCACTGCTGTGTTCTCCCCCACCAATCCCAAGGCTTACACTAGTTCCTCTCTCTACTCAGCATAACCTTCTAACTGCTGGAAACGAGCATTTAATTGTTGGCTGGGAGCTGCTTTAAATAGCACCTTGTCAATACACAGCAATGTTTTGGCAGCTAAGAACCTCACTGAACAACATCAGACACTTCACCCTTAGGCAACCTTTATTAAGAGTTTTACAGGCAAAGCGTGCCTGTGGAAAAAATACCTGTTGGGTCAGTAGCAAAGCAAATTAAACAAGTGCAAGGCATCAGGGTCAGCAGAAGCTTAACGCAGCCCCTGCTGCTGGCTCTCCAGAGGAAGCTGTCACCTGTCTCCTTAGGAGCTATGCACAGCAGCAAGCTTCAAGGGAGAACAGTCCTTGTTTCCAGCTTCCTCCTGGTGCTGTTTTTGCACTGCCAGCACTGCACAAAACAGAAGTTTGAATAAATTTAAGGCTTCTTGCCCCATACTTGCTACATGCTCCATACCAAAAGCAAAGGGGCTGTTACTCTCTTACTCTGATGCTGTACAGTCTTTAAGTATACTGCAGAACACAAGGAACCGATTGTCCCATTGTCTTCCAGGAGAAGCACTGGATATATATCAGATAATTGAAATAACCAAAGGGTCATTGGAGAAGAAGTGATAACGTGAGATTGTCAGAATGTGCAAGTTGTCCAGAGAGCACCCAGGAGCCTGGCTGTCCTTGCAGAAGCACACACATGGCAGGGACCGATCCTGGTTGTGCCGCTTCCTTCTCTCGGTAAGAAAAGGATGTTCCTGAGGAAGATTTTCATAGCAGCACATTTGAATGGCAGAACTTGCATATTTGAATGGGCAGCAGCCAGCTTTAAAACCTGAGACACCTGACAGTCACTGCTTGCACACCCAGGGGGATGAAGAAAGAAGTCTTGAGTACTTGGCAGGAGAGACAATCAATTCTCTCTGTACATGCAGTTCTCCAAGACCAAGGTGAGGCTGCCACAGCACACACACTGTAGAAGGAGGTGGCAGCAATTGGCAACCACAGGTTTTATTTTTTTCGCCTTCTTTTCTTTTGGGGTTCCTGGTTTTCATCTGGCTGCTCTGCTGTGCTGGACTGGAGAGAAATAGAGTTAAGAGTACTGAGTGTGAATGTTTGTGTGGGTAGTCCAGTGAAGGCTTACTTCAAGAAACTAGATGTACAGAACAGGATTTAGCACTCTCTTCTCCTGAGCAAAAATGACCTGAAATCTGGGCCTCCTCTCACCCCTGAAGCTTTCCCCAAGCACCCTGTATATTTCTGCTGCAACTCAGAGCCCAGGTTACGAATGGCACAAGACAGGGAGTGGTTGTGCAGTGCTGCATTTCAGCTTGGTGATTACACTCAGGGAAATACGGACAGAAGCACCAATAAACACTTGGACAATCAGCAAAGAAGAGCGGTCTGTTTTTTGTCCAGCACAGGTTGTGCTGCCTTCTCCAGCACTGTCTGCTAAAGGATAGCAGCAGTGGGTCCTCAGAGGCAATGGTGACAGTCCTCTGCTTGCTGACTCAAACACCAGGGCCTTAAACAGTCTCAGTCCTCTAAGACCAGAGACAGAGGCAACTGGTACACAGACAAAGATCATTAAAGGTGAAGAGCTGAACCATAGCAGACTTCAATCCTGTTCACTCACTCCTGTCAGCTTAGCATTCAAGGATTAACCCAGGTGAGACAAACTCTCCTAAAATTACTCTTAGCTAAATAGCAGACCCACGTACCTGGCAGCACAAGAGGGGAAACCCATCATGTAAAGGAGTTCTCACCTGGTTGTTGTCTGGCTCATTTTCAGCATCCTCTGTGTTGTGCTCTTGCAGCACGCTGTCCAGCATGGACGCGTTGATGCGGAAGTCCCGGGAGGTGCTGAGCTTCATGTATTGCATCAAGTTCACCTGCAGCAACCAAAGCAAAACCGGGGGCAGAGCATCATGGCATAAGAAAAGAGCTTGGAGAAGAGACCTTATTGCAGCCTTTCAGCATTGAAAGGGAGCTTACGGGCAGTGGGAGCAATGACTTTGTACGCAGTCCAGTAGTGATAGAACAAGGGCAAATAGCTTTGAGCTAAAAGGGGAGACTGAGGTTAGATGGTAGGAAGAATTTTTTTTACTCAGATGGTGAGGCACTGGGACTGGGTTTCTCAGAGAGGTTGTGGGGACCCCATCCTTAGAGACATTCAAAGCCAGGCTGGGGCCCTGGTCAGCCTGATAGGGTGGTGGCAATCCTGCCCATGGCAGGGGTTTGGAGCTACATGATCTTCAAAGTCCCCTACAACCTAAGCCATTCTATAACCTTAATTTCCTATTCTGTCTAGACCTCTGCACTGTACTAGGACAAAGTCATCACAATAATGATGTAAGAACGAAGCAAGAAGTAGGTGAAAAAAGCACCTATCCCTATGAAATGCAGTAGCCCATTGTCTTCACAAGAGCCAAATGTTACCAGCTAGATTCTGACTCATATAATGCCTCATGGTACATCTATGAATGTACATCTCTCTCCCATTTAAGAACTGTGCTGGGGAGAGCGGGGGGAGGAAAACTGGAATTAGGAGCTTAAATTTATGCTCACTCAGTACTACCAATGCCACCTGCTGTCACCCTGATAGCAGCAATCTGGTGGTGGTGGGTGAGGAGAAAAGGCTGAAAGAGAGGTGAGGCCCCTACATTTTCCTAATCTGAGCAGCAATCTGATCTTGTTTTTTCAAGGTGAAACGGCAGTAGCTCTGCACCGTGCCACGATAATACCATCCCACTGAGTTCAGGTCACAGAAAACCTCTGCTTTATATTACCTTTGATTTCTTGGAAAGATGGATAAGGAACTTCTCATATTGCTCTATAGCAAAAATCAGGTTTGGGATTGGCTTGGTCTCCCGAAGCACTTTAGCCTGAAATGTGGAAAAGAAGGCAAGAGCCAGATTTGAAGTGAACAGCCTTAAGATTCCCTTGTACAGTCATCAGCAACAAGTGTCCCAGCTATGGCACAGTACAGCCCCTATGTTTGTATCAGCAGCTTAGATTCCCCCACAGTCCAACGATGGTGTAGCGTGACACAGAAACCAGTCATTCCCCAGTTTAGAAACCTACCTTCAGTAGCCTGCCTCACTGAGCCTTGCCAGCCCACTTTGTTTCTGGGTTTAAAAGACCTCCTGGAACGGTTCTGCAGCAAGGCTCTTCCAAGTATTGTAGTTATACATTCCACAGCCCTGTTGTGTCTGACAGCCCGAGAAAAACCTGTCTGCAAAGGCCCTCCAAATCTATGTTTGACAGCGATGAGCTGTCACTTCATAGCTTACTCCAAATATAAAACAACCAGGTGATACAAACAAATCAGACTTTACACCTTTGTTTCATCCCTGTGAGCTTTAGCTTGAGTTTAGTACAGCTTTTTATTTCCATTGTTCTGAAACTTCTCTCTGAAGTTCAGGTTGAAAAAATCAGATTTTTACTTAGAGTCCCAAATGCCAGTGTGTCACTGGTGATGTCTAAGAAGCCACCAGGTAAAATGAGCCTTGAGGTATGGATCTCAAGCTTTCAAGCCTAGCCCATGTCCTACTAGACTTCAGTCAATCTCACCATGACTGTGGAGACTGCAGCAGTTTCATCTTCTTTCTTCTTCTTTTTCTTCTCTTCTGCAAAGCTTAAGCTCTCACTATGGATGTTCTGAAGAAGGAAACCAAGAGACAGGGTAAGCAGGGAAGAAAGACCAGCTAAATAAAGCCACAGAAGTCTTTGTTCTGGCCAGCTAACATGTGAACTTCATCCAAAAACCCCACATGAACACAAAAGGGGGTGGGATTTAAAAAAAAAAAAAAAAAAAAGAGAGAAAAAAAAAAAAAGGAGTTCCCCGAACATTCTTCCTCCCCTGCTGTAACAGAAATCAACAGGCTTGGTCCCAATGGTACTGAAAGATCTTCAGCTATAGTCATGTCAAGAAGATCAGTGATCTCAAAAGGTGCCCAAGCACTGCACCTGATTCACCACTCAGCATCAGACAGACTTCAGTGCGATTTTGCCACGGTTAATTTCTGTCTTACCTGTACGTAAGTAATGAATGAGTAACACTGTGGGGTCAAGTGGGAACCTGAGAGCTTCACCTGCAAAGAAGCAGAGAGGCTGGGATTACTCCCAGCTGAAGGCAATGAGCCATGTCCTGCAGTGATTTGCTCACACTCACCAGCTTTTCCAGCCTCCCCGGAACTGCATTTGAGGTGCTGCGGCAAGCTTGGATGTACTGCAAAGAAAACAGGAGTGAGTCTCTTCTAGATGCACCGTTCCCATCCTGTAACCTGTGTTTCCAGGCAAGGGCTCAAAGCAGCTCACAGAATTACCAGTGACCAATTAAGGGAGGAGTGCTGAGAAAGCATGAGGAGACCCCGTGTGCAGAGGCACTAGCTCCCATGTCCTGATCTCCCATCCCCACTGGCCCAGAACCAACGCTTCAAGCCTTGGGTGGGAGTGAGTGGGAAGGGCAGGAGTGCTGAGCACCACGAGAACACTGCTGACACTGTTCACTGTGGAACATAGTTGCACACTGAAGAATCTAAAAGAGGCACTGGAACCACTCAAAGCCAAGCAGAGCCAAAGTCAGCTTGAGAAGAGCTTTTCTTTATCTCCTCTGGTATAGCTGCAGCTACTGTAGGAAGGTCACGAAAATGAGCACATGAAAGGCAGCAGAAAAAAGACTCATCTTATACAAGAGATCAACAGCCCAGTCCTAAGTGTAGCTGCTGCCAGGGGTCACTGTGAGCTTGCTGTAGCAGATGTGGAAAAAGTTATTAGATCCCAGCCATTCCACTGCCAGCAGAGCTTCACTCACATGCTTGATGAGGGAGGTGAGGATTGTGTATGTCTTGCTGAGGCTTCTCAGCAGTGAGTCTACACAGCTCCCTGCAGGAAGTGCTGTCTGCACCAGCTCATGAAAAACTGTCAGCAGAGTTCCCAGCTGCAGAATCACACCTTTCTCCAGAGCCTGGGTTTGGTTTGATGCCTGAGTCGAGTCTTCTAGAAGAAAGAGATGAATACCACATGAATGTACGTCTAATGAGCTCAGTTACACAGGTGGGAGACACAAAAGACCATCTTTTGTCAGGTGTGCATAGCAACAGCATGGCACAGGGAAAATAGTCACTGGAGGAGTCCTGTGACAACTCAGTGCCTTACACTGCTGATGTGGAACCAGTTCAAGGGAGGGCTTAACCTACCCTCAAATGACACCACCTTAAAATCCCAAAATATCATTTTGCTCGTTATCTTTAGCTGTCTTTGACAAAGGTGTAACAGTAAGAGTGGGCCACTTCTATTACCTGATGTGTCTGATCCCAGAATGGTAAGCCTCTTGATAAGCCAGTCCACCTCTTCAAGGACCTTATCTGCCTGCCCCAGAACCAGCAGCTGAAACAGAAACAGCAGTAACAAAACAAGTTGCTGGAGGAGTTTGGCACAACGGGAATCTCTAAGCCACTTGTGCAAGAGCAGCTGCTTGTTTCATGCACAGTTTTGACTCACACAGACAGTAGGGGCTGCAGTCTTCACGTTCACTATGGCAAAATGGGAGCGACTCTCTATTTCCACATCCTGGTGGAGGGAGAGAAAAATTCTGGTGAGCAAAACGTCAGCTGCTGTCACACGTTTTGCTTCAGAGATGAAATCAATTCTGCTGTGACAGCACTAAGTGATGCGAGTTAAGCTGCTGTGGACTCTGCATCTTACCTGATCTATGTCTCCCAGGCAAGCATGGATATCTTGTGCAAGTTCACGCAGCAGACTGACAGGACTCTTGTACAGAACGTGGAGACTAAAAAGCAAAGTCAGCAAACCCTTACAGCAAGAGAGATCCTCTGTGGGGAAGAGAAAACAAAGCAGGGTGTTAGTAGGTGCAGAATTCCCTTAGCTATTCAGGAACATCAGACACCCAGTGAGGTAAAGCCTCAGATTCAGTATGGGTTTAACAGTCTACGCTCTCAGAAGTGATACAAGGTAGATGAAAATTCTAGTCAAAATCCTGCAGTTACAACAATGGGCATTGCATATAATATTACAAGGGGGAATGCAGCACACTGGAGCCCCCAGCTCATAGCAAAACGGTGACCAGAAGCAATAGCAGTATGAACAAGATACATCAAGAGTAATGTTTTTGCAGTGTATAAATACTAAATTGAGCAAGAGATCTGAATAACAAGAGTAAAAAGCCAAGTGGCCTCTCTTTTGTTAATATTTATAGAGATGGAGTTTCTTTCCTAATAGCCACGCTAATAACTGCAGTCATGGCAATCTGCCACCAAATGGGACCTGAATGTACCTGAATGTATCTGCAACAAAGAGGTGAGAACAGGACAGACGCAACAGCAGAGCATTCAAGAGTCCACTATCACGTGTGACACAGCACATCTGCACGTACCCCTCAAAGCTTACATACCTAGAGCATTTTCTTTGCAAATTTTGACTGTCCAAGTAAGGAACTGAAGGAACTGTATAAGGGGAGAAAAAGATACGGCTTGGAAATTGAATTCAAAGCACAGGATTAATCAAAAACAAAACAAACCCAAATCATTCAAAATAATGAATCACACACAGCAAAGACAGACCTGCAGAGTCCCCTTCAGGCAGAAGGGTGTTCAGCCATACTCTGTTATGTTTGCAAAGAACACTTAAGCTGAACAAGCACAAACAACTGAAAAGCTGGGATCCAGTCCACAGCAATGCTCCGTGTTCCCCTGGACGGAGTAACAGCCCCATTTAATCTAAGTGATGGCACCAGACTTCTGGCACACTTTTAGCGCAGTCTCTAGTCTGTAAAACTGGGGCACCTTTAGTCTTTACTTTCACAAGTTCCTCCTGCATGCAATGAGCTAGGCACTGAGCCAGCCCTTTCTGTAGAGCTGTATTTGGACTGGTCACAGATCTGCTGGCCTATTTTGGCTTTATTCCCACGTGGAAAAAACACAGCATCCAGGCTCTGCTAGGAGTCCCTGCTCAGGAGAATGAATGGTTCAGACTCCAGGTGCCCAAAAGTAACATCAGAATATGCAGGAGGGGGTGTGGGAAGGCAGCTTGTTCTTCACTGTTCTTGCAGGCATTTGACAAGATAATGCTTGACAACTTATCAAAACTGTAATTTTAACATGGTCTAGTCTGCAAGAGAAGGCAGCACACACACGTCAAAGCTCTCAGATATCACTCCCATCTGCTAATGCTCTTTCCACACCTCTGGTTACTACACACTCCCCCACACCCTGAGAAGGCTGTGAATTACCTGCTGAGAACCTGGGTCCAGGAGTTTGGACAAAGTGGAGAGAATTGTGATGAGTAACTGTGTTTCCTTGGAGTTGAAGTCATCTTCAGAGCTACTGAGCTGGTTCACCAGAGACCTCTGATCATGGAAAGGAGGGACAGAGTCCATAAGTATGCATGCTTCTTGCAGGGCCATATTAAGATGCAAACAGCCAGAAGCTTCAGCAAATAAAGGAATTGGAAACATTCAAGAATGATAGAATATTAAAAAAAAGAGGACACTTCTAAAGAACATGTGCTGTTCTTTGTTATGAGTGCTTACACAGAGGAGCACATTCAATTCAGTCAAGTATGTTTTATGCAGCATTACGGGACCCTACAGCTCTCTAACTGTACGTGCATTTCAATCCTGCTCTGCAAACTGCCCCAAATAAGCTTTCCCTAAGGATCAAAAACTTTTCTGAACAGCCAGTGAGTCAGAGCAGCAGAGTTGCTACTGCACACTATATTCTGTGGTCAAGAAATAGAGAACTAACAGCATTTGCTGCCAGAATTACCAGTGCTTTGGAACATTTGCAGCACACAGTGGTACTTACCTGAAACTGTCGGATCTGGAAGGCAGCTTTCTCTGTGACATTAATATCCGCTTCTTCTGCGTCACCATCAGTAATATCTGGCACAGACAGAGAGGTGCAGAAAGGAGCTAAATGCCAAGAGCAGAACACAGGATTTATTTCCAAAACTGGGAAGAACTGCAACTGCTCACAGCTAGGGAAGGAGCACAGGCTGCAAAACCTTAGTGAGCACAAAAACATGTCAGAGGCAAATCTTGAATGGAAGAGGGCTACAGTTGACCCATATCTGACTCCAACTGTCCTTCTGCTGACAGACTAAGAACAGGTAAACATATATCTCCAGAACTAGCTTCCGGGATGAAAATGCATGGCTGCTAAGCCCCTCTTGCTACTGAGGGACAAAGACTGGACCCCTCTAGCTATTTATGGATAAAGAACATGCATGGGCTAGAACACAAAGGCTAGAGACCAGAACAGAATGATACCACGTGCCTACCCAGGGCCTGTAGAAACTGGGGGATCCTAGCAGTGTACAGCTGCTGCATGGTGTTGAAGATCCGCAGCAAGCCTTCCAAGCACAGCAGGGAAATGCTTTTGCCCTTCTTCTTCCCTGACTCTTCAACAGCAGTGGGAATTGAAGTGTACCTCCAAAGCAGAACCCTGCGGGATGGGAGGAGTCAAAATCACGATGCACAGTGCAAGAGCAAGAAAGGGCTGATCACACACTCTACTCTTAGGTTCATATTTTTAATATAACTAAATGGAAGTTCTTTTTCCTTTAAGAAAGAAGAGGAAAAAGATTCACTTGTAAGAAGAATGGGGTTTGATGTGAGCAAAATATCTATTGCTTTCTTCCTGCACAGCTAAATAACTTCATCCTTCTCACATGCCAAAGGGAACTTGCAATTCCATTTCAACTCCATCTTTATGGACTCATTTCTTTCACAGTTTTCTTTCTATCTCGGAGCCTACCCAGACACTGACCACTGGCATCAAATCTGTCAAAAAAAAAAAAGAGCTCATCTCTTGGCAGCTTGAATTTGTGAAATGTCAGCAGTTTCTGTACAATTCTATATAAATAAAATCAGAAAGGCAAAGTCAGGCAAAGCAAAGCGAGCAGCTTTGAAGAAAGTAAAATTGGTTGGTTCAAAGACGACACTTTTATTTGTAGGTAAACATCTTCTTCCTGCTCCCCTGTGCATGTTTCTTCCCTTTTTTGTTCCTTCTCCTTTCTTCTCATTAGCTCTCTGCTGCGTAGGTGATCTTGTTCTATTTCCACGTCCAATCATGCAAACATGTACCTTGCATATGGTCCTAATGACTGCAACAAAAATAGTTTCTGATCCCCTGAATGCGTTGCTCCTTTTAGGGCTGATACCTTCATGTGCCACAGTGACTCACCGTGTGATTTTGCAGAGGTTCTGAAACATCTTGTCAGGGTTTTGTCCATCCGGGCCGTCGGTCTGTCCCGTCTCCTCCAGCTGCTGCACCTTCTGTAGTGCCACACTGACAGCATAGCGCAGGAACTCCGTGCTGGAGCGCAGAACTGCCAGGCTCTCCTCGTGGCTTTGGGCATTGTCCCTGAAGGATCAAGAGTGTCATCAGGGACTTGAGGATGCACTGATAAAGCACATGGCTCATCAGCACTTCATCTCTTCACACCAGGCTTCAAATCATGTGCAACACGCTACAAGAGCAACTCTGCACATTTAGTGCTTGCTTTCAGTTTGCCAATTCAAAATCTAAATATGCATTTGCATAAGAAATCACCAGCTAAAACCAAGGTGGAAAAGACCCTTTGAGGACAGAGAAAAAACCCTTTGAGGACACTCAGCACTTCCAGAGACACCAACAGGCATGATTCAAATTGATATCCGGCCCTGTTTTGTAGAAGACTGGAGCTCAAACACTGCTAAGAAGCCCCACAACTTCCAGCCCCGCAACTGGAAGAACAGAAATTCTCCAAACTATTACAAGTCATAAGCAAGGTCTGGGAAAGCTTTGTCAGGACCATAGTTTCACAGCCTGGACTATGATGCTGCTCACGCAGTACCCGATGTTCTCAGGCATGCACTGTACAGAAATTAAAACATCTGTACTGTGCATACAGTGCAGAAGACAGTCAGCATGCAGACAGCACAAAAGCAGCTCGTGAGTAGGCCTTAAAGCTACTCCAGCTGTGATAGCTCCTCTCACCTGAACAGAGCTGTGAGCAGTGTAGACACAAAAGCCATAGAGAGGAAGCTCCGTGCAATTTTGTTGCCCAAGGTAGATTTGTTCTTTCCAGCTTTCTCCTTCAAGATTTCTGAGAGTTTGCTGTAACATGTGAACAGGCCTAGGACATCTTCAAATTTGTTCTTACTGCAGTAAAGTAGAAAGCATTAGTAGAGAAACTCCAGTCTCTGAGTTTCTAATTTGAAGTTTCAGTTGCTAAACAATACACTGACACTTTTTTAAGGGATAAAACGGTGACATGACACCTCCCTACCTCCCCCATCATTACTCCTTGACCTGCCCTTCTACAAGACATCATCTCACACCTCCCACAGCACATGGCATTCAAAAGAAAGACGCTCCCAAGGTTCTGTCCATGTCTGTGTCACAAGGCACGTACGTTCAGAAAGCATCATTCTAACTCTGTACTGGGACTGTTATAGCTTGCAAGGAACCTGTGTCTTGCACTCTGAACAGCAAGTCACAGCACAGAAGCACTCCTAGTGCTAGAGGGTAAGATTAGATGTTTTACCTGAAATTCCCTGTGTTGAAATTGTACTCAATCAAGACCTCACAAATTCCCATCACCTGGATGGCATAGATGTTATTCTTTACACCAACACCAGAAGATGGAGAAAAATCTGCTGATTTATCCTAAGAGGTGAAGGAAATAAGTGAACAAAATCTTTTCAAAACCTGATGAGAACTCAGTGTCTTCTTCCACTGAGTCAAACTGAAAATCTGATTTACCAGTTCAAAGTCTTCCAGCTCACTCTTGATCATCCGTCGTGTGACAGATTCTAGCATCTCTTCAAAGTTTTGCTCAAATCCCACCTCCTCCTCCTCCTCCTCGTCTTCAGCTCCTTTGCATAGATGCACAGTGCTCTTATACCAGGCTAAACAGTGCTGGATGCAGCAGAGCAGATGGGCCTGAAGGAAGCAGCCAAGTCACATTCAGCCTTCTAAACAGAGGTCACTGGCAGATGAGGACAGGCTGTTCAACGTCACAGGACAGACTGACACAGTGATGTGAAGAGCCATCGATGCCTTTAAAGGTTCACGTCTGTTTTGACAATATGCCTAATTCCCCAGAGAAGCTTTCTGTAATCCTACACACAGCTACCTGTTTCTAGCTTCAGACAATGCTGTCTGCAGGAGCTGGCCTACACGGGATGCACAAGTTTATCTTCCACTGCCCCTGCAACCCGGCTGCTCTAACTGCTGAAGGAGACAGAAAGGGAATTTCCAAAAGGGCCCTCACTCTAGATGAAGTGCATGCTCCCTTCTCTGGATGTGGAACTGGACCACTGCATGGAAGCTTCCTTAGGGAAACACAAAAGAGTGAATTGGATTTTGTTCCCTTGGAAATCCTGTGAATTGAGATCTCATCTGCAACATTATCGAAAGAGCAAGATCAAGGTCAGACTCTTCCCTCCACTTACACACAGTGCACAATTATTTCATGTGGAATTATGTTCAAAGAGGAAAAGCAACAGTAGCTCAACAAAACTACAGTATCAGTGCTTTTTGCACACAGGAACCCCAAACCACTTTGATAGTGGAGCTCTAATATATAGCCTCAGACAAGTAACATGCCCAGCTCTATGTCATTAAAGGAATTGCTCCAAGCTAGAAGAGCATGAAGAAGCACAAGATATTCAGCTCATGTAGCAGCACAACTAAATTCCTATGAAACAGAAGATGTTGCGATTGCGGCCACCCAATATTGCTCTTACCAGAGGTTCTTGCAAAAAGATTTGATCTCCTTGAGCCATTATACATCCCTCAAGTTTCAGTGGAGGCAGGAGGTCTGGCTGGGGCAAGTAGTATTGCTTTATCTGACACAAAAAACAAGGAATAAAAATAACCAGTTCCTTAGTAACTGAGCCTCTTGAGTTGTTTGAATACAGAACACAATCATCTTTGTGCTCAATCCTACAAAAGGAAAACTAGCACCATGATAATGGGACCACATACGTAACTGGGCCACATCATCTGCTCTACTAGTAATTAAAATTCTTTCTTCAGGTGCTCATGTGCCTCTCAGCCAGAAGGCCAGGTCACTGCACTGAAATAAACCTATCTGATCACTTGTGCTGTTTCAACGTGCAGCATCACTTGTTTCACCTGCAGTGTTATCCATCCTTTATACAGTGAAGAAAGTTAATAGTCCCTGTTGCCTAGCCTCCATACTGAATGCTTGGTATGATGCAGCCTCCTGGCCTAAGGACTCAGGCAGCAAGGGAGGCTACACTTGGAGCTAAAACAAAGCTGTGAAGGATCATGCTGGCCATCTGGCTCAGCGCGTGAAGGAGACATGCTCCAACTATACTGATATAGGATTCAAATCAAATAGGGGAAGTTTTACATAATGATGATATGTTTGCACCAAATTCCCATTAACAGCCCTCTGCTACTCCAAAGCTGCCTAGGCCCTGTTCTTGTTCCCTTCCCAGACCCTATACTGACATGGGAAAGTGAGAATTAGCCAGCAAGAACTTCAGATGATTAAAGTGAAGAAAATTACTTGTTGCAAAGAAAGCACAGCCTGTCCAATGGATTGAGAAAATGTGATTGTGTTGTTGCCATGAGCAACGCTGTTGGTAGATGAGTTAATCCTTCCAGATCCTACAAGGATTTGGGTACTCTCCCTACGGGAAGACAGCGAAAATAATTACACATCCTTGGGGATGTATAGGAGGCTAACTGTTGTGGACTGCTAAAGAACAAGGAACACATAAAGCACTTCTCTAGGCACTGGTTCTGAGATGCAGCAAGAAGTGTCAAGGCTTGGAAAAGGTTCCAAGAGATCTTTTCTCTTCCATCAGTTTCTAGACGTTTACCTAGTCAGCACTCCCAACATAGCAGGGATTCAAGCAGCTCCCTGTATAGGTACCACAGCATTTACTCATCTTTCAAGTGGGTGGCAGAACTATTTTCCTAATATTTAACCTAAATGTTTGCTATACTGGTCTCTGTGTTTAATTCTTAGTGTTTCTGCAGCCATGTCACGGGGTAGTACCTTACCTGGGACAGAAGAGTTTCCATTATAGAGCTGGCCAGCTGGGAGTTCCTGCGTAGGACATCATAAAAACCCTGAAGACAGGAAGGAAGGACAACTTGGCTTACATGAGAAAGAAAATGAACCATATGCATAATAAGTTTGCATCACAAGACAGTAACGACCCTTTGGCACTGCAAGTAGCTATGAGCAAGAAACAATGTGCTCAGTGTAAAACCCCATACCTGGCAAAGCATAGGCTTCACAGAAAGAAGGTATGAATCAGAATGAGCGTGAATTTCCTTGCAGGAGCTCTCTCACAAGCTGTATCTCCCTAGCAGCAGTGGCATCGAGCCCAGAGTGACTTTCACTGCTATTTAACACCAGCACTAGATCCAACTTCAAACTGTGAAATCCTGCTTCAAAGGCCAAACAAGTCAGTGGGGAAGCTGCAGGAGGCAAAAATCCTTTCGAATGAAAAATCTCAGTGGATGGATAAGGCAAGTTCAAGTCCTGCGCCATACCCAAAACTTGCAGCTTACAAAAGGTCAGTCCAACCAAGCCAAGAAGGAAACAAAATTTCTCTGGTCTAAACAGTGTTTCTTTCCTCAGCTTAGTATCCCACAGTTAGCTCTGGAGCTAAGACATACACCTACAAATCGCTCTTTAGATTAGGCCCTTCTAAGAATCCAGAATCTAAGAGGCATTAGTAGAAAGCTATGAAAGGAAGGGAGAGAGGATAGATCCCTGATCAAAGTTCAAGCAACTTTCCTCGTACTCTCCAGTCAGGACTTTATTTGGAGCCCATTCACATTCAGCAACGCTGTTTCTAGCCAGCACCTGTAACACTGCTCCCCACTGAGCAACAAACACCTTTCCCATTTCCTAGACCACACCACAGGAAGAGAGTCACTGACACATTTTAACTCTTAAGCAATGTACCAAAGAAAACATGCTGGCACGTCTTAGGGCCTGTAATGATCCAAAAGAAAGCAAAGCAGAAGTGCTGCAAGAAACGTTATAGTTTCTGGGACAAGCATGTGTCCCACAAAGAACATAAGTGAGACAAGGCATGGCTTTCCACAACCATGAGATCATTATTTACCTGGGACTACAGTAGAACCAGACTACAAAACTGCTGCTAGCTGTTTAAAAGGAGGCTGAACAACCATGTTTACCTCATACAACATGAGTCGGACATCTGCTTGCTGGCTCAGACATCGCCTCAGGCTGCCCAGGATTTCAAGGCAGAAGGCCTCATTAGCTGCAGAATTATAGCAGGCATGAACATCTGCCTGGACCTGAGAGGGAATATTAGTCACATTACACTGGTTGCAGTTCTCAAGTATCACAGAACAGAAGCAAGGTGATAAGGGGCCTGACCTCTAAACAACCACTGAAAAAGTCCTCAGCATGCTGCCAGGCTCTGTATCACCACCACAGAGCAGTGTGAATGCTCCACAGAATGCTGGTACTATAAGATATAATGACTATTTTCAATTTGCATGTTGCATTTCCAAAAGCTCTGCTTCCAGCATTAACCCTTTCCCAAGACAGATCTCCATTCTGGGGAAACACACCACTCTGAGTTGTTTCAAACTGTATCCTGAAAGGAGACTGTTTCACATGTCTGCACTGGAGACTGTAGAACAGCACTTACCTGAGTGGCACCAATGGCCTGGCTGCACTGGGAAGAAGTCAAGCTGCCCAGAATCTTAAAGTTTCTTAACAGAAGCAAAAAACCAGCAACTGCAGCTTTACGAGCATCGAGCTGCCTGTGAGTCAGTGAGAGAAAAGAGAGACATGAGGAAAAAAGGAAGCAAGAAGTTCAAAGGGAAATACAAGAACAACTCAGTAATGAAAAACTGTTCACAAAAGCAGTGTGATTGGGCCCAGTGGCACTCCCCCAGAGAGCAACTCAGCCCCAAGCAGTTAAGAGTTTGGTAGTTTGCTGGGAACTCCTTTGCTCTACAGTCACAGCATTCTTTTTCTTTTTCTGCCCTGACAGTGCTCAAACTGAAGGAGAGCCCCAGATCAAGACTCAAGCATTAAACACCCCTTGAAAACCTAAATGGGAGCATCTCCCAGAGCTCTTCCCAGAACTGCAAGGTTCCTTACAAAAAGCTGGCGTTTCACTTTGCTCACTGAAATCCCAGATCTTTCCCAAAGACCAACTTCCTTGCCTTAAATAACAGTGCTCAATTATGAATTCTGTTTTCATAATCAGACAGCCATCGCCCCACAGAACTCAGCCTGTGATCACAGCATTATGAAGACAGCAGGACGTGTTGCTCAAAGCATTACCAAGACAACAAGCCTGTTTCTCTGCCGTTTTGTAAGAGATCAGAATGCTGAGATGCCACCTTCCCTCTGAGTCAGCGGCCCCATCTAAACTCTCTGCAGCATCTGGAGGCACTCAGTTGTGTGGAGTATTAGAAGTGGTTTTAATTCTGCATTCTTATTTGGAGTTCCCAACAGCTTTCTGAATTTCCAAACATTGCTCATCCGGGGGTTGGGATTTGTGTCTCATGGGTAGAGCTGTGACTGTATCACAGTCCCAGGCTGAAGGGACAGGTGCCACTATCAAGTTACAGGAAGAGTACAGGAAGAAGACACTCAGCCAAAGCACACAGAAAGTATTTCTGCTCCAAAAAAATGCAAATTCAAAGAATCCCCTCTCTCCAGCTTACCTGGAAAAGATAGCTTTCTGGAGAACAAGTATCAGGGAGTCCCTCACCGACATGCTGACTTTGAGCAGGGGCTGGAAAGGAACACATACTTTGGAGAGAAAAACACTGTGGGATGCCAAACCCTGGGGGCCTATGAGCTCATCTTCCTCAGGTCCATCTGGCCCTTCATTTTTAATACTGTCGTCAGTACAGCAGGGAAACCAAAATATTTTAAAATAACATAAAAATTAAACCTGGAGAGATGCAGCAGCAGGATACCTTGGCAGCTAGTGAGAACAAAGGGCAAGGGTTTGGGAAAGAACTGTCATCCCCAGAGTGGACGAAGCAGGTAGAAGTTGAACTCCAGGGCGATACCTCAGCTCAGGTAGAGAGAAATACTGACATGGAGCTTAGGCAGAAAAATCAACACTGACAGCTAAAGCTGTTCAGCTGAACACCATATACTGAGTTTTCCCACAGTGTAGCATCTGGGCATCTTCCAGATGAAAGGTCAGCACAGAGCAGATCCAGCACCATTCCAGACCACACCATATGGTTTGCTTTTTTCTTTTTTGCTTGAGGGCATATGCAAACCCAAGCTTGAAGAACAGTTCTACGCCACACTGAACAACATACAGCAGAGTATTAAGGCTTATTTTGCAAGAAGGATTATTAGATCATGCATATAATTGTGGCCTAGAGCTACCACTGGAACTAAGCTAACAAGGATACTTAGGAAGAAATGCAAAGCCTTACCTGTACTGCCCGGAGGAGCCCTTGCACTGTGTCAATGGGCAGAAAGGACAAATTGTCAAAGGTCTCTGTGACTCTGGAGGATGAGTTCTGAAGCACAAGAGGAGCAGACACAACAATATTGGACAGCAAGTCTGAAAAAAATAAAATAAGAGGAGCAGCTTCTGTCAAGCAGCTAGAACAGCCTTTATTAGGGAAGAGAGCAAAGTATTTCTGTAGGGTTATAACAGGATGAGCATCGACAAGCTGAGTTCTACTGCAGGCATGAAGCACAGCATGCATACTCACAGCCCAGCTGCAGGGCCTCGCCCCACCAGAGGGCACTGAGGTATAAGAGAAGAGGATTCAGCATAGGCATCCCTGCAGCCCCAGGGACTCCCAAGCACCCACCCAAGGATGACGAGGAAGGTAAGGCTAGGAACTGACAGCTGCCGATTGCTGTGCGTCAGTTATTCCATGGCAACTGCCTGGAAACACATTTTTCACCTGCGACAAATGCAAGGTGATTTGAGACAGCTGACAGCTCAATAAAAAGAAGGAACAACTGGTTGTCTTGGCTTCAAGTCACTTCTGTGGGAGCCGAGGTTCCGAGAAGTCACACACAGAAGTGTCAACAGAGCTGCACACATTTCTCTCTTTACTTTTACCTATGAAGTGGCTGACAGGAGATGCTGCTTTTGTGAGGACTCTGTTCAGGACTTGCTCAAGAATATCACTTCTGATGGGCTCATGGACCTGAAATGAGAAAGAACAACAGAATCAAAACCTACGTAAGTTTAAGATATTCCTGTATATCGGAGCACAGGTCCTGTCCAGGGCAATGCAAAGCCAAATCTAAATTTACCCCTTCAGTGAAGATTCTAGTTTCAATCCCACTTCTACCACATTTTCTTTGTACCTCTGAACTTCTCTACCTCATATGCAGTTCCCCTTGTATAATATGGATTACACAAGCATCATAGCAGATGGAATAGATTAGGGTTGGGTCCTTATGAAGATGATCTCTTCCTGCTGGACAAAGGCAAAACAGAGACTAAATCTTGTACTGTTTGTACAGAAAACATGTGGATACCTCTGGCAAGGGTTTGATACCACTTACAAAGAGAAAATGAGAATAGCCTTGCCCAGCAAAAAAGCTCTCCAAACCATACACTACCTTAAATGTTTCCAGCAGGATACTCGCTCCCAGTTTGCAAGCCTGCTGTGCTGGCATTTTTGAAAGGCCCAAGTTGGTCTCAGCAGTTTTCCCTCCAAAGGATTTTTTTGGTTCATATGATTCCATTAGGCTGAAGCCGAGATCTACCAGTCCCTGAGTAACATGGTCCCAGCCAAACGCACTGAGGAAAACATTAAACAGACCAGGAAAGCAGCAGCTTAGTCACAGGAAACGTTTAGATTAGACCAGTCTATAGTAAAATCTTCCACAGTTGTTCCAGATCCAAAACAGCACTGAGAGATGTTTGTTCGCACCAGGGAAAATGCCATCCCTCTCAAACTCGTGGTTGTCTTCATGCTGAGGGGCAGGTGCTCAGCCCTCGTGTTTTGCATTCCTGGTTCTCCAACCATCAGACTTCCAACCCAGTCCACACGTCTGCTTCTTATGTGGAGTGGTTTGCACTCAGATCTCACCCAAAAGTGACCCTGAGCTGCTGTCTGAAGGTATGGATTCCACAGATCCTGGGTGATCGAGTCAGAACAGGAATAGCTGACATCAAACTAAAGAACTGATGACAGATCACAGAGCTGTCCTGCAGGATGTTTAAAGGACTAACCACACGGGGAAAGCAAACAGTGAGTGAACCTATCACTCATGCCTTGATCAGAACACAAATTACAGCAAGCAGCATGACTCATACCTTCATCTTCTCTCCTGCTAGGAAACAGACATGGTTCTGATCAGTTCAGTCCTCCGTAACATCATAAGCCAAGATTTGGGGTGGAGGGGCAGATTTAGCTATCTATCTTTTCACTTGTTTAAATTCACCAGCATAAAACTGTAGTAGAAACTTTGGATTTTAACACTGTTCACTGCTGCCACTGTTCACTGCTGGCAACAGGTCAGCAGTGATTTTGTGATCCCAGAGAACTCTAGCAAGGCTGAAACACTCCCTCCCCTGTTTCAGCCTTGCTGAAACACTCCCCCTTCCAAAGTTCACTGAGCACTCTGCAGCACGTGGCAACAACTCACCTATTTTTCACCACCTCCAGAATTACAGCTGTTACATCATATTGCTGAGGACACAAATCCTGCAGAAACTTGGAGGCCTGTAGGAACTGCAGGTCCTTGCAGCTTCTTGTGATTGATGTTTTCAAGAAATCAAATATCTGGAACATAAAATCACAGAGTGCGAGGAAATGATCTTTGAAATGGGATCTGTGAAGTCTTGGGTATGTTCCAGGAAGAACTGATCTGCCAGAAGTCTTAGCTCTACTTCTTTCACAGAACAAATACACCAACCTCACTAAGTGCCTCAAGGAGGGTAACTTGCTGCCAGATGTACTTTGGGGTAGCAACCACAGAGCCAAAACATTAGAAAAGGAAGGCACTGCTTCCCTTCCCACAGTACAGCACTAGCACAGGCATCATGATTCTGGAAAACTCTGATATTGCTCCAGGGTCTTTTATAGTGTTAAGCAAACCGTAATGTACCTCTAACCTAACTGCCTCCCCTGAGCATCCTGAAGCCACTTTTACCCTGATATGGCTATAACTTCATCATTCTTCCTTTCTGTTACAAGAAAGTGCAGGGTACAATCCACTGCAGTTCTCTGCGTTTTTATCTCATACGTACCTGCTCTTGCAGTCTGTGCTTCACTGCAATCGAAAGCAAAAGGGCCACGCTGAAGGGACACAGGGCTTTACCAGGGTCCTTCTGTTGCTCTGTCTAGAAAACAGTAAGCTACTTCAACTGCAAGACCTCACAAGCTGAAGAAAGCTACCAGGCTCATCTCACACTGCTGCTGTGGTACAGAAAGGAACACAGCTCTTCACACTTAACGCTTCATAGTGTCATAAAACGATCGTAACACGATTCAATCCCTTCTAAAGACAACCAGCACTGACTGTACAAGCCTTGCTTCAACGCCTTCAAAAACAGTGCCTGTTCAATCTTTGCCATACCTTCAGATGTTTGATTAGTTCCTCGCCAATGTCCTGGTCCAGGTTGATAGCAGAAACGATGTGGAGGATAACGGTACCTTCCACGTGGCGGAGCTGGTCGAGGGGCAGCGTGGCTACCTCAAGGTCTGCTGATCTGTAAGGTTTATCAGAAGACAAACAAACAAGCCTTAAGAAAACCACCAAGCCATCCAATGCCATAAACTACTTCGTAGGTGTCAAGAAGTATGTACTTGTTTAAGGTTTGACAGCTCACGTACAAGGAATACTGAGAGGACAAAGGTTTCTGCTCGGGTATTTGCAGTCAAGAAAGGGAATGACAGAGAAGAACTTACTGTGGAACCCTCTGTTCTTCCTTTTGTTTCTTGTCCAGATGATTGAAAAAACTGATGATTCCTTCTAAAACAGTTTTCTTACTGCCCTGTAAGGTAGAACAATTAATTATATTAAGCAACTGGATGGCCTGCAGGATCCCTGAGAGGTACTCTCTGTTCTTACACCAATTACAAACGTCCTGTGTTCCATTGCCTGCTACAACAGTCCTGGTATTCTTTGTCACCCTTCCTAAATTGCTGAGGCAGGGGAATGCTCTTGTATACCTCACTTCTAGGTGAAGTTACTTGGTTCAGTCTGTCAACTTCTTTTGACTGCAATTATTGAAGAGTTGCAAGAAATTGAATATCTCAGGTGTTTTTGTTTGTTGGTTGGTGAAAGATCCTTTCCAATTGATAAATTAGGAAGGCTTTCAAACTCCTAACCTTATTTCTGTCATTACATTGCGACTAATGGATACAAAAGACATCCTGTAACAGACAGATAATTTGTCATCGTCTCAACCACGTACTTTGGCATGCACGTGGTCACAAACAAAGCAAGAGAGCCAGAACACCAAAGAAGGGCAGGCATGTACCTGGCAGCCTCTGCCTGCTGGACAAGCACAGGAGGTGAGACATTTCTAGTACAAGCCAAACTACAATCCAGAAGAGAGTCACACTGTGCAAGCCATTGTTTTAATAGAAGCAAGCAGATCACAAACAGTGAGCAAAGCCACGCTTAAAAATACTGAAGACAATCCCCTCTGCTACCTCCTGCTCTGAGGCCATCCCTTATTTCCCAAAGGTTTGCTCTTACAGTTTCCCACAAGCAAGAACAAACTGTATCTTCCTCTCAGCTCCTCCAGGCTAAAGATAGAGGACAAAAAGCAACAAAACCAAAAAACCTGATGATGTCCTGCTCTCCACAGCACAAAGTGGGAGGAATTGGAATCCCCTAAAATTCAGCCCCTGTCTCATCCTGGTGTACTTTTCCTCACATGCTCAGGGGGAGCAGCTCCCACAAGCTCCTACCTTTGCAGAAAGCAGCAGCAGCTGATAGACCAGGGGGGGTATTTCCTGCAGGTCTAATTTGGAGAACATCCTAAGGACCTTTTCCACCACAAACTGCAGCTCCTCTCCTGAGAGTGGAATATCCCTGTTGAATCAAAGATGCAGTCTAGTCGTTTTTATTCATTTCTTTCAGAATCCTGCAGCAGATTCAATCCATAAGAGCTCCCAAAGTCCTCGTCAGAACATACTCTTAATTTGTCAAGGCTCACAAATGAAAAACCACACATGGAAAAATCACAATCCCACTCAAAAGGCATCTACAAGCAAGCATACTCATACAACTCATACAAACTCATACAACCATACACCCACACAGCCACTGTTGGTCTGTAACTCAGGGCACTAACAACATTCCCTATAGATTGGGCTTACAAAGGAAAATACAACAGAAGTCTCCGCTCTTAAGCTGCCAACAGCCACTAAATATTGGGCTGTGAAAGGTGGGAAGCACGCTAGACTCACAGCAGTCTTTGGAGCATGCTTGCCCAGCTGTGTTTTGTACCCACACGGATCTGATGTGGATGTTCACTGACCAAAGCATTCATGGAGCTGTGTCTGGAGTCCAAACTGTGCTTTCCCCAAACTACACGTGGAATGGGACACAGACGTAACTGCAGCACAAGGCACTGATGCTTGCTAAAGGGAAACCATTACCTGAACATGTTGGCAAGATGTATTACACACTGAGGATCCCACCTGGTAAAATAAGCACTTGTCAGAAAACTGAGAGGAAGTAGAATTCTTCTTTACTCCTTTATCCACTTTTCCTGTCTCCCATATCAAGATTAGAAGCCAGATTTCCAACCAGAATCAACCACTGCCGCCCTAATTATCCAGATTTAGAATGGTTCCAAACTGTCCTGGTCCCCACAATAACAAATGTCAAGAAAGGAATAAAACCTAGCACTTCCTGCAATTTGTTCATGAGACACTATTCCAAAATCTGGAAATAGGGCATTCCCTCACCCTCCCAGCTAGAAAAGACACTGTCATGGTGGCACAGCTTCAGTGATGTTAGAACAGGAAACAGGCAGTGCCACTGAACTCCTTCTCAAGGCATAACATGAAACATATAACATCATATGCCACACAATTGAGAGGAGACAATAGGAATGTGGACACATCCAGTGACTGCAGATTTAACTCGCTTCATAACTGTAGGGGGTCAAAGGAAGTTCTGTAAAAAGCCCAGATAGAAAAAGGCACCGACTGATTTTTAAACAAACTGAACCCACTGGAGCTGGCAGAGATGCACGTACTTGCTGGAGCAGAGGGTATTTATCAGCTGTTTCTTAAATTCTTCCCCATTCAGTTCACCTGAAAAAACATGAGGCTTTCAGGAACCCACTCCAGAGGGAGAGGGCAGACTGGGGAGGAGATGAGAAGGGTTACCTTTCCCATAAGCCAGGCTCTCCTTAGAGTTGGACAACGCAGTAAGAACAGTGGAAAACAACTCCAGAGATTTCCCATTAGACAGGCTGCCTCCCTTAATAACTTCAACAAACGAGGTGGCAAGTTCAGCCAATGCGTGGCCTGGCAGCTGGCGAGCCTGGGAGGAGGTGGAACAACACTGAAGATGGGCACAGGAGAATTCCTTGCACGTGTCCAAATGCTCACCAAATACCAGAAAAGGACAACATCTCCCACAGTGCAACATCCCTAAAAAATGAGTTAATCCCCAAGGCCTCTATCTCATGCTGTCCTTCATAGAATGGAGCACTGAATCAAATAAATACAATTACGATTTTGGAGTTCAGATCTAAATATCCAGAGATCATATTACATGCAAGGCAAATTCCAAGACCAAAGCAGATCTGCAGATAGGACATCACTCATTTTCCTCAGAGGTCTGGTGAAGTGCCTCAGTTTGCTCACTAAAGGACCAGAGGAAAGCCAGCACAAATAAGCTCCTACCTCCAGCATCAGCAGCCCTATGATTTCGGACACTTTGCCCACATGCAGATCGCCTGATTCCACAAGTGGGACACAGTGCTTGTAAACCTGCAGCCTCCTGAGAACACCGCTTGGCTGGGAACATGGGGAGCCTTACCATGAGAAAATAAAGAATGGGAAAAGAGTTATACAAGCAACAACATGTCACTAAACAGGAAATTTGTATGGCTGAACTGTCACCCAACTGCAGCTCCCTTTCTTATATATTTGACAGAACAGATAAAAAAGCAAAGTAGAGGAAATGAGAATCTCTAGGATAAAACAGCTGAAACACTCAGCACCGTTATCACACTCTTTGGTTCTCTCAACTTGCTGTCCAGTCAGGAAGCATCAACGTTTTGAGAAGAATTTGCTTGGTAACTCAGCTTCAGCTGGCCAGTTCCGTTCTACTGAAAGACACCTAAAGGCTCCCAGAAGAAAATCCCATATGGAGTCACAGAATGGCTCGGGTTGGAAGGGACATTAAAACCTACCCAGCTCCAACCCCTGCCATGTGCTGGGGGCGGCTCAGACTGCCCAGGGCCCCATTCTACCTGGCCTTGAGCACCTCCAGGGATAGAATAGCTGTGGGCAGCTGTGCCAGTGCCTCACCGCCCTCTTAATGAAAAAAAACCCTAACATCTAACCTCCCCTCTTTTAGTTTAAAGCCTCACCTCTCCTCTTCCCCATCAGGCCCTGTCCCCACCAGCCCCCAGACGCAGCACCCACCTCTGAAGATCCCCCTGAGCAGCGCTGCCGTCTCCCTGCCCCTCAGGGCTTGCCTCGTCACCATGTCACCCAGCTGAAAGAGAAGGCCGCGCCGTGAGCCTGACTTAAGAGCAGGAGAAGCCGCTCCCCGCCCTCCCGGCAGAGAGCCGGCGGAGCACCCTCTCCTCCAGGCACCTCGCCTTCCGCCAGGCCCTGAAGAGCCTCCTGGAGCCGCTCCGGGCTCTCCTCGGCCGCCAGCTGCAGGATGCGCTGCGCCATGGCACGGCCGCTGTCATCCGCCGCAGCGCCGAAATTCCCGCCCGGAAGCGCCTCTCATCGCCATAGCAACAAGTCCCGCCTCCCGTACGTCACTTCCGTTCTCCGCGAGAGCTCCGCTAGGCTCCCCCCCCCCCCCCCCCCTCCGTCCCTACCTAGTTTAGCGGGTTCGAATCCCGCGTGCGGTTCGGGGAGCTGGTGGGGGCGATCCCCGGGCACAAAGCGCCTATTGAGGTCCCCGTCGCGGAGCCGTCCCGGCCACTGCGAAGGGTTTCACGTGGGCACGATGCGCTGGCGCCAGGCCGGGCACGGGGCACGAGGGGCCCTGTGCAGCGTTAGCAATCCCTAAATCCGCGTGTTACAAAACATGCCTTGTGTAAGCCCCTTCCTCCGCTCCCCCAAATCCCCAGAGCAGCGGGAGAGCGGCCAAGGCCCGGCCTCAATGGGCTCCTGTTCTCACTTCCCATCGCAGCTTTACCCACAGGTCTGTGGGAGCACGCAGTGTGGCACCAACCCCACAAAGCCACCCCAAAGGCCCCATTTGGACGCCATCTCCACGACTCTCCCCCATCTCGTGCCCACATCCCAAAGGCTGACTGCTCTCCAGCACGAGGATCGCTGGAAGCTCCACCTGTGATCTGCGTCCCACCACCATCCCTGCACCCTCACCCGGCTCCTGGGGCCGGTGCAGGGGGTGGCACGCTGCCCACCCCCAGCCCCGCACTAATGAGCACAGTTACACAATGGGAAGCTTTTATACACCCTTAATCGGGCCCAGCATCCCGCCCCTCCGCGCGCCCTCCGGGCCTCCAGCTCCCTCCTTCCCTCTCCCCATCAGCCTTTCGGAAGGCTTTAGTGGGGTTTCCTGCCTGGTTTACGCGGACTTAATGATAAAGCTGCGGTGAGTTGATGCCTTGTGACGGCCTAATCCCAACCCGGTGACTCTACAAAGCTTTCGCTGGGATTTCGTGCTGCTCCACTCTGCTCCTGCTGCCCAGCCCTGCTCCAGCAGCCCCCAGGCCCTCAACCTCCACGGTCGGTTTGGCATTCCCTGATCCTGGTGAGTATGGGGACAATGCACACCTCAAACATTGGCATTGGATGCCATAACCTGGACTACCCCGACCTCCAGAGATGGCTTTGATTTTGGGGTCTCAAATAATGGGGTGCTTGTGGAGGAAACCCTGGGAGGCATTGGGACACATGGCAGACACATCTCTGACATGGGCTGAGCAGCAGGAAGGGTGCTGGGCTGGTGACGAGGAGGGCAGCCTTCCTCCTCATTTGTCTGCATTAAGAGGAAGAAGATGAAAGGATTGCCTGAAGGTTTTCTGCACTGCCCTCAAGCAAAGGTGCAGACAGCAAGCCTTGGAGTGGTGAGGGAAGAGTCCAAGGACCAAGGGAAGCATTTGAGACCCCATTTGCTCAGTAGGACTATGGCAGTGCCAGGGTTCCCTGTGCTGGCATGAGGTCCATTGGCAACCATGGGACAGCCCAGCAAGCCAGGTCTTTGCTATCTTGTCCTGTGCTGCTCTGGATGCAGACAGAGGTGAGTTCATGAGGAAACCCAGGGATGCCTCTGCCCACAGCTTCCCATCAAGACAAAAAATGCTGAAGACATCAGATGATCATTGCTCACTTATTTATGCTGCGAAGAGTCCTGGTGTTTCTCAAGCACTTTCACTGTCCATCAGGCTTCTAGCACATCCTCTGTGGGGACTGGGCAAGAGGGATGGGGCACCAAGATTGCAAAGTCTTCAGATACCCACAGGTAATCCCTCCTTCTCTCTTCCAGCATACTGCAGCTGATCAAGTCTAAAAGAAGACATGTCTGCTGTTGTGAGTACTGCCCCATCCCTATCCCACTGCACCACTCGGGTGCAACTCTGTCCTTCCCTAGAGTAACCTGCAAGGCACTGGGGCTGTCCCCAGCCTTGTAGGGCAGGGGGGCAGGGAGATTGGGAGCTGTCAGCAGAGGATGCCTAATGCCCCTCATCCTCTCGCCCCAGACGGGGACCTTCCGCATTGTCTCAGAAGAGGAGCAGGCACTGCGCACCAAACTGGAGCGCCTCACCACCAAGGACCACGGCCCTGTTTTTGGGAGGTGCCAGCAGATCCCCCCTCACACCCTGCAAAAGGTGAGACGTGGCCCTACTGTGAGTGGGGCACAATGGGGGAGATATGCTCTGACCACGCTGCTCTTTGGTGCCAAAATGCACCCTGGGCTGCTGGGTCCGGTGGCCCTGTGGGGTGCCCAGGTCCCAGGGCACTGTGTGGGTGCTGAGGACCCCATCCTGACTCTCCCCCAGGCAAAAGATGAGCTGAATGAGACGGAGGAGCAGAGAGAGGCAGCAGTCAGAGCGCTGCGGGAGCTGGTGCAGGAGCGGGCCGGCAGTGAGGATGTCTGCAAGGCAGTGGCTGAGAAGATGCAGGGGAAGGATGATTCCTTCTTCCTCCGCTTCATCCGTGCCCGCAAGTTTGATGTGCACAGGGCCTACGACCTGCTGAAAGGTGGGGGTCCTTTGGCATCCCCTTGCCTCTTTCCAGTACCTCCCAGCACCCTCAGTCCTTGGGCTGGGCTGGCAGGGACAGGGAGCGAGGAGGACATTGGCTGGGACCCACTCTACTCCTGTTTGCTTCTGCCAGGCAGATAATGAGCTGCAATTATCAGTGCTGGCTCCCAGATGAGCTGTTTTGTTCACCCAGATTTTCCCAGGACGTTTCCATATTTCGTGCCCACGCGGTGCCAAGTGGGGGGAAGCAGGGGCGGGGGGCTCCCCCAGCACTCCCCTGGCTTCCTGATGGGCAAGCAGCTGCTGTCCTACCCGGCTCCTATCTCTCCCCAGGCTATGTGAACTTCCGCCAGCAATACCCCGAACTCTTTGACAACCTGACCCCCGAGGCCGTGCGCAGCACCATTGAGGCGGGCTACCCCGGCATCCTGGCCAGCAGGGACAAATATGGGCGGGTAGTGATGCTCTTCAACATCGAGAACTGGGACTATGAGGAGATCACCTTCGATGAGGTCAGCCCAGCCATTGCTCCCTGAACAGTTCTGCTCCTGGGGCTTCCTGCTGAGCAGAGCATCCCTTACACACATTTGTATGGGCACATGTAACTCCCATCCATCCGGGTTTATGCAGAACTTTGAATTTATCCTTCCAGGGGAATCTGGTCCATCTCAAAGATTTCCCCTTTGTTCTTTCTGATGCGCAGGATGCAGGGCACAGTCGGGGTGTGTATCTCCCATCCTAGATGACACAGAGCGAAGGCAAGCATCACACCATTAGATCAGGGTGCTTTAAAAAGGAAAGACCTGCAGGGCAGAGAAGGAGGCTGGCACACAGCATGGAAAAGGCTTCTTGGCAAAGAGACCTTCAAGCATGAGATCACAAGTTCTTCCAGCTCTGTTTTCTGCTCAGCCCTGAATTTGCTGGCACTATATCAGAGCACTGACCCAGATGCGCGATACCTTGAGAGGGTTGTTGAGCATCCTCTGCAGTGCCCCCCTGCTCTGAAGCTCTGGGGCTGGCTGGGACAACCAGCTGAAGTTGAGCAGACCCAGATCAATGTTCCACAGGATCGGTCCAGGGAACCTCCTGAACTTTAAGGGAGGTGAGACCTTGCAGTCACACTAATAGCAGACCCTGCTGTCTCTCCTCTCAACCAGATCCTTCGTGCCTACTGCGTTATCTTGGAGAAACTGCTGGAAAATGAAGAGACCCAGATCAATGGGTTCTGCATCATTGAGAACTTCAAAGGCTTCACCATGCAGCAGGCATCAGGGATCAAACCTTCCGAGCTCAAGAAGATGGTGGACATGCTACAGGTGAGGTGGAGAAGACTGTGCCCGGGGCTAACAGGGGTTTTGGATTGCCACTGCACTGTCACCACTGCCCTGTCACCATGAGAAAACACCACGGAGAGGCCATTTTCCATGTGATCTTGTGAAAAGGGAGCAATGAGTCATCTGGGAGGCTCTGCAGCTTCCCTGGTGCTCTGAGGACTGGGACAGCTGCTCCTCCGGGATCCTGCTGTTCATCAGAATAAGAAAGGGATGATGGAAGGGAAACTGGGAGGCTGGGAAGGGGAGCGGAGGCAGTGCCAGTTGCAGTTCTTTTGCAGCTGTGCTCCTCTCCTGTTTTCTTGTGGCCAGCACAGTCTGTAACCAGCCATGTCTGGGTTTGGCATCCTAGGACTCCTTCCCAGCACGGTTCAAGGCTGTCCACTTCATCCACCAGCCCTGGTACTTCACCACTACCTACAACGTGGTCAAACCGTTCCTGAAGAGCAAACTGCTGGAGAGGGTGAGCGTGGGGAAGGGGCCTAGTGGCAGAAGCCGGGTAAAGCAGTGTGGCTGGGGGGAGATGTCACAGCTTTTGGAGACATGGGGACAAGCCTGGGCTGAGAGCAGCTGGTGGATGAGCTGGGCACGTCCCATGGGAAGGGGAGCCTGCTGCTAGGCAATGAGAAAGGCAGGCAGCGCTAGGGTCCCTGGGCCGTTTCTTTGTTGTGGGCAGAGTCACCCATCCCTGCTGAGGGTTCCTCTTGTGCCAGGTGTTTGTGCACGGCGAGGAGCTGGAGTCCTTCTACCAGGAGATCGACGCTGACATACTGCCAGCAGACTTCGGTGGCAACCTGCCCAAGTATGATGGCAAAGCAACTGCAGAGCAGCTCTTTGGGCCCCGCATCGAAGCTGAAGACACGGCACTTTAAGTCAGGAGCTGCTCCCCTTCCCCTGTAAAATAAGATCAGAGGTGGTCCCCTAACCCCAACCACTTCTATACTGTAGCAATGGATGAGTGACTGCTCTGGGTGTGTTGCTCCGTGTCTGTTCCTGTCCCCAAAGCTGGCAGCAGGCTGCCTGGCAGCGGCTGGGATGCAGCGAGCACGTGCCTTGCTCTGCTCCAGCCTTAGCCTTTACTTCTGTGGGGCAATACAGCCAGAGAACACTGTCTCCACAGCCAGCTCTATGCGCCCACAGTTGGTCACTGGGGAGCAACACAACCAGAGGATGCCACTGCAGAAGCCCCTGCCAGGGGCTGGCTGAAATATGTATGCAGAGAAATAAAGAAGAATTTAACAACAGTGTGTCTCAGACCTGGGTCAGTGGTTCTGTTACAGTGCTACCAAGACCAAGCAGTGGCACAGGCAGAGCTGAGCGCCCAATTCTTGCCATGCAGGGCAGCCAGGGAGGAAAAACAGCAGCCACTGAGGGCAGGAGGTGAGAGCTAACCACAGAACAGTGGAAGACACGCAGAATGTAGCCTCCTAAATCCTCTAAAAGCCTTAACTAAGCTGCCTCTCCAAGCACTGCACCTGGCAGCGAGCTGAGATCTTAGTAGTTCAGGTCAGAAAAGCTCCATGAAAAGTAACCAAGGAGGGGCACAAGGGATCAGTGAGGAGTGGCAGCACCTGTAGCTTTGAGTCAGCAGGAGGCAGATAATGGCATAAAGAGGAGGTGGAAGTACCTCCCTGCCAGGGAAAGCAAAGTGTTCTGGGTTATAAACCAGAAGCTCTGAGGTGGTGAAGTAAAAAGCGGCTCATGAAGGAGCTGATCAGATGCTGGACTTCTCACTTGGCCATCAGCCACGAGAGCAGCAGGGCTTGGAGAAAAGCAAGGGGCTGCTTTCTGGACCACCAAGCACAGTATGCCCCTTCTTCCCTCCCCCAGCTCTGCAGTTGCACACGAATGCCTTTCATTAGCAGAGCAAGGACCGGAGTCCATCCGCAGCCAGCGGAGGTGCAGGGTGCTGACAAGAGCTGCATTCATCAGGGCACTGGCTCAGGCTCAACCCAAACAGGATGTCTGCTCTGAAGCTGCTGGGAGGATGGGGCCTGTCTGGGCAGCCAACTGGGGTTAAATCCATTTTCACCAGCCCCACTTGATTCACTGAGCATTATGGGACACACAGCAGTTCCCAGCCCAGGGGCTGTGCCAGGTTTGTGCTGCAAGGTCTCAGAAAAGGACTGAAAGGCACCTCTGGCTGTGCTGAGCTCTCCACAGGGCCAACAGTCCCAGGGAAACAAAGCGTGACAACCATCCAGCCAGCGCAAACACAAGAGCTTGCTTGAGAGGCAAAGCAATCGCACCTCCTTTGCAAGACAAGCAACCAAGAAGTGCCATAGCAGCACTGCTCTTCATGCTGCGGTCCTTGTTCTGCTTCCTAGGACACAGAAAGCAGAGGAAGGCTCCAGGTGGATCCAGCAGGGGTAGTGAGGGCTGGCACACCTGCCCTGTGCTGTAACACAGTGCTCCTGGGCACTACTCCCACCTTCCTACTGCACACTTCGGCTTCCCCCGAGGGCGGCGATTCCCCCCTGGAGGCAAGGAGAAGAGCAAGATGATTCATCTTGGCTCAATATATTCCCATGCCAGACAATCTTTTGCAGAGGAAATCTTTTCCCAGAGGAAGAAATGGCTGCTTTATCTGTTGAGACTTTCCCACCACCAAAAACCACTGTACACAGCCACTCCACGTAGCACTGGCTTCAATAAGTCCTTTATTTTTAAATAAAGAAATCCCACTGAATCAAAGATAACAAAATTACATTTTGTTTTGCAACGACTTCCATTTTACATCACACAGAAGAACAAGAATTAAAGAAAAAAAAAAATCAAAGACTGTTTTATATATATTTATATATATAATTTTAAAGGTAAACATCAGCAGATATAGAAAAATTGCATTGCTAGTTGCAAATCATCTCCCCTGCAGCTGTCAGCTTCAGAGAATCTGACTCAGAACATGGCAGCAGGAGGGTATCTCGGTATACAAGCTTCTTCAGGGCAGCATTTAGAGATTGTTCCAAAGTATGATTTTGCCAAATTGAGAACATTTTCACAGTAAACTGCACTGCTCACCGAGAACATCAGAAGTCACTCAGTCTGTTCTAACATGGCTGCATGGGCAATACGAGATGAGCTCAGGCCTGCCGTTCTGAGGGCTCCATGCACCCTCCTGTTTGGCATTTCAGAGAAAGGGCTCCTCTTGCAATGAATTTTTTCAAGAATTTCTAGCAATCTGTCATTGGGAAATAGGACGAGCTGTCAGAAAACATGCTCCTTTGGAAAGCTGCTGACTTGGGCTGAGCAGTCAGGTTTGGTTTTATCAAATACAGGTTGTATTGTTGCAGTTTTTGTTTTAAAAGACTTGCCATCAGAAGGGTCAGCATCTCAGCAGAGGTGTAATGGAGATCCTAGATAGAAATTCTGCATCTAATCAAAGCTCTTGCATGTCTGGTGACAGACGACGCAAGCTCGTCATTCAGACAGCAGCAGAAAGGCTTTGTGTAGAGCCACCTAGTGGGACTGCTCCTCAACGGCATTAAAGTCACCTGGGTTAGGCAAGGCCATAGGGTGAGGAGAATCATGGTCTTTACCCACAGGGCACACAGGGCCAGAGTTTTTTGAGAGTGTTATCAGACAGGCATGGAAAAAGTTGTTAGACACCAACAGACGCAACCTGATAAATGCTGCCCTGGATTACAGTGTTTTTGTCCGTTGATAAACCAGCAAAATCAAGTGTTCAAAACAAGGTGTTCAAAATGGAATCGTTCAGGATAATCCCAGAAACCCTTTTGCTGCAGTGTGGAAAGCTGGCAACTGCTTGGACTCATTGACAGCAGCTGTGTCTGAGCTTCCCCAAGAGCAGAGAGAAGTCCAGGCCACTGTAAGAGACGCTCCCAGTAATGAAAGGGGCACAGATGCAAGGCAGCCCTTCCTTGGGTCTGTGTTGCTCTGAACCATTCTAAGCTTGGATAAAGCTCAGGAAGCCCTCACACCAAGACAAGCTGTTTGCTTTTTGCCTGGGATTAGAAGTCCCAAAGGAAACACTGCTTGAGTCACTGTGGCTCTGGGACCTGCCCAACCAGCAGGCCTGCCAGAATAAGGACATGGAGCGGGGCTTGACAAGACACCCTTCACAACACATGCCTTACACATGCAGCGCAAGACTGGGGCCTTTTCTGATCTCCTTGGAAAGGGCTGCGAAGAATTTCAATGAGCTCCAGACAGATATTATATTACTTAAGAAAAAACGACTTGGAAGCAATCCAGGTGACTGAACTGTTTGGCAATTAATTCCTGAAGTTAACTGAAGTTACTGCTCTGCCCTTTCGAGCTGTAGCCATCTTCAGCTATGCTGCTGAAGAGTTGATAGACACTAGAATTTTGGAGCTGTATAGTAGAAAGTCACTTATTAAGCTAACCCTCCTTCTATGACTTAATCTCTATGGCCAGAGGCAAATTTGAGGAGCAGAGCTGAAAGATGATCCACTGCTTATATACATTGCTATCTTAAGCACTAGGATAGACTGCAGCGAGCTGTAGGCTGCCCACAAAAGTCCTTTAGGTCAGCACACACTGGTACAGTGTGCATCGCCAGAGGTGTCTCACTGCCTCTGTCTGAGAAATCCTTACTAGAAAGCAAAGCCCCAGAGCTCTGACACAGCTGTTACTGAAGTCTCCAGATACGCCGATGTCAAGGGAAAAGAAAAAGGGCAAGGCACCATGTGTCCAAGGGCTGCAGTCTAGGAACTTGTGACAGATCCAGGACAAATGACACACAAGCAGCTTGGCTAAATTCAGTACTGGAGATAACAGTTGTTAATGTCCTTGCTTAATGCCCTTTGTAATGTCTTTGTAACCTGTATCTTCATGAACAAAGACCTGCAGAAGAGCGATCAGGAAATGGCTGCAGGGAGATTCAAGTGTGTCTTTACAGTACAGCCACAGCACTGCTGACCTACCTGAAAACATCTTCCATTTAGATTCCAACAAAAGGATCATTAGATATGCTGGCAGATCTCGTGTAACAGAAGCTGCAAGTTCCTTGTATTCAGTATGAGCAGGTCCCAGCTGCTCACCAAGAAGCTTCAGATCTCTCCACACACTGAGATGGTGGTTGGACCAGCCTGACCACCAACAAAACAACAGCTCTGCAACTTGCTATCTGATTGAGAGAGTCCTTATTCAAGTGCTACTTACAAAGATGGGAAGAGAGAAAACTGCTGATGTGTTTTCTACTCTCACTTTGGAACTAAACAGAGCTCAGGACAGATTCACCATGCTGGAGGCTTCAACTGCACTGCAAGGCTACACTGTAATGATCTAGAAGTACATGCTTTGACAACCTCATTTGTTTTGACATGAGATGAAAAAGAATTTAATCTCAAAGATGAAAAATTCATATTGCATTTAGGGTTCACTGGGCAAGTGAAGACCATTTGCTGACATCACAAAAACACTATTGCCTTGTTTCAGGAGAGAAAAGCAATTCAGGTTAGGATTGGACAAAATCCCATCCTATCTGTTCTACTGGCACTAGATAACACTGCCAGTAGGAAAGCTTAGCACTGGATTTCTTTTTTTGAACGTCTTTAGGTAACATGCACTGCAGCTTACCTTTCTCTTCTACTGCTTCCTTGAGATCTCCAAATTACTGCTGAAAGTTTGACAAAATGAATATTGCTTTGAAAAGGCAGCATCAAATTGGGTGGGATGGGAAGAACAGATTTTTACTGTTTCCACCTACATCAAAGTTAGTGAGTTTCAGGAACCTTTGCAACTACGCCCAAGTTCTTCCTTCTCAAACAAGCTACATTAGTTGTCCAACCACAAGTGGTGTGAGCAGCTGTGGATGCAGGTGGAAAGTGCAAAAAACATCAACTGAGCAGGACAGACCTACATCACTTCTCTAGTTGAAAGTTTCAAAAATTTCACAGCACTTCTGAAATATGAAGGTATGGATTGCAGGGCAGAAAGCAGGAGCATTTCTTGAAAAAAGTCCTAAAGTAAAATCTGGATTCCACAAAGCTACAGCTCCTGCTGCATTAAGAACTGCCCAGATGTTTACCTCATTTTTGGAAATACGTGCTTAAAAAGGTTGATGATTGACTGGCCATCTGCAATAGCAGCCGGATCAAAATAAAGGTGCATTTGAGGAAGTAATTTCTTCCATCTCGGAAACAAGAAAACCCTGTTTCAAAACCTGGTTTGTCAAGGATGATCTCCATTACAAAAAGGAAGGTGGAAAAGCTCTTCAGGAAAACCTTTCCATAACAAAGCTCTGCTTTCAGATGAACTGGCATGACTTGGTGGAAAAGCACTCTGTTACCTCAACACAGAAGCAAGCAAACAATTCTCTCTCACTGGTACCTTTCATGTTCTGGATCAGTCAACACCTGAACTGTTCCTTCAAGTTTGGGGTCCTGTGAAGGAAGGCAGAATTTCAGCCAAAGCTGCCTGGAGTTGAGATTCATCTCACAGCACAGTAAAGCTGGACTGAGGCAGGACGTGAAGCATTTCAGAGATGGTACCTCTTGCCATGGGAAGAGCAGCTTTGCCTCCTCAGGGCAGACTGCTGCGACCTGTGTAAGCTACAGATGTAGTATGTTATGAAAGCTGAAACATTTCTGAAGTTGTAAACCACTGGACAGAAAAAAAACACCCTACACACCTAAATTGATGCTGTATCTATTTGATGTCTACAAATGTTATTTATACCCTACTTCAGCTGAAGTGAGAACATATTTACGTCACATCCCGTGAGAATGACAGGAACAAACAGTCACTTGAGCAAAAATCTGCATTTCCTGTGTGACAGACTTTACTGATATACACAGATGCAGTATGAATACGAGGATAACAACACACACAAGATATCCATCAGCTAAGAATACCCTTTCTAACTCATGCCCTAAAATAGCTCTGAAGGAACACCCACAAGCATGACCAAGTACTGCAGTAGCTTTACTTGGCTGCATCTTTCCTTTAAGGAAGAAAAAAAAGAAACCTGGATTTAGTAACAAGGAGATAGCCACAGTTCATTGCAGCAGGCCAAGGTGTCTGGCCTAAGGCAAACTGAAAGGAATTTCCTGATATGATAACGCACCTTTGCTACAATAGTTAGTTATTGCTTTATTAAAATAAAAACCTACCTCTACAACCTACTGAATGAAGTTCAGGGACAAGGCAGTCCAGAAGGCTTGTTCCCCCATATCACCACACTGAAGTCTTGCAGCTTGTTTCACTCAAACTATACACTAAAGTGCCTGAAACACAAACCAAGGCTAAAGCAATAAAGTGCTAACTGATGCAGGAAGTGTGACAGGAAAAGAGTTTCACTGCCACTGTGATAAAGTCCCGAGCATGGATTAATGAGACAAGAATATTGACAAAACAAACAGTAAAAAAAAAAAAAAAAGATTTCCACCACAAATTTTCAGTCTCCAGCTTGTCACAGGGCAACCTTCCTACCAGGGGACACATGAGAGTCCTCAGTATTGGTCCTGGCACAGACTATAAAGCCTCTGGAGGGAAAAGCACAGGTGAGCATGCATCTTTCCTGCAAACAGCCATCACACTTCACTTTGCATGTGCAAACTAGAAGAGAATGTCTGGGTGTGTGAAAGGAATTCAAGTGAAGAGCCAGTAAAATCCTGCAGCATTAACATAGATATGGAAGTAGTTAGACAAATATATCATTTTATTTAGACAGGGCTAGACCCATCAGCTTCCCATCAACTGTAAGGCAAGTCATGTGTCTGAAAACCATTAAATGCTTTGAATGTCAAGGGCAAGAATTTTGGTATGATCTACCCTGATACAAGGGGAGTAAATCTAAATAGATACGTTCTTCCCCCACAGTTCAATCCCTAACAGAGTACCTACTACAAAATATTCTTAAAAGATACCGAGCTCACAAAAAGGTCCTGTAGATTCTTAACCAGAATCTTCCATTAGGAAGCCAGAGCCAGCTTTAAAAAGTCCTGTATCAAACAAGAAATCCATTACTAAAAATATGACTACATTTAAAAAGAAGCAAATGTGACAAGATGATTGGTCTGGTCTTGGTGTGAATATAAGTTTACACTGAAACATTAACTGGCATTACCAGTCTGCAGCTTTCCTCCTTCCTGGAATCCCAGTATAAAGATGCCCCAACCCACAGATATCTGAAGCATGGACAAGTTAAGCGTTTCTCACCTGACAGACTTGCGTATCTGCACTCTTAGGAAGTAAAACATTCCCTTGAGATGGTGCAAGGCTGGTGCTCTACTTGCAGTCAAGCACCTGTTTTTTTCAAGCCACAATTTAGTGGCACACAGTCTGGACCACTGACTGGCCTGCGGCGTGGTAGAGGGTTTTTCTAGCACTGGGACAGAAGAATCGTAGGTACCCTGCCATCTACATCTAACTAAATGCTGCAGATCAAGTTCTTGATCAGCTGGTGAAGTGATTTTGACATCTGAAACTCCTGTTACATCAAAGCAAGTTGTCTTCAACTCAACAACCCTGTAACAAGTCACAGTAAGCAATCCAATTCTTCAAGCAGAGCAGTAAATTACAAACCCAAGTGACAACATAAGCGAAGATTCTCTGACCAGATATTAACCTCTGTTTTAACTCCAATTCATAAGGAAACTTTGTGATCAAACCCCAGCCATAGGATATCAAAAGGAATGGAAACCTGAAGCAGCAGGTGAGGGAACAAAGAGTTCCCAAAGGGGGAGATATACTGAAGTGATCCAGAGTCTTTGGGTCAATTACTCCTGGCCAGATACCGCCTGCTCTGTGTCTGAGCAGTGAGACTTTGTCTTCTCCCACTGGCAGATGGCATTGGCATACTGCACCACAAGCTTATCCATCCAGGTAAGAGGCTCTGGGAATAGCACAGACCCCTCGAAAAAGCCCAGATGGCCTCCATGAAGGGGCAACACATGCATGACATTTTCTCTTTTCTCTGTAAAAACAAACAAAAAAAAGCACTTAGGTCCTGAATGTTAGTATTTTTGAGCTGAGAACTAAATCATTTTGAGCTGTGATAATGAAGTCAATTCTTGGTATAGGATCTGAAGCAACAGGAGCAATATTATGAAGCAGAAACAATGACCAAGGCCATGGCTAATCTGAAGTCAAAAGCACGTAAGCTTACAATTCCACAGAACAAGACAGTTCACAGGAACCAATTCCATCTGCCCAAGAAATGCTGCTGGCTAGGCCATTATGGCAATACAGGTCACATCCTTCCATCTTTCATTCATACACTGGAGCTAGGACCATCAGCATCATGTCAAGCTACTCTAAAGCTCTGGCATATTAGCCACCTTGGTCCATGTACAGTGACCAAATCCCTGTGCTTGGATCCATCTGGAAGCAGCTGAAGATTAATTCACCCGCCATAGCTTTTAAAAAGAAAGAATGAATCCTGTTTTCCTCCCTGTGCACCCACTGCCTGTGCAAAAAAAACCAGCAACCAGCTCCTTCTCTTGAGCTTCAAAAGTTTTTTGCCTTTTTCTTGGCTGAGGACAGCTGACAAAACTTCCTTTCCAAGGAGACATCTTAGTGGATTATCAAACAACGCAACTATGAACGCGCTCCCTTCATCAGCAGCAACCCCCCTTCTACTAAATCTCAGTGAGTAATGAAGACATGAGGAAGCGTTTTTTTCCACTCCAGGAATGTAACCTGAATATAAACTGCTGGCAATCAACATAAGCTGAAACAGCAGAAGATGCCAGAAAGAAGAAGGACTGAAGTTCTTCCTGCTCGTGGTTGGCCTCATTAGTTCTAGCAACTGGTGTTTTAAAAAGGCTTAGTACACCTCCCACAGGATTACAAGCGTAAGAAGGCAAGTGGAGCTGCTTTGTAATCATGGATCATGAAGAGATAAGGGAGATGCAGGTACACAAATATGCTCTCCCAGAGCAGACTGCTTCAACATACCTGAAAGAGCTCTTGGAATTGACAGAAGGCTTTCATGCACAAGAGGGTCATCAGCAGCATTAACAAGCAGAAGAGGAACGTAGATCTATATCCAGAAACACAGCAGAAGAGAAAAAACAGTAAGGTGGTGGTATTTGAATTTCTATTAATTGTTAAGGCATCTTATCTTGGCTCAATTCAGATATCTTATTTCAGAGTTATCCTGTAGCTGAAAAACCACCAGGAAAGCAAAGTTAAAAGTAAAGAGTGGTGGCTTTTTACTTGTGGAGTACTCAGCAGCCCTTGAATATTTTTTTTCCAAATTCAATTGTATGAAAAAAGAGAAAGGAGTGTAACAGAGCAGATGCAGACTGAGTCACAGATTTTTCCCATTCTCAGAATTCAAGCAGTCACACCCTTTCTGCTCTGCACTGTTTTGCACACCAGGCATCTAATGCCAGCTTTGTTATGGACACCCTGGTTAAAGTCCAGGAAACTCCCTTGGAGTGTTTCCATCCACTGCTTCAGCAGATTAAGGAATTAATATCCCAGTTTCATTTCTGCAGTACTTGCTAAGCATCTCCCTTCCAGAGAGTGTCCTATGCCTCTTCCAGGGTATCTAGTACCTTTTTCCTTAAAGCTGCATGCTGTATGCCACCACCTGTTTCCCACCTTATGCACTACACACAGAGGGGTTCAGCTGATTGCGTGGCTTTATCTTCATCACTTGGATGCTACTACCTAGAGTTATATGCACTTAAGAGCTTAGAGCATTTAGCACCAGCATTAGAGGTAAGAACTGAAATCTTACTCCAGAATGCTGTATCTGATTACTTCTAAAAATCACTGCTAAGACAGCTGTGTCCAGGTATCAGCAACAGAAACCAGCAACACTTTCATCTACGGTAGAAAAAGGAAGGCACAAAAGTAGCTTCGATTGCAAGAGCTTACCCTGTGCAAGTAATGCAGGCAGCTTTCTTCTTCATAGTACTCCTTCAGGGAACTGTAGCCATGAAATTTCCTGAAAAGGACAGTGTCATTGCCATCATCTGCTTCTAGTACGTGTGACTCCCATTTGCAAGTAAGGACATGGGTGCAGAGACAGGAATGATGCCTGGATTTTTATGGACAGTGCCTTATTTCTACTCACTGCTTCTGCAAAAATCACCTTTGGCAGCACCTACTTCTATGCTTTCTGTGCTTACTCAAACACTGCTAGCAGGATGCTTTTTTTTTTTTTTTTAATACATAGCAAGGTAATCACACAAGTTGAAATACAGCAGCCTAGGAGGCATTTTGTTTTTAAACTTAACTTGTTTTTTTCCACATGTATGAATTACTTAATGACCTTCTTCTTCACCTGAAAGCCTTTTCAAATGTAAAACCATTACAGCTTATAAACCTCAAACTTACAGGACCCGAAAGGGTCTGCCAACAAGATTCACAGAATTCACTGTAGATGCAGTTCTTCGCTGCATCCTGAGCTCTTCATCCTAAACCCATGATTCATGAGTCTCTATTCAAGTGCCCTTTTTTTTTTTTTTCTCTTGGAGAGTAAGACACAATGATGCAGCTGTAGGCAGAAACTACACAGGTCTCAGGGATGAGGGACGAGTAGGAAGATTTCCCCTAGAAATCACTTTCAGAATTACAACAGACAACAATGCTCCTAGTCCTCCAAAAGCCCTTAAAGCTGTATAGCTGACAGTGTACAGCTTCAGCATTTTGTAAAGGTGTCAGTGCTTGATACAGAACATGTCATGGCATGAATTCAGACACTGAACAAAGTGCTGCGTTGTTTTCAAGGATACAAACAGCAACATACTACAGATTATGAAAGCAGAAAGCTTAATTTAGCTCTCTGTTAGCATGACAAATTAAAAGTTCGTGTTATCTCAGCCAACCATAATGTTTATGGAGATGGTGGCAGTATTCTGCAGAAGGAGGGTTTGTTTCAAAATGCAAGCTGGACTAAGAACACTTGTGAGCAGTTCTGAGATGCTTTCTGCATTCTGCACTATCTTTTTCTTGACCTCTTGGCAAGACAGGCTTCTTCCTAGTGTATTCTAGGCTGCAGGTTCAGACATTACTTATAAGAAAATGCCTCCTGGATGACTATACAGAAGCCCTGATTGTCAAGACTAAAGATCGTGGGGCGTTCTTGTGGTATGTTTCATTCAATGCAATGGCAAAGAAGGATTTCTGAGGGTGTCAGCACTGCATTTCAGCAGATTCCTACAGGCGTACCAGGAGGTGTGCAAGAGCAACACTTGAAACAGGAGAAACAGAGTCCCCTTTCCTACCTCATAACATTGTCATCAATCTGCATAAGGGATGTTGCTGTATAGAGTTTGCTCAGATCAGCATCTGACAGGCTTTGTGGCTTCTTCACGTTATCTCCAAAAAGAACTTGCCTGAAAGAAAAATAGCAAGAAAAATCATTCAAACACCACAACAACGGCAGCAAAGCCATGACCTGCTCAAGGATCAATCTGACAAGAATAGAAGTGAGCTACATACGCATGAGGCTTTCTTGAGAGTAAGCACAGCTTATCCATCCACCTCCCATCATAATGAGGCATAATAAACTAACAGCCACTTCAGAGAAAAATGCTCTCCTTTCATACTGAAAAACCGCACTAAGGAGCCTCTGTGAAGAATGTTCCCAGAACAGGCAGCACTAAGGATATTCAGAACAGAGGCTTCATGTGTTTGTACAGGTAGGGTCCTCTGGTTTCAGCCCAAACCCACAGGTGACTCACGCAAGAGCACAGCAGTCCTGGGCATAGCACCTCCTTCACCATATGCTCCTGAAGTCTCCCCCAGCACAGACATCAGGTTAGCTCATCCAACAGAAATTACTTGGGGGCATTACCTTAGCAGAAAGCTATTTACTATGGACACTTGTCATAATTAGTTATTGCCCTCGGGGGAGGATGTGTTTCTTCACCAGAACAAACCGCTCCCTTAACAAACAGAACAAAGGCCACAAGTTGGAAAGGTTTTTGTTGTTTTTTTTCTTCCTTTCTTCCCCTTTTAGAGGCAGCTGCAGGGCAGAGCAGGAGGGAGACTAGGTTTGTCTTGGGAGAGCTGCGTTAGAGCACAAACAGTTGTGGAAAAAAGATTACTTAACTGATTCTCCTCCAAGCCAGCTGTGCCTTCATCTGGCTTATGAATCTATGCACATTTAATGGGTGTTTATTATATACCATGACATGTTAAACTCGATCAGGTTGTATAAATATTTGTCAATCTGGAGTGAATTACATGGATCATCCTGCACGTCAGTTGACCCAACTCCTTCTGCCAAGTACTTCATACTGCATCGGAGTGTAAGCAATGAACCAAAAGTTTATAAGTGACACAAACTCCTAACTGGAATGACTCTTAACTATTCTCCTCTTTTTCCCTCAACTCAGGGATCTTCAAATGTAACAGATGAGGTACTTACACATCCATTGCCTTAGAAGCACTCAATTTTTCATAGAGGCAACACAAACAGTGAGCATGTCACCTGTTTAACAAACACAGTCCTTTCATATGTGAGAGCCACAGATCACAGCAGTAGCACAGGGATACTACAACTACATCTGCACTCCAGGAAGAGCAACACTAAGTATTCTGCTGGCTACATGCTCTCTGCTGAAGAACAGCTAGAAGCCAGATCTACAGAGCGACTGTTTGCTTATCAAATAAGCAGCAGCCCCACGCAGCAGATCTTGCAGATTAATCCTACCTCTGGCAGGTGGCAGAAAGAACAAGAGGCTCCTTGAATAGGGGATTCTTTGGCTAGAAGTGAAACAGATGCTGAATACTCCACTTTGAAGTTCAATTACAATGTCTTCCTGTGCTCATCTTGTTTATTCATTAAGCAAGTCTCCTCAGAAGGAAAACAAAGAAATCCCCTAGCATCCCACGACAAAGCTTGCTTTCTTCTGTCAGGATCATCAGAGTTTCTATATTTTATAGTATATGAGACTGACACAGGTTCCCCTTCTTTTCCTTGCTTTATTTACACGCCACTGAGCAAGGAACCTGTAACCTTTCAGGAGTCTGAATTTAAAGGGCTGAGGAAACAAATCCAATACAGCAACTGATCCAATCAGCACCATCAGTGTAAGTGATGTGCTACACTACCTGTGAGAAAGGATGATCTTCTTCATGTTATCTGCCATGAGGAAGTTATAAAATCTTCTACATTGATCCCATTGCATGAAGGTTTCCTGTGCCCTAGAAATAAACACAGTGCATAACAATCAAAGCTGTTTATGGAGATCTTTAATGATCAGAGTAATACACCGTAACATAAGATGGCAGCCTACAGGCTGTGTAAACACATCTCTGGGCTTTACCTGCCACAGCTTAACCTTTCCCAGGAAATGACTTTCACTTTGATGAAGTTTGATGGTATCAGAAAACGGATCTGCAGTCTCATTTTGCACAATGCAATTAGCTGCTCTGATCAGAGAGCATTTAAGAGCCATCAGTCAAGACCTGCAACACTGACAGGAGGATTCTGTATCCCTTATCATAAGTTGAGTGCAATTTACCTAATGGAACTAACAAGGAAAAAACTCCAATCTTCTGCTGGAAAAAAAAAAATTGTTTATTCTGTGTAACAGCTTTGCAGAGAAAATCATTTGTGCAGATGTTTCCAGTATTCACATACACTGTCACCATTTCAGCTTCACTGGCAATAACTGTAGGAATAAATACTAGTTGCAGCTGCAAGAAGCACAGTTGAGGTCTCTACCTACACTCAAAGCAGAATAGCACTTCACAGCTTATCTGTTGTTAAAACAGAACTAAAGTTGTCCAGACTTCAGCGAGCTCTGCCAGATACAGGGCACTCCTTTGCTATGCAGGGTCATGGGCAGGTTATAGCTTTACTCTTGAAAGGGTTTGCTGTTACTGAGGAAACACACTATCATCTACTGAGCAACCTAAGAATGCTGGGAGCAAGCAGTTTCAGCTACTGAAATACTCCCATTTAAACATTAACATACCATGAGAAATTGTGGTAGATTTGTCATGAATTCCCAACCCACAAGTTCCCCAGCAGAGCATAAGCAAGCCATGTCAGCCTGCAGTAAGCCACGCTGCAGCACGGGCCTTCGGGCTACAGCCAGCCTTTACCTACCATGTTTATGTCCAGCCACAGGAATAAGGACAGGAAAAGATTTTCCAAACAAACCTTCAAAGCCATTTCAAGACAACTGGAGCTCAAACTACTTTCCCCCAGTTACTGTGGCAGACAGTATGGCTGTTAATATGCTGCGAGCACTGATAAAAATGCAGTTTCCAACATTTGGAGGACTGCACAGGTCTGAAAGGCGGGGACTCTCCCCACAGCCCACAGCTATGGTGAAAGTGCATTCCACAAGATCAAGTAGTAGAATCAAGTCTGTGCAGGCAGAGATTAAGGAATAAGAAGACATGTCCCTGCTTGGCCTCAGGGAACAAATTCCCCAAACTTTGTGTCAATTCATTAAACCAAGAGACCCATTTTCTGCTGGTAGAGCATTTTGTTGTTGCTACTTTATCAAACCTCTCTATGGGACACTTGCTTAATGCCTTGGAAAGGCTTTTGTATTTCGGATATCTGCTTCATCTTATTCATCATCACTTCTTCCCAATTTTTCTCCTTTGACTTCCTAACGATGTTTGGGGACAAAGGCTGTACAAGCTAAGAATGAAAAAACAACCACCCTATAAGCTAACTGGTAATCTACCAGAGTAATCCACCTTCACATAGCCCAGAGGAAAGAGACCAGTTATTTTCACCTATCAGAATATGACCAGGAAGGCCAAGGCTTACCCATTCTACCTGGAGATGCTTTGTATCTCCTCCTTCTACAGGAAGGAAAGAAGGCCCACGTTATCCTGTTTTTTTCTTTGTGGATATTTACTGACCTTGCTTTCCCCTAGCTCTCTCTAATTACCATTTAAAAGCAGCACTAGATATTAGGTAGGCAGGCAGGAGACCTAAACAGCCTTCCTGCTGGGAGCACTGTAACACACAGCAGATGTTTTGTGACTGGAGATTTGCTAGTAGATGTTTACCCAGCAGGTGGAGTCAAGAGCTCAATAATCCGCAAGAACCCACAGAGGACTTGCATTAAACTCCGGCAAGCAGCTGTTATTTTTCCATATGGATATCCAAGTGCAGTAGTGTTAACGAGGCTGCCCCTACGCTGCTGTTCCACAAGCACATTGTGACATAGTACTAAGAAACCAGCTTAGAGAACAGCATTACTCACAGCATTTTGGAGACCAGAAATACAATGTTGCATAACTGCAGAAGATAAATCAAACAGGCCAAGGCCAGATGTGATCCTTGCAAGCCCTGTTTGATGGCTGCAAAAACAGTTCCAGGAGCTGCCTTCAAAAGAATGCATCAAGAGGATTCTTGCTACATTCACCATTCTGGGAGGCCAGATTCCACAGCAAGTCCCTCACAGTGCTGTCATAGTTTCATCTTTATCTGTCCAAAGGACTTTGACACAAATAGCCTGGGGGTATCAATAGCTTCCTTTGCTTTTCTAATATTCTCATGGCTCAGTGATGCAGTTAAGTCGCTGTATAGTCAGCAACACATCAGTAGCTGTTTGTATGTGCAGATAGAAAAAAGTGGAAGCATTAGTTTAGCCAGTTGCACTGTTTTAATTTTCATTAGCTGTGCATATATGGAAAGTTACTTCACATCAGGTGAGCTACCAGTTTCCAAGCAGCAGCGCTGTACGCTTGCCCTCCATCAGTGAATACACGTGTTAGCGCTAGATGGAGCCCTTACAGCTCTTGTGAAGGCTACAGCCTTGGCTTCCAAATAGAGAACGACAGGTTAATGGGTAGGCAGGCCATCTAAAAGCCTTAGCCTCTCCACCTTCCAAATTTCAGGCCAGTAGTACGACTGCAAGCGCCTCTCCATGCTCTCAGCATCCTACTGCACTATTTTGTGGACACACAAAAAGGAAGGAGCATGAACAGACAGTTTGAGCTTTGTGTTTTTTCAGTCTCTGCAGATAAGAGACAGTCTTATGAGCAGACCTTAGGGAACTCCACAGTGAAGCCAGAAGAGCTATTATGAACCAAGTGATACTTTCCAGAGTGATGAGAAAGCGTAAACTATTGCTTTAATCCTGGCATCAGCTCAGAAGTTTGTCATGCTGCCCAGCCAGGACTGGATGAAGAATGCCTCCTCTTACCACACTGCAGCATTTCTGCCATGACAAAGTTAGGCAACTCACATGTGTAGAATGGAAGCTGCCAGTATTTGTACCTGGTGAGGTACAGAAAGCTTGTTTGCACTGTTGACAAAGTCTATTTTGTTTGTGCTGCCAAATCAACAAAGTTGTGGCTGCTCCTTTGGCTCCTGCGCTCTGCATTTGTAAAGACTAAATAAGTGCAAGAGAAATAGTGCCCTCTTCCTCTGACCCTGCAGAAGAAACCAGGACAGAACTGCAGACTCACCTGAGTGCGCTGTACCCCTGGCACACGCTGACACAGCACAGAACCCTCTCCTGGTTGGCCTGGTTCTCTCCCAGGTACTTGCACACGATGTTTCCACCCAGGCTGAAGCCTACCACAGCCAACTGGGTCTGAGGGTAGGTCTTCTTGATGTAATTCACCATGGCTCCAAATTCCCAGGTGCAACCTGAAAATAAGGACAGTGTCAAAGGCATCTTCCAACAGTCCCAGACTTCCATCTCAAACTCCAGTTGTATGCTTTAAGTTCAGCTTCTTACTCCTTCTGATTTTTCAATAACCTCAAGGTTTCAGATCTCTGATTCACATGCTCAGGCATCTGTTTTATGAGTCCTGTGGACCTTAGCTTATGCCTCGTTTTGGACCAACTGCCAAATTAAGATGAACTAAAAAAAAAATCATGAGAGCAGCAGATCTGACAATCCACTCTTCCTTTCCAAAGCAGCTTAAAAATAACAGCATTTCATTGTCTTCCTGAGGCAGTTTGCCACTTCTGAACAGAAATGAGCTATGTGGAAAGCAGCCTGCTCACTGCTCACAGCAAGACAGCCATAGGTTCTTAAATCCATATTGAAACCATAGAGCAAGCTTGTCAGGACAGAGGGCTCAATGGACTGAAGAGCCCAAGCAGGTGCTCTCTGGAACTGGAGGGAATGGTTTAAGCAAAAGCAGCTAGACTTCTTTCAGCCACTTGAGGTAAAAATACTGCAGTTTCTTACAAGAGGAATGGGCCTCCCCACATCAAGGGAAGAGGTAGGTACCTCTACACAGATGCATGCTGCTCTCAGTTCATGCTCACTTGCATCCCACAGGCTGCAACACTGAGGGATCAAACTTCTGGCAGCACTGAGGTCCTCAGACTGTCTGAGAAACGAAGACAGTGGTATCAACTGACTGTGCACTTTGTTAATCTTCCAATTGGATTCAAGACTGCAAACTGAGCAAACCACACAAACAAATAAAATTCCACCTTTTAATTCACGTGTACCTCAGATCTGTGCAGTGGGGCTGATACAGGAAGGTACATCCTAAGAGTCTGGATTCTACACTGTGCTATCCAAACACCGCTCCACTCTGCCTTCACCCCAAATGCAAAACCCTTGCTAGACATCAGCCTCAGATTTTAACTAGCTCTGGAGCAGATGCTGAGCAAAGTTTGTGTTTACTTCAGTGAAAGAAAAAGCATCTGGATGAGCATCTCATCTGGGCTCAGGCACTTCCTTGTGAGCATTCTCACTTAGCAATTTTCCACAAGATGACAAATGCTGCATTGCTCTAGCTTCCTCTGGAAGAAGCTAGCAGTCAAAACACTACAGCATTTGACTGTCACAATTCGAAAGCATTTCAGAAACTTGAAGCTAAAATAACAACAGGTCAAGCCTGAAGTAAAGGCTCAAGCAAATCAAGTTTATGATACTCGTTCCCCCAAAACACATCAGGAATCCAGCAGAAGTTGAAAGGACAAAGGGTATTTGGATTAGAGACAGAGTAAAGTTTGCTCAAGATCTTACTGGCACTATTCTTGGCAGAGTCACTTCTTAGTGATTTACTGACTTGCTCAAAGGAAGTGCTAGGCATTCCTTGCCCTCCCCAAGGCTTCAGAAGATTTAGAAAGGCATGTCTCCAGAGCTACACTGCAGAACAGCTCCTTAAGGTCTAAAGGAAAACTACACAGAGTGAAGAAAGTCTACCATCAGCTCCAGCAAACTGAGAAACTGAGACGAGGGCTCAGAATTCCAGACCAGCATTTGACATTAGACAGAGATAAGTTACATCGCCATCTTACTCCAGGCAGAGCTGTAGCAGATCTATACCCTGGTGGTGATGTTAATCTCCCCTCCTCCCCTGACCCTTATGAACCATTTTAGTTAATTATTCAAGAATTCAGGCTCTAGCATTATAATTAGGTATCTGCTAGCACGATACTGATGAAGGTTTCAGAGAACAGTCAGTAAATTTTGGAAATTACTCTGTCCTGGGAAGATAATATTTTTGGAAGGAAGCTCTCAACTTTTATCAAAAAACCAAACAGCTGAATGAGATCAGGCTTTGATTCTGGCAGACTCAAAGCAACTGCTAGCCTAGGACCTCATAACAAATCAAGGCTATTGGTACTTCTGAAATGTTTCATAGCTATTTAATCCACTCCTGAGTGGGAAAACAAGCAACAAGGCATTAATGCCTATCTACCTGCTACATTCAGAGTTCCAAAGCACAAGATATCTTTAACAAATAAATAAAGAACCTAATGCCAGTCTACTATTCTCACAATTGAGTCCTGCCATAAGGTACCTATAGATGTCTGCAGTACAGAGGGCATGAGGGCTCAAAAGAACTCAGGAACAAGCAGATCAGGTCTCTGGCAAGAAGACCAGATTTTACCATGATCATGTTGCATGCTGCAGGGCAAGTTATGAATAGCTGGAGTCACTCCTAGGCCATCTCAAAATATTTCATTCCTTAAAGTTTACTGGCTAAGAAAGATTTCCTTATGTGCAAAGTGAAAGTCCAAAATCATAGTAGCTAAGCACTACCACTTCTGTAGCTTTACTGTCAAGCTGCAGATCTGTTGCATTCCTTGATATTTGTGTCACATTCAGGGAATAATCTGACCATGGCCTTCCTAGGATAGAAACGTACTTTCCGGATAGGCTGGTACACAGTCCTCATTAGTTTTCAAAGCCTCAGAAATAACTTCTGTCCTCCACGTCAAGTTTGTTCATATTCCACTAAACTGACGTTTAACCATCCCTCAAATCATTTGAGCAGGCTGTCAGTAGCCACGAGAGCTTCTTAAGAAAGCTTTTCTTTCAAAAAACTGCCTCCTTGATTAGGAGTACGTGTTTAAGACCTAGGATGAGAAAGAAGGAAAAGTGAATCCCAGTACCAGTCTCCCTTCTTCCTCATAAGTTACATTCATTTCCTAAGAAACAGTACAAAATGATTAGCCTAATTTAGCTATGGTAGCCGTGTCATGCTGAAGGAGCCTGATTAAGACCTAGAAATTGCACAAGCTTGAAAGTCACCAGCTGTGATGAAGTACTTACCATATGTGAACATTCGTGGAGAAGTGAGCTCAATATTTGGTAAGGCCCCCAAGTGATTCAGGACAGCACATCTGTACCCATTTTTTTGTGCATAGTCAACAAAAGTGCGGATATACTGCTTCTCACTGTGGTTAGCAATCCCAGGGCAGATCACCATCGTGACATCCTCTGTGCACAGAAAGAGAGAAAAAGAGAAAAGTTAAGTAAATGTCACTGCATGCAAATTAAGAGGTTCAGAAGCTTTCCATTTCACAGCCATGGGAAACCATGTACCAGAAGAAAGCCAAAAATCCTATTATTCTGCCAAAAAGCCCACTATGGGAAAGAACAGTAGCAGCCCTAACGCTAAAGATGTGGAAAGAGTAATTCATGTTATAAGAGATGAGCATTTTTCTAACTCTGGGGAAGGCTGCACAAACAGTTCTACAGAAACTTCCCAGAGACGGAGTGAAAATCCTTCCCTTTGAAGAAAGCTCTTTTGGACATCACACATGCTCTGCCTTCTGGCAGCCTGCTGCAGCTGTTAAGTGCATGGAAGCTCGAGAGCCTGCTGCTTGTCCACGCTTCCAGAGTTCAGTGCAACTCTGACACTCAAAAGGAAGCTCTGCTAGGCACAGAAATTCTGACTGTCCGACATCAGGCATCCTCTGCTTCATTGCTACACGATCCCTGATCTGCCAACACCGTTCATCCCTTTAACAAGAGATCATTTCATCAGCTAAGAAAGTCTCTACTGTAATTCAAGTGAGCACAGCAAATTACAGGATTAGCATATGCACTTCCAATTAGCTATCATACTCTGCACTGCTGTACAAAGCTCTAACTTGTAGTTCTACCCACTGTGGATTTTTGCCTCATTAGGAATGCACTGTTCGGATTCTCTTTAGTGATAAGGATAACAGAAACTGTTACAGTGTAACATTACATATCACAAAGACCTCAACTCTGACCATGCTAAGAACTTGACCTGAAGGCAAACTGGGAATCTTGGGCTTATCATAAAATCAGCTACTGCAGAAATTTAGTCTGCACTACTGAAGTCACAGCAATTCAATTTTAAGTGTTGCTCTTACCGCTACTGAGTTTCAACTCTGACATTCACTCTGAATATACATGCATAACGCAGAGGAAAACACCAGGATTCTCTTCTTTTTCTGTAATTCTCTTAAGGCTCCTCCATACCGTACGTGGTTTGTTTTCATACAGATCCTGAAACACCTATTGTCAACAAAAACTACCCAGAATCTGCTTGTAAGGGGGAGATAAAAGCCTAATTTCTTTTCCATACACACCAAGCTATGAAGAATGCTATGCTGCTATTCTCTGTTCTATGATCCTACAGCCTTGGCAGGCAAAGGGCACTCTGAACACAAAAGTTACCACCAGCTCACTGGCAGCATCACTCGTGTGAGAGAGGTTATGGAGCATTTATTCTGCCCCTTAACCCCCAGCCCTTGTCACACAAAGTCAATTTAATCTAGCAGGTTCTCCCCTGCTGTGTGAGATACAGATAGACGGCAAGACAGCCTCAGTCTCCGCACATTGGCTAGCACTGTGCAGCAGCCCCTTCCCATCACCAAGATGAACACCTAACCTTCCTGAAAATCACGTAGCAGTGCTCTCATCTGCTTCCTCCCCACTCCCAGAGCACAGAATTGAGGTTAGCAGCTAAATGCAGCCAGCAGCTGCGTGACTGACCTCCAATGCAGTGCTCAGACTGCGGCTCAAAGAGATCAAAGGTTGCTGTTGCTCCATCTGGCATCGTGAGGTACTTGCGATGTCCGTACGGATGTGGTGATCTCACTCTCCCCATTTTTCCATAAAGGGCTGTCTGGATATGCCCGCTCTTCCCCCAGATCAAGGGTGGAATGTACCTGAAAGAGGCAACAATTTAATTGCATATCCTGCTGTGCTAACGAGCCTTCCAGAACAGATAAACAATCCCATAACAAAACTCCCCCTCAGTACCAAATATAGTAACAAATTGTGTTTTTGCTATGGCTGAACTGGCAGCGCTGATCTTTGCAGCCCTACCAGTGACGAGACTGATAGGCTTCTAATGCTGAGCTATCAGCACTAGAAGAAGAGGCCAAAAACCCAGACATTCCTCCACATGGAAACATTACATGCACGAATGCTCCTTGCAGACTACACAGCGGCCTTGCGTCCTTGTGAGACTGGAACAGCGTGTTGCCAGCCAACCAAACTGACCTTCAAAACTTGTCAAGTGTCATAAATCTGCTTTAATTGAAACACTGAGGCCTGCTGGGTTGAGCCACACTGACTTGTGTAAGCACTTCAACACATAAAGCTGGTGGCAGAAACACAGGATTCATTGCAAGGTCTAGAAGACTAAAACCACAAGACTCGCTCCAGTTGCAACAATTTTGCACTGAAATGCTTTTCTCAGTTAGGTAAGGAGCAAGGTACAAGGAAGTTTTGCCTCAAGTAGGGTTTCGTAATAAAGCAGGAACAGTTTCAAAAGGACCTCTAAGAGAATTTGCTCCCAGCAATCCAGTTCCAGCTATCCAGCTCCCCTGGATAAATCTCTCTTTCAACATAAGGGGGGCATTCTACCAACCGTGTTTATCAAGGACACATTAAAGCTCTGTGATGAAGCAGAATGCCTTCTTCCTTCTGGCTTAGTGGCCCTTCAAAAAGACCTGGGTATAAACTGCTGTTAGCTGAAAGGGGTTAAAGGGGTAAAATGTGTTTAACCACAAGCAGATCTGCCAGTGGTTTAACCAGAGGTACTGCTAACCAAGTGCTGGTGATGCAGTCACCTGGCCACTCCGCAAAGGAGAGACTGAACAAATGCCTTGAAAAAGGGATTTACATCAGCTCTTGAGAGCAAAGCATGAATGATTCATTGTTTAGGAGAACAGCAGCCCCAGGGAGCACGCTCCAATTAAGGAGTCTCTGCTGCACAGAGCAGAGGATCCAGAACAAGCTTGAGAGCTGCCTGCACCACTGTGGATACCAAGAGATCAGTAACTCCCTTCCTCTTTTTAAGCAAAGGCTTCCTGCACGTTCTCCCTCCTATTGCTTGAGATCATATGAAGCAAAGATCCTGTTCTTTCGTGCTTCGCCCTGCTCTCATAAAACTAGGCAGCTTTTAGGCTCATCCGATTTACTGCTTAAGCCCATAACCCATTAGAGTGTGACTGGACAGAAGCTCTGCTTTATGCTCTGACACTGCTCACAGCTGGACCTGCTTTCTCACGGCAGCTCTTACACCTCATATCTGCAATCCTGTGTCCCTCTTACATACCTCTTAAATAAGAAAACAACACTGTATAAAAGCTCTCGCAGCTTGTTTAGCAAAACAAGAATTGAGTTCCAGCAGAAGGATGCTCATTCTATCCCATCATCCAGGAAGGAAATTTCTTATAGCCAAAGTAACACAGTATGGCTCATTGCAGTTTCACTTTTTGCAGGTGCAATTCAATTCCCAAGCAGACCCAGAACAGATTTCCATAGAAGTAGATATAACTTCAGAAAGTTTAAAAAAAAAAAAAAAAAAAAAAAAAAAAAAAAAAAAAAAAGCTACAAGAGCCTATAGCCTTGTAAATTGCTCCCCCCTCCATTGCATTCCATCACTCACCTATAAAGCTTTGCAAATAATCTACACAAGAGCAGCAGCATTATCCATCTTTATCAGCCAAGCATATCCATACTGGGAGTACACACTGCAGCTGGGTGCTTGCCAGGAACAGCCTGTAGTGCAGATTCCAGCAACAGAGTGGACTGTACAACTTATTCTCCTTAACTGCTGCTAGAGATGGAGAGAAATCAGTGGATTGTCTCACGATGCAGAGGGTTATGATAGACATGCATAGGGTTGGTGTGATGGGACAGTCAGTACAAACAAGGCTGAACAAGAAAGGCTACAGATGGCTCTGCCCAAGGCGCACACATTGCTCACTGCAGAGGTTTGGAACAGATTCTGCAGCCATTCTGAAAGGTGGAGGAAACACAGTTCTTCCAGTGTAGCAGAAATCAGCTGCCCTCAGTCATTCACTCACAACCAGTTCAGAAGCCATATCCCATCTTAGATGGTGCTTGACTGACTTCTTAAAGAAGTCCTTTGTGAACAGATTTTGTTGGCAGCATTTTTTTTTTTTTTTTTTTGTGGATGAGAGAGGAGAGTTGTCAAATACAGCCCATAAGAAGACATTGCAGTTCTTCCAGAAGAGACTCAGACATCAGTGTAGTTTCATGGGTCACATCCTAGCACTGGAAAGCTTTGGTGACTTTCTGCAGAGCTGCTAGAAGGGAAATTAGAAGTGTTCAAGACATCAACACAACTACTGGAACTTAAATCTAGACAAATGACTTCAAAAGAATTGTTTTTCAACAGCATGCTACCTACCACAGCCTGCTTCCTCAGGTCACAGCTTGTCACACAGGGGGAAAAAGCAATAAGGCTGCCTTCTTATAACCTGACTATAAGATTTCTGAAGCTCTGATATTCAATAAGTCAATCCTCTGTGCCCTTTTTATACAAACAGCACAGGCAGTTTCACTCTTGTCTACCCTCAAGGGAAGGTCTGAAAACAAGGCAGGAATACCACTGGCTCCACTTACAATGATGAACAGAGGCTGCCTATGGGTTGCACATTTCCATCCAACAGCATGCAGCCCTACGGAAAGGGTGCATTCACTGCTTGGTGCTTTCGGAGCACACATCAGTGTTTCTAAGCATCCTACGAACAAGGAAGAAAAACACTCAGCTTGTCTTTTAAGTTAACTCCCGTGTAGTTGTTTCAGTTGTTTCAGTGCCACGCTGCCTGCAGCAAAGATGTGTGAGCATTAGTCACTGCACATGGAACTACGCTCTTCCAGGTGAATATTCAAAGGCAAAATCCAGCATGAGCAATGTGCACAGACAGTGCTCTGATGCAGAGATTTGTTACTCCCACTTAGTCTTACTTAAGGACGTTAAGTATGTTTATGCTGATTGCACTTAAGAGAAAGCAGTTAAAACAGAAATATGTGCAAGTGGTAGGGCAACAGCCTGTTATTTCACTTGTCTTTTCTTTTACTCTTGCCCACTGACCTTCATGCTATAGACTTGCAGCAAGATAAGTAATCTAAAAGTCCCTGCAGGAGGGCTCCAGGAGACTGAAGACCACAATGGGGAGGGGGGGTGAAGGGGAAGGAGGAGGAGGGAAGAATTTGCCCAGAATGCATAAATCCTGATAAATCCTGCGTAGCCAGTGAAAACTAACTCATGTTAAAGCTCACCTGAACAGACTGCTGCAAAAGCTGACAGCTAGTACCATGACTAAAAATACTGGACTTATTACCAAGACGAGCTGCTAATCTGACCTAGTACAGAACCCATGAAGTCTAGATAGTGGCAGAAGGGTGTCTGTATCAGTGCGTTCCAGTAAAAGCTGTTCTCAGCTGGTGGACAAGTTGGCAAGGCACCCTTAAAATCTGTAGCAGCACCAGGCATATGATCTGTCTGAGACTATTTTTGTTGACCATCTATTTTGGCAGTAGATAAATCTGCTTTTTCAAGTCTCTGTGTGAGTGGCTTTCTGTCTGCAGCTTTCAATGAATGCAAAGCTACAAGAATTTCTAAAACCAAGTACTGAGCCCTGCAGTGCAAGACTGCATGGGACTGAAGGACAAGATACATCTTTTATCCACAGTTTATGCAGACTCTCAGCTTGCTTTTCGAAGTCCATACACAGAAGAGAACAGAAAAAGCTCTTCAATCACAGCAGCTCACAATACCACACTGGTAGGAAAGAAAACACTAGTTAGAAATTATTCAAGCAACTCTACCCTTTGAAAGTACAGGTTAGATAAGCTAATGTTTATTTCAGTCGTTATACAAAAACCAGTTCCATATTCAGTCCAGCTGAAACCACTTAATTATCTAATGCTGATAGCCACAGCTAGCACAGATTGTTTTGCAACGAGGCCAATACTCCTCATGGCAAACAGATGAAAAAAAGATGCTCCTATGAAACAATCACCCTGCAGGCAGAAGAGCACGTGCTCAGGCTTTTTCCTATGGCTTACCTTAAGCAAACAAGCTCAACAGCATGTGACACATGGAAACTTGAGCTAGATACCATGCTGACTGAACTGTTAAAGGCAAGTGACTCAAGGAGCATCCAAGCCTCATCCTTTAAATTTTAACGCAAATGCTATCATGACTGCTAAATTTAACCATGTATTTCAAACAAGGGCCTCTCACTCAAAAGCAGGTGGCTCCCCTCAATCACTGGTAATTAGCAGGAAAAGTGTTCAAGGACATGACAGACTTCCTCAGCTTCTCTCTAATGCGTGCTACAAGCCAAAGTGGCTTTGTTAAAACACCATGCTTGTAGAGATTATCCCAGGATAGCAAGTTTCACTGTGTAATTCACTGTGCATTCCCCTGCATGCTGTATTCCAGCAAAGCTGTTCACAAACGTGAGGATCCAGGCTCAGGCTGTGTCCACAGGCAGCTGATCTGAGTGATCTTCCTACTTTGATTTGGTGAGCTGCAACAGGTATCAGGTACTCTAAGAAAAGACAAGCATTTAATGCAATTCACTAAGGTTCTCAATAGCTATGAATTTTAGGAAGGGGATTTCAGTAACTGGAATCTGTAGCAGAATGTAGATGGGAGAACAGGTCTGGGGTTGCCAGTTGCTTGTTATGGAAACTGATTTTAGCAAACTCTGTATTCATCATGTCACGTGCCTTAGCTGGCCAAATGAATTCAGACCCAGTTACATAAACACGCTTCACAAATGCCAGCTTTTTTAGCTCCAAGTGCTTCATTTTAGCTGTAAAACCCACCCCCACATCTTGATAGGTGACAGCCCACAGCAGTCTCCGAGAGCAAGAGAAGACCTTCGGTGTTTCAAGAATCTCCACCTTGCATTTTAAGAGTAAAACCAATTCCAATATGTGCATCTAGATTAAGTTTTAGTGACCATCAGAGCAGATTATGATTTTAGAGCACGTACGTTTCCCAGTATACAGAATTTAGGAAAGCAGCAGCTGCATAAGCAGCTCAAACAAAGCACAAAACCAGAGCTATTTTTATTAGCAAGCATCAGCATTCAGATCCTCGAAGAACTGAAGCAGAAGTTCAGCAACAAGCTTATTTCTGGAGTATTACTTCATTTCAATTGTGGAGATTAACACTTTAAACATCAACTCTTGCATCAGCTTTGATGTACACTGGATACCAAGGGCAAGAAAGTCTGTGATCTGTGCACATCAGGAGAACTGCCTCCTGCATTACAACAGGGGTTTGGCTGTTTTTTTTTTTTCCTCTTGGCAGACCTGTCTGGAAGAATTTAAAGGATGCTTTACAAACCAAACCTTGCTTGAACCTTGTCTCCAACGCTAGGGAAAGCAATTAATTTACAATCAAGAAATCTAATTGAAGAGTCTGGAGGGTTCACAGTCTTCTCCCTCAATATGTAGAAAGCAACTTTTTCTGCACCAGCTCAGCTAGACTCTTCAGTGTGATGGAATACACAGCAAATACCTGCAAGCCTGATTCTAAAATGGTGTTGGGACTTCCATGTCCCCATAGTCTCTAAAAAAGAAATTAACATAAGTGGGGAAGAATTGTTTGCATCGTACAGTAAGTGTATAAAGCCTACCTAAAGGTACAGCTGTCCTCAGTTAAGCTACCTCCCCCCCAGTTTAGAGAGCTTTTATTTAGGAAGGAGCACAAAGTGCTCCTCCTTTGGTGACTAAAAGATGTACTTTAGTCAAAACAATGAATGGGTATTACAGCACATCATCCTTGCTGATGAGAGCTACAGAATGCCAGATTGCTTCCACAGCAGAACACTCAGCAAGGCTACTTTTCTCCCTAAGGAGAATGCTTCAGTTAACCTGCAGGGAGCTGCTGCCCTTCTCTGCCTCTCAGCATGTTCACCTGTGAGAGCTCCAGCAGGAACACTGTTCTCAGTTTATTACTCTCCAGGAAGTGCTTCACCCAGGGTAGAGCACTAAGGAGCTGACAGGAATCAAATATAGTTGGCTATAGGATGGAGGAACAGAACAAAGCCCAAAGCCAGCTTTTCTAACTGCTTCCCTCCTTGCACCTACAGAAGAGCAAGGACAGTCCAAAAGAATATTCTGGTATCAAGTTGCCTGCTTATCTAGTACAGATTACTGTGCAAACAATGGGCAAGAAAACCCTGCCATGGATCTTTAACAGCAGTTACTAACAGGCCTGACAGTCCTTTGCTCCAGTCTCTGAGGAGCTTGCCTGCATTAAGGATGTGTGCAGGAAGCAATTCTCTTCCATAAGGATGATACCTGTGCCATAACTCTACAGGAATAGTGTACACAAATACACCTGATAGAAGAAGTGGGTGCAGCAAAAAAACCCTCTATCACAGCACAGAAGACACAGGCCAAATTTGTCTGCACAAGTCAGAGGAGCCCATGCTACACTTCTACAGCACTAAGAGATGGCAGACTTTCTGTAGTGATTTGAAAGGCAGGAACAGGAGACAGCCAGTGGACAGGCCTGAATGCTTGAGGGTACAAATAACTGAACCAATATCAAAGAGGTTTCAAGCAAGAAGCAGAACAAAAAAGTCTGATTATGCTACTTCACTATGCTGTTTCACTGGGCAGGGGTTGAGAAAGCAAAACAGAGAGATGAAACTTCCTTCCGATGTGGGCAGAAACAGTCCTCCGTTCACGAGGTATGTAGAAAGCTTCTAGCAGTTTAGAGAATTGTAAGAAGCAGTATTAGCATCTGCAAGTGCAAGGTACCTGGCTCACAGCCATCCCAGGCAGTTTTACTATCCAAAGCTCTTAAATTATTCACCCACCACCACTTGGCTTACTGAATGATGCTGTTTACAGTTTATTCAGCAAGTCCAGAGGTAAGGATAGTGCCATAAAGGAAAAATAAAATCAAGGAGAAAAGTGTTTTTCAATTATTTTTCAATACCTGCACATACAGAACAGCCTTGCCTGCCTCTGCTTTCTCCCTGCCACCCAGTTTTAAATACCCTTTGAGCATAAGGGCAGTGAACAGACCACGTCTAAAAGCCAGTTTCCAGCTGCAGAAGAATCAGTGGGGGATCTTACAGCAAACCAAGCACTGATGTAACAGGAGGGATTGCTGGGCTACTTACTTTGCTTTCATGGTAGAATTTGAAAAGAGCTGCTTAATCAGCTTTCCTAACACTCTGAATAATTAGCAAGTAATCAAAGTCTTGCAAGATTTTTCAGTGGAGTACAGCACAAGCTGCTTCCACATAGTTTTCCTAATTAGCCCTACAAGCTATTTCATGCATAATTGCAGGAATTTAAATACATTTGTTTCCCACTAGTTTCCAGGTGACTTTCATGCATATAAACAGGCCCTCTTTGATATTTTTAATCTTTGCATTAAAAAAAGGCAATAACCTCAACAGAACAGCAAATCACAAACAATCTTACAGCTGAGTTGTCCCTTTCAAGCACCAACAGCACGATATTCCCCTCTATCTGAACAAAGCTATGCAGATAAGACTGAACAACTACTTTATTGACTTTTTTTTTCCTCCCCAAAGAGTTTTTCTGTGGTACAAATCCTGGCAATATTCTGCCCAAGAATGAGGTACTGGAAAACACGGCTGCAGCTTTCAGAGAAGTCAGCAAGTGTGAGCTCTGAGCTTACCCACTGAGAACAGACTGAGATTGCACACTATTAACACAACGCTGGCATTCTGCAAGAAGCTTTTCTTGCCTGTAACTAACACACACCAGATGTACCACAAGTTTTAGACATGTTCTGCATTTTCACTCCCTCAGGAGCACTCTGTTTTCCAACTGTGTGGAAATCCAAAGCATGTTTCTAATATGATATTGCTGAGCTTGTGCAGTGAGGACAGTGCTGAAACTGAAGTGATAAAGACTCTGAATTACTTTAAAATAAGCACATTCCCCTAAGTTTCCAAGATTACCCTGATACTAATATACCTTCAAGATTGGTAATCAGCACAGCTTCATGCCTGTGCTTTCAGTGACTAAAGACATGCCAGCTTGGAGTGTCAACATCTAGATGACAAGTGTCTAAAATACACGTAAGAAGGTTCTGGTAACTTGATCTTTTCTAGGGAAGTATCTACTTTACAGTTAGGGCACTAGAAATAATCGATATTCAATTTCAATGCTCAGCTTCAACAGACATACGTTGCTTCCAAATTCAGAGTGCATTAGGGAAACCCCCTTGGGCTCATATTTAAGAGATAATGATTTGCTCTAAGAGTTTACAAACCCTATGGCCTAAGATCTTATGCCTTATGCTACCAAGGCACCTAACAGCACTGCTAAAAGCCTCTCAGCTCTCCTACAATGACTGGCATTAAGTCAGCTTGACTTTGGAGATCTAAAAGGAAGGTCCATCAGGCAGCACTCAGTGCTTATTGTGTGTTTAAGGCTTTTAAATAGGACTGGAAAGACTGACTGTAGAAAAGATACTGTAACCAAAGTCCTTGACCCTCCCCTCCAGAGCCTCATGGAGTTGTAGGAAGTGCTTGATATTTTTGGTGAAGGAGGGCCAGCTGCACTGATTCTGGAGGTCCCAGAACTGGAGGTCAAGGATCAGTCTGCTCAAATACACAGTTGATACAAGCTCTCATTAACAGTGATTTTTCTTAGAGTGGTCCATTATGTCATCACTTTACTAAACTGGTTATGATGATGAGCTTTACTCAGTAATAGATTTCAATAGTCTTCAATCAACTTAATACACTTCACATAAAAGTGGGCACTTTAAAACTAAGAGCCATCCCTGCGTTCATTGTAAGTGCATGGACACACAGCGAAAATGTTTCCTGCCCACGAGCTGTGACAGATATCCTTCCTATGGAGAGGAGTGGAGAGTGAGTGAACAGGAGCAAGAGATGACTGCAACCATCCCTCACCTGCTTCCACAGGCAGTGCGTGCTGTACAGTGCAGTACCAGCATGCAGACCCCATACAGAAGGCACAGATGCTTTTCCACACATCCACAGAAAGCTCTTGTGCAGCAAGGCTTGGTCTTACCCCAGCTACCTGGTATGCTAACAACAATGAAGTGTTGAACTTACGACGTACATTTCCTCCAGATAATTCCTTAGCCAGGTTATTAGCCACTCATTGGCACCAGGTTTACGAAATACAGTAAGCAAAAGGATGGTGCAGTGCAGCTCTTCACAACACAAGTCAATGTGGACAAAAGGTCCTACTTACTCTTTGGTCAACAGCGGGCAGGATTTGAGCAGAAAGCGGGACAAAGCAGAGTCCTGGTAGATGAGTTCAGGGGGGGCAGTGGGGCTTTTTAAATTCAAGCAGCGAACGATAACATAGAGAACAGCAGCGACTGCAGCAAGCTTCACCCCATCAAACACTGCCGGCAGCTCAGGGGTTTCCAACATCACACTCATGTTGAACCTGGAGATAAAATGCCATATTAAAGCCTTCTACCATGGATATGAATATCAATTGCCACACTGCATACAAAACTGTACTAGATACCTTCATTAGTCACTTAACAGTACTACTGAAATCCTAGTTTATCAGCTCAGACTGCTTTAAGATGAAAGGAAGACTGTTTTGTACTGCTCAAAACACCCTGACCACAAGGAACAGATATTGGACGATGAGTTGGGAAGGAGATTTGTTCCTATCAGGGCTGCACTAGAACTGTAACAGCATCTGAGGTGTCAAACCTTGCAGCCAGTCCATGCTTTTGGGTTCTCAGCCAAGACTATCTAACTCAAATAGAAGCTGAGTGAAAAGTCAGGTTATAAAGGAATATCAGCAGCGTGGATATTTCTTCTAAGACGTTCAAGTCTTGATAAGGAGAACTTGAGAGAACTACTGTGGTTAGTTCCTCAGCCTGAACTCTGCAGCCCTATGCAAATACTGCTACTAACTCCTGGGTGTGTTTAGAGTGTTAGAGTGATTACTTCATGTGCCACTGAGTTCAGAGTCTCTTTTAATTCGCTGTTGTTTCACAGCTAAAGGAGGACTAGGTTAAAATCTATCCCTTTGAGAGCTTCAGAGTAAAAGAAGTGGGGGAAAGGATGGGAGGGAGAATTTAAAAAAAAAAAAAAAAAAAAAGGCAATATAACAATACCCTTCCAGTTTGAAAACAAGTTCTTGAACCGATCTAGCTGCTTTTGAACACCTGGTTCAAATAACTGGATGAGGTTATTACAGAGAGGTTTCATCCAGACTCTTCCATTGGTCTTTCCTCAGCCACACAGGTAACCCCAGAAAGATACTGATAAGCGAAGCCTTACTAATGTCACTTCTCTTCAAACCAGGAGCAATAGCCAGTCCACAGCAGAATCTTCTCTTCTGGATCCACGTGCCAAGCAACCCTACAAAAGGGGGGAAAACAAGCTGATCAGGAGCAGAAAGGCTTCATATCTCTGTTACAAGGGAAAACCACAAAAGTTTCAAGCAGTCCCTTCACAGACATATCAACTAATTTCACCCTGAGCCACTTCAACCCTGACCCCCTTGCACTGCAAACCTCCCTCACCTTTGGAGCTGCCAGTCTCTGCCTATAGCACACTAATCCATCTGCAGCACAGGAATGTCTTCATGAGAAGGGACAGACAAAACAGTAATGAAAACTAATGCAGCTCCAGAAGAAAGCTGGACTGCGACCTTCCAGACAGAGGTGACATTCCTCCCAGTTACAACAGCTACCCAAACTTCTCCACACTGACAAGACTAGAACTAACAAGGTACTGAAGTGCAAAGCCAGACTGAAAAGTTTCCTGCTTCCTTTACACAGCCTCTTACGGACTGAAGTTTGTAAACAGTTTCTGCCTGCTCACACACTGCATTCTGAGAAGTTCTCCATACAACACTTCAACAAGAAGGTGAGAAGCACCAGCAGGCTGAGATACAGCCACCTAATTAACACTGCAGCACACGCACCAAGGCTTGTCACAGCAATGTGATAGTACTAATAGAAGAGAGAGCTTTCAGCCTCTAAGAGCACAAGCAGTACGTACAATTAGAGCTGGATTCCTTACAGGCTCAATAAGCTGATATGGAAATGGAGCTTCCAAGAAACAGCTCCAGCACTGTCTGCTCCTTCTGATTTGGAAGATATGCCAACAAGACAGGCCGTACTGAAGCCTTGCTTGTCTTCCTCTCAGGAGGACAAAGCTTCAGAAGTACTTTCTGTACTCAGTGCAGCTACACCAAAATCAGTGGAGGAAATTGGAATTGGAGGAAAAACAAGTCTGATATGAGCTCTGATCATCAGCAGCTTGGAGAGCCACAAGTGTCTGGTATCTGCGCTGCAAGAGGACAGAAGGTGAAGAAAATGAAGATATTTAATATTGGACAACTCTAAAGCTTTGGTTTCCCAGTCCCAAGCTTTGTAGGAGAGGATGGAGAAGAGTAGGCTATTAAGAATCACATTTCTGATAACTGGAATATTACACTGGTATCATTTGTTGCAATGAGGAGTCCAAGTGCAGTGCTCAGCTGTCGCACATTACCTGGCTTCCACGCTCAGGCCTTCACCAACACTACAGCCAAGTGAGCAGGGAACTACAGCAAACCACAGCAATGATGATGGCTTCATGGCCAACAGCAGGAGAGAACTGTGCTCCTGAGCAGCACCTGCCAGGTGACGAGCACAGCTTCCTCAGCTACAGCTGAGGGAAATTCTGCTGGCGTCTTCACTGCTTCCTTTAGAGAAGTAACAGAGGAATGTTACCTATGACCTTCCTGCCACCTGGACCTTCAGCCAGTTTGCTGTTTACAGCTCTTACATCACCAGTGAATTTGTTAAAAATAAAACTGGGCATGATTAGTCATCAGCATTTTGTACCAGTGACTCAATGTAACTCACCCAACTAGCCTGCACCGATCTGAAAGCCCTCTCTCCCACAGTCTTTGGATTACAAACACATCTTGTGTAGTACTGCTATAACCAGTTTTTGCCTGTTGCTACCTTAAAAAAGTGTACTGGCTTGGAGTTGCCTAGAGAAAAATTAGCAAGTTGTTTGGAAGAGGACAGTGCTGCCTACCAAGTATTTTTTCCTGTAAGAGTCTATAATCAAAATCACTGATTATTTCTTAGGTAGATGCAGACACCTCAAATATGGGCTAAAGGTTCATGTGTTCAGGATCATTACCTGCAGGCTCAGACCTGAGTATTTGTGCAAGCAACTGAGATGGCATTGCTGCTGCTGCACAGCAGTCTGCAGCAACCAACTTACACAACAAATCTACTCTAAGAAGGCAACATTGCTAAGCCCAGTGCCCAGGGCCAGGCCGCAGCACTTCCAGCATCTCTCTGGGTCTAAGCCCTGGGCAGATCCATCTCTGCCAGGGCAGATGTGCAGGAGCTGAGCCAGAGCACTTAGCTCTAAAATCACAAGGGTTTAGCTTACCAAAATGGATTTGAGAGCTCTCTGCCTCTAATCACACACATCAAACGTCTCTATTTATGAGCAGTGATGAGGTCACCTTGCTTCTCTTTCGTTAAACCCTTTTTGCGTTGACCCAATGAACTTGTCAGGTTATGAAAAACTAGGGATAAGCACAGCGTTGAGCGAGGCAAATTTTGATCCTGCATCTCCTCAAAACGGGCCAGCACTAACATGAGCAAACAGACATCTGGCCTTTCTATATACAGAACACAGGACTCGCTTTTAGCAAGCCAGTCAAAATTATCAAAGCACAATGAGTGCATCGCTAGAAGCAATCAAACCTGCCTCCTCATCCATCACAGGGCTTGAGATCAACACGGAGAAGTACCAGGGAGCTGAAGCTCTTGGGGCCAAGGACGTCATTTTTGAAGAAACTGAAATGCACAATTTCTTTTCTTTTTTTTTTTTTTTTTTTATAAATCACTTACAGGCGTGACAGCCCTAATGAGCTACAGCTCCTCCAATCAATATTCTGAAGTCCTGTTTGCGACTGCAGACTAACTGTAAAAATCAATCACTGCAAAGCAAGTGCTGGGTTGGTGAAGCCTTGTCATTTGCCCTTTCAGCATAGAATGAAAAGCTGGAAATCTATCAGGAGATAGATATTTCAGCACTTCTGTTAACAGAATGCATCTCCTGTGCATATATAATGAGGAAAAAATTAGCCACGTATTTCTTCACAGGTAGGGACGAAAGCACCCCAAAAGGCAGTAGAGCTGCAGCCAATTCCTCACGTATGAATGGTGCCACGTATTGGGAAAGCCATCACCAGCATATTTCGTTGTACAGTAAGTGATGACTGACAGCAAATCAGACTTACACCCCATTGCGTTCCTGGCGTGAGCAGACTTTAGGCACAGAGGTCGTTTCCTCCCCATGACTCAAGGAGGCACAGGCAGGATTTGGGCGCTGCCAAACATTACAGCTCCTCCACCCATGCCAAAGCTGCATCAGCCCTGCTTCTGCAAAGCCAACAAGGACACTGATGGAAGCCGCTCCCATAGGGACCTTCCCTCACGCCTTCTTATGAGTAACTGAAAACCTGGAGGACTCATTTCAGCAAAGCATTGGTAACACTTGGGGCTAAAGTGAAGGTGCAGCTGCATGGAAGCCTCTGCAGACCAAAGAACGGGCAGCCTCTGCAAAAGGGCTGTACAGGAAGTTCTTTTATGCTCAGATACAGTTACTGAAAAATCTTGAAGGAATTCAGTTTCCAGGAAGGAAGTTTGATACAAAATCTTCCCAAATACCCTCTTAACCATTTGTGCTCAAGCTCACTAGTGCTTTCAGAGCTCAGCTGACAGCAAACACTGAAGAATAACCAGAAAAGATTAAAAGCATTGAACAACTCCCTTTCCTACCCCTTCAAAATTTCTACAAAGAACTGCAATGCCCTCTTTTTTTTTTCCCACTACAATTCAGAAGTTTCAGACTAATTTCACTTGGTTTCAGCACCTGCACATGGAAGAAGATTCTGAAAGCAAGTCTACAAGACAAGAGATATGAAACCCAGTTGTGCCTAGGTCAGGTCAGAAGTAAGGGTTGTTTTTTCTTTCTTTTTGAAGAGAGAAGGGGAAGGCTGCGTTGCTGAAGTGAGTTCTTCAGGGAACGTTTCCAGGAAAGTCTTTAATAGCAGTCAAAGTCAATGCCTCTCCCAAAAGATTCACCATAAAACCAGAAGTTATGGCCCTGCTGCTACCACACAGGGTATTTAGACCTGTAATAAGGGGAATATTAATAAGGAAAGGGTGGGAACTTGAGGCACTGCAGCGTTCTGGAATAATGCTAAGCTTTATGGCAGTGTTTCATTAAAAACTCATTCCAAAAAGCATAGAGGAGTGTGTCACAGCGTGCCTTCCTTTCAGCCAATGGTTTAAAGCAGAGAAAGATGGTTAGAAACCAACCTGATGAAAATGTAAGTAAGGAATATATGCCCCTATACATCTGGGAAAGCCCCTGAAGCAGTGCCTCTTGACAGGAAAAGGTGCCAGGGTATGGTTTGGTAAAGTGCTGGAAGACAGCTGGAGGGCAAAGCAGCTACCTGAGTACACAGGGATTTAAGAGGAACTATGAAAAAGCTTCCAGCTTCATTGACAACCCAGTATCCTGTCTTCTACCAAACACTTTTGATGTATCTATTTTCCAGTAAAAAGTGTTAAGCCTAGACTGCTACTTCCAGATCTCCAAAGGAATACATGGATACAAATACATTAGGGCCACAGCCTCGTCATTTCAGGAACACCACAGAACCTATTATCTTCAGTGGTAGCTTTAATGAGAACATATCAGGAACACGCTGAGATCATCTGGACGCGCTCCTCAGCACTTCTGGCCATTTAAAAGAGGCAATTGAATTTCAGACCTCTGAGCACAGGGGGATTAATTAAGAGTCAGCCGAGCACTTTGAGCACTTAGACTTTCAGGAGATGTGACCAAGAAAGGCAAAGTGCAGTCCTCACCAGAGACATCATGCACCTATCAAAGCCCAATGCAGTTTTGTCATCAGACATGTGACAGATTTGTTATCTCCAAACAAACAGGGCATGCTGACACGTACTTTTGTAGGGACGCTTACTGGAACAGTATCTGGACAGCACACAAGTGCTCAGTGCAAATCCCTCTGCCTTGTGCCAAAGGCAGCACCCAGGCCAGGATTTGGCTGGCTGGTGAGCACACAAAGCAGCAGGTAGTGTTTACAGCACCATCTGACAAGAATTTGTTGGCTGGCGTCTTCACTGGAAATTGACCTTTCCACCAGATACAATTCTTGGCTCATGCACAGTAGCTGGAGGTGCTGTGAGGCCACAGGGACAAAGTTCATTACACGAGGCAGCATTGGCGCAGCCAGAAAGACAGGTGTCTAACTGCAGCTTATTTTTTTTTGCCCTTTTGACTTGGAGAAGTCAAACACATTCAGAGCAGAAGCCAAGCACCTCAGAAGGCAGGGCATACATGCCAAGGCAGCTAGCTTGAGAAAATACCTGAAAATAATTCCATAGCCCACAGGGCTAAAGACTCCTCATGTCTTTCACTTCCCCACAAAGGTTAATCTACAGTCAAATGAGCCTCAAATTTCACTTCCTACCAAATGACAGTACTGCTTTTGTTTCTTCACAACATCATTTCAACGTATCAGAATGGTTCTGCTGTATAGCAGGCAGCTTTTGCATCTTAAGTAAGGAGAAAGATGGCATATACTGGAGTCTACACAGCAAACTAGCTGGATCTTGTCTGTCATGCATCGAAAAACACCATATTAGCTTTTATTACACACACCTGGTATACAAGGTTACACTAACACAAGACCATTAAAGCTCTGATGACTCCATAGAAATCAATTAATTGCATCTTATCTTATCAGAAAGGCTTATGTTCTTTAAGCAAACATAATTCATCAGTTTCTGAAGAGACTTAGGACTCTGACACACCCTAACTGCTGTGTCATGGAACTACGAAGCAGAGCTCTTTGTAGAAGCTTTGAGGGGAAAAAATACTGGTTAACATCTTCCTGCAGTCTTAGAGCACGAGCAAGTGCCAATAACCTAGCACATAGCCTTTTGTCAGTGGGCAGCATTAAGCTGGGGTGAAGGGCAAGTTGCAGAGAACCTCAAAATCCCCACTCAGAGTGGAATACTATGAGTACCAAGCCACAAACAGTTAAGTGAGCCAATATGAACTGCATTACAGATTGAAAAGCACCAGAAGAATCTGCTTTATTCCTTCCCTGCATTTTGAAAGACAGCATCACACTGTCAAAGCCTCATTTGTCCTCAGGCTTGATCCCTCCACCCCCATGCTGTCAGAGCTCAGAAGAGCGGCCTGAAATCCAAGCAGATCTCAGCTGCTGCATGCACAGCAGTCTGGATGCACAGCAGGGAAGCACCATCCATTGAGCGAAGAGGAACCAGACCAACCCTGAATTAAATGGCCAGAAAACACCAATACCTGAACATTAACAGAAGCTGAGGTGCCACTTCACAATGAAGTCTTCAAAAACTTGCTTATTTTCCCCCAGCTGAGCAGCTCTGCTCCACTGCTGTACAGAAGATGCACAGAGCCATTCACCCTGAAACTGCCCATGGCAGAAGGAAGGCTGATGCTCAAAAAGTTTGATTCACATAATTGCATTCAAAAACAAAACAGTGGGTCAGGATAGCACAGAACACAGGGAGACAGCAGCTGAAAAGGCATACCTGGAAGATGTAAATAAGTTCAAAAGCTAGGACAGAAGTAGGGTAAGTTGTGAACAGTGAAGCCTGCAGTAGCATCCAGTCACTCGTTACTGCTGACCTTTTCTACAAGGAGCCCAGATCACACTACGCACTCAGCACTCAATTTTAATACCAAATACCCATACAGCAGAAGTTTCAGAAGGGGTTGGTTGTTAGCAGAGGAGCTCAGCCTGTACTGACAGAGGAAGCTGTCGTTACTACTTATCCTGGACAGAACGAAGCTATGAGAAATGAGAAACTCAAGTATTTGTCAGCAGCAAAGCAAATTTCCAGCGCTAGGTGCTTCCTGCAGAATCTGGAAATGCAGATGAAAAATGTGCTCTATGTTGCGAAGTATGACACTTCTTCCACTGCTGTTACTGCTAACAGAGCACAGGCACAAAGATGCTTCAAGCACTTGGGTCATACAAAATGCTTTGTAAAGCACCTTGCTGCCCAATGCTGGCTGAGGAAGCTGCTACAGAGATTTTTTTTTATTATCAAGTCAGTTGATACAGATGGAGAAAAGACAAGCCTTTGGGCAAACAAGCCTTCCTAGAGATGAAAGAGCCTATGATCACTGCCTGACTAGGTTAGCGTCATTCCCACCCACGTATTTTGGACAAGCGAGACTTTGTCTTCTCTAGAAGGACAGATTGCCCTTGCACATTGAAATGAACTGCTTGGTACTGAAGTCAATCAGCTGAGTTTGATTGGTTTGTTATTTAAACTGCTTATAAGCATAAGCTTCCAGAGCCAGTTAGGCTGAAGTGCAAACATTTGTTCGGAAGTTCATTTTCCATATATAGAAACAGCTGATCTACAGCACGCACCACTAATAGCTGCTAGGAGCTGCACTCCAATGCATCATAAACAAGACCTTCCACAGAAGCTCAACAAAAGCGAATGACTCCAACACTGCAGCAAAACTTCAAAGATTTCAGCTTTTGCTGGAAAGTTCACAGAATCAGTAGCACAGCACCAGGAGCCACCAGCCATTTCCAGCACCAACGAGAAAACCTCGCTTGCCTTTCCCATGGTATTAGGCTACCTGGCCATTTCTAACATCCTAATGACAACATCAGCCTAGATTTGTTGCAAACAAGTGCATCAGGAAGGTGAAGCAGATCATTAAATGCTAAACTTCTAACTTACGACACAATCATAAGAAGGCAGAAATAGTCTGAACTTTCAACAATGCCAGCTAAGCTATGAGTCTGCTTTGTACCTGCTAATTTTACCAAGCTTTCGTGCAGCTCTCCTGTACACTCAGCTAACATACACCACATGGCAGTGCTTCTCTGATGCTTGATGTGTTTCCAAAGCCTGAACCAATATGATCTGCAGGCCCTAGGTAACATTGGCTGAAGCTGATGCCTACATCACTCAATTGGAACCACAAGCACTAACGACCCCAGTCTTGCACACCCCTACTACAGACTTCACTGAATCCTGTTGTTTGTCAACTTAACCCAAGTTCTGGCACTGCCAGAGCTAGCAGCATGAAGGAAGAAGAGACAGGAGGAGGACAGCAAGAAAGGTGAGTAACAGCACCACATCAGCACCCAAAATTAGTTCATTATCCAGCGAGGTTAAGCTACAGAGAGGCAGAATCACTGCTGTTAAGCCACCATTTTCTACAGAACATAAAATCATATCTGTAAGCAGAGTTGTAACTTGGAAGATTTGGATAAACTCTCCATTTGCCTGTCACAGACAAATGATGTCATTTTGTCACCTTTCCCTGCCTACATCACAGAACAGTGTCCATTTCAGTGTGTTTCCAGTGACATTTAATAATGCAGCTTTATGAAACACTAAAAACTTAACCTGCTGTGAAGTGAAAACACAGCTTTTGCAAGACGAACAGAACAGATCCATTCTCAGCTTAACTTCTTCAAAAAGAGTTCTACAAGATGGAAAGTGTTACACTCAACCTCTGTGGCACTCTGGAGGTCAGAAAGGGAAGAGATTTCACCCCTCAAAAAGGCAGAACGTGGCAATCCTCCATCAGCCTCATCCACTATCTAGGTAATTCACTGAGGAACGCTGAGGAGCTGCCAGAGCAAAAGCTTAAAAAAATGACTGTTCTTAAGGATGAGACAGGAGAGCAGAAGGACCCAAACATTACCTTTTAGCTCCTCGAAATCCCTCCTGTTCTTGCTGCTGTCTCTGGATCTAAAATAAAGGATGGATGAGGAAAGGCTGCGTGCACTGCTATAAGGAGGGCACAGATCACTTATTCAGGCTGCTCTCGTGAGCACCCAAGAAAGAGGCTGACGGAGACGAGCCGAGAAGAGACCAACAGCCACCCAACACGTCAAGCACAGAACGGCCCACCTGGGCACAGGAAGCAATAACAAATAAATAACCACCGCAGGAGGAAATGATACCTCCAAAAGTCAGACGTGAGGAACGCAAATGGCCCGAGGCTGCGATCGATGGGCAGCACATCAGCAGCGATCACCGCGCGCCAACGCGAACAGCGCCAGCAGCGTGATAGCCACCGATAAACGGCACCGCAGCGCTGCGCTGATTACTACAAGGCACGCTGCCCGCTACCGCAGGAGGTGGCGGTGGTGTGGGAGCACGATGCGATCTGTAGGGAGCAGACGGGAATCGCTGGAAATTACCGCCTGAGCGACCGCGCAGCGACAATAAGAGGAAGCTGTTCGAGGAGGGGAACTCAAACACAGAAATGAAACCCATCCCCCACAGCCTCTCCGAACGCGAACGGGCGAAGGCGCCGCAGGGCGAATAAAGCAAAGCACCGCGGGAGCCGAGCCGAGCCGAGCCGGCCGCCTTCGCCCAAGGACGGGACCCCGCCACCACCCTCACCTGCAAGCCCGGCAGCCGCCACCGCTCCCGCCCGTCTGCGGCGGCCCGCTACCCGCGGCCCCTTAGCAACCTCCCTCGCCCTCCGATTGGCCCCATCGTCACGCCGCTCGCGCTCCACCCCGCGCGGCGACTGGCTTGAGGGGAAGGTAGAGGGCACGGCTGCTCCTGTGCCATTGGGTGGTGGCGGCGCGGCTGTGTGGGGACGTGCGGTTTCATTGGCTGAACAGCCTGTCAGTCGGGAGGCGGGCGGTGATTGGCGTGTGCGGAGGGGTGGGGCGGGGCTGTCGGTGGCTGTGGGGAGCCGCGGCTGCGGGCGCCATTACGGAGCGGGGCGGGGCTGAGGCAGGGTGGGATCGGGCGGTGCGGATGAGGCGTGAGTCTTTTCTCCGCTCGTTTCCTGCCGTTGGGGCTGCACCCCTGCCGCAGGGAGGGCGGCCCCAGGAACCGCCCCGGCTGTCAGTATCACGAGGCTGGGCTGTCCTGAGGGAGCAAAACGGGGTGCCGGCCGCTGGCATCGCGTCAAAGCGCGTTCAGGTGCGACACAGCGGTAGTAGAGGGCTACCGTGTGACCGACCAAAGGTGATCGTGTAGCAGCGACGTGGCCCATCTAGGACTTCCAAAATGGCTACGTGTCGTCACCGGGCTGTGGGCTCACCTCAGGACACAGAGCTGGCTCTGGCCTGAGCAGAGCCCCGGGTCCAGCAATAATAATAGAAGAAATGTCTGCAATGCGATGTTTACACGCTTAGTTCTCTTGGTAGTGTCCCAGAAGAGCTGTGTGTTCTGGTCCCAGTAACATCAACATCCTAGACGTGTTTTCAGTCGCTTTATATAAGCAGATGGAAAAATCCTTTCCCTGATGTCAGTCATTTCATTACCTCTGTTTACCGGGAATTGGAGCTCCCTGAAAGCTCTCGGTCACATTTTCCAGAGTTGTGTATCTGGAGAGATGAGTAACTGCTGTGCACTGAGTCACGGTGAGGGAGGGAGCGGTGGGAAAGGCAGCCAGGGCACTGCTGGGTGATGCCGTGCTCATCCCCACATCCAGATGCCATCTGCACCTTGCAGTTGAGCTCAGCTCCTCATTGACGGCTTTTAATTAACCTTACGGCAATGTCTGGGGTGTACGGTGGCTGTTAGACCTGATGGTGACCCAGCCAGGCTGAAGTTTGCTGTGATGGAATGCAGCTGAGTTATGCTTATGATTAAGCTGGAAGATAGGCTTATTAGATAAACTTCCGGTATCAGCCTGCTACCCAAGTATGTGAACCATGTTTGAGTTTGATTACACGCAATTGCAGTCCAGCTGATTCAACTGTACCTTGCTTCTCACCATAGGACTGCAGGAAAACACAGAGCAAAGCAGTGCTGAGCCTCCAGGCAGGGCTTTTGCTTTGAACCCCTGAGGTTGTTGGGCATTTTTCAGACCTGAGAAAAGCTAGGCTGTTAAAAGAGAGCTTTCAACATACGAAACAAAACAAACTCTTATCTGCCCGCTTCATGCTGAGGGGGAGAAGTAAAACGTAAGGCAGCCTTTTATATCAGAGGTGCTCAGGCATGGTGAGGAGTGAGATCTGAGAACCAGGAGAGGAAAACACTGAATAGGTGGCAACAGAAATTCACACATGGATGTGACGGTGGGCCCAACTGCTGAGCTGTCTGGTTACTGCAAGAAGAAGGGATGTGGTGAAAAGCTGTTGAATCTCCAGATAGGGAAGGAGGAACCCAGGAGAAAATCAGTCTGTTTCAGCTGCGTTTTCTAGTGTGGGAGCTGAGATGGATGGAAGGAAGCAAGCGTGTTAATGAATGCACTCCCTGCTGTGGGCTGTTAAAACTGCCTCTGAATCGTGTCCTGCAGAGGAAGCTGCCCTCCCTCTGAGTGCGTGGGGAGCTGATGTTGCTGCAGCCAAACCCATGTGATGATTAGCATGGCATGGCACGGCTTGCTGGTGTGGGAGCAGTGCTGTGCACAGGAGGTGGCTCACAGCCAGGAAGGAGCTGTGCCACTCATAGCACACAGCTCTTGCTTGGGAAAAGCCATCCAAACAGTTGCATAAACTATCCTGGAAAGAGGGGGTGCTGGGAAGAGCCAGCTCCATTTTCAGACTGCCTACCTCAAAGGGAGTGATTTGACACGTCCAGGCCAGCAGGTCCTTGTCTGATGTTCCTGCACCAAAGTGGGATGGGGATGTCCAGCAGCAACGTGATGCTTAAGGTCCTTCTCTGATTAGCCTGGATACTGCAAAGGAGGCCCAACGTATTGCTTTGCCAAGTGGCATTGTGCACTTAGCCTATACAGAGTGAGGTCAAGAAAAGGTTGACTGTAATTTTGCCTTTAAAAACCCAGCAACTGGGGAGGTACCAGGCAGAGAGAACTTGGTGCAGTGCGGGGCCAGGCTGACACTCACCTGTGCAGTGACCTTTTATTCTTCACATCTCTCTCTTTTGGCCGCTGCTGCCGCAAGGATTTCAGACTTTTCTACTTCATTTCACTGGCCCAGCTTTTCTCCTACTCAGCAACTCACGATGCACTGATGAACTTAAGGACACCCAGGGAGTTTGAACCTCTCAGGAAACCTTTTTGCTGGAGGAAACTTTGGGGTGTTGATCTCTGCCACCGCAGCAGCAGCAAAGAGGGAATACAGGGTTCGATTGCCAGCTGAAAGGAAGTGTCTGTCAGGGACATGTGAGCACAGAAAAGCTTTTTAGATGGAAACAAAGGCAATGATTTTTCCTTTCTGCCTTCTCTGCCATTCCTATGAAATACTGACTTGCCGGCTGCAGCACTCTGCTGTTTGAGAGCCCGTTGGATCTGGATGCACGGCGCTCTTTGGACTCTTACGTGTTTTCTGAAAACGGTGTCTAAAAGCATAATGAGCACTTTGCAGATCTCTAAATAGACCAGCCTTCTGTCCTGGGGAGCTGACAACGTAAGGAGTCAAATGCCAGGGATGGGGGAATGGCTGCATCATACAAACCATCCGTGGAGGTGGCACGTGGCCCACCTGCTCAGTATTTTTCCATCACATTCTCATTCGGTTGCTCATTGCCAACTTTCAGCTCTGTCGCTCTCTTCAGAAGTTTCAGCTCTGGGTTTATTTAGCACGCTATTTATTTCCTAATTATAGAACTCACTGACTAACTTCAGCCTCACCGGGTTACTGCTATGCACCCCTTCATCCCCTTATAAACCAGAGTTTCCTGATCTCGTCTTGAATGTCTTCTACCCCATTGCTAGAGACATTCTGACTCTTTTTTTTCTTCTGTTGTTTTTTTTTTGTTTGTTTGTTTTCCCTGCCAAACCAAGAGGGCTCTGCTCGCCAGCACGAGGACCTTCACTAATCGTTTCAGAGCAGATTGGCTGTTGCATTCTTTAGGCCAGAAGAGAAATACCACCCAGCTGAGCATTTTACCAGGCTGCACTCAGCTGCTTCTGTCCACAGATTCCTGACTACCAGCTCACTCCTCTCACCCCATGTCCAGCCACAGCTGCTGGCTGGAGGGAGAGGCTTTGGAAACCATTCTCCCGCACCAGCAATGCCCCTGGTTCCTGCTGCTGGGTGCCCCGTGGCACTTGGACACTGCTGCCTCCCCAGGAAGTCCCAGCCTTGCAGAGGAGGGGTCCCTCTCTGTATCTCTGAGATGAATCCATGCCAAAACACTCCTGGGATTTCCCATGAGTCTGGGGAGGTGAGATCCCAGACATCTGCACCAAAAGCTGCCGGGCTGAGCAGGCCTGTTCCCAACAGGAGCCACCTATGATACCGCCTCTTGTTCGTTCAGAGCCATTCCTCCCCTTTTGTCCCAAATTTCGATACATTAAGACACAGCTGCAGGTGCCAGGAGGTGTTTTGGTGTTCTGGGGAGGTGGAGTGCAAGCAGCAGGTAGCTAGCAGGCAGTGAGCAGGGAGGGGAGATGTTGGTAGAAGGCAAGATGGAACAAATGAATGTAGCAAAGCCAGAGAGATGTATGAGCTTCTCCTGGAGTACTTCCAAGATGTCATACTGAATAAAGGAAACTGTTTGCCTTCCATTTAATTCCAAGTGGTCTGTCTGACATTTGCCGTTATGCTGTGTTCTTGAGGTTGGAGTTTGGAAAGGCTATGATTATCCAGCCTCAGAAAGACAGCAAGGGAGGCTGCTAAAGCCACACTTTTTCAGGGACTGCTTGTGAAATACTGTGGAAAAGTTGCCATAGAAGTGGTGATGAATTGAGAAGAATAAGCTGGGGACTGCAATGCTGCAAACAAAAGCTCAGGGAAGTGAATAGTAGGATTATGGGTCCCCTGATTTTTTCCTGCTTTGGGAAAGGGGAAGAGCCGCTTCTGGTGCTTATGGAAATGAAGTGAGCAGAGGCGGAACCACTGCGTCATGCCAAAATAGTGGGAACTGGGATAGGCTGAGAGGTGGGGAGCACAAACTGGGTTTGGATGATGGTGGGAACTAAAAATGAGGGTATGGTTTGGGGGACGGGGTGATGGTGATGGGGAGCAAAGAGCCAGAGCTTTGTTTTATGGAGGTGTAGAAAGCTGGGAGGGATGTTGGGGCAGGGGTGATGGGATCGGGTTTTTTGGGGGAGGAAACTGGCTTGTTGCTGGGCTGGGGAGGTGAGTGGTGTGTGAGGGGGTGGGAAGATGGAGGGAATGCCTCGGGGTGTTAGGAGGCAGGGGGAAGCTGAGGGTTGGGGGCATGAAGGAATCCCCATGTGCCAGTCCCAGCCAAGTGGGGAACTTCTGCTGCTACATCCCTAGCTGGGGTGACCACCCTGGTCCTGATCCCCGAATTTTCCTTGGAATCCACCCTTTGCATAACTTCTGAGCTGCACAGTAATCACACCGTGGTGGCATCGCGTAGGGCTGGGCGTGCATGGGCAGGAATGGATCGTGGTGGAATGGTTGTGGTGGTGCTGGAGGTCCTCCTTCCAAACCAGCACAGAGCTGTGGCCCTAGTGGAGGCTAGAGGGTGCTGTGCTGCAGGGAATGGGAGCCCTCCTCCCTCACAACCAGCAAGCCTTCAAAGACAGGTAAAAGTGTGCAGAAAATGCTGTCTTTGAGGTGAGATGGAGAACAAGGTGCTGGCTGTGATTACTGACACCCCTAAGGCTCTTTCGCACTCAAGTATCAGCCTTGTCTAGCTTGTTTTAAGCCCCAGAAGACAACATGCACAGGGCTTTGTGGTTTTGGGGCAGCGGGGTACAGTATGGGAAGCCTGCAGACAGCTTCTGTTTGCATTTTGGGGTCTGATGAATGCTGGTCTCATTTGTGCATTGCACAGATGGAGCAGAGCAAGAGGTGTCCAAGGGTTAGCAAGAGGTGTCCAAGGGTTAGGCTGGGACATGGGAAGAAAAGAGGAAGAATGTAGGAGAACTGAAATGAGTCGTTAGAACGATGCATGAAAAAGCAAAGGGAGGGGACAGAGATCGTGGTGGGGGAGAGGAGTGAGACAACGGGGGACAAATCAGAAGATGAAGCTGAGAGTAGGGAGGAAAAAATATGAAATAGATGCACACCAGTGCCAGGCTGATCCCAGAGCCCTGCAAGGAGCAGAGCGGGTGGGAGGCAGGGGGGGCACTGGCAGACAGGGCTGTGTTTGTGCAGCAGCTGGCAGGCAGCTGCAAGACGAGGCAAAGCCACGGCATGCTCCCAAACACGCTGCTCTTCGCATCGCTGGCTGCTCCTGCAAAGCATGCCAGCTAACCACAGGCAGCCCCAGTGAACGTGCCTCCTGCGTGGGGCTGCACGTGCTGTGCAAAACGCAGCCCTGCCACCTCCCTATCCTTCCTCGTGGCTGGCAGATAGGTCTGTCTGTCTGTCCGTCTGCCTGCAGCACGCAAGGCAATGTGCAGATGTGGCTGGAAGAGGGGGAAGAGATTTCCTTACATTTCTAGGTCTTGCAGAAGATTACTTCCCAAAAAAACGGGATACAGATATGACAAATGAAGAAGAGCGCAAAGGAACCCTGTTTCACACCAGCCCTGAAGGAACTGCACCTACCTCAGGGCCACAGTTGACCTGCTGGGGCTGCCAGGGCAGCAGCCCATTGCCAGCTGGGGACTCAGCCCTGGAGCTGAGCCCATATAGGTTCTCTAGCAGCCGCTGGGATGCATGGGGTTTGCAAACAGGAATTTGCATTGTGGGGCAGGGTGGCAAGGCAGCAGAAGGGAACTGTAAAATGGATATGGCCAAGAGGAGATTTGTTGGCAGAATGCAAACTGATCCTCTCCTTGGCCAGAAAATTGCTGAAATGTTTCTCCCTGGGTATTGTAACAACCCTTGTCACTGTGACACAGAAAGTAAGAGGGCAGTTTCAGGGGGAGCAGGCTTCCTGGCCTTATGGCTTCTTTTTCCAGTTGTTTCCCACCTCCTCTGTCCTTCCAGTTCCGCTGAGGTCTGGGCAGCTCTGATGCCTGCAGAGGCGATGGCATGGGCAAAGCTGCAACAGATGCACTTGTGCTGAAGTGTTGCTGGTGTGACAGCTGCTGCCGTGGGTGACACTGCTCCCAGAGCCCTCGGCAAGGTCACCAGCATGGTGGAAGTTCCCGTGGAGGAGGAGGACGGGGGTGTGACTAGCAGAGTGGATGGCTTAAACATGTGTTAGTGTGAACCTCTGGGCGGGGAGACAGAAACGCCTTCCTGCTTGGGAGGCTTTATGAGGGTATGGTGCAAAACAGAGCACTAATAAGTGTTCTGCCATGTGTCTGCTGCTAAAAACCCTATGGAGGTTCCCCAGGTGTGCCGTGCCTTGGGTGTGTGCATCCTCCCTGTTGGGTCTGGGCACCTGGAGCAAGCAGCAGCCCTGCCTGGTGCTGACACGTGGGTTTCATTGGGGACACATGTCTGGCCTGGAGTTTGTTTTCATTTCCTTATGAGGAGAGGAGGAGCCGTGGCAGAGGAGGAGCAGGCAGCAGAGCCGGCTCTCCTGGGCGTGGAGCTTGGTGCCAAGCATGCTCCTGCTGTGGTTTCCGCTGTGGCTCTACAGGATGCAGCCCACGGGGCCGGAGGCACCTGGGAAAGAGCTTCACCCCTACCAGGATCTGTATGGGTTGGGAGAGCAGCTCCTGCCGCGCTGGGGGCTCTTGGGACTCTTGGTGGCCTCTGAGAGCTGCTGTGTGCTGCAGGTCCTGTGTTGGAGGTGCGACCCCCTAGAAATAGAGCCTGACTCTGTGTTCTACTATCGCAGCCATAGATGTGGCTGCTGGAATGCACCTCAAAAGGCACCAAACTTGCCTCTCTTCAGGATGAAACACATCCCAGAGCTGTGGCAAGTCACCTCACCTGGCTCTGGGGGGATCAGAGCAAGGGGGAGGCATGGGTAGGGGGCGAGGCAGGGCTCAGCCTTCTAATTACCCTGTGAGATACAGAGATCAAAGGCAGTTTGGCAAATGAAGGAGGCCCAGGGCTGGGCAGAGCCTCTCCTGCACGGATAGGCAGGTGGGATGGAGGAGGGAGCGTGCCCTAATGAGCAAACCACCCTCAACCAGCCGGTAGGACAGGTTCTGGGCTCCCCGCAGCTCTTGGCCCAGCACCCAAAGTTCATTATTGCTGGTACATATTCATAAAGCATTAATGCTGTGGGGCCCCAGGTGTTTGATCAGATCAGGAGCTCATTCTGGCCCTACGGTCCTGCAGGGGAAGCGTGTGCTGAGAACACGTGCACCACACGGGTGGCTTGAGCAAGGAGCTGTCCTGATAGCAGGAGAGCTGTCCCTTGCCATAAAGCCTCACTTATCAGAGGAGCCTAGATGATAAAGTTATCAAGTGTGCAATTTAGTGGGGTTTTTTTTGTTTTTTTTTTTCTGACAAGGCGGGAGCTTGCCAAGAGCTTCCTGAGAAAAGAACAAAAGAGACATGGCTTATCTGCCCGTGGCATCTGCTCACAGTGGGGCATGCCAGGGTCACTCATGCTGATCGATGAGCAGTTTTGGTCATGCACTGCAACACAGTGCCAGTTCTTGGTGAGGGATGGGGGCTGAATGTGGGGTCTGCTCTGTCCTTCTCATCCTGGGAAGCACTATGGTGAATTGCCACCACCAGCAGCCGAGCTGACCCTGGGAGTTCCTTTCAGATTGGGTTGGGTTGAGCTTTGAGAACACATCTCTAAGAGGCCGAGCCCACATCTGTGCCTATCAGATAGACCAAAAGAAGGGAGTTCTGTCCTCTCCTACAGCTCTCCAGCCCTTGGTTTCCCATCTGTAGCGTGAAGACAAAGCGACACGTTTTCTGTTAAAGAAACAGCATGGATAAAACCTTAAAGACTGCACAGCACTTGAATTCAGAGAAGGGGTTATATAAAGGTGCTTACATTAAGCACCTTACTCAGACACACCAGCTCTAATCTGGATCTAATCTTGTTTATCGAGGTTAGAGCAAAGGACTTGAAGCTGAACTGGTGAGGATCTCATCTGAGCCCTGACACCATCAGCAGGAGCTGAGCAACCTGGGGAAGCGTGCTGCCCTTTGCTGCCTTCCTTTTGATTCACACCCCGAAGGGAACTCATAAGGAGCTTTCCATGCCCTAAGGATATTCAGTGTCTAGGTTCCTTCAGACAGCCCTGAATTTCCTGCTACCTAAGCATTAGCATCCCTGCAAGTTTAATATTTAAAAAAACCATTGCCCTTTTCATGGAAAGGGCAGAGGATTTGGAAAGCTGTTTTTTTTTTTTTTTTCCCTCTAGAAAATAAACAGAATAGCTGAGCCAGATGCAAGGATTGGCCTGGCCACAGATGTCTCCTGCAGCCATCGGAAACCATGAGCTGGCAGCGGGTGGATGGTGACGTGGGGCAGACTGGGCTGCAGGAGGCTCACGATGCTGGCACTGAGCACGGGGTTATCCAGTTAGGGGGATTAGGGGCAGGCTGGGGCTTAAGTGTCTGAGATGGTGCTGTGAGTGGCTTCTCTTGCTTGGAGGAGCAGATGTGTGGCAGGAGAGAGGCTTTGTTCCACGGGGCAACAAACCTTCCCAGGTCTTTGTATGAAGCTGCTGGAGGAATGGGATGGGTTCAGCACTGGGGTGGCTGCAGTGGGTCAGGAATCCTCCAGGGTGTAACATTGCTCTGATTGCCAGATAAACCTGAGCCACTGAACTTCGTAACGGAAGGATAGCAGAAATAATAGCCAAAACTGCAGCAATAATGGCTGCAAACACACGGGCTGCGAGACGAAACGTGTGGGCCTTTATGGCTGGCAGCTGCTGGCACAGATTTTGCTCTTGAGCAACTGGAAGCTGGGGGTTGTTCGCCTCGGTCAAGGGGAACATCTCTGTATGAGATTGGAAACAAAGAGGATTGTGCTTCAGAAACATGCAGCCCCATCACTATGTCCTTCCTTATCACCCCGGCTCTGTGGCCCAGGATAGGGCGATCTGTGCGACTCACAAAGGGTTACAGCACTGCTGGGCTTGGAAGATCTTCCCAAAGGAGAAACCAAACCCAGTGGTAAATCCTGCTATAACAAGGCCTAAATAGTCCCTGCAGAAGGGAGTGAAATTATGTCTGACCTTTGACCTGCCCAACTCTTTCAAGTAGAGCCATCCCTTGCGAAAACTTGGCTGCATGAAGCCGGGTGTGGTGCGGGGCTGTCTTCATGCATCACCACTTCCCTGTGTTTCGCAGGTTACTGCTCTCCCTTCATGTGCTTCTTTCCTCTTCCAGCTGGGATCCCCCAGCACAGGGTCCTCCCAGCCCAGCACAGGGTCCTCCCAGCCCTGCAGCTCAGGGGTCACCATTCCTCTACAGGTCCCCATTTGAGGAGCCTCGTCAGCCAGGACAGGGGTCCTACAGGGAGCGGGGTTCTGCCAGCCCTCCCCATCTCTGCTTTTAATATCCTTTCCCATGCATGTTAGCAGGGACATCAACATTCATGCCCCAGGGGACAGAAGGAAAACATTCTGCTCGTTGTTTTTAGAGAGGCTGCTGATTTCTCCGTAGCTCCCTCTGGGTCCCGCATCCTCTCTTAGACACGTCCAGGCAGTTGCTCCTTGAACAGCAAAACAAACACCCTTGTCCTAGTTGCTCGTGTACAGCCCTGGGAATCTTGCCCTGTGCTCTCCTCCTCCTGACCTTGTTTTCCACTCAACACAACAGCAGCAATTACCCTGAGCTTGAGGGGTTGTTAGAAAGCAAGCGCTGCATCCCGTCCTCTCTCTCCTTTCCAGCCACTGCTTCTCACCGTGCCAGGAGCTAAAGGCTTGCTGGTCTCTCATAACTAACAAATGGAAGCCTGTGCGGGCACTGGGTGCGTGCTCCCCGCATTCCTCATGCCCCACTGCTCCGAGGAGACGTGCAGGACTTTCTGAGTGGGATGCAGGCACCTGGCCGCACCTCAGAGGCACTGTGCCTGAGTGGCTGGGTGCTGGAAGGGGGATGGAAAATGAGGTGGGTTATAGTGCAGAGCAACACGGCTGAGCTGCTGAGGTGCCAGAGCCAAGAGAGGTGCAATTCTGGGGAAGAGTCAACACTGAGCAGCATGGAACTATCTGCAGTTGATCAGTTAATTCTAAAACGGGGCATTTTGCAAGAGGAGATAAGATCAGCTTTGTGTTCGGGAGGAGGGAGAGGAGCGGATTTCCAGCGCAGAAGCAAATCGTCCTGCATTCATTTACCGTGTGGTTTCCTGTACCCTCCTCAGAAGCGGTTGCTGCTGAATACGAATTCAACCTGAGACAGCTTAGCCCCACTGTTCCTGCCTTGTGGGGCCGAGCTCCTCACTTGGCACCAACCCTGGAAAACAGCAGGGCTTTTCCAGCACGGGTTCTGAGCGGCCACCACTCAAAGATCAGCTTGTTCGCACCGTGCCGGCCCTCCCCGCAGCGTGCCGCGCACACCCAGCATGCTGCTGCCGTGTGGGTGCACCGCAGCACCTCGCTTCCAGGCTGCTAACCCAGCACCTCGCCCTACGATGCCCATTTTGCTTCGATCCCCCCCACCCGTAGCCGCGACCCGCCGGGGCAGCCGCTGCGGGGCTCCGAGGGGCCGGGCCGGGACCGCCCCGGGGGCGGGCAGCGGAGCACGTGGGGCCGGGCCGGGCCGAGCCGGGCTGGGCTGAGTCACTCCCCGCCCCGAGCCCCGCGGTGGAGTGGAGCTGCACGGCTCGGCTCGGCTCGGCTCGGCTCGGCTCGGCTCGGCTCGGCTCGGCTCGGCATGGCACTCAGCATGAAGACAGTGAGGCAGTGGCAAGCGCTGCTCCTGCTGGCGCTGGGGCTCACGCTGCTCGTGGTGGTGGCCGGTGAGTTGGGTGCTGTGATCCCGGGACGGGGCCGGGGTGCGCAGCCCTGAGAGCGCAGGGGGACGGGTAGAACGGAGCCTGAAAGCCGTACATAACCGAGCCGCGCTATGTCCCGTGCTTGCAGGCGAGGATAAGCGTGCCAGCAGTGTAAACAGCTCCTGGGAGCGGTTAATGCGGCACCTCCCCTGCGTCCCGATGGGGTGCGTGACCCCAAAGGGATGAGTGAACGAGGAAAGGGGTGCAGAGCCACGCGCGGGCTGTGGGATAGGCCGAGGGGTGCTGCTGGAGGCTCTGCTGGGTCCGTTCTGGGTGCCCGTGCAGGCAGCCCTGACCCTGCCTCCCCCAGCCCCGCTGGGTTTTGGAGGATGTTGTTTTTGCCTTTCCGCCAGCTCATGGGTTCATATAAGCAAACATTTCCCAAAGCGGTGGCTGCTCTGTTGTCTCTGCTGCTGGCTGTCCAGTCTGCGGCAGCGCTGGCCTTGACCAGGGAAATGCACGTGGGAAGGATGGAGGTGCTGAACCGTTCTGAGAAGGCCAAGAAATAGGAGCATCTCAATCTCCAAAGGAAACCGTGACCTGTGTGCTGTGCTGCTGGGCAGGGGGCTGGCGAGGAGACACGGAACGTACGGGATAATTCTGGGAGAGGATGAGAGCCTGCTTACTTGCAAAAAGCAAAGCATAAATCTAGCAGCGGGACCCCTCCCGTCCCAACCCTGGGGAGAAATGTGGGGAATTTTACACCGCTTCTCCTTTGCTTGCTGCGTCCCACCCCAGGAACTCTGGGCTGCCGAGGAGCACACATCACAGGGAGCCGCAGGGCTCTGGCAGCGCAGTCCGTGGGACCCTCAGCACGGGGATGCATCCCAGGCCGGCGTGGGGCAAAGGTGTCCCAGTGTATCAGCCTGAGCCCTCTCCTCCCGCGCCGTAGCTCATGGCAGCACATTGATGGAGCATGAGGTCATGCGGAACGCGCTGGGCAGTGCAGGCAGCGACTTGAACCGCTGCCCAAATTTTTCTGCCTCCCGAGGCTGGGCTGAGGGAGACGCTGCACCTTTTGGAAATCGGCGTGTAACTTCGGGTCCTGCCTGGCCTGCCTGCTCCCAGTGCGCACCCTGCAGTTGTGGAGCGTTGGGAAGAGTGGGATTACCTTGGAGGAGCCCTGCTATTAAAAGACTGGTGATAGGAGCTTGCTAAGTGATAGCTTAGGCTAATGAGAGCTATGCTGCCTGCTGCTTGCAGGGCTTTCAGGTAGTGGGGGTGGTGGGTCTCCACCTGAGTTCAAGCCTTGCTCTGAGCTCAGCAAAGAGATGGCACCAAGCGATGCACTGTTCTAGCACCTGGCATGCAATCAGTACAACTTTCAGCCACGCTGGTGGAAATCTGCTCCGTTTTTATGGAGAGTGCTACTGTTCTGCAGCTGTTAGGGCAAAACGCATTGGAGGGGGGGGGGAGTTCCCTGATGCCGTGCAGCATCACACAGAGTAGGACAATTCTTCTTCCAGTGCCTCCAGCATCTGAGCTGAGGCACGTGGGCCCCCCCTACAAGGAATGTTTTGTCTTGCAAATGCTAACTTTTGTTAGGAAAACCCAGCAATGTGAGCTGCCTGATTCCCTGCAATAATCCTGTCCTGCTCGTGGCACTGTGCCCCAGCCTGGCTCGCCCTGCTCCCTGGCTCAGCAGCGTTCCCTGGGCTCTGATTTGACATTCAGACTCTGTCTAACAGATTTTTCTATGTCCAAGGAGCCCTGCGTGCCTGTCCCGGCTACCTCTGTTGGTCACTGCCCTTCCTGAGATACCCAGCACGTGGGTCCTGCCGGGCTGGGCTTCTGCCAGCCTGGGATGGGGCCACCTCCACGTGAAGCTGGGGCTGTGGCGGCTGCCCAGCATTGGTTTGGCTCATAGTGACATGTGGCTTTGCTGGTAGGTGACTTCTGCAGTGTGAACTACTGTCAGAATGGGGGTACCTGCCTGACTGGCATCAATGAGACCCCCTTCTTCTGCATCTGCCCTGAAGGCTTTGTTGGGATCGACTGCAATGAAACAGAAAAAGGTGAGGCTTGGGGAGGAACCTGTGTTCCCATCAGGGGTGACTGGCACACAATGAGGATGTGCTGACTGCTTCAACAGAAATGAACTGTACTGCATCCTCAAAACACTCTGGGTGCTCTTATTTCCCACCTGTGCCCAGCTGAGAATCCATTTTCCTCCGTTCTCTTTCCCCAGGCCCCTGCCACCCCAATCCTTGCCACAACAATGGTGAGTGCCAGTTGGTCCCGAATCGAGGGGATGTCTTCACTGACTACATCTGCAAGTGCCCCACTGGGTATGATGGGGTGCACTGTCAGAACAGTAAGTACAGCAGGGAACTAAGGGGACACCAAGGTGACAGGTCAGGGACCACAGGGCTCTGCTCTGGGGGATGCCATGGCTCTGAGCTCACCTCCTAAGCCCTCCACCTCCTCTGTCTCCTAGACAAGAATGAGTGCTCCTCAGAGCCTTGCAAAAATGGGGGCACCTGCATGGACATGGATGGTGACTACGCCTGCAAGTGTCCTTCTCCCTTCTTTGGGAAGACTTGCCATGCCCGTAAGTCCCCTGTGCTGATTCCTAGAGATCCCTTTCCATCCCTGCTCTATAGAAGAGTTATCATCAGCAGTGCGGTGCCAGTGTGCTGCACTGAGCCTGGTCCTGACGGAGGTGGAGGTGCCACCTCCTGTCCAGTACTCTGACAGCGGCAAATGAGCTCCTGGCATTGTTCCCTCATCACCTCCTCCCTTTGCTGCCATCCTCAGGCTGTGCCATTCCGCTGGGCATGGAAGGAGGGGCCATCTCTGATGCACAGCTCTCAGCCTCCTCCGTCTACTATGGTTTCCTTGGCCTCCAGCGCTGGGGGCCGGAACTCGCTCGCCTCAACAACCACGGCATTGTCAACGCATGGACCTCCAGCAACTATGACAAGAGCCCATGGATCCAGGTGCTGACGGGAAGAGTAAAGCGTAGGTCTGTCTACATCTGGATGCACACCATGCTCATCTTCTTGTCCTCTCCAGGCCAACCTGCTGAGGAAGATGAGGCTGACTGGCATTGTCACACAAGGCGCTCGCCGTGTGGGCAAGGCGGAGTACGTGCGTGCCTATAAGGTGGCGTACAGCCTGGATGGGCGTGAGTTCACCTTCTGCAAGGATGAGAAGCTCAACACAGACAAGGTGGGCTGGGATATGGGGCTGGGTGCTGGGCTTGGGTCAGGACCACGTGGAGACCTATCCCAGCAGCATTTGCTTGACCAGAATCATATCATAGAATCACAGAATGGCTTAGGTTGGAAGGCCATTCTGTTCTGACCCCCTGCTGTGGTCTGGTTGTCCCCCGCCAGCTCAGGCTGCCCAGGGCTCCACCCAACCTGACCTCGGGCACCTCCAGGGATGGGGCACCCACAACTCATAGTGCAGACAAAGGAGCAGCACTGATTTATTGGGGTCATTTGGATAATGACTTTGTAGCTGACACATGGTGGGATGTGGGCATGGTCTGCAGATGCTAGTGAACAGCTTGCAATGCTCTGTGCTGAGCACAAGACCACTGTGTATCTCACAGCCTCAAGTCACTGAGTGCAGCATTCTCCATTTTTTTTAATGGCAAATGCATCCTGACTGCTTTTTCTGCATCCAAGGAAGAGCTGAGAATATCTGCCTTGCTTAAACCAACAAAAAGTCTCACTCATCTCTACAGTGCTGGAAAAAAAATCACATGCAAGCATGATCTGACAGCACTCTTCAAACAGGTGTCATATTTTGGGGACTGCAGCCATAGCTGCTGTGTTAAAAGAGTTCGGGATGCTGCCAGCTCGTGCAGTCCTCGGGTAGCCCAGCTTCCCTGCTCTGCCCATTTTGGGTACCAAACCCTGTGCAGTAGGCAGGGGGCTGCAGGATGCTGGGGGCTCAGCCCTGTGTGCTGTGTCAGATTTTCCAGGGGAACGTGGACTACGGCACCATGCAGACCAACATGTTTGACCCTCCCATCACAGCACAGTTCATCCGCATCTACCCCGTGGTGTGCCGCCGCGCCTGCACGCTGCGCCTCGAGCTCATCGGCTGCGAGATGAATGGTAAATGCCCCCCTGGGCCACTGCTGGTCCCCGTTTGGCCAGCGGGCGTTCATTCTTCTCACGGTGCTGGGAGCTTTAGGGGCTGTTAATCCCACAGCTCAGCTGGGCCGAGCTGCACTCTCACACTGCTTACCCTTCCCAAGCTGTCTCACTTCAGTCTGTGGTTTCTCATTGTTCCCTATCTGAGCCCCTACCCGGCTGGTTCTCCTGCGGGAGAGCTTAACAAGCAGCAGAAGATCAAAGTCCCGTGGGAAACGTGACTGATGATTAGCCAGAGCCCTCGGCTTGCCCCTCGCCTCCCCACATTCCTGCTAAGCACACGTCCTAGGCAGTGCCTGGTGCTGGGCTCTGAGCCACATCCTGCTGCTGCCCAGGACCGAGGTGTGTCCTTGTGCCGGGCTGTGCTGTCAGGCTGCAGCAGGAGGCACTGTGCTGCAGGGAATAGCTCTGCTATGAAAACACCGTCCTGGCTGTATCCAGGAGAGCTGGTGAGCTGCATCCCTGCACCTCTGCGGTGCTTTCCTGTGCTCCCAGGTCCTGCTGTGACCACGGGGTTGTGCCACTGGTGTGTGGAGCTCTGCTGGCTGCGGTCGGGTGTCGGTGCTTTGGACTCTTTCCCTTTCACTGTCTGTATAAACCGTTGTGTTACAGTCTATTTCAACATGGCAGGTTGCTCGGAGCCTCTGGGCATGAAATCCCGCCTGATCTCTGACCAGCAGATCACAGCCTCCAGCGTCTTCAAGACGTGGGGCATCGATGCCTTTACCTGGTATCCCCATTATGCCCGCCTGGACAAGATGGGCAAAACGAATGCCTGGACAGCACTGCACAATGACCAGTCCGAGTGGCTGCAGGTGGGTAAGGGCTGGGAGGGCTCATGGCACACCTCTGTGCACCCCAGCCCAACTCCTCCCCTCTGTTTTGCAGCAAGGATCGGGTCTGTGCTTCTATTCCCGGGCTGGAATGGGAACAAATAGTTCTGAAATTTCCTTCTCGGTTTCCTTTGCTCCGCTGTTTTTATACTTTTCACATGATTTCATGACATAATGGGACAAAGCTGTTTAGATATTTGTCCCGCTTTTAATTTTATTTGGGGAATGATTAAAAGCAGCTGCTCCTCAGCTCAGAGTGAACCAGCTTATCGGGACATCTCCCAGCGGGGTTGCGGTGACACACTGCGCTGGGCTCTGACACTGAAGGCTGTGTGCTTGTGGACATGTAGGTAGATTCACACGTACACCTATATATATATAAATATGTACATGTATGTGTGGTTAGCGTGGCCCTCGATGAACATAAAGAAGGAACAAAATTAAGGAGACCTTTGGCTCTTTAGCTGCGTTACCCCGCGCTGTGCCAGCAGAAGTAACGCAGTGTGGCAGGGCAGGAAGCAAAGCAAACAGCACAGAAACGATCTCCCTTGCTGCCCAAATGTCAGCCTGCATTCAGCTGCGTGTTTTCTCATCCAGAATCACTTTCCATTGGAAATGCATTTCCTCTGGGAGTCCTTTTTAATCATTTTTTTTTAAATTGGGATTTTTGCCATCATTCCCGCGTTGACCTCTCCAGCACGAGGTGCCAAAGCAGCCGCAGTGATGTGTGGGGAACAGTTCCCTGCCCTGAGGGTGCTCAGGGGTCAAATATTTCCCACAGCATTTCGTTAGTCCTGCTGGGGCAGGGGTTGGTTGAGCAGTAGGCAGGGACTCAGCCCCATCTCTATTCCAGATCGACCTTCGGGACCAGAAGAAGGTGACGGGCGTCGTCACGCAGGGAGCTCGTGACTTTGGCCACATCCAGTACGTGGCAGCCTACAAAGTGGCCTACAGTGACAATGGCACCTCCTGGACTGTGTACAGGGACAGCCAGACCAACAGCACCAAGGTATGGGGGCAGCGAGCCGCGGGGGCCTTGGGGACACCTCCCGGCTTGAGGGCCATGCGTAAATGGCGTCGGGGTCCCTGTGATGCTGACTGCTTCTCTCTCCTCCCAGATCTTCCACGGCAACAGTGACAACTACTCGCACAAGAAGAATGTCTTTGATGTGCCCTTCCACGCCCGCTTTGTGCGCATCCTGCCCGTGGCCTGGCACAACCGCATCACGCTGCGTGTCGAGCTGCTGGGCTGTGACGAGTAGGGGCGTGAAGGAGGGACGGCCCCATCCCCATCACCCGGCCCACACTCTGCCCACCCCGCACACCTCCCGCTCACACCTCCCTCTCCTCCTCCCCGAATTTTGGAGGGAGGCTCCGGGCGCTGCCTTGCCTCAGGAGGTCCCCTGCCCTGCGCTGGGGCTGCAGCACTGCACTTTATGGGGCTGCTCTGGGTAGGATGTGGGGATGGCTCCTGCCCTTCTGCCCTACAAGCTGTGAGTGAGACCTTCTCCTCTGCAAATGGATCTTGGCTGTGGGACCCTATCCTGCACGCAGGTCTTGGTTGCAGCCTCCCCTAAGCCTGGAGATGACTTTTCTCCCTTTTCCCTCTGCTTCCAGCAGTCAGCAGCAGCACCCTGTGTGCGCTGCACCGTAGTTTAGGGCTCAGCCATTGTGGGGGACCAAACCTAACCTCTACCATCCCTCCTCCTCCCTGCATGGCCATGTGAAGGAGCTACAAACCTCAGCTCTATCCTTTCTGCCAGGCCCCGGGGCTCTCTGTCGGCTGTATCAGTGCTGCATAGTGCGAGGGGAGTGCTGAGAGGGGGAGAGGCTGCTCCTATCAGTAGTTCTTCCTGCTGCACTGATTTTGTGGCAGCTGAGAGCCCTCCCCAGCCCCCAAGAAAGCAAACCCATGGGTCTGTGGGGTCGAGTGGTGAGGGACATCTACCCTGGGCACCCTGCAGCCCAAGGCAGGGGGGTCTCAAAAATGTTCTTTTTCCCTTTTGATCACATTCCCAGGGTACCAACACTATTGTTATGGAGCAGCTGGAGGAGCTGGTGGAGCAGCCCCAAACACAGAGCCCTGATCCTTTTTGTATCCTGATTTTTCCCTTTTTGGGGTGGCGATGCTGGAGCTGTTGGGATGGGCAGTGGGAAAGCATTGAGCCAGCACCAGCGAGTGGGATGGCTGCTAGGAAAGTGTTGGTGGCACCATTGTCCCCGTGGACTGGTATGGGATGTGGCCACAGCGCTGGGCTGGCTTTGGGAAGGACCGAGGGGACCCAGGTGGCACGGCCTTGCTCCAGGGTGTTGTTGACAGTATTAAAACTGAAACTTTGGGTTGTTGGCTCACTGCTCTGTGCTTGCCGTCTCTCAGAGGCATCCCTCCTGCCCTCACACACTCCTGGCTCCCTTCCTTTCTCCAAAAAACAGTACCAAGGCTTGTATACATCCTCCCCCTGGCCTCCACCCCATCCCAGCTGCTGGAACCTGTGCCTGCAGCTGGCCGAACGCAGCGCGATGGGACGCGGGGATGGGAAACTACTATCAGCACCCCACGCCCTGCGCATCCTCCTTTGGCTTTGATCCTGGAGCAGATCCCCAGCTTGGAGCAAAACCTCTCTCAGAGCTGCAGCTTTGAGGAAGCTGTGGCCAAACCTCCTGGGCATGGTGCTGGATGGGGGCTGCTGGTTGGGATCCCACGCTTGGGAGAGGAGGGGGCACTGGGGTGTGGTGGAGGAGCTCTACCGCTGAGTAGGGTCCCTGAAGCTGATAGGAATGGCCCAGAGCCTCCTGCATCCCTCAGTCACCTCCTGCATTCACCACAGCCATGGCTGGTCGGAGACAAATAGCACCCAGAGCCAGAGCAGGGGGGACAACACTCCCACCCAGACGAGCCCTCTTATCGCCGGGAAGCAGCAGCAGAGATAAGGGCAGCCTGCTCTGAGTCTGGCGAGACAGCTCTGAGGTAGGGAGGGCTCTGCAGGGAGGGCAAAAGGAGCCAAAGCCACGTATCACTGCAGCTGTCACCACTGCCCCACTGAGGGGCTGAGCCCTTCCCTGCCCCACAACATTTCCTTCCTCCTGCCCAGCACCAGTGCTGCCATTGAGGGCAATGAGGGCTCCCTCACCCCATGCAGACCCTCACCCCTGCCCCTCGGATGCTGTTCCTGGAGGCAGGAAGGCTGGCATGTTGCGGCACCCCACTGCCTGCCTGCAGGAAGCAGCAGCAGGACAGCATCCTCTCGCCAGCACCAGGAAACCCAGCACTTCTCACAGCCCCTTCCATCCTGCAGCAGATCTGGGTTTCCCTCCCCACTTCCAGCCTCAAGCGTGGGTTCCCGCTGGAGCTGCTGGCAGAGACTGAGCCGCGTCCTGTGCAAGCAGCGTTTTGCCAAGAAATCCCCCTCCAGGACCAGGTCGAAGCTGCCATTCACTGGCTCTGAGGTTGAGCAGCCGAGCTGACACCTTTATGGCTCTGTTTGATCCATCCCCAAACACCTGCCCATCTCACACAACTGCTGGGTTGGATCTGCGCTGACCCCACAGCGCTGCCCCACCCGGCTGCATCCCTGGGGAGCTCAGCTCCAAGCCCAGCTCCAGGATCATCCTCCAAGCAGCGAGGATGGGGGTCACAAAGCACCCTTCTCCCAGGGAGGGCTCTTTGCGGGGTGCTTTGGGCACACTGCAGCTTTTTCTTCCTCTGGCAAACAATGGGGTGGCAGCGCCAAGGAGCAACGTGCCCTGGCGGGAGGGGACCGTGGTGTGGCTGCAGCACGGGGACACGGTGCCGGGAGAGGTAATCACCCCATTGTGGGCCACGGGACAGCGCGGCGTCGTGCCGGCCGTCACGCACCGGGGAGGCCCCTCCATGGGGACCCTGTGGCAGTGCCACGTGATTCAGTGTCAGAGAATCATAGAACCATTAAGGCTGGAAAAGACTTCTAAGATCATCCCGTCCTGTTATCTGCCTACCGCCAACAGTGCCCACTAACTGTGCCCCCCAGCATCCGAATCTCAGCAGCGTGCACGGCACCCACACTCTGTATCTCTGTCCCTCGAGGATGGCTGAGCAGAGCTGTGAGACCCTGTGCGTCCCAATGATCCCAGCCACACTTCCCACGGGGACAGAGCCGCAGGAGACATGGCTGATAGCGCCGTGTCCCAGCCCCTATCAGCCCGCTCCGGTGCCAGACGGGCTCAGTGCCTGCAGGATGGGGTCGGCGGATGCTTTATTTTCACACGCGGTGTTTTCTTTCCGGTTTGACGCCATCCTGCGCGGTGGGGCAGGGGGCAGGGAGCAGGGAGCAGGGAGCAGGGCCCCGCGCCTCATTTCCTCGCCGTAAAACAACAAAGCAGAGCAGGGTCAGGGCACACGCGTGGCCCCGAGGCCTGGCAGCGTCCAGCCTGGCAGTGGCTCTGGAATTACGTGGGTGATGCCTTGACAGAGGGGTGCAGCCGGATAGTCTAAAGGTTTTGGTACAGACCTCCCAAACCCACCATCCTGGAGCTGCTCGTGCTCGTGGCACTCCTGCAAAGTGCTTGCATGGCACTGCCATTGCCAAAAGTTGGTTCTGTGGTGGGATGCAAGGTGCTCTGTGGCAGTGTGTGCGGCTGTGAGTACGGCATCACGGGGCTCACCCCAAGATTTCAGCATCCCCAATGGAGCACGCCTTTCCCCTCATCTTCTCCCTTGCACTAGGCAATGCTGGTGAGCAACGCATCATGCAGAGGCATGCAGTGAGGGCACACGGCTCTGGTTGGGTGTGACAGGCAGGCAGGGGGCTCGGGGCACCCACCCCTACTCCATCCTGAGAGCAGGGGGTTGGGAATAGCGTGTGTTTCCCTTTAAGAGGCAGGCCCTGGAGCTGCTTCCTCTCAACCCTGAGAGTCCTAAACACACTGCATCTGCCTGCAGCCTGCCCGCTGCCTGCTGCTGCTGCCCGCCGTGAGTGGGGCAGGGGATGGGGCTGGGGACGGGGACGGGTGGAACGTGGGGTGAGGCACTGTGTGGGATGAGGAGGGACGGCAGGGACAGCATCACCGCATGGGTGCTGGGCATCGCTGCTGGACGTCGCCGTGCTCCACGCCGCGAGCGCTGTGAGCACGGTGAGCACCACGCTGCCCAGCGTAGCGGTGGAGGATGCTGGCACGCTGGCACATCACCACGCCGTGAGGTTGGGGATGCAGCGGGGTGAGGTTCGGGTGTCCCCAGCCCAACGTGTGCGGCTGCGGGTGCTTCGTGCCCGTCCCAGCGCCCTGTGCCCGCAGCACGTGGCTGTGTGTGTGCATGTAGCGCACAGAGGTGGCACCGGGCTGATGGGGTACCATCCCATCCCATGCTGGGAGCATCCAGCTGCGCTCCTCCGCCCTGGTGGCATGGCCGGAGGTCACCTCTGTCCCCTGCACTGTCCCCGCTGCGGACTCCGGCACTCTCTTGCAGCGCTCCTAAACCTCATCTCAACGCGGGGTGCGGATGTCAAACCCCTCCTTGCAGGGGCTGAGGGAGGCTCCGTGGGTGCCGGGCCCCCTCTGCCGGCTCCGGGGAAGCCTGCAAGCCCCGCTGCCCGCCCTGAGTGCCACCCTTGGGTGCCAGCAGGAGAAGGGCTGCGGGGACGTGGGGCACCGGGATTCTCCTATGGAATGTGGTTGGTGTGTTGCATGGGGACACCCCTCTGCTTGTGTCCTTGTGTGCCAGGGAATGCTGGCCGTTTTGGGGTTACCCTACAGCATGAAGAGTGGCTGGTGTGGGGCTGTGTTGAAGAAATTTGGGTGGTTAACTGGCTGTGGAGGGAACACTGGTACTTTTCTAGGCATTGGTAGGATGAGGGGTAATGGCTTCAAGTTGCCACTTTATCAGGGGGAGTGTCAGGACAGATGCTAGGGAAAATGTATTATCTGAAACTGTGGCGATGCAGTGGCACAGCTGCCCAGGAAGGTGGTGGAGTCACCGTCCCTGGAGATGTTAAGAACTGTGGGGATGTGGCACTGAGGGACGTGGTGGGGATGGGCTGATGGTCATACTAGGTGAACTCAGTGGTCTTATCCAACCTTAACGATCCTATGATTCTGTGAAGGCCCAGGGTCCAGCCTCATTCCCCAGCTATGCTGCTGCTCTCACTGCTCCTCAAGGCTGCCCTGCTGCGGCTGGTCAACTCCTACCACCCCTTCTACAACGGCTTCTATTACAACCACGTCATGAATGATGATGATAACGGGCACGAGAAAGGTACCGTGGGCTGAGGGGACTGGAGAGTCATGGCAAGAGGCTGAGATGCTCCCTCCACCTCGAGGAAGGGGATGGGACCCACATGATGGGAGCCTAGAGGAGCACATGGAGTGCTCATGGGATGCTCAGGCAGCTGAGGAGGTGGCTGGAGGGAGGGAGTGGAACAGCTGCAGGGAGAGGTGAGGACCATTCCCTCACATCTTCCCTCCTTGTCCCCAGTGATTGATTTCAATGGGGTCAGGCTGGTGGTGGAGACCTCCAAAGACCCCATCTATAGCTTCAGCGGTGCTAATGTCACCCTGCCTTGCCACTACCACCACGAGCCCGAATCTGAGGCCAAGCACAAGATCCGCATCAAGTGGTCCAAGCTGCGAGATGACTACACCAAGGAGCAGGACGTGCTGGTGGCCATTGGCAAAACCTACATGGCTTTTGGGGACTTCCGAGGCCGCGCTCACCTCCACCGGACCGGACAGCGCGAAGCCTCGCTGCTCATCAGCGATGTGCGCCTGCAGGATGATGGCAAATACCGCTGTGAAGTCATCGAGGGGCTGGAGGATGCCAGTGATGTGGTGGAGCTTCGGCTGCGAGGTGGGGGCTGGCCAGCATGGCCCTTGGGTGGCAGCAGGGCGGGTGGGTTGGGAGAGGCTATAGGCGGAAAGAGGTTGGGATACTCAGAGTGATGCTTTGGGGCTTAGTGGGGAGCTGTAGGCTTGTGTGTTCCTACGGGCCAGCCATCCCCACGACAAGGGTCTGGCCACCTCCCTGTTGGCATCCTTGATGGTATTCATCACAGAAAGGCTTGGGTTGGAAAGGACATCTAAGATCACCCAGCTCCAACCCCCTGCCGTGGGCTGGTTATCCCCACCAGTTCAGGTTGCCCAGGGCCCCTTCCAACCTGGCCTTGAGCACCTGCATGGATGGGGCACCCAGCTCTGTGCAGCCTGTGCCCCCCTGTCCTCTGTGTCCCTGTACCCGCAGACCGTGTATTCCCATGGCGATATTCCACCCCCTGAGACACCGTGTGTGTGCTAGGACTGTGATCCATATGTCCCTGTTACCCTACTCTAAGCATCCCCATCCCCGTGCGCACCAGTGCTGTCCCCATGCGTGATTGCACGTATCCCCAGCACTGAGCCCCTCTGTCCCTGTGCCACCAGATGTCGCTGGCATCTTGTTGATGGTGGCTGCTTGCCCAGAGCGTCTCTGTGCTGCTGGCGGCTCTGCACCCTGGGGTGATAGAGTTTGACTTTGGGGTGGGTGGGCGTGCTGCCTCTGAGCACCCCGTGTGCCCCCAGGCATCGTGTTCCCCTACCAACCACCCCGCGGGCAGTACAGCCTCAACTTCCACGAAGCCGAGAGAGTGTGCCAGGAGCAGGGTGCCCTCATCGCCACCTTCCACCAGCTCTTCCAGGCCTGGAGCGAGGGGCTGGACTGGTGCAACGCGGGCTGGCTGGCCGATGGCACCGTGCATTACCCCATCCGCCTGCCCCGCAAACCCTGCGGCGGGGTGCACCTCGCCCCGGGCATCCGCAGCTACGGCCCCCGCCACCGGCACCTGCACCGCTTTGATGTCTTCTGCTTCTCCTCCACACTCCGAGGTGGGTCCCCACGGGGTTGTGCCACGTGGTGGCGTCCCATGTCCTTGTTGTCCCTAAGGATATGGCGCGCGGCGATGCTGCGGGTGATGCTCAGCCCCATGCACTTCCCCCCTGATGCCGCTCTCCTTCTCAGGTGAGGTTTTCTACCTGGAACACCCAACCAGAATGACGCTGGAGGAAGCCAAGCAGGCGTGCCTGGACGCTGGTGCAGAGATTGCCAAAGTGGGACACCTCTACTCTGCATGGAAGTTCCACGGGTTGGACCGCTGCGATGCTGGCTGGCTGGCGGATGGCAGTGTCCGCTACCCCATCGCCAAGCCCCGTGCCAACTGCGGCCCCGCGGAGCCCGGCGTGCGCAGCTTTGGCTTCCCCAGCAAGGGCAGGTTTGGAGTCTTCTGCTACAAGGAGAGATAAAGAACGAGGAGGGTTCCTACCCGGCCTGAGGATGTTCCCATCCCAACGGTGCCTGGCCTTGGGTGTACCCAGGGCTGTTTTGGGAGTGACTGGGTAGGGGGAAACTTCTTTGGTTTGAATTCTTCTTCCTTTATGTTTTACACTTTCTGAATGCAGCAGGAGGCTGGGCTGGAGCATCCTGCTCTAGAGCAGGGGACTGGCTCCATATGGGCTACATGCAAGGACGATGGCCCCTCTCCCTCCATCCTAGTTCCGTGTCCCTGACTGCATGGGACCAGGGCATGGAGTAGGCATCTCCCCTACAGCCCAGCCCCGCTGCATCCCATCTCTGCTGCAGTCTCGTCCCATCCCACTGAAGGATGCTGCTGTGCCTGTCCCCGTGGTGGTGCTCGTGCCTTATATCCATGCACCCCACGCCCGGACCCCATTTGAACTCTGGTGCCTTCTTCTTTCAAGTGTTTTGTTATGAAAACGATGATGTATGCTCCTGGACCTCTTCTAAATAAATCAGTGGAGAAAGCCCTGGAGCAGTGTGGCAGTGTCCCCACTTCTGTCTCAGTGCAAGAAATGGAGAGAAGTTGGGGTCCCCCACCAAGACACCCAGGGACGTGTATGGAGCAGTCAGGAATGTGCCATGCACGCCTCATCCTTGGCTGAGCCGCTTCATAATGAGTGCGAATTAAACCCTGATCTGGAAGGCAGAGGGTGAAGCGTCTGCTGGTAGTGGGTTTTCCTGCTGCTGGGTTTTAGTTGGAGTGTGTTCCTGGGTCTAACCCCTCCTGAGCACCTCCTGCTCCATGCCGTTCCCATCTCCATTCAGTGCCAGGGGTCCCCCCACCCTTCTGTCCACACAGCCCCTTTGGGATCCCTTCCTTCCCTGCTACCCTACCCCACTCAGCCACCTCCTTCTGCCCCCCAAATTAAAAAAAAGGAACCACAGCGACCCTTTCCGATTTCGCTCTCTTTATTATTTATCACTCTTTCAAAATAGGATATGTTCAAAAAATATAAATAGGTGCAGGGAACGCTGGTGCCCCGCACGGTCCCCTGGAAAGAGCACGTCGTCCCGGGATGGGCGCAGCGCTGTGGGGCGGTGGTGGGGGGCTCTCAGCCTCCCCCCGATTCCCCCCACCGCAGCCCCCGGCCCTCCCGGTACATTCACTGCCCCTCTGCCCACCCGCCCCGACGCGCCGCAGCAGTAGGATTCTGGAAAAAAAACATAAAATAAAATTAACCCCAAAAGGTGCTGTTCACCCCGGAGATTAAATAACAGAAATAATTACATTGTTCGTGGATAAAATCAGGAAAAAAATAATCATCTTTATTATTTAACTTAACCCCCTGCCCTCTGCGATCCCACCCCCCTCCCCATCCCTGAAGGCACGACGATAATTGGAACCGGACCGTTAGTAAGAATGCTGACTTCTAATTTGCTTTGCTTTGGTGCTTGGAAAACATTAATTTTTTTTTTTTCTTTTTTTATATATATATACACAAAGATGGGTTTGTCTGTAATATAATTTTTTTTTTTTTCCTTATATGACAAAAAAGCAACAACAAGAAGAAGAAATCGCCTCTGTTAATATAAGTGTTCCGTAAAAATCTCTCTTTTCTCTCTCTGCTCACCCCTCGCCCCGCTTTAATGGGTGGGTCTGTGCATGACACCGGGTCTCGACCGGCTCCGGGGGCTCCTCTTGTATAGCCGGCGCTGGTAGCTGGAGGCTGCGGGGAGAAATGGCATCGTTATTGGGATGAGGAGAAACAGGGGAGGAAGGAAAGCAGGGAAAACGCAGCACCAGGAGCGCAGCACTGCGCTCTCCTCCGTCCCTCCCGCCTGCTTTCCCCAGCTCTGGGACTGGGCTGGAGCGGAGCTGGCCAGGAGCCGGCCGGCATTTGAGGGATGTGATTTGGCTGAGCTCGATGTCATTGTTGGGAAGCTCCGAGCAGGGATGGGAGCGGGGTGTAGGCAGCCTGGGGATGGGCCGGGACGCCTCGAGAAGGGCCAGAAACCCGGCCCCATCCCTGGGGCCAGCCCTGTCTCCTCGGCAGGGCTCCCCACTCCCGTCCTCTGCTACTCACCAGCTGCAGGAGCTGCTCCTTTTTTTTCCTTTTCTTTAAGTAGCCTTGGCTCTTATTAAGCTTTTTGCTCCATCCCTCAGCTCTACCTCGGGAAAGCTTCCAGCACGGCATCTTCCCATGGCTCAGCACTGCCCTACACCCAGTGCCACCCAATGCACCTGGAGGTGCTCAATGCCAGGCTGGACGGGCCCTGGGCAGCCTGATGCGGTGGGGGGCAACCAGCCCACAGCAGGACGTTGGAGCTGGGTGATCTTTAAGGTCCCTTCCAACTCAAGCCATTCTGTGATTCTATGATTAATTCGATTCCCATTCCTCCCAGCTGCGTGCATCCAGCACCTCGAATATCCACATCCCCAGGGGAGAGGGGGGGGAGGGGGGGGGGAAATTGTCCAAGGGCATCCCTGTGCACCACCCCCCAGCTGCGGATGACTGGGATGGCTGAGACGTACGGTTTGTGCAGGATATCCGCGGCTCCTCCCAGCGCCCGTCGGGCTGGCAGCGGATGGTGGGCACGTGGCGCTGGATGTAGCCATGGTCGCACTGGTACCGCACCAGGGAGTTGATCTCATAGCGGTCCTTCTTCCGGCCAAAGGTTCGGGCGTTCTCCACTACAGGTGGGTCCCCACAGGCAACTGCAGGAAATGGGGAAAGACAGTAAGAGATGGAGAACCCCTGGCAGGCAGCTCTCAACCCGTCAGCCCCATTGCTGCTTCTCCTGTGCTGTCCCGTGGGGACAAGAGGGAATGGCCTCAAATTGCACCAGGGGAGGTTCAGGTTGGATATTAGGAGAAGCTTCTCAGAAAGAGGTGATGCGGTGGCACAGCTGCCCAGCGAGGTGCTGGGGTCACCGCCCTGGAGGTGCTCAAGAGCTGTGGGGATGTGGCACTGAGGGCACAGTGGGGATGGGTTGATGGCTGGATTAGGTGATATTAGTGGTCTTTTCCAAACATGGTGATTCTGTGGTGTCTGTAAGTGGGTGATGGCCGCTCCTTCTGACCTTTAAGTGAGGCACTGATGGGGTGGAAAGATGCAACCACCTTGCCCATCCCTAAGATGTGGTGGGAGTGATGCCCTCCCTCGTTATTCCCCTGCTGGAATGGCATTTCTGATCCAGATAGTTTCTGGGACCCACGTGGGCAGGTGCTACCCCTCAAGCTTTTATAACATCCATCAGTCAGACCCGGGGCTAGAGAATAAGCTGAGAAAGGGGAGATTGTTTCCTTAGGAGGGGAATAGATGGAGATACTACAAAAACGGCACTATTGCTAAAGAAGTTCAAAGAAACCTAAGTTCATACAAACTTCAGTGGGAGGCAGGCTTACAGCATGAACGTTCCTGGCTGAACATGGGGCTGTTACTCTCAAAGAGCTCAGTGGCAGAACGAGGGCTCATTCCCCTCGTGCCCCAACCCCACAGCCATTGATTGAATCACCCCCATCTTGCTGGTGCACAGCAGGAGTTCACCTGTTCCCTTCTTGCACGTGAAAGGCAGGTGATAGTTGCAGGGGACGTCGTTCCATTCGCCTTGCTCATGCCAGATCATCACAACGCAGTCCTCGCCCGCGGAGAAGAAGTTGTCAGGTTGGTTGGGCCGCCAGTTCTCAAATTGCTGGGGGGAGAGGAAAACACTCGAGCCTGAGTCCCCTCTCTCCTTCCCTCCTTTGTGTCTCCTCCTGCCTCCACCTGCTAGAGACCACAGCTACCTGCACTGCTACTGCAGCCATACGCCTATGGCCATGGTGCCACGGAGCTCAGCCTCTGGTCAGGCGTGGTTTCACCAGAGCTGGTTAAAGCCAGGAAAAACCATTCAGCTGAGGGCTGCCTTCACACCTTATCCAAGCACTCAGCGTGTCACTCGAGGGCTCTGTCCCCAGCACCATTCCTCCCACCAAGAACACCAATTCCCCCGCCCCAGGCTGACTAGGTCTGTCCCAGTTGCTCACCAGCGAGTGCCCATCAGACCAGCGGAAATCGTTCTCCACAGCTCTGTCACTGAGGCCGATCCACTGATAGTCCTGTGCATGGCCTGGGAAAGCAGAACAGAAATAGGAGGGTAGGTGCTGGCTCACCACGCTGTGTGCAGGCTTTTCCAGCTCACCTCTTCTGGACCTGGGGCCCCGGGGTCATCTAGCACTTGCTTTTCACATCATTTTGCACAAACCTCTCCACCATAAACATGGAGTTCAGTGGATGGACCCCTCTCTGTTCTCGTGTCCCCCAGGCAGCCCCAACACTCACTGTTCACAAATTCTTGTTCCTCTGGAGTAATGATGCTGCTCAGGTGGGCTTGATGTTCTCGGCACCTGGACTCTGCGTCCATCCACGTCTCCCTCTCTTCAAAGTGCCTGTAGCAATGGCCCTGGAACTTGATCCAGCCTTCCTCACAGTTTGCCAGGTCTGAAACACACAAAGGAGGGTTGAAAAGGAGTTGGTGCAACGTCTGACAGCTTTCCAACTCACCTCTTGGCAGCTCACACACTTGTGGCACAGGCCAACACATGGTCACCTCCTCTAAAACACAAAACCTGACAGTGTTGTCTGCATGGCATCCCAGGGAAAATGATCAGAAGACACCCAAGACAAATGCAAAAGAGAGGGAAGCCTATGCTGAAGATCCCGTGTTTGTCACAAAGTTATGGGTGCTATTGGAAAACTCAAGTGACACAGATTATTTCGGAGCAATTCCGTCCCCATTTGTCTTCCTTGACTATTTTTTACGACCTGATCAAGGCAACAACCCTCTTTTTTCCTCCTGCAGAGTTTTGTTGCTTTGGAAAGCGTCTTTGAAACCTGAATCTCCATGACAGAATCGGCATTCGTACATCAAAAAGGAACTGAGTGGTGAGAGCCCAGGATGAGGCAGTTGTCACATTCCTTGCTGTGGTTCTGGGTTTTAGAAGAAAAGCAACCCAACCAAGATGGGAATAAAGAGATGTGAGCAGGAACTTGCTGCTCTTGGGGTGGGATTCCATCAGTCCTGATGCTTCCATCCCTTTGCATCCCTTTCTGTGCTCAGTTTCTTTCTTCTGTTGTTCTTGGTAGGTCAAAGCACTGTTGTCTTCAATAACAGAAATTCCTGCTGGTCCACCCTTCTGGTCTTCTTCCAACTGAAGACTGCAGAGCTGCTGCACAGGGCTGGCAGCAAGGTGAAGCATTTCGATGTTTTCTGTGCTTTCTAACTGATCAAATGGAATATCTGGAAGTAGTTGAAGCTCTAGGCAATCACACTGGAAAACACCAGCAAAAACTCATGGAAGGGACACTGACATCGCGACAGGAAGGACTGACTCCTGAGCGTCCTGGAGACTGAAAGATTTTAGGGAAAGGAAGATCTGCCTCATGGCAATAATAAAGAATTACATTCACCACTGAATTTGAGTCCTTTCTTTCTTCTTGTATCACCCAGAAAATGGGATGCAGGCATTATGAACCCATAAATCATAGAAAAGAGGAAAGAGAAAATTAAGTCTTGCTTGGAGCAAACAAGGTCATGAGCAGCTGCAGGGTAGGAGTCTTCTGACAGAACAGAAGGCAGCAGGGATGGGTAAATCAGAGGCTGATTAGGTTGCATTGACAAAGAGAAATAAAGACAGCACCATTCGTGCCCAAATGGTCCAAAAATCCTGAGACTTTTTTTACAGTTTACTCCGTATGCTCATGTTGAAAGCAGAAGGAGAGACACAGAGAAAGATGAAGAAAAACCCAATGCATGTTAGCGTGAATTCATCTCAAGGTGAGTAAGAAATGCAACTTATTCCTCTTGCTTGAGCAAGGCAGGGGACCTTCCTCTCAGTTCAGCTGACAGAAGTTCGGCCTTTCATCAGTTTTAAGAACAAAAAAATGCTTTTTTTTCCTTCTTGCAGAAACAAAAAGAAGTAACAGTGCAGGTCAGAGTGCGCCTCATTTTGAAGTAAAAATAGGTCACTTTATGTTTTCTCAGATATACATTCCCTGCTGGCTTTACCACAGGAAGCCACGTTGAAGAGATGACAGAAATGTCATGCTGTGTCACATCGGTGGAGACTCCTGGAGTGAAGGAGCCTTCTTCACAGAGTGAAACACAATCATTTTTACATGGCTCAGTTGAAGCATCCTTCCATGAAATTCCAGTCTAGCAGAGAAAGTTTGCCTGGGGTGGAGATGTACTCAGATGTTCCCCTACTGTCACAGACGAACAGAAAGACCCTTGACCCAAAGATGCAGCCATCAACACCATCACAGTCTGCATGCAGCTTCACCGGAGAAGCTGAACACAGACAAGAAAGCTGAAGAGGACGCCACAGGTCCCTGCTTGGGAATCTTAGAGAACACGATGCTGTGATGAAGAAATGAATCAGAACATGAAAGCAGAAGGCTCAAAGCTTTTCCCTACTGTGTTCCAAGCTGGCTGTTAGAGGTTAGCTAATGTGATGGGAGCAGCTGGGCTCAGCTTTCTGGGGATAGGGCTGGAAGGAGGTAATGAGGCTGTTAGTAAGATTAGCTGAAGCCGAGTAGGCCGTACCGATCTCACACAGGTCCCCTCCGTAGCTGGGAAGGCATAAGCATTTGAAAGAGTCGATGCCATCAACGCAGGTAGCTCCATTCAGACAGGGGCTTGAGTGGCACTCATCAGTGTCTGCAAGAAATCAAGGGCTTCCATTAGGGCTCTGGGCAGAGAATTCCACCAAGAGGAGAACTTGTTTCCTTGCTTGTTAGGAGGGAGGATCGGTTGTTTTGGGAGAACTTGTTCAGGTCTTACTTGATAACATACTGCCACTGCTGCTGCTGGAGGAGTGAAGTCAAGAGACCCAACCCACCCTATGAGGAAGGCATTCTTGTGATGTCGCCTGATGGTTGAACGCCGTTCTGCAGATGTCAGAGCAACCCCAGCAAGACATTTCCAATACACAGCACTCAGTGACTGACAGCTGTGGAAACTTCTTTGCCCACCAGCTACCTGATGGGCAGAACACACCAACTTCTGCTGGGTCACAATCAGAAGAACACTGTGAAATAGATCCCTGACACACAACTAGCATTGCTGGAGATAGCTTTTTTCTTAATTCTAATTCAGATGAAGTCCTGAGGTAAGAAATCTCATCTCAGTGAAGCTAAGTGAAGGAAAGAAAAGAAGTGGGTTCAAAGGTGGTTCAGCCTTTTGCTTTTCAGGATCACAGCAAAGACTATGGTAGCCTCTTCCTTGGTGAAGAACTCCGGAGTGCAGTGCACCTCTCCACACTACTTGTTTTTTTCACTTGTGATGGGACTGGAAGAAGATGTGCATCTTTCTCAGCTGCTGATCCCCTCATGGTGGAAACTATTCCTACTTTCCCATCTAGAGCACGTCTTAAGGAGCTTTCTGCTTTCTCAGAGATGAAAAGAGAAGTTGGTATGGGAGGAATTGGACTTCCAACTCTTCAGTGTTTCTCAACCTGCTAATTAGCACAAGCCTGGGTACTAAATGCTGTCATCTGGTAGCACTTCCATGCTCTGTCTTCTTGGGGAAGAATGAAGGAAGCACGGAAGCAGGTCACAGGCAGGCAGCTTGATCTATATACTAGAAAATCTAGTTTGTGCTGGAATTAAAGGTCTTCTTCTAGTATATCTCCAGATTGAGCCTTAGTCCTACTTACTGAACTTAAGAATCAGAAGGAAAACCATTCAGAATGAAAAGATCTCAGAGATGTTCAACTCAAGAAAGAGGACTAATAAAAAAGTGGGTGGACACCCATGCAGATTATGTTAAAAGATTGATTAGATCTTCATGCAAGACAACATTTCATTCTTTTACACTCAGAAGAAACAGAATGCTGTGAAAGTGCTGACTAACACACTCCATGCTCTTGTGGATGAGAGGGGTTAGTGAGGAAACATTCGAAGATGATGAACATGCTGGCTATAGGAATACCAGAGCACAGTAGTGATGTGAATATCTTGCTGCCCAGCAGCCAATATCTGATAGGTCAACTAAAAGCTGACATGCTCTGTAGTGTGCCTGAATGATGTGAAAAACTCTTCCTGACCTTGGATGGCAAATTGATTTGTGCTTTGGAGCATGAGAATTGTCTTCTTTATTCTAGATCATACCAACATAAGCAACATATTTGTTCCTCAGAAGGTTGATGAACCACTTAATGCCAGTTTTGCAGCTAGCCCTTCACTGAGAGAAGGAATATCTTCCTCTGGATTGCTCTTCTAAATACTCATGAAAGACTTCTATATTCAATATAGTGCAAAGAAAATTTGAGATCTCATTTCCACGACATTATGAAATACTTTGAGAGTTTCCAGAATGTATGAGGGGCTGTGTGCCTGGTAAGAGCCTGGTTGGCTCTTGTCTGCAGTGACACTTGGAGTTCTTAGGAGACAGAAAACATAGGGGAAAATGAAATGTCCTCAGGAATGATGACAGCTCTAGAGGATCCCTGGTCTTCCCAACAGCAGTGGCAGCAGATGTTTCATTGATCCCAGTGGGCTCCAGCTGAACAAGGAAGGAAAGGCTCTTCTTTGTCCATCAAGCTCCATCAAGAGGAAAGCACACTGCGGAAGTGGAAACAAAGCACGTACAAAGCAGAACATTTAGTAGGGAAGAAAGAGCCTTTGGTCATCCTCAGCAACGTGGAGTAGAGTTTTGGTACGTCCAAGGTCTGTTCTGAGATGCATGGGACTCACTGGGAGCTGCCATCCCTGGTGCTGAAGGAAGAAGGAGCAGACACATGCAGATTCGTTGCCACAAGTCTCCAGGTAGGAAATAACACTGGAAAAGAATTTCCTTTTACAGATAAGGTATATAATATGACTGCTCATATTATATGTGCTGTAAAAACAAAGCTCTGCATACAACATGTATGTTATACACATACACACATACACTTGTATATATCACACAAAAAGTGCAGTCGTCAGTAGCGTTAGGGAAACAGACAAATACAGATGAGACAGTATTTTTTTTCATGAGCATCGTGCAAATGGCTGGAAAGAAGACATTCTAAGCACATGATGATAAATACCAAACTCCTCCTTCAGCCCACATGCTGTTGGGACAGCGACTGGATCTCCATCTGGATGCTGAATCATAGCATTGTTTGAGTTGGAAAGTCATCTGGTCCAGCTCCCCGCTATGAACAGGGGCACTTACAGCTTGATCAAGTCACCAGGCTGATATCAGGAAACTCAAACATGTTGGCCAGCCTGGAGGAAAAGTTGCTGATTTTGGTCCCCCCAGAAAATCTGGTCTTTTAGAACTGTAAGTTTTAAATTGGCAGCCGCGGTGCCTCTGGAAAACGTGGCAAGCTGGTTTGTGGGTATTTCTAGGATATCACATCAAAGCCATTGGATTTAGGGGAGGTGAGAACTCCAGTAAAAAAATCCCATCTATCACTCAGTGCTTGGTTCTTAACCTTTTACATACCATACACGTATCCCCTTCCACAGGGTTTATGGCTGGTGAGGTCAGTAAATCACTGTGCCCATCCCCAGCAGCAGGAAAGCCTGCAGCAGGGGGGAGTTTGACATTCTTCCATGTAAGTGAGCTATTTGTTTGCTTGGGTGAGCAGCCATTCAAAAGTCAGCTCTGCTTTAAGGTGCAGCTCAACAGCTTATCAGCTAACAAGGAGAAGAGACCTCTGCTATTATTACCCAGTGCTCACAAAGAACAACTGATGTGGCATGGGATGCAGAACAGAGGCAGCCCTGGCTTTCAAGAGCTTCAGTTCTGAAACAGAGACAGGGAAGAAAATGCTTTGCTGTGCCAAGAATAGGAAGCCCACTTATTATTAACTCACTTCTCAAGGATAATACAAAATCAAGAGCTCTCTGGGAGATGCTTTGCACCGCACTTCATATCACCCAGAAGTTACAAAGGATTATTCAAATCTATTGTGACAATAGGTCCTATTTTTTACTACTAACAGGACCTAAGGGATAACTTTTGGATTATTTCTTATTAATGAAACCAAAAATTAAAATTAAAAAAAACCTCTAATGTAAATAGGGGCTTGCATCTGGAACTTGTAAACTGCTGGCTGGCAAAAGCAAGCGGAGTTACAGAGTTACAGAGCAATCTTTGAATTTGCCTCACACCGTTCACTTCCTCAGCTTTCTCTTACACTGCCAGATACTTACTATATTTAGTCAGCACTATTTTCTTTTGATGCAGCTAAACACAGCACAAGTATTCTCCCAGCGCCTTTGAAGACAATGTGCTGTACTGGATCATAGCAATTGGAAAGAGAAACCCTTCAGAAATGAAAAAGAAATCAGTCCTGGCTTTGCTCAGAAGGCAAACGGCATGCAAGAGTGGGCACACAGTGAGAGAGAAGGGAAGACTTTCAAAATCCCTCATCCCAAGCTAAGCAGACCATCCTAGAAACACTGCTAATGCTCCTTAAAACAACACAGTCTGTGCATTTCTCTCACTGACAGCCCGCACCCACGAGAGCAAAAGTACTCCTGAAATGAAGTTAGCTTTGTGCTTAGAACACTTATGGAGGAGAAGCAGACTGCAGACAGGTGGTGCTGCCACCCATCCCTGAGCCAATTCTAGTCTTACGTTGTGAGGAACCAGTTCAGAAAAATACTCTATGATTTGTACTCTTGCTTTTGTTCTGCATAGGAGAAAATGTAAGGCTGGAACACGAGGCATTTTCTGCATGTCCAACAGTCCCTGATGTGCTCCTCAGCCCTTCTTTATAGACCTTCCTCTAAGTGTGATTATCCAAACAGGGATTCAGAGACCAGCTGCATCATTATCTTCTAGAGACTGAGGTAAAATTCCAGGTACAAGTTAAATTTGCCTTTCTGAGTCCCAGGGAAGTTTGAATTGATCACTCAAATAGAGAAGAAAAACATCTGACTGATGGACTCCTACAAGGAGAGGAGGAGCTGAGGAGAGCAATTCCTCCATGTACCAGCATCAAAAATCAGGTAGCCAGCTAGTGACTTATGAGCAATTAAGTTACTAAAAGAATGAACTGTATTAATCAAACCAAAGCTGCTTCTGGAATGATCTTTTTGAAGAAAAAGAAAAAAAGGAAAAAAAAAAAAAAAAAAAAGGCTATGCCTTGGATTTCTGTAGTGTGAAGGAGGAAACACCATCAATACCTTTTCTCACTTGGATTCTAACCTTACCTACTTTGGGGCCATTGGTGGAAGACTCCATGAGTTCTTTTCACCAGAGGCAAACAAAACTTAACACAAATTGCTGCCATTTCAGCACATTTCTATTTTTCCCTTGACTTGAGTGAAGTTTTTAGAGCATTGGCTGGTCAGAGTGCTCCAAACCACAGCCTTTCACTGAAGTGCCAGCATGCTCTTCTCAGTTAATAATTATTTGTCTCCAAATGTTACCCGAAGCAAAAAGGCCCACTGAGCTGGCAAAGCTCTGTGTGGAGAAGCCAAGTCTATGGCCATTTCTTCATGCTGTAGGCCTGTAGGCTTCCTGTCATCAAGGACGAATCCAACTGCTGACAAAGACACATGCAGGCAAAGCCTTCATTTTTGTTAACAACTAAAAAATACTGGCATCCCAAGTGTTAACCTCCAGTCTTCTTGTCCTTGTGGCTTTGTCTTTGAGAGAGAAGTAGAGCCTACAGAAAAAATGTAACTCTTCTGAAGTCATCCCACTAAAAAGACTGCTGAATCTAATTGGAACGCTTAAATGGCAGGACAGGAGCCCAGCAGCTTCGTGCCCTGCCCTGAGCTCCGAGCTCCTTCTGTGAGCTGAACCAGCTTTGGTCATGCCTCAAAGGTAGCTGAAACACATTGCACTTAACGAGCATCCACAGCACCCTACAACTCTGAGCACAGCACGAGGTTCCAAACCGTGGTTCCAACCCATAGCTCTTCCTTGTAGGTTTTTGCATTCACAGTCATTCTGAAGAGCGATGAGTTCAGAAGAGGATACCTGAGAATGTTTTTCTTCTTTATTCTTCTTCATCAGCACTGTGCCCTACTTTTCTAGAGGAATCTCACCCCTGTGCAGAGGTGCTGCACATTCATGGTCAGCAACACTTTCTTGCTGCCTGGATGAGCCTTGTTCAGACCCTGACCTGGACTGCATTTCACCCTGAAGAAATACTACAGCAAAGAAGCTTATCAACAAAAGAATTCTTATACCCTGCATTATCTTCTAGAGAAGCAAAAACCAAGCACGTGTTCTGAAGCCCATCTCTAGCGCACAAGGAATCCACAGTCAAGCTTCGTGCAGTTATCACTTACCTCTGTCACCTGTTAAGAAGCCCCAGCTGCTATTTTGCCATTCCCGTGACTCACAAATACACAACATATTCCAATCTTGGGACCTTTTTCAAACCTCTTCACACATGAGCTGCCTAACACATGGTTTTCTTTCAAAATGCTTCACAAGAATGTTGGCTAACAACCGCTCTGAAGAATCTGGCAGTAGCCTTGTGGGTAATTTATAAAAAGAATAAGCAGTGAAATAAAACAACACTTTGGGGCCAATTTTTTCTCTTTTTGCTGAGCCTTGTTGGCTGGTTCCCTTCTTTCCCCTTGTCCTTCTGACTTGTTTTTGTCTCCAGGCTAGGACGTGGCAGCAAGCATGGCCCAAGGGCAGAGCCCATGAGGGATGCAAGGAGGGTTTTGGAGGCTTTCTACAAAGACAGATGGGATGTGTGGGGAGCAGGGCTGAGCTGTGGTCACCTGTTTTCCCAGAGGGAAATGATGCAGAGTGAAATGCAGTGACTTGTCCAAAGCTTTTTGAGGATGGGAATGAAGCTTGAAACAAGGCTGAGCAGCACAGAGCCCTGCATTACAGACCCGTACCAAATCCAGGTCTGCCTGTGCTTAGTGGTGTGGGCTCACCAGGAAGCAGCAGACCAGGAGGCTGCGTGGGAAGGGAGTGGAGTGAATACTGCTTTTGCTAGAAGCAGATCGCTTTGCAAATGCATTTTTTGCTATATTTCTGCAGCATGGCCAAATGAACAGAACCACAAGATATCTAAAAGCACCAATGTGTTTATGTGACAAGATGATTTTTGCAGTGGAGCCTGTGCTCCAGAGCCTGCTCCTGGCTGTAGCAAAGTGAAACCAAGCCATTGCCAGGGATGCTGTGGGACGTTACAGGGCTCCTTCCTGGCCAAGAAGTGGCTGGCAAACATGAAAATGTTCCTGCTTGTCTTCTCATTGTAGCATCCTAGTGTCTGCATGGCACGTAAGCACTACTTGGTGAAGTGCTGTCAGAAAGCTGGTGAAGCATTTTCACCATACAAGGTTACTCAGATTTAAATACTGTATATGTTTATACTTGGCAACTACCAGCCCTGCTAAAGCACCAAAAAGGGGCAGGGTGAAGGGAGCACATGTATCAGCTCAGCTGCCAGAAGCTATGAGCATCTCCTCACACATTTTGCCCGTTTGTGCTCCAGCGAGCAGCGTGCTCAATGCAAATGCTGCACTCAGCAGTGACAAAGCTGAGAGCAGAGATCTTTGTTCCTAGCTGGCTTGTGCCTCTCAGTCCTTCGGCACAGCAAAGCAGCTGATGGATGGCTGCTGTGGACAAGAGCTTGGAAACACCCAGGGCAGCGAGTCAGCACATCATGGAGAGAGAAACAAAGCAGGGCAGAGGCTTGCAGGCTGCCTGATCCAACTTCCCAGCCACATCTCCCAGCCAGAGTGGAAGTCTCAGGCGGGTGGAGCCGTCTTTGCTCTGCTTTTCACATGATGACAAAAAAAATGTTGTTTTCTTGAGATGAGAGCAATGGCTAAGAGCAATTTCAGACGGGGTGTGAATGCCCTGGTGCCTTCCACTGATGTATCACACCCAGCGGCTCTCACTGGTCATTCACAGAGTACACTTTTTCCAGCCCCTGTTCCAGCAGCACGGAGGGGAGAGGTCACCTACATCCCAACCATCACCCATATAACCCAGGGGCACACGTAGGTAGCCCAGTCATGCTCCCAGCAGGTGCCAGCTCCACCAGGAGCAGCAGCTGGAAGGAGCAGTCAACGCCTGCTGCCATATTGCCGCAGGGAAAGGTCCCCGTGCACCTCCTGCTGCTTCCCCTGGGCTGGCCCTCAGCTCTGCAATGGGCAGGCGGGAGGAGATGTACCCCCTCCCTCCTTTCCCTTCCTGTTAGGGTTGGGAGAAGGCACAGTACCTTCTGTCGTGGGTCCCAGTGCATCTATTGCTTCTTGGGAGGCTGGATGCAGGGCGGCAGTAGCAGTGGCTGGCAGATGGGGATTGTCGAGGACAGCAGCTGTTTCTGTCTCTTGTCCTGACGCCGCGGGAGCGGAGGGCTCTATTTCAAGCTGAGCCTCTTCAGTGTTTCTGGGTCCCTGTGTTAGTTCAACATCTGGAGCGCTGGTACTGATTATAGCGTCTGGGACAGAGGTTTCCCCTGAAACGCCTGCGATCAAGTGTGATGTTGCGTCAGGAATTTCCTTCTCAGGAGCACTGGAGGGCTCACCACTGTCCAGAGACGTGGCAGCAGTGTCGGTGCTAACAGCAGGCAGCCCAGGAGTTTCCCCACTGCTTTCGTGGGCTGTGGATGTCTCTATGCCAATCTCAGGAAACGCAGATGTTTCACCACGGGCTTCCTGACCTGTGGATGTTTCTACACGAATTTCAGGGAAGGCGGAACTTTCCCCACTTACTTCTTGAGTTGTGGATGCCTCTATGCTAACCTCAGGATAGGCAGATTCTTCACCCCTGGCTTCTTGTGTGGAAGTCTCTATGCTGATTTCAGGAAATGCAGATGTTTCCCCACTGGTTTCATGGACAGTGGATGTCTCTATGGTGATCTCAGGAAATGCAGATGTTTCACCCCGGGCTTCTTGACTCGTGGATGTTTCTATTCTAATTTCGGGAAAGGCAGACGTTTCACCGCTGATTTCATGGACAGTTGAAGTTTCTATGCTAATTTCAGGAAATGCAGATGTTTCTCCACTGATCTCTTGAATTGTGGAGGCTTCTATGGTAATCTCAGGAAACGCAGATGTTTCACCCCGGGCTTCTTGACTGGTGGATGTTTCTATTCTAATTTCAGGAAAGGCAGAACTTTCCCCACTAATTTCATGGACTGTGGACGTTTCTATGCTAATTTCGGGAAAGGCAGACGTTTCTCCACTGGTTTCATGGACTGTGGAGGCTTCTATGGTAATCTCAGGAAATGCAGATGTTTCACCCCTGGCCTCTTGACTGGTGGATGTTTCTATTCTAATTTCAGGAAATGCAGACGTTTCCCCACTAATTTCTTGAAAGGTGGATGTTTCTATTCTAATTTCAGGAAATGCGGATGTTTCCCCACTGCTCTCTTGTATTGTGGATGTTTCTGTGCTAATTTCAGGAAAGGCAGACGTTTCCCCACTAACTTCCTGAATTGTGGATGTCTCGGTGCTAATCTCAGGGTATGCAGATGTTTCCCCACTGGTTTCTAGATTCGTGGATGTTTCTACACTAATCTCAGGGTATGCAGATGCTTCCCCACTGATTTCTGGACCTGTGGATGTTTCTATACCCGTTTCAGGGAAGGCAGATGTCTCACCACTGATTTCATAAGCTGTTGATGTTTCTATACCACCTTCTGCAGACGTTCCCCCACTCAGGTCTCCAGACGCAGAGCCCTCACCACTTGGCCCAAAGATATAGGGAAATGTCACAGCTGTTTCCCCACCCAGCTCCTGCGAAACCGTTGGCCTTGTCACAACTTCTACTAAATCAGATGTGACTAAAGTGACTTCTGGAAGTCCCGAGACCTCTCCACTAATATCAGTCACTGCTGAAGGTTGTCCACTTAGATCTGTGGCTCCAGAAACGTCTCCACTGAAATATGGGATTCCGGATGGCTCTCCGCTGAAGTCTCCCGTTCCTGAAGGAAGCCCACTAGACTGCACAGCTCCAGACCCTTCTCCAGATAGTCCTCTGTCTCCAGAAAGAAATCCACTGATTTCTATCATCCCAGAAGGTCCTTCTCCCACCTCTTGCGCAACTGATGTCTGCGTTACAACTTCTACCAACGTGGTATCCACGAGAGACACGGTAGGAAAGCCTGACGTGAGCCCACTTTCCTCTCCAGATGCAAGGCCACTGGTGACTTCAACCCCAGAGGTTTCTCCACTGCTCTCAACTTCTCCGCTTGGAAATCCACTCATCTCAAGCACTCCAGACGCGCTCCCACCGAAGTCAATGTGTCCTGAAGGCTGACCGCTGACCTCTACGCTCCCAGACACCATGCCTGATGTCTCTCCTGAAGGCAGTCCGCTGATCTCCAAGATCTCTTTTGCTTCTGCTTCTGCAGTTGACGGGGTTGTCACTTCTTGCAGGCTGGTGCTTATAAAGGTAACGCCTGAGATCTCACCACTTCCATCAACACCAGAGGTAAGGCCACTCACGTCCACCGGGCCGCTCACCTCGGGTATGCCAGATGGTTCCCCACTGATGTCCAGTCCTGAGGGAAACCCGCTGAGCTCAGGCACCCCAAAAGGCTCTCCACTGAGCTCAGGCAGCCCAGAATGTTCCCCACTGAGCTCAGGCACCCCGGAATGCTCCCCGCTGAGCTCAGGCACCTCAAAAGGCTCTCCGCTGAGCCCAGGCACCCCGGAATGCTCCCCACTGAGCTCAGGCACTCCAGAATGCTCCCCGCTGGCTTCAGCACCTGAAGGCAGCCCTCTAGCCCCACTGCTGTCCCACTCTGCAGATGGAAACCCCGACAGCTCTCCTTCACCACTGACTCCAATTGATCCTTTTCCCTCCTCTTGCCGTCCCGGTGCTGCTGTTACAACTTCCACCAAAGTGGAATCCACAAGGGAGACGGTGGGAAAACCAGAAGTGAGCCCACTTTCCTCTCCAGATGGCAGGCCGCTGATGAGCTCAGTGCCAGAGATTTCTCCACTAAATCCAGAATGCAGACCACTGCTTTCAGCTCCAGATGGCATCCCGCTAACTTCTGGTATCCTCGAAACAGACACCGATACCTCTTCCTCTGCAGAAGGTAAGCCGCTGGTATCAACAGTGCCAGAAGGCAACCCGCTCACGTCCCCTGAGGGAAGGCCACTTTCTCCAGGTACAAAGCCACTGCTCTGCAGGTCTACAGATGGTAATCCACTTTCTCCAATCCCGGAGTGCTCTCCACTCAGTTCAAAACCCCCAGAAGTTGGTTCTCCACTCGTGTCTGGGGCTCCAGATGCTGAAGGTTCGCCACTGGCTGGGTGCTCTCCAGACTCAGGGAACTCTCCAGACACTTCAGGGATGGGAGCACTGGTACTTGTTTCCTCTGGTATTACAGTAGCTGGAGGAAAAGCAGATGGTCTCGCTGGAGAAGGAGGGAAGAGAAAGAGGGAAATAGGACAACTAGTTAATATTAACAATTTCCTAATTTACCTCCAAACTGACATCTAATAACATCACATTTGGGATAAAGGGCTCTGTCAGAAATCCTTTGATGCCCTCAAATCTGCTAATGAGGATAATGTCTTAAATAACTGTTACACACAAATTGCTGGGAAACTGACAGAATACATCAACTTCTGGCATGGGACAATGGCAGCTGTGACAATAATTCCCAGGAACCAAAATAAAGCTACAGTTTTCTTTGACATGGCATGTGGAAGAGAAGTTTGGTGCTGCCCTGAGCACATCTTGGCTCTGTCCTCTGGGCGTGGGGTCAGTTTCTAGGCTGCCTCCTGGACACACAACATATTTTGTGAGATGCCCTGGCAATGTAAATGTTGGTCTGCAACAGCTATACTGGCCAATGCCATTCCGGTAGCACAGCTGGTCACACAGCAAAAAATTCTATATACCCGTGTAGCTCCTCCTGTGGAGCTCCTCCTGTTGTACCTATGTACACAACTAATTTGCTAGTAAGGTGAAAAACACAAAACAAACACAAAAGAATATGGGACTGCCTATCAGTTCACAGCCTGTTCCACAGTAATGCGCAAAACCAGCGGAGCAAGAAGTCCTTCCTTCAGTTTAAATAACTGAAGTTCCTTGGTCCCACACTTTCTCTGAGACTCAGCATGCCCTTCCCGTCCCATTGCCTCCACTTTAAGGTAGCCTGTGGAGGATGACGTGTCCCTAAGGAGCACTGTGTGTCTCGAGTGCCTTCACACTTGCCAGCACACTCCTCTGAAATGCACCTGAAGCTGTTACATGAAAAGCTAACTCCAATGAAGAGAGCCCTCTAATTCCACCTTTCTCCTCAGCTGCATTTGGAAGGCCCTTCCTTCAGCAAGGACACAGTCAGTTTATTTCAGAAGTGCTCTGGTTCAACAATACCAATCACGACTCAAGAGACAGTGCCTGGCCCACCTGAGAGCAGCGATACGTCGGTTGGGAAGACCTCTGTTCCCCAGGCTGTCTGATTCTCAGGCTCAGCAGACAGCTCTGTCTCCACAGTTGTCTCCTCCCCAGAAGGTATATCCTCCACTCCAGGGATCACTTGGGTTACCATCACGTCTTCTTCAAAGGGTGAGGTCACCCCCTCCTCCTCCATGGATGGCAGAGCTGGAACAGAAAGACACAGGACGGAGTGTCCAAGAGCTCATAGTCCCAGATGAAGCAGCTCCATAAGTGATCCAGATACCAAAATAATAAGCCATGGTGAAAAAGTATGCTGGGCTCCTGATACTGGGAGACAAGCTGAGCAGAGAAGCGGAGGCAGAGGGAACCGGGTGAGATTTTCCCTCTGAGGCATAATGAAGGCCAGGTTGGATGGGACCCCAGGCAATCTGATCTAGTGCTTGAGTTAGTGGGTGGCAATCCGGCCTGTGGCCGGGCGGTTGGAAGTGGATGATTGCTGAGGTCCCTTCCAACCCAAGCCGTACTATGACCAAGTTAATAAAGTAAATACACAGTTATGAGGATGTGCTTCTGAGGTCCAAAAAGAAGCAAGGCTCTGGTGAATCCCACTTAGCCTTAAGTATGACCCTGATGCACCCATGCTCCCATTGCAAAACCCCATTCCCCAAGGAGGAAGGACCTAGTAGGGATGGGACAGTACCTCTGAAGCAGAAAGCATGATGCCGTGACAGAGGGTCAGGAAAGCCTGTCTGGTTGTAATGCTGGTAGATTGTCCTCACACCAGGTGCATCCCCCCCACAGCCAGGACGGGGGCTCACGATGGGGTACCGCAGGCTGCCATCAGCCAGCCACCCAGGGTAGCACCTATCCAGGCCCTGCTTCCAGGCAGCGTGGAGTTGCCCAGCAGAGGCCAGCGTGGCATTTTGGCTTGCACAGTACAGCTGGGCTTCTTGGAAGGTGAACTGCTCTGGCTGGGTCGCAAAAAACACCTCACCTGTGGGCCGATAGAGAAGACAAGCATGAGCCTGAACCTCACCACCTCCAGCATCCCGCGGTGTGCCTGCCCAGCACTGCTGTTACCCACACATGGAGGAATGGGGGCAGCATACCCTTCAGCCTGTCGATGTAACAGTACACATCGTAGGTCTCTGAGGCCGGGCGCATGCCGTATGAGCGCACACCCGGGGAGCTCTCTTTGTCTCCTGCACAGTTGCTGCGGGGATTCACAATGGGATATCTGACAAAAGAAGAGAGGAGGTGACCCACAGTCAGCTTTATGGACTCTGGGCTGAAGGATCTCAGCATACTTGGGAACAGCACATCGTATCTTCACATTTAGAGGTGCTTGGTAACCCCAGCGTGACTTGGAAACCTGCACTTACAGCTTGGGGCAGTGAATACAAACTTTCCTCCATTTTTTCATACATGTCAGCTCGCTGTGAAATTCATCACTAATCACACAGATTAGGAACAGACTGAGAAGAACGAGTCTATTGGCCACTATATGATGAGACAGCTTCAGGCTAGGACAGCTTTAACTGCAGATAAATAGAGCAGCAGCACAGACCAGAGGGAAGCCTCAAGTTCATAGAATGGTTTGAGCTGGAAGGGACCCTTAAAGGTCATTTAGTCCAGCTCCCCTGCATTGAACAGGAACACCTACAGCTGATCAGGTGCTCAGAGCACCGTCCAGCCTGACCTTGGGTGTCTCCAAGGACGGGGCATCCATCATTCACGGCTGAATAATCATTTCACAGAGATGTATTCCCTTCATCGATACGGCTTTACCTGACCGTCTGGTCCCGCAGCCAGCCAGCATCACACTGATCAAAGCCAGCCTCGTAGGCAGCCTGGAGCTGCTCAGGAGTGGCAATAACGGCGTTGTTCTCCAGGCAGGCCTGTTGGGCTTGGACGAAGGAGAGGGCGTATCTGCTGGTGGCAGCACGGTAGTGAAACACCACGCCTGAGGAAAGAGGAACCATGGTGAAACAGGGCACTAGGAACCCCCAGACTGAGATGTGTCACCAGATAGGATCTTCCCAACAGCAATGCAAGGATCACTCCTGCAAACTCACTTGGATGGAGATCCCTCGTTCATTGAGCTCTGCTGCATTATAGAGTGATGTTCTGGGCATCTCTATAGCCTTCCTGGGATTTAGTTCCCTCGACTTTCCCCTCCCCAGATGCATAAGGGAATGCAGAGTACCACCACTGCTGCCATCAGACATCTGATCCCCATCCTGCTTATGATGAAGAACCCACAGCTCCCCTCCAAGGCCCTTCCATCCCACCCATGGTGGAAGCATTCAGCCTGCAACTCCAAGCACCCAAACAGGCCTGCAGACCTCTAGAGATCCGGACATCCTTTGTACTGGCAGAAGATCAGACTATTTTCAGACCATTTTTAGGCTTCTTGGAGTGCTGGTGACTTACCAGTGGGGGAAATGGGCTGCCTGGGGAGGAGGGCAACATCAGGGGCTGCTGTCACTTGCACAAGATGATCTTCTACAGTGAATGGTGAGGCAGACTCCAATTCTGGCGTGGCAGTCACTCCTATGGCCACCTCCACCGAGGTCACCTCTGCCATTCCAGTGGTGAAAGCAGTGTCTGAGACTGATGTCGTGACCTCTTCAGGCACAGCCCATACCCCTGTGACCTCCTCTGTGGTCACGTTCACTTCCCCTGGGGAAGCTGTCTCTACTGTGACACCGGTGGTGAAGAGGTCGGGCAGGACAGTGAAGGCTTCATACAGCTCAGTGGCAGTGGCTGTGATCTCCATGGGCTCCAGGGTAGCGATGCTGCCACGGGCCTCCTCCTCCGTGGCATTGCGTGGCAGGGGCAGCTCCACCTCAGTCTGTGTGACGGTCTGTATGGTGAAAGCACTGCCCAACTCGGTCCCAACCTCATCGGTGAACTGTCCTGGGATCAGAGCCTCGAAGTCATCACCTACATTGAGAGACAAAGCAAGGATTGCAGGACATGGTCAGTCCAGCAAGGTATACAGCGCTGGTGCTGTCATGGAGGGGGAGATGAGAGTTTGCTGGCTCCAGTGGCAGCAGGGCATGGAATCACAGAATCATGGCATGGTTTGGGTTGGAAGGAACCTTAAAATACCGTTTAGTTCTGACCCTCTGCCGTGGGCATCTTCCACTAGATGAAGGTGCAAAGCCCCATGCAGCCTGCTCTTGGATAGCCATGAGTTGGAGGCAATAACTCACCCCGGCTCCCCAGCTGGAAAAGCAGAAGGCTTTCCCCGTTCCCCCAGCTCCCGTTCCCGGGAGCACCCTGCACAAATCCGAGTCTGCACTGACCTCTAGTGCCTGCCGCAAGGAACTCAAGGTGGCATGGGAGCAAGGAAAGCCTCTACAGCAACTCTGAGCCTGAGGAAGGCACAGAGATCCTTAAACTAACTGCATGAAGTCACACCTGGATCACTACCTTCCTGCTCTGCTCAGCTGGGGACCTAGGAACTCATCACATAAATGCATGCTACCTCCACCACCGAGACAGCTGAGGTCACTCAATGCAGCAAACTTAAACAAGTACTTTACTCCCAACTTCCTCCTCCCAAATCACTTTTCTGCATGAGTCACGTCCTTTAGGACAATATGCTTATTGACATCCCACTGAGCAGGTCAGCCTGCAGATGGGGACTGAAAGAGCAGCACTGAACCGAGCAGGTCAGGGAAGGATGGCAATACAGCGAGGCAGGTCTCAGCTGGAGAAGGAAAACTAACAAGATACCATTAGGCTTTGCCCATAATACTGCTGTCCCCACTCTATTTATTTCCAATTCCATTTTCCTGCTATTTCATTTAAGCCAGTACCTCTCAGATCTTAAAGGATTCAATAAATTAGCCAGAGATGCTCAAGCAAGGACTGGCTGTACTCAGCAATTTTGAATGAATGCCCTGAGATAACTGGAAGGCTGTGCTGTGGGAACACAGGTCACATAGATGGATACCAAGAAGCCTGAGAGCTTTTACAGGGACAGATACTTGAGCCTCCTGATGCACAGATCATACTTATATCTGGGCACAATTGGTTTGAATGAAAGGGCTTTCAGAACATACTATTTTTGTAAAGAAGGACTTCTACGTGAATGCTGTCCCCTCTGGCTGCCTAAGCTGATTGTGCGCAGCTGCGTCCTTGCTGCAAGGAGAAGAGTGCAGGCAGGAGAAAGAGGGCGTAGCGGGGACGCTCTGCACTTCCCAGGCACGATTTTGCCAGAGGCTGCTGCACTCTGATTTATCCCAGCATGGACACTCAGATGTGTGCCTGCACTGCATCGCAGCCCTACACAGGGTCAGGTCCATTCTCTTTTTCCTTTGCTTCCATCTCCTGCACTCAAAGTCCTCTGCATGGAGCACCTGAGGTTTGTTCCACATCTCCTGAACTGCTACTCGGACAGACATCCATACACTTCTGGGACTCTTTATTTCCTACCTGAACATGAATACATGAAGAGCCCAAGATCAGGTACCTTTGCAAAAATAAATAAAGAAATAAACAAAAATCCAAGAAGCAAGAAGCTTCTCTGCCTTAGTTCAGAGAGGGTCTATCATAAAGGTAAGTATCATACAGTCTCTCATACAGAGAGACTAGAATGCAAGTGTTTGGAGGCACTGGCTAACGAGGGCAGGTGAAACAGTAATCTGCAATCTGTCTTTTTTATTGGCGTGCCTTCTGTGCTGCTCTGCAGTGACCAGAAACACTGAACCACTACACCACTACCTGGGAGTGCCTGAGATGAAAAATGACCAGCAGTGGAATACTTTCCTCCCCCATCTGCCTGTGTGAATTACTATAATTATTTTAATTCATGCTCCTAGACTGCATTAGTGAATGGTTTTGAAAGAAAAATTGGAGTAGTCCCATCTCGTCCCCATTCAAACCAGCAGACAAACATCGGTGAAGACCGTGATGGAAACGCACTAGGGAAATGTCCAGGTTAAGTGAGCTGCAGACAAGGAGCTCCTTCTCGTTACGTAGGCAAGGAGACATCACTCAGAGCACTCACCACTGTAGCAGATGGCATCGTAGCGGGAGCTGGGGTGAGGGTACCCCGTCTGGTTGGCAGGGTTCAGGTAAACGGTCCGCACGCCCACCAGGTTCCCTCCGCAATTGGGCCGTGCTCTGGAGATGGGGTAGCGAACGCTGCGGTCAGCCAGCCAGCCTGCACTGCACACGTCCATGCCATCCTTCCAGGCCAAGTACAGCTCGCCCGTGGTGGCCAGGCGAGCTCCCAAACTGTGGCATTTGTCGAAAGCTTCCTGGAAGGTGAACTTCTCGGGGGAGGTGGCGTAGAAGACTTTGCCTGCAATCACAAGATCCATTAGCACAGGGGTTAGCTGTTGAGTTTAATCCCAATTCCCAACCCCAATTCCCAATCCCAATTCCCATTCCATCTTCTTCCCACTCCTGAGTCTGGATAAAATCAAAGTCCTGTGTCCTACAGCTTAACTGCAGCCTCATGTTGGTGATTATCTCTAAAGATCAGAATAAAGGGGGTCTTAGGGAGTAAATTAGTTGGAGGAAGACTTCCTTAACTATCTGGAGTCAAAGGGCCAATTTCAATTCTGATGTGCTGAATAATTCAGTGGATCCCTGTTGTGTGCATGGTGGGCACTTCTGGAAATCACATCCTGGAATGGATGGTCAGAGACACGCGGGATGGCATGGCTCTGTGGGAGGCTAGACCAACTGCACCCTCTATGCTGCATTAATCATTTAACAGTAAAATTATCCAAGGTCTTACAAATAGAATGTAGAGAACATTTCGCCTTGCTGGGGGATGTGATTTCCAACTGTAAATTGTCATCTTCTAGGTCATTTGTGCCCTGCTGTCTAGACTAGGCACAAGCAGAGCATTGGCTGCTTCTGCATCTAGTGAGAACCCCCCAGTCACCTTGCATTTGCTCTGCATAGCAGTAAACATCATAGGTTTCATCTGTCTCACGGACACCGTAGGTCCTCACTCCTGGAAACTCATCCTTGTCACCGTAGCAGCGCTCCCGAGGCAGATGGATGGGGTACCTGGGGGACAAGGTGCATAGAAGCAGGATGGGGCAGCAGCACAGGGCTGGAGGAACTAGCATCCTGCTTTCCCTGTGACAGTCTTGAGAACAAGCCAAACACATCAGAGGCCAAGGTGCCCACGAATGGGGACACAGGACTCAGCATGGTTGAGCCACACTTGTGGATTTTCTTGGCATTTCCCAACTGCTTCTCAACCATACTCCAGCAGTGGCTTTGTTACAAATACCTTCCCTAAAGTGGCTTTTATCTCCCCTTACCTGACAGTCTGGTCAGCCAGCCAGCCGGCATCACACTGCTCGTACCCATCCTCATAGGCAGCCTGCAGCTGCTCAGGGGTGGCAATGACAGCACTGTTCTGGATACAGGCCTGCTTTGCCTTCTCGAAGTTCAAGGTGTACCTTGTGGATATTGCTCTGTAGTGGAACACGACGCCTGGAAAACACAATGGCCATCATGGACACGTCTGCTGGAGGGCAACCAGCCCCTTCACCTCCAAAGGAGTTAGGGATTGAAAGAAAGGGGAGAAAAACAATGAATTATTTGTACTGGTGGTGTGAGTTTGAGCATCCTAAGATAAAGGGTGACTTGGTGGACCTTGCAGAGCACATGACATTTTATATCAAGGCATACCACTTAAGGTCTGTAGATTTTCTGAAGGTATCTAAGTTTTGTTTTTTGTTGTTGTTGTTGTTGTTTTAATAAACAGGACTCTGTACAAAGGATGGCTGTCTGTATGCTCTGGTCTGGCACCAGTTCAGTGGAAAATTCACCAGGAGGCAACGAGGGGATTGTGATGTGGATACTCCAGTGCATGAAACCAGCAGAAGCCTGCTGGTTTCTCCTGTTGTGGTGGAAGCTATCCTCCTGGCCTGCATTGAAAGCAAAACCCTTGATAAAGGTCAGGATTGTAGGAACCCTAACTTTACTTATTTTATTCACTTGTTAATAAAATGAGATTTGGGGAAAAAAAATCCAGAACAGACTAATTGTCCAGCTGAGGGCATCCCTTCTCCTGCAGTATTTGGAAGAATTAAAAGGCTTTGCACTAGCCCTGCTCCTGATTCACTCCTCTGAGCAATGGCCCAGAATATCCAGCTCCACCTCCTGCCAAGACATCATCTTGCCGTCTCTGTAACTCACCTTGTCAGAGGAGTCAGTTTATTGGCATCATATTCTGCCATGAGTCATTCTACTGTTTTGTTTGCTCTGCTGGAATAAATACTTGGCCCAGGGCTTGTGCTCACCTGCACTTGGCCTTGTGTGACCTGACCAGAAGGGCTGGTGCTTACGAAGAGAGCAGCACCTTCTCTCCTTTCTGCCCAGGCCAGATCGTGGGAGGAAGCAGCAAAGGCAGGGTCTCACCTTTCACCAGGACTTCTATTGTGTCTTGTCTGTCCTCAATCCCGTACATCACTTCACAGCGATAAATCCCCGTGTGGTTGGATCTCAGCGCCTTGATTTCCAAGGTGGCGTCAGTAGGGATGGCGGGGTAATTGGGCAAGGAGATCACCTCTTTGTACTCTGCATTGAGCCGGATCTTCCCACCGGTGGCCACTAGTAAGACGATCTCTGTTTCGTTGGAAAGCTTGCTCCATTTGATCCGTGGGGTTAGCAGAGCGCTGGTGTCCTCTTCCTCTGGGATGTTGAAATAGCAGGGGATGTTCAGGGAGCTTCCCAGCACGACACGCAGGGGAGACTGCTCAGGTATCTTCACTTCCAGGCCATCGCTACTGTCTGCCAGTTCCCAAACAAAACAAGGGTTACATCAGTAATGCACTTTATCCTAAATATCTAGGGCTTCCATATGCTGCAGTGCCTCTGCCTGCTTTGAGAGCCTCCTACACCCACATATTCAAGTGTACCCTTTTTGTCTAGTCTGCTGAAAAAGCCTTGCAGAAACGGAGGCTACAACAATTACCCTTGCTCCATGGTTGCTCTTGGGAGTTGGGAGCAGCGCCAAATGTGGGGATGAATGGAGTGAAGGGGCCTCCTGCAGTGTGGCTGCTGTCCACAACATGAGATCACAACTGATAGGGCAGAAGAAAGGGGGAATGCTGAAAATCCCTTGACTTCCCCACAAACCCATGTTCGACTGAACTGTCTCCCCATCCTCCCAAGCGCAATAACAATGACAGATGGTGGCATCGCACCCATCCAAAGAAGGGCCCCATGCATACACGGAGCAAGTCTTGGGCACACCTAGAGATGTCCCCGTTTGGTGGTGGGACCAGTGTGCAGCACGTTGCTCAGTGCTGGCTCCTAGCACCCTGCAGCACGTACCTGAGAGCTCTGCGGAGGCAGCTGTGGTGATGGCTTGCAAACACACAAACACTAGTAGTAGAGTGGTCATAGTTTACCTGCTGGGAACAACACAGGGAAAAAGGATTTATAACAGCTGTATGTGTAGAGGGGAGCTGTGGGTGATGCAGTGGGGCAGGGCAATGCTTTCAGCACCAGCTCACATCAGGAGCTGCCCATGACCAGCATCTTCCATCCAAGCCAACGTGGCTCTGGGACCAGATGTCTGGATGCATTTTGTACACCTTAAAGGGAAAACTGTCCCCATAAAATGGAAAAAGCAAAGGTTGCAATGCTTTAGTTCCACTCATTGCAATGACAGCATACATAGACTTACATGCAAATGGATCCTGAATGGATATAGGGAATCCATACGATGTAATTCTAGGCCTTGCAGCCCCATACAATAAATATCTTGTCAGGATCCATCAGCTAGTCAGAGCAACCTGATACTTCAGAAAGCTTATGAAAAGAAAAGAGCATCCTACAGACACTGAATGACAGAAGCAATATAGGCTAGACCAACTAAATTAATCCTAAACGGATTATCATTCATAATAGTTCTTCTGTACCATATCATTAGATATAAAACAGCTGCAAGTGCTGAAGTTGGTTTTAATATTTCCAGTAAAAACTGTGTCCTCCAGCAACACGACACTGTTTGGCACCACATTTCCCCTGTGACTCAGGATGGACCACACCTTCTGAATCACTGGCGTTTCCTTTGAGGTCACCTGTCCAAATACTGGCCACTTCTCTTCCGTGATCTAGAAAGATCCCAGCTGGCAGGGAACGTCCTGAGTATATAACCTGTCAGTCTAGAAGAAAGGGCCTCCAAATAGCATCATTGGCATAATGTGTGGCCAAAAAACCCCCTCTTCCTGAACAGTCCAGCATCAGCCTTTTGATGCTGAAAAATTGACCTCCATGCACACATTCATTTCAACATGATACATCACAGAATGGCATCTCTGTGAAGTCTCTAGTTAATAGAGACAGCTGTACTGGAGAAAAACAGGACAGACTGGGGCTCTGGACCACATTGGCAGAGCAGCTCTTGTAGGGCTATGTAACCAGACATATCTCAATTTCTGTTGGGCCTGGGAACAAAAATGCCAGTAAGTGCCAACCTCAAGGACAAACTGAGGAGTTGTGTGTGTGTGTTTGTGTGTCCTTTTAGCTAGGAATGACTTATACGTGTATAATCAATTTACTAGGAACAAAACAAACCACAGCCATGGTACTGGCCATCAGTAGGGGGAAACAAAGACAGTTGTCATGCTGTAGTGATGCAGAAGAGGCCAAGGGATTTGGCACCCAGAAGCTGGACAATAGCAGAGACAGAGCACGGGATGGTCTGGGGGCAGAGAAGTGCCTTCTGCTCCTCAGAAGCAAGAATTGGAAACACCATCTGCTATGGACAAACAGAATGAAATCAGCCACACTCAGGAGTCCTTAAAGAGCTGGCTGCATAAACTGCTGGCCCGCTGATGTTCGTTTTTAATGTGTGCTGGAGCACTTGGGCAGGTCCTAAACACTAGAGCACCGTGCCAACAGTCAGCAGCGACACGCAAAGAAGAACCTCCTGGTTTGACTGGCATCAGTTGCAGGCAAAATAATGGAAAATCTGATGCTGCCTTCAGTTCACTAAGCACTGAAGAATACGTACCATATCTATTTTAGCTGAGGAACTTGCAGAGAAAACAGATCAAGATTCCATACTTAATATTGTTGGTTGGTATAATTCTAAGTCTGCCTGATAAATCTGCCTTCATGGTTGTAACATAATGTAATTAGATTTTGATAAAGTTTGACTTTCGTGGGGTTCTGTGCTATGAGGATGCATAATATTGATAATCATAGAAACACGAAGTTGGAAAAGATCAACTAGTCCAAGCATCAACCTCAGCAAGGGCTCTTTAATCTAACAGAAAGGCATAACAAGAACTAATAGCTGGGAACCATATGCCAATCAAATTCAAACAAAGCCCACATTTTAAACATGGGCTGATGGATCACTGGAACTGGTGCCAAGGGAAGCAAAGGAGTTTCTATCCCTCGGTAGTTTCAAATCCATACTTGGAGACCTTTTTGCAAGATATGGCTTAGGCAAAGTAAGTTACTGGGTTTGATACAGAGATAGCTGGGTGAAGTTTGAAGGGTCTAGATGCCCAGGAGATCAGCCCAGAATGATTCTTTCTGACATAAAAATTCATGAATACAAATATATCAGTGTTCCAATCTCTGCTCTTGTATTATTCATCTTACCTGGCTCTAGGCAGTACAAAGAACCATGAATATCATGCAAACTTTTTAACAGCCTTATAGAATCGAAGGCAAACTCATAGTGTAAAGTTAACTGCTTTTCCTGTTCAACCTAAGCCAGCCATCCCTCTGGTCTGCCCAGGAGAGGCATCAGGACGGAGAAAGAGATTTAGGGGTAAGCTGCCAGCGGAGGAGATGGATAAGGGCTTAATCTGTATTTTAGAGAACATCTCCAGGTTACAGATGAGTCACTGCTAACACATGAGGCATCGCAAAGAGCTTGAACAGCCTCAGCATTTTTGCATACCTTTAAACTTTTGGGACAAGCCCATGCACTCCTGGACTCTCTCAAACTCTATGCTGATCTTTCACATGGAAAAATAGCCTCGTAAGTTAACAGCTGAGACAAACAGTATCTTCACAGCTTGCTTAGCTGCAGGGAAAAAAATCCAACCTCCCTTTATCCAATAGAAGCCCAGAAGCAATGCTTTTCCCTGCGAGCAGCGGTTAAACAAATCACAGTAATAATATTTTGAGTGTATTCTTCCAATACATTGACTCCCTGCCAGTAAGAAACCCAGCCTACTCATCAGGGTGCTGTTTCCAATGCTGATCTCCATTTCACACTCCCTGTAAGCATGCCAAAGAGATCTGGCCCTGAGCCTGCACACAGCACTGGTTGGGATTTGCAGCACTGGGAGCGCCTCTGACTCTTGTTCCATTTGTATGGCAGAGATTCCATGCTGTAACGTTTGCATGTCTCCAGTGGGATGGCCAAGTGCACGATAATGAGCAAAGTGCTGCTTCAAGGGGCGGTTCTGGATTAGTATAAGTAAAGACAACAACCTGCTGACACAACACCAGTAGTGCAGATGATGGAGACGTGGTCTGCACAGCTCAGGAAAACGGGTCACACTCCTCAACATCTAAACCAGACCATGCAACATGTGCCTCAGAGCTGATGACTGAGAGCTCCACTGCCTATCCGATCCTGCTCAGGATCCTCCTGATGGCCCCAGCTGTGGCTGAAGGGATAAGGAAAGAAGTGGATCTGAGCAACACACTGGGGATACAGCCGGTGCCTCTCCCCTGTGTGTCATGAATAACACAGGTTTCTGGCAATAACTTCATCTGGCTGCTTTAACAAACGAACCTGTCTTCTACCGAAAGGTGGGCTGCTAAGCCCATAGAAGCTAACAGGTAATTGCTGACAAACTCAACTCAGTTCCAAGTTCCTTATCTTCTAGTAGAAAACATCACTTGGAGGAAAAGTTCTGCAGACACTTTGGTGGAGCTCTCTAGGGTGAGCACTAAGACCGGACAGCCCTAAGGCTAAGAGAGAATCATTTCTGCAGCTCACAGCCTGACACACAAGGAACTGTGATCATGTTATGCTTCCTACAAGGTCCGTGCTACAGAGCACCTTCTAGTCCTGCAAATGACTTTATTGCAAAGCTCTAATTGCTTTTGCTGGGAGAACAGCTACAGCAAGCAGCTTTTGTGGCAGGAGGACGGGAGGAGGTGGGACACGTGGTACAACATCACAGGTATCCCTTTGCAGCAGGAAAACCATCCCAGCACAGGGCACCAAGCAGCAGAGCAATAATCCAACCAAACTGCCACAAAAATCCCAGCTATCCTACCTGCCCTAACCAGCGACCAGCTCAGCCCAGGCCAGTAAGAATTCGGGAAAAGCTCTTGCCTTTCCAAAAATGACAGAGTCAGGAAATGCTGGGAGGCTCTGTATGTCTCTGCCCCAGAGAACAACCATCTCTTTTACTGAAGTTTCTTGCCACTTTATTTTACTCCTTAGGGCCATGCTTCTGTATCAGGTTGTGTGCAGACTATCCTAAATTGGCATATAAATATGTTTATTTGAGAACCTAAGTGTGTGTGGAGCAAAGTGTGCACATATGTGCAGACAGGTTTAATCCCTCACTCTTCCAACCCTGTCCCCAGCTTTTCAAAGCAATGAAGAATCTGGAGAGAGCAAGAAAAAGAGAAGTCACGGCAGTCAAAGTCCAACAAAGTGCCTACACAGTAAGTCTGTACAGTGGAAAATAGCCAGATGGCCCATTTGCAGCAGTCTAACTTGTTTGCTTGCTGGAAAGCATTTTCTCCTCTAGTTTATTTTAATTGAGCCCCATCTGCAGTTTCTTCCGTGGCCTTTGCTTGTTCCATACCATGTTAATCACTCTTGTTGCAATTAAATTTATTTTCATCACCCTTAATCCTGCTGTTGTCCTTTTTTTTTTTTTTTGGAAGAATCACTTCAAGCTTCCTTGTTTCTCAGATTTGGAAGACCTTTAATACACTTACGTATTGTTTCTGGCAGCTAATAAAATGCCACTCATTAACTAGAAGATATGCCTGGGCATAAGAGCGTTTCCAAAGACAACATTTCCTTCAAAACCGTGGATATAAAGAAGCTCCTGAACAAGACTCAAAACCAGCACTTCTTATTTAGCCTTGTGTTCTCTCTTCTCAACTGGTTTTCCATCCCCTGTTTGTTCCCCATTAGGGAAAACAGTTTCCCTAGGATACCTTCATCTAGCATGATTATTTTCAGGCACCAGCTGTGGGGATGGTGAGGTTTGAGGAGGCACCATCACCCAGCAGGCACCAGGAGGGCTCTCAGCTCTACTGGGACAGCGTGCCCAATGTCTGCCCAAGAGTGGTTTCTCCTCTCCCACGTAAAACTACAGACCGTTGCTCTATGATCTCCGTGAACAAACACCTTATTGTCCCTTCTGCGTGTTCCCAGCCTCTGTGCAGCACTGAGAGCTTTTCTGTTAAATATACCTCAGCCTGGTCCAGGAAAAGGGAGGGAAGGAAGGGGGAAAAAAAAAAAAAGTGAGGGGGGGGTGGGCAAAACTCGTTTTATTTCTTCTTCTTTTTTTTAAACAAGGCAAACTTTGGAACCGAAATATGGTAATAAATGCACTCCTGTGATTTTTCATGTTTTTTCAGCTGTAAAGAAAATAGGAGAAATATTCCATTTTGTCTGGCTTCCAAACCATTCTGAGAGTAAGGTCTTTATGCACAGAGCAGCCTGGATGCTGCTCCTGCCTGCTCTGTTTCTGAAATCGTCCCTAGAACAATAACCTCCTTTTTCCCCCAGTCAGAAAGACACAGGGCATAACTGCTCTGATACTGTGTCATCCAGGGATGGAATCCTTCACGCCAACGGTTCTGCAGCATTGGCTCCTTGGATTGCCACAGGAGATGACAAACTGACAGCAGAGAGGTGTGCTTCGTGCACAAGACAGAAAGCAGATTTTGGTTCTGAGTTATCCCTTCTCAGTGTCACTACGGCCTTTCCTTCAGTAGAATCTCCAGCCTGTTATAATTTGGCTGTTTATTTAATTGCATTGCACTTATACTACAGCAAGAGCCAAAACACCCAAGGATATGTGGACAAGCCTTCAGCAAGTAAAATCCAAAGGAAATCTTAGAAACACCTAAACAGTTGAATGCTAGATCTAGTTATCAACCCAAGCTCAGACATACAGTCTGCAACTGACATTCAGCTGAACACAAAAAGCTTTAGAAGCATTTCTCTCTCTCCTGGTAACTACCACAGAATGGCTGTCATTCTCCCCTAATTTATACTGGTTTTACACTACATCACCATTAATTTCAGCAGCACCTCTCCATCAGAAGTAAGCCGAACATATGGGCCTACTGCTCCAGAATAGCAGAAGCCCATGCCATCGGCCACCCAAAAACAACCTGATCTCACAGAAAAACCAGAGCTGGCTGTTACTTGCAACACACACTGGCAATTTTCCTGACCCTGAAAGGGCAGACATGTCTGTTGTGGTGAGACAACAGCTGGAGTCTCTCACACAAGGTACAGCATCGGCACTAAGGTAGAGCTGCCATGCTCTGTCTGCTCAGTATGGAACAAGAGCTGCATTAAACAGCACACAGAGCCTCTAAATTCAAGGGAACAATGAGCCTTTGAGGCTCACTGAAGCTCCTACTCAAAACTCTCACTAGTCCAGGTGAAACAGATGTCTTGGCTGAGAACCTTCATAGTGTGGCTCAGTCATTTCAAGTAGCAGAGCCTGGAGCACCATTCCAACTTGAAGTCCAGCTTTTAGAGAAGAGAGGATGATTATGCTCTTCATAAAGCCTCCTTAGGACCTGGTTCTTCTTGCACTGCAGTGGTAATCGGTACTTATCCCTCAGCATGCAAGGAGGAATGTAACCCACAAAGAAGAAATGGAACTTGGAAATCTCTTTCCTCCTAGATATGTCATCTGTGGAAATGACTGTCACCCAGTCATTTATTTATTTGTTTTTTGGAAGCAGGAGGCATGTAAGCCATTATAACCTAGAGAACGTATGTAACAATCTGCAGGTGCTTGGTGGACCTGCCATCAGCCTTGAGCAATTCTCTCTGAGACACATGGAACAAAACCACCAAAACACAGAAGAAGGCACCCAGGACACCAGAAGCTTCCAGCACGTCACGTGTGAAAGTTGCCATGTTCCAAGGAATCTGAGAACAGGCTCTCCAAGTGACAACATTTTCTGACGTGAGTGCTAAACAGGCACGCTCGTTCTCTGCAGTTGCTGTGAGATAGAAAAGAAGTAAAGCTCAGCTGGTGGACAGCAGCTATTTGCTCCATCTAGGGGATGGCTCACTGCTTTGCTGGAGAGCATGAATGGTGCACATGCTATGCTGGAAACATTTACTTGTACAGAATTTGACTTTGTACTTGTTTTATGAGTAGACTGAAACATCGCTTGTGCCTGTGGGATTTTGTTTCAGTACAGAAGCCATAGGCACAGAGACATAAGCCTAAAGCTCTTTGCTGGCTTTACTAGCTACTGTCCAAGTCTGGTATCTGTTAATACTCTGCTGCCCAAAATTGCCCTGGAAATGCGGTGTGAAAATTCTCTTAATGAGGCACTGGGCAGGGCCAGAACAGACATCCTGAAGCTGGTCCCTGGCACATCAGCTTCACAACTTATGAAGATTTTTCCTCCAGGTAGAAAAAACATCAAACTAGCATGGAAAATCACAGAACAAACCTAAGAGATTTGAGGGGAGAGCTAGATTTCATGTGGCATGCATGGTTTTAGGGCCTCTGCAATAACTGCATTTTGAGTCATGCTAACGACAAGGAGTGTGATCACGTTCCTGGTTGGTATCATTGTAATACTGTGCGTAGCCTTGGCTTGCATTCACATGTGAATATGCACCACATGTAGGATATAAAGGCTGCCATTACCTCCTATCTAAGATACCTCCTTTTGCTGTTCTGCAGAACATCATGGCTTTTGCTGAAACCGTCCATGCTGTAAATGCACACAGCTGGTAACACCAACCACCCTCACACCACCATCCCACGGACACAGAGGTGACAAGTGGGCAATCACTTCCTATCTGGTCTTTGCTTTACAATGCATTGCATACCCTTGGTACTTGACTGTGGAAAAAACCAACCTCCTATCCAACCTGGAGGAAGAGCTTCTAGCTTCATGACGGGTTCAGTTTTGGCCTCTTTTTGCTCCCCGTTTTCTCTTTCCAAAGTTGGCACCTGAAAGTTTTCTCTGCATTAATTCCAGACATTGTGTAAACACTGTGCTTAGATTTACTTAAATGAGGCTGTTTCAGATCTAGCCTTCTTCCCAAATAGATTTCCTGTCTCATAAATTCAAGACATGCACAGCTTAGTTTTGCTAGGAAGGTGGAATCTCGACTTGTTCCTCTCTTGGAGGTGATCTAGGAGACAAAAGGGCAAATGGCATGGGAGAGGGCCAGGGACTTTCTGCTTTCTGGCTGGGAAGGGGAGAGTCCTCCTACGAGCAGTGCAAGAAAACATTACTACTTGCCATAAACAATCTGCAACTTTTGAAATCTAACAGTTTCTTGGCAATTTTTTTTCCCCAGAACTCCAGATTTATGTAATTTTTTTGACACAAAGCACTCTCTTCTTCCTCAGCAGATTGGTCTCATTTCCAAGGGAGGGAGAAAAGATTATTATTTGCTCCTGTTTCCAGATGCTCCAACTCTTTGTGACTCTTTAGAGTGTGTATTCCTTGTGCAGGCAAGCAGAGAGTCTCCCGGGAGAGAAGGAGCCCTGCCTCTTTTATTCACAAGCCTCTAATCACCAGCTTACACCGAAGACTTCAGATACCCTTTTCAACAGCAACACGAGCCCCCAACCACAGTGCAACCATGGATTTTGCTGCTGATGATGAAGGATTTTACACACCTCTTCCTATGCTGCAGAGGCTTTACCAACATGTTGGAGCAGGTTTTCACTATGAGTGTTAGATCTGGAGGCGCTGGGCCTGCTTTGCCTTCCAGCTGACAAATGGTACTGAGACCATAGACCTCACATTCAGACTGTAAAGATGGGCTGAGAGGTCAGGAAGAGTTTGGTGCTTCTGCTAACACTGGCCCCTAACTACTCACACATCTCTCCACGCTAGAAATGTCACCTTTTATATCAGGTCTCTTATTCCTGTAGCACAGCAGCCATCTAAGAGGTCTTCTGACAAGAGCTGCATCACCAAACCAAAATGCCTGCAATGTTATATAGATAATCTCTCCCAAGCACTATATGGGGTTTCCTGAATGGATGTTGAAAATCTGATCAAATTTCCCTGTGCTGTCTCTTCACCCAGGTTCTTTTTCCTTGATATTGACCCAGTATCCAGCTGAAGCCATCTCACAGCTCCTAGTTGCCCTTCATCCCTGTACAGTTCCTTCCTTCTCTGTATGCTCAAACCTTTCACATACCAGGAGGCTGTTCTGGCATGCAGTGTCCTCTTCCCTCCCAGCCAAGACATACAGTGTGTGTTTAACTCAATTCACCTGGCTCAGTCAATAAGGGCTCTGTTTATAGCTCTATTCCTTTTGGGGAATGGAGCTATCTGCCCTGTCCCATCATAACAAGGGGATTTCACCACACTGGGGACACCGAGGGATGCTCAGCTCTCTTTTCTAGGAGCAGTCCTGCTGAACAGCATTTGCTTGTCAGGTCACTTAATCCAAACGATAACTCCTGCCTTTGGTTCAGCCTGGTCTGTGCTTTTGGGACAGAAAGAAACTGGGGATCCAGGCAGAAAATAAATCTTTCTCTTGGTTTTCGTTTGTTTCTACGTCAATGATGCTTTTGAACCAAGCCAAACTGCACGGCGGAAAACAAAAGAACTGAAACAAGGATAACAGGAAAGTAGTTCCCAGCTGAGCAGTGTTGCCTGGTCCATGTATCAGAGACCTCAAAAGGCTTCAGTCCTTCCTCATGGAGCTGATGGGGAGTTGGAAGGGAAGGTGCAAGTGAAATTGTGAAAAGTGAAATTGTCCTGACTCTTTAGGAAGGCGCATGTGAACCTCTGGGTGATGCATTCATCCACCCAGCAGAAAAGAGGACCCTCAGTGAAAGGGAGGAATAACGAGCAGTGGGCTTCAGTCCCCTGTCTGAGATTCCCATTTTGGGACAGTTGAAAACCACTCCAAGAAAGCTCTTCAAAAAGAAGTTTCTGAAATTAGCAGCAAATATAAAAAGATTAATTTTTAGTCATATGGAACTTAATGTTCAGTCTAGAAACAGATCAAACTGTTTTGTTCTTTTGCTGAGGGAGATTTCAGCATCTTTCAGAAAACTGGCCACAGCGAATGGCCTATTCCCTTTCAACACATGGTGAAATTAGCCTGAAGAATAGAAGCATTGCCCTTTAATAACAGCCTGACTCTGTGACTTGAATGTATGTTGTGCAAATAGAAAACACTCTCTCAACACATGGACAACATCTTAATGGGCAGTGGAATGGTGATACCTCGGAAGCAACCATGATGACATGGCACTGAAAGAGAGAGTGAAATGGAGACAACCGGTCTCTCCAAAATTAGTTGCAGGCTGGGGTCAGTGAATGCATATCAATAATCTTTTCATTATAACTCAGACCTCAAGGCTCCACTGAATTGGCCCTTCACCGAGAGACAACAGATCCTGCCCAATAATCTTGCAACCTATAAAACATGCTGCTGACTGAATCTACAGAGCACAAATGTGAATCTGGGAAGACCACGAGAATCCTGAATCAAAACAAGGTTCCTACACGAAATATAGAATCATTCTGTGAGGTGCAAGCTGTAGAAAGAAATTTAACCTTAACACAAGCCACAGACATCCAGAGAGACAATGCTGTTAAGTCCAAATCTAGTTTGCTATGCAAAGTCCATACATCATCCCTTCAAAAAGAGAAAGTGAGGAATGGAGGAAACCAGAACAGCAATTAAATGGGAATACAAAGTTTTCTGAGAGGCAAATAAATTCCTGTGTATGAGACGTGGTTGAGAGGAGAGCCAAAACGTTGCCCACCATTTGGTGAAGCATTCTGTAAAGGCAACAGAAAATGTTGTTTTTCCAGAGGTATGTGGAACAGTTTGAAACCAACAGTACCCACATTTTGGGGGAACCGAAAGGCACCAACACAGATGCCCTTGTGGGGGAAATAACTGCCTAGCAAAGTGTTTCAAACCAGCAAACATGCTCAGACATTGACGGAAGAGCATGCTGCACCATATTTTGTCTCAAACACAGTGCACTAGCAAGAGAAATGGCAAAAAAGTAAAGCTTGTTTTATACTTTTGGTGTAAAAGACTCATTCAGAGACAAGTAATGATTATGATCTATCTTAAACAAGCTATCTTCCAATTTTTCCAGTAAGATGGGTAGATAAATTATCTGGTGGATGGATTCAGTTTCCACTGGACTCAAGAGAAATGTTGCCATTTAATCCTGAGGTTTGTGACATCAAACTGGGGTTCTGGTTTTAAAACCTAGTCTAGACATGTAACTGCTTGAAACAAATAGACAACAGGGAGAACACTTGAGAGGAAGTCCCAATCCCCACGACTTTGCATAGAGCACTCAGCTTTCAGACAGAAGAATTAATTCCATAAGACAACACATCAAGGAAAATCCTGCTTGGCTCTTACACACTTACACAGTATGAGAACTGGATCTAATCACGCATAATATTTGGCACTGTCACCAAGCAGTCTGCAGATTGTGGCAGTTCCATGGCTGTGACAGAAAGGCGTTGTGGCATTAATGCTCATCAATCCATACCATTTGCATAAAGGAGGCAACGTTGAGTAAGACTAGCTGTTGAGCTTCATAACGAAAATATTCTCTAGCACTGAAGATGAGCATTCTGGCAAACGCAATCCTGCTTCAAGTTATGACTAAAAGGAAGTGTAATGGGAAGGTGAGGGGCAATGGCTGATATAAGTTCTCATCCCAAAATATCAGTCCTTGCAGACCCCAGCCTTGTCCAGCCAACATCTGGGGCCTCCATAGCTCTATGTGCTATGCAGCACTGAGGATGTTCAAAGCCATGTTGGATTGCTCCCCTTGGGTTGGATGCTCCATTCTTGCTCTCTCATATCAACGTATTTCCTACCATAAGGATGTTGCAAAAGGCAGTGAAAAATGTAAGTGTTCCAGAGAATGAAAGAATCATGCACTGCTGGCCATTAACAAAATTAGCAAATAGCTGAGCTTTGAAAGATCTTGATTGTAAGTTTTGACAAAACAGCAACAGATGAGATTAGCTTACAGTGTGTTCTCCAATAGTTGCCGCAAGATTTCTGGGAATGTCCAAATTGTTGAGTAAAAGTCTGATTACCTGCCAAATCATCCACCGTATCTCAGAATTTAAAGATGCAAATGGATGAGTGAGGAGCTTAATGGGATTTGCAGAAGAGATTCTCTTTGTCTCTGGGCACTTTGCTGCTTCTGCAAAATGTGGCCTCGAGTCCCTAAAGCTACTTCTGGAAAAGGACATAATTTTATAAGGGAAATAAATCCAATCAGTGACACCATTCCCAATCAGTTTCAAAATATTATTGTTTAATTTCACTAACAGCACACATAAGAGAGATATCACTGAAGTATGGGGCACCACAGATCTAACAGAAAAAGTCAGCTGCATGTGCACTTGCAGCAGAGTTGGAGAATAGGAGAAATTGGCAACACACCATGCCAGAATTGAAGATGCCAACCACTGTACCTCATATCTTCTATTTCCCCAATACAGGGGATGGAGGCATGAGAAGAGCTTCAGCATTACCATGAGAAAGATGTCCGCATTTTGAGCGCAAGTAGGCCTACACTTTTTGTCTTAGATGCTAAACTGTGATTCTGAAGCTATGAAACACTCGCTGCACAACAACACACAAACAGGCCTGGGCACCCAAGAAAGAACGGGCTGAACGTTTTATCCATGAAGTACATTGGTTTACTCTGTAGGTGGAATGGTGGAAGGAGGGTTTGTATTAGCCAAAGAATCCCTGCTTACCATCTCAGTCACATGCCTTATGTTGGCTAAAGGAGAACATGTGGTAGCTCTAGCAGAAGGAAGGACAGAAGACTACTAATTCTTTGAAATGGAGTCTCTACAGGAAAATATAACTTTTCCAATAGAGACTGTGGGTGACAACTGAGGGTTATCAGCATTTATTTCTTCAAAAAAGTTTCTGCAGGTAATGCTGTGCTGCCTGTCACCTGCCTTGGCAGTGTGGTGTCTGCAGAACCCATCTCACTCAAGAACCTATCTTGCTTCTCAGGAAGGTTTTGCAACCCACACTGAACTAAGTGCTGTCTTGGTTGGAGCGGTAATTGTATTGTAAGTCACTTTGGGTATGACAGTGGGAACTAGAAGCACAGCCCTGAAGATGAACTGAAGTGAAAGATGAGTGGTGGATGCCCCCATCCTCGAAGACATTCAAGGTCAGACTGGACCAAGCTCGAGCACTGATTGAGCTGTAGGTGCCCCTGTTCAGTGCAGAGGAATTGGACTATGTGACATATAAGGGTCCCTTCCAACTTGAATGATCCTATGATTTACTTCTCAACCACTGAGATCTTCATGCCTAAAAGTCACAAGCCTACCTGCCCCAAACAGAAAAGTGTGAAGGAATGTAAGCATGCCTATCGTTGCCTGATATGGGAATAATTATGGAGAAGAAATGAGTACATGCTGCGTGCACAGTAGTCTCAGACACTGCACCCTCCTGCTGGTGTGTTCAGCATCATTAGCAGCCCAAGCACCCTGCTCTCTGAGGGTATCGCTTGCGTATCAATTACTACAAGGCAGCAAGGTATTATTTATACAATAAGTGCTATAGAAAACAGCAGGGTAATACTGAGAGGGCAAATACAATGAAGAGGAAGGGTGCAATTTGTTCAGCAGCAAAAGGATGTTCTCTGTTCTCCAAAGTACCATGCAGAATCAGGGTGACACTAAGATGCCAAGTACTGCGGGAGGACAGGGTATTATTTAAACCCCAGATACAATAGTATGGAGAGAGTATTATTTACTAACCAGACGGGATGCAACAGCAGCAGTAACTGCATGGTATAATTTCCAACAGGGGAAAAGACATCATTTGCAGACCAGTCATTACAGAATGGGAGGGTATTCATTATGGTGCAGCACTGAAGTATTACTTTGAAGCGGAGCACCATAGAGGCACAGGGTATTATTTATACACCAAACACCAGAGAAACTACTTTTCTGGGGTAAGTAACAGTGACAGTTAATCGTTTATACAAAAGCCATCCTGTAATTTCCAATATGTGAACTACGTGATTATTTCAACCTTGAATCTGTGGCACAGATGATGTCATGTTAATTACGCTTGGGTCTATGGCTGCTGTATCACAGCACTGCTAATCCAGAGTAGTCCTCTGAATACAATTAGTTTGTGCCAGCTGGGCTGAATCTGCCCTGCCCCATGTGAAGGCTGCAGTGATTGGGGATTTCCAGGGCTGTGCTGGGGGTTTACCTGTGACCTGCTAGGATCTCAGCAGGAGCAGCAGGTTTTGCTGTGCATTAAGGCTGTTCAGTGCCGAGCACTGCTCTCCCAGTGGAGCTGTGAATGAGCTCCAGCTGGAAGGGATACATACTACCATTTGTACCTCTTTATCAGCTGCTGGCCTGTTTTCTTTGTACAGCTCTTTCCCCTCAGTCCATGAGTCGGGAGATGCTCACTGGTTATTTACTCTTAGTTTCCCCTGAAGAATATCTACAATTTCTGGTCACATTATTCCTATTTAAATTTCTGTCAAGTCAAACCTGTGGCCATCACAGACAATTTCTTTTGTCCTTCGGTAATTGTCACTACTGCTAATTACACATCCAAGTCCTCTGCCCAGCACAAGGGCATTTTAGAAGCCAACAGCCCATGGAAACTGCCAGCCCAGCTGAAAACAGCGTTGTGTCCAGGCCAGCATCCTGTCTTGGACAAGATCTGTATCACTAACATCAGAGCAAAGTTCTCATCATCGAAAAATAGGGAAGAAAGTGCTGAGGAGGAAGTTTCTTTTTAACACTCGGCATTTAGTGGTCGCCTTATGCCTTGAAGCATGAATATTTACATTCCATACCCTCCCACTAATGTAAGCGGGGTTTATTGGGCATGTCTTCCTTCACTCGGGCCCAGCTTGTGAGCGCGGCCTGCTCCGCCTGGCCAGAACGCTGCCCTGCCTGACTGCTTCCCTGCGGCACGGACCCCCCTAACAACAGGCCCAGGACAAGCAGCACAGACCTTCCTTCCCCAAAACGTCCCGTAACCCCAATTCCACACGACTTGCGTCTGTCACAGAGCTCCGCACCAAGGTAAGGCTCATGGTCTGCTTCACCACAGCTTGCATGGCGGGAACGGAGAAGTGGTGGCTTTGGGACTTCACTGCACGACCCAAGTCCCTGCCTTTCCTTCTCCTTCTCTGGTGATGGGACCGTGTCCCCATAACGTGGCTCCATCTGAAACCGTGATGTGTCTAAGCTCACCCAGATGATTGGGTTTTTAAAGCAGGGCAAGGGAAGCTGAGAAGAGCAGTCTGCTTCTCTGCTGCTTGGCTGCTGAGGGTATTTCAGCAGCTAAACCATATGGAGGCTGAAAGAGCTGGAGATGTTAAGCCTGGAGAAAAGAAAGCTCTGGGGAGACCTTATGGTGGCCTCTCAGTATCTAAAGGGGCTGTAAGAAAGAGGAGGACAGACTCCTTATCAGGGTCTCAGTGGCAGTAGAGAAATAGTTTTAAAATAAAAGAAGGGAAATGTAGCTTGGAGATAAGGAAAAAGTTCTTTACAGTGAGGGCAGCGAGGCACTGGCACAGGTTACCCAGAAAGGTGGTGGGTGCCCCATCCCTGCAGACACTGCAGGTCAGGCTGGACGGGGCTCTGAGCACCTGATCAGCTGTAGGAGTCCCTGTTCAGTGCAGGGCAGTTGGACCAGATGGCCTTGAAGGGTCCCTTCCAACTCCACCGATTCTATGATTTTGGGGTACCCCACACAGATCCTGGCCTCTCTCATCATCCCACCCACCCTCTTGCTCCCTGATCTGTACTGAGCAAACACTGGGAAAGGAGAATATCACTCAAGTGAGAAGTGGAAATTTCTATTAAAAAATGGGAAAGCCCATCATAAAGAACTCAGAGGAAAAATCTCACCGGGAAGCATCTCAAAAAAAAAAAAAAAAAAAAAAAAAAAAAAAAAAAAAAAAAAAAAAAAATCAGCACGGTGAACATTACAAATCCCCCACCTATTCATGAGGCCAACAAAAAGCTTCTTGAGCTCAGCACTGTGAGCCCATTGAGAGCAGCGCGGGGCATGGCACACACCCTGCCTTGTGCACACAGCAGCGCCCGCAGCCCCGCCGCGCACACAGCCTGGGCTGTTCAGCCCTCGCACAAGGAAACACTGAGTTTTTAAAAGTAAACTCTAAGGTTTCCGTTGTTGCACTGGGCTCAAGATTTTTTTTTTTTTTTTTTTTTTTTTTTTTTTTAATATATATATATAACAGCTCCCTCTCTTTGCTGTCTCTTTCACTCTTTAAACAGCCCTGAATGCAGCGGGCCGCTCTGCAGCCGTCGCACTCTGGCTCCGTATGTGGTCCAGAGCTGGGATGAAGACAGCTTTTGTTGCTGCTGCTGGGAAGCTGCCTGTGAGCAGCACACACAGCCCGGCTTGTTCACACGTGGAGGCTCCGGGGGGAGTGGGAGGAGGAGGAGGACGCAGTATGGGGAAGGCTGGGCTTGCGGTGGAGCAGCCGTCCCACCGCCAGCAAGGAAAAGGGAGAAACAGGGAGATGGCAGAGGATGGTGGTGGAAAAGATGTCTCAGGCAGCTAAGAAAGGTCCTGTTGATTTTTAAACTGGGAGCAGCTGGACCTCCACCAGTTCACGTCCCTGCTGTGTGTAAGGCAGCGTGGGGAGGCAGTGAGGTCACCAGACCTGGGCCATTTGTGAATGCAGAGAGCGGAGGAGAGGAAAGCCCTGCAGTGGAGTGAGTTTTGGAGTCCCCGGGGCTTCTGGTCACACATGGACGACACCATAGCATTGAACATTTACAATCATTCATTTGTCTTTTATGGGATACCATCCAACCTCTTCTCCTCTAGAACCCCTTAACATTCCTCTCCATGCAGGTCATGTTTTATAATGCTGAGCTGCCATTTTCTCCACTGGCGCTAGGTCTACAGCCTTTATATTAATGTCCTTGTCTCATTTCCCTCTGCCTCCTTCACTCCCTCAATTTCCTATCTCCTGGGATCTCTTTGCCCACCTGCCTTCCAGCCCTCATGCTGCTGTCAAACCCCACTTTTGTCTACAATTAGAGGAAACATTAAACAGGAGTTCAAGCAGAAGAGATGCAGTTTTTCCCCAGAGACCACTGGAGCTGCTGAGAGCACATCATGGGAACATCTCTGGTCCAGCAGGGGCAGGAGGAATGCCTCTCCATGCTCTGACAGCATCTCCAAATGTATCAGGGAGTGGAAATATCTCCCTCTAGCTCACCACATGAGCAGGAAAATAAAACCCCAAAGAACCAAAGCAAAGAAACAAACAGTTCAGCTTTGAAAATTTCCAACAGCTCTGCTTGGTGAGGTGTGAAAACCCACCTAATGCCCACCTCAATCCCCAGTCCCCTCTGCTCAACCCATATCCTCTTTCTGGAGGTTGTAGAAGCAAAAAAGCAAAGTGGTGAGGAATGCTAAGAAATTCCTCTCTCCCAAATGTTTCGTCATGGGATATTCCCTCCCTTTCCACATCTGGCAAAGTTATTTTAGAAAAGTAGGAGAACTTTTCAAAAGTGTATTTTTTGGCTCAAAAGTTTGGGTTAAAACACACACTTTCTGCTACGTGCAGAGGGTAAGCTGCTACTTGGCACAAGGTTCAAGTGAAAAGTCTTAAGAAATGGTGAACGACCTAAAAGGAGATATTTCTGATGCAGATTCCAAAGGACAAAACTTTTTGCTCTGCCTGCTCTTGCAGAAGAGCTCAGCTATATGCAAACCACTGCTAAAAGCACAGAGGAGGAGGGCAGGTAACAGCCGGTGCTGGGCTCCTGATGCCACCCGGCAGGTCTGCCAATGCCGAGCGCTGCTCACAGCCATCCACACACACGTGCTCCGCTGTCAGATCTCCCGGATCCCATCCCTTCTTTTCCTCCTCCCTCTGAGCCACCCTCTGTGTGTTCTCAATAACGATGCAATTACCATGATCAGAGCAATAACCGGGAGAAGCATCACAATGCTTTAGGACGTTTGCAACAGTTCAGTTCAGCAGCAAGATGAGAAATGCCACGGGCAGCAGTAATCCATCACCCCAATGCACCGAGAGCTCAGAGCGGGGGTTGGAGGACAAGAAGAGGGGCAATCCCCGCTCTGTTCTCCCCACTTGTGGCACGGGATGCACACTCTTAAGTCGCATGGCTTGCTTTCCCTCCTTTCCCAAAGAAAAGTGAAAGCTCCATGCATAGCCCTGGTCCTCAGTGGTGGGTTTGCATTCTGCAGCCTCACAGCAGGGCTGGGGAGCACCCCGCAGTGCTGCTGGCAGCACAGTCCCATCACCCGGGCTGGCTCCTCAGGCAGAAGCTCTCTTTGCAGGAGAGCTGCTCTGCAGAAAACTTGCCATCAGCCACTGCACAACTTTTGGCATGTTTCTCTGCACAGGGCAAGAACCAAAGCACTCAGAGCCTGCACCCCTAAAGCAGTGAGGAAAGAAGTGGGAAAGTTAGGGAAAAAATACTGAAGAGAGAGGAAAGCACACCTTACCTTTAACAGTTCAGTGCAGCGCTTGGAGAATCTAAGTCCCATACACCTGGCAGAGAAAGTAGGTGTTTTTCGGTGCTCAAGATGGAAAGAGCTTTGCCACTTCTTGCTGTTGCTGTATGTCTTCTTTGCTATCTCCAGAGGACTTTTCCTGCCTTTTTTTTTTTTTTTTTTTTCTCCAGTTCCCCAGAAGAAATCACAATTCCCTGTATGGTATTTCAGGTCCTTTCAGGCAGTGGCAGCAGCAGCAGGCTTGAAGAGTAAGTGCTGTGTGTGAATGGCAGAAAAGAGAGAGAGGGTTTCAGACCACATTAACTGCCACTGGCTGCAAGAGAGACCATCAAACTCCTGTCAGCCTCCTTAGATACCTCTTGAAGAGCTGGCACACTAAGTGTATTGGATCCTCCTCTGGATTTTAGAGTAAAGGTAGGCAGGCATCCAGGGGGCAGGGGGAAATAGGAGGGCTTAAGGACAGAAAAGGAAGCCCAGCCTCTTGGAAAGAGGGGAAAAAAAAAAAAAAAAAAAAAAAAAAAAAAACAGAAAAGAAAAGAAAGGGAGGAAAAAAAAGGGAGGAAAAAAAAAGGCATTGCCAAAAGAAAAAAAAATGTACTGTAAATGGAGAAAGCTGAATGGGGAGTGGGGGATTAAATTTAGCCCTCTGGTTTGGAAGCAAACTACACAGAGCACCACAAGTGGTTGAGAGAGAAGAAATAGTTTATGCAATAAAAAGAGAGCACGGTTTATGAAAACTAAAATAAGATGAAGCTAATTAAGGAACCTGGGTAAATTATGCATGTCTGCAATGCAGTCAATATCACTGCAGTCTGAGTAGAAATGAGCACATGTACCGGGGAGCACAAAGAGAGCAGAGAACTTAAGAACCTCTCCTCTGGGCTCTGCTGGCTGTGGGGTGCAGAGGAGGGAACAGGTGGTGGAAGCGGTCCTGATGTGGGAACAGGGAGAGGATGCTCAGCGTTAGGAAATGTAGGACACCTGGTGCTTATGGATAACTGATATGCGATAGAAAGGCAGAGGAAGGAGGCTAAGAGATAGGGCTGTTTGTAGGCTGTGTGGGTAGAATTGTAGAAGGACTTAAGAGCTGGTGGAGACTGAAGCAACCACCCCAAAGCCTCAAGGAGAATCCTGGAATGGAATTCTCAGCAGTTCTGGTGCTGTGAGGAGCTGCTGAAGAGGCTGTTCTGAGTTTTTTTTCTTCTGAAAGAAAAGTGCTGCTGACTTCTTTGAGTAGAAGAAGCTGTGTTGGAGGAGAACGCAGTGTGTCTGATGTTACAGGCCTGCTCCTTGGCTTGTGAAGGAACTGGGGGAGCTGGGAGGAGGTGGGGAACAGCTGAGACCATACACTTGGGAAAGCCTACTCTGATTGAGGAACACTGCATGTCTCCTCTGTGAAAGCTGACCATGGGCAGAGGACATGGGACTGAACCTGTGAGCAAAAGTAAAACTTGCATGGTGCTACGTGGGGGAAAGCCCCCATCCTGGCCCTTCTCTCCCTGACACAGTAGGGATGCTTCTTCTGAGTGTATTGTGCTCCAAAGCCACGAGGTGGTTTCAGGGTCCTGAACCTACCTGGAACAGCAGGCATACTTCTGTTGGCCCTGCTCCATGCACCGAGCCTCACACCTGTCCTCTGCCTCTTTCCCTTCTTCTCTCTTTCAGTATGATCTTTAATATCTGCGCTTCCATCTCTTTTCCCAGTGCCTATGGGCTGACCTGGCCTGTTTTCACTTGGCACTGGTTTATGATATGATAGATTTCCCACCCTCCGTGAATTATTTTGATACTATGTCTCATTTCATAGTCTGCTTCCTTGGCTGTTTCACGCCTAAACCTGAGGTTCGTGAGCCTCTTGCTGCACTTATGCCCTCTCATGAAAGCAGGGCATCCATCGTCCTGACAGCAGTGCTCCCACAAAGCAGTGTAGGGACCCACTTCTTCCCAGGAGGACATTAGAATCATTAAGATTGGTGATCTTTTCCAAGTCTGACCTTATTCCACCTTAGGAATTCACTAACAAATTTTGGTTGTGAATCTTCCCTTTGGATTACCCCTTTCTTCGGATGTGAAAACTCAGTATTAAATCTTTTCTAGTGCTTCAGTGGTAGAAGGGCAGCGAGGGTAAATTCTTTGTGACCGCGAAACAGGGCAGGGCGTTTGCATCCCTGTCCCAAATTCCTATGCTTTATTTCCTCCTGCCTTGCATGCCTTCTGGTGTAGAAGAACACTACCTATCAACATCAGATTTAATATTCCATCCTTTAAGGTCAAACGAGGGCTCACCACTGACTTAAAGGGCATTGGGACTGTCTCAGGGGCTGCTGCCATCTCAGGCTGTGCTGGAGCATCGGCTGCCTGGGCAGCATAAGGACAGGCGAGGCGTGCTTCAGACAGAGCATGATGGCTTGTGCTTTAGGCAGGGCTCGGTATTTCCAACTGGGGTGAAAAAAAGGCACGTAGACAGGAGCTATAAAATGTACCCGGAGTGATTTTGTTCTGACTCATGTGTGCAAAGGACTCTGAAATATCTCGCGCCTTACCGCAGCCCTTTCTCCGAGCAACATAAAGTTCTGCTGGGAAACGTATACATTGAGCTGTTTTGCTGGGGATGGACTGGGAGCCCCGTGTACCCTCAGCTTCCACTGTGGTTTGGCAAAGAAAACCCCATGTGAACCTTTAGTGAGCTGAAGCCAGGGAACAGAGAAAATTCCCTTCGGGGCTGACCAGCTAGGAAAATGTGATGCTCCACACAAAGTGGTTCCTTAGCAACTTCGGGAAAGGGACAGGCATGGCTCAGTACCTGCTGGCTGTCCCTGTTGTGTGTCTGCATCAGGAGCGATTGGAAAAACAGCTCGAGACGTGCAGAGAAATTGTGATTCATAACCTGCGATTGGAACGGGTGGTGTTTGTTTGTTTTCAGACTGAGCAGAGGCTGCGTCCAAAAAGTCATATAAGTGGCTTTTAGTTTTTGTTTAAAGCAGGGGAGTGACAATTCAGAGGTCTTTGGAATACAGGTGACAAACCAGAGAAGTGCTTACAGTGAAATAAAGCTGTTACGTGTCATTATGAAAATCAGAGGAGACCTGTGTCTGTTCCCAGTGAGGCTCAGCCTTCAGGGAGAGCAAATATTTGATCAGAGAACAAACCCTGTGCCCAAGGAAGGGTGAATAATAGATTTGCCTCTTGAATATCCAGAATTTGCATGGTAGAAGCAGTTCTGGATGAAAACAGGCAGGAAAGGAAATAACACCAGACAGAAAAAGATTGAATCGGTATGGCTGATTGCTATTTGCAGTTTTCCAAGAGCAATGAAAGGCAGGCTTGGTGGCTTTCCAGCCAAAAGTAACCCCAAGAACCAAAAAATAAGGAGAATAAACAGGAGAACAAAGAACAGTCAGAGGGATAAAGAATAAAACCCTCAAAGTGCATTTAAAAATGGTGAGACCTACCCACTCAGTGTGATGAAGTTGCCCCTTCTTCACAACCACCAACTCAAACCATCTCACAGCCCATAGCTCAAACCTTCATGTGCCCCTCGGAGTGAAAAGGAGGGCTTGGTGTCCTAGAAACGTTACTTCTAGAATTATTTAATCCTATTTAATGCTAACCAGGCACTTAGGAACTAGCAGGGGCGTGAGAAGAGGGTTCAGGATCCCGACTGATCCTTGAGAAGGCAGCTGAATGGGGCAGTGCACAATTTAAACATCTGTGCCAAGACCTCAGGAAAAGGCACTGGAAATCTGAGGGTAACCTGGGAGCTCTGAGCTTTTGCCTGAAAAGTACTGTCCATGCTTTTACAGAGAGCATCTGAAGGGCTCCTAGATCAGCTGTTGTGAATTCCTTATCTGTAGTAGTATTTGTTGCAATTGTCCTTTCTGAAGGTATGGTGGGCAGTGATGCTTGGGGTGAAGCTGGAAGTCACTTTGAATGCTCAGCTGTGTTTTGATTCAGGTGGATAGAAGCTCTGAGCTCTCCTTTCCTCACAGTGGGGAAGCATGGAGTGGAGGATTCAGTGCCCAGCACTAGGAGGAGGAAATCTCTCTGGAGCTGCTGCTGGGGCACAGCAAGGACTGCTTTGAAGGGAACAGACTCTTTAGGAGGCTCTGTTGTGATAGGACATGGGGAAATGGTTTCAAACTAAAAGAGGAGGGGTTAAAAATGGATATAAGGAAAAGGGTTTTTATGGTAAGAGTGGTGAGGCACAAGTTGCCAGAGAAGTGGTGGGTGCCCTGCCCCTGGAGGGGTCAGGTTGGATGGGGCTCTGAGCACTCGATCAGTTGTATGCATCCCTGTTCAGTGCAGGGATTGGGACCAGATGGCCTTTAAGGGTTCCTTCCAACTCAGATGATTCTGTCATTCTATGATTGCATGGAGCAAAACCTGAATGTCTCTTGTCCAGGTGCCTCACCTCAGTTTGGAATGGCACGTTTGGGTCCTGCACTTATTCAGAACATGGTCTTAGGCTGGGGAGAGCATGGTGTGATGTACAAGGGTCTGCATAGCCCATGTCACTGCCTCATGGGTGGAACATATGGTCCTACCCTGGGGTTGCGTGGCAGGATGAGCAGCCAGAGGGATGGAAAGGCAGAGCCAAAATCCTGTTAGGTAAAAAATAGGAGGAGCCTGAGGGCTCCAAGGAGACGCTTTGCCCACTGAGAGCATGGGAGGGGGCTGAAAAGTCAACACAGGGGGTAAAAAGGGCACAGAAGAGCCTCCCCCAAACACAGCACCTGTGCCTCTCTTCCAGAGTGAATATCCTCCCTTGTCGGCGTGGGTGGAAAATTCACCCCATCTTTAAAAAGCAAACCCCACGCTCACACACTGCTTCTCCCAACCCTGTTTGCATCCCAGCTTGGGATTGCTGCCCTTCCTGCGCCTCCAGCTGCACAAGGCACCCATTCAGCCTCAGTGAGTGGGACGCTCTCAATGGGCCGCCTTCTGCTGCCCCGTGCCGGCAGACGTAAACAGCTGGGCTCCCCCTGCACCCCCACCCCGATAGTGTGGTTTATTCCTCACCTGATAAAAATAGCAGCCCCGGCCCGTGGGTGGGATGGGGAGCACAGAGGGGGCTCTGTTTGGCAGGGAGTATTTTTTACGGAATATTTTCTTCTTTTTCGCTTCTCCCATCCTCTTTCGGCGTCTTTCCGATTGCTCAGTGGTGTTGTGTGAAGGGGTGAGGATATCTCTGGTCATGTATTCATTGTTGAGATCACGTGGATGGGGCGTCTTGTCTGTGTCCTAGCTCCTCGTTTCTGTGCTTGGATAGATGCAACTGGGGTGTACGGGAGGGTGTAATGGGAGGAATGGGCTCCAAAAGTGTCTGTGCCTTTATGTGTTTGCTCCCCACCCACTAAGGGGCTGCACAGCAGCATGGAACAGTGACCCTGAGAATGTCCCCCCTGTGTGTTGGGCTTTTAGGGTACAGGATAATGGTCATTTTCCCTGCAAGAGGCAGGAGCAGCATCCCAGGATCACAGCCTGATATGGGGTTGTTAACTGGGATGCTGTGGGGTCTGCCTTTGTGCATGGCATCCACACTGCGGATTGGGAACATGGCTAGTGAGCATGATGGTGATGGGTTGATGGTTGGACTTGACAATTTTTCCAAACTTATTAATTCTGTAATTCCTTGCACAAGGGACCTGTTGTTCCTTAATCCACTCAGATCCATGCTCCGAGTGTGCCATCTGTGTGACCCTTTCTGGTCATCTCTGGATGACAGTGACATAGGTTTTGTCCCAGAGGATCATTCCCTTGGCTGAGTGATGCTGTGTGCATCTCCCACCCATGAAAAGTCCTCTCCTAAAAGCACCTCTGCTTTTTTTTCCCTTTGACATATGTGCATACCCTCACCTCACCTTGCTAAACAGCTGCTTGGGCTGAACCTAGCTTTGACCCCATCCCTAATGGAGAGCTGTAAGGAAATGTGGGAGTGGGCGATACGCACAATATTTATACAATGAATGAATGAAAACAGTGCTATTTTTATGTTCCTTCCAGCCTGGGATAGAGCAACATGGGAATACAGCACCTTTTGTGCTGGCAGAGGACATCTCCTCTGTTTGCTTTCCTCCCAGAATGCCTCCCCTGACCCAGCACCATACAAACAGCTTGCTGTTGACCTTGGAAGCTGGTGGAGGGATTACGTCAAGCGATGCAGGCTGGCTGGGCTGGATGCTTTGCTCTCCATCCCCTTGGCCTTACCTGTGTAGGTTATGCACACCATGCACGTGGGCTCAGCTGCTGACAAAGGGGGCTGGGGGCTTCATGACATTCATGATCACAACCATCATGACATTACTGGCAGACCCATCAGGGTTCCTCCACCAGGAGGTGTCAGTCCCATGCAAACCCAGGGGAAGGGAAATAAGAGGAGGTCTCTGCTTTTCTCAAGGGCCAGCCAGCACCCCAGTGAGGAGCACTATCACAGTCCCTCTTCTGCCTTTGAGGTACCAGGGGGCTGTGGAGAAATCAGGGGACATGGACTGACCTTTTCTTCCCTATCCCCCTTGACTTGAGATGGGTAGGTGCCACAGAGCATCTCTTGGGAAGCCTCAGGTGGCCACTCTGGTAAATAAGAATTAAGAAAAGCAGGTACAAAAAAGGAAGATACTTAGGAAAAAACCAAGGACTGCCTTAGGCAGAGTTTCCAGCTTGCCATCCCCCTGCAGAGGATGAGGCCAAGGCACTTGTTTTCACTTTCCAGGAATCCCCCAAACTAAGCAGTTTCAGCCAATAAACAAAGGGATCATGGACGGATGGCCTGGTTGGCATGCTACAACCCAGAGGTAATTATTTCAGTAGAAAGCCCAAAAATACTCACAGCAGGCAGTGGGCTTTTCTTGCTGCAGTTACATCCGATTTTGCTCTTTCAGCAACAGAGGCAGATACTTGTCTTTGGAGGTCAATCTTTTGTCATCCCATTAAGGCCACGCTCCCCCTGAGCCTTTTAACCCCCTCAGACCTGTCCTGGAGTACTCATTTCCTCTTCCCCATTTATATCTCTGTTTTTTTTTGTTGGTGAGTAAGAAAAAGGTGTAAAAAAATCAATCTGAAAACCAAAACCCCACCGAAAGCCCCACAGTCCAACAGCATGGACCCACATGTAGCAAATGTGGATGTGGGATCACTGCTAAAGCAGCTGGCTGCCACCAGACCTTCTTCTGGGGCGATCAAAGCTCAGACTTAGATGGAAGGAGAAATGTACAAGGGGTTTCTCCAGACCTAACACATGCAGAATTCTCCATCCACAGGCTTGACAGTGAGTGGGTAGTTTGTTCTTTCTAACCCCCTTATTTATTTATTATTAATCTCAGTTGTGAAACCTCATCCTTCAGTTTCCATGTTTCACTCCTTGTTTTTCAGTCTTCAGTAAATGCACCTTTTTGTTTGACGCAGAAGAGTGATCCATTCTCTGTCTGGGTTGTAGGGTGGGTGGATGGAGCTGGAGCTCTAATTCAGAAGCCCAGAAATAGCCTCAGGGTCCCTACAAATAGCATACATCATCTTTTTCTCTCAGTGGAAGATCTAACCTGCCTCACCTTTCAGCTCTCAGATTTCAGAGCACCAGATCAAAACCTGCCATTTAAAACCCATGATTACGGGGCAGGTTGGGGCTCTCATGTCCTTCCCCCAGTGCAAGTGGATCTCAGAGGGGCATTGAAGGTTACAGAGGTACTCGTATGTTTCTCCAAAACCAACCACACCTCTGGACATCCTTCTTTTTAGCTCCTTGCAGCTGAGCCTTTGGCCACATGTCTCTGCTTCTCTGTGTACTGCTGCTTTAGAATAAGGACCTACAGATCTCTGCTCCGTTTAGCTGAGTCTTCTGCTGAGTCCAGAGCCTGAGCTTCTAGGCTGAAGTTTGAGGCCGAGTTGAGGCATATAGTTGGACTTGGTGGTCTTGCAGGTCTTTTCCAACCTAGGTGATTCCATCAGTCTGTTTCCACGATTCTGTGATTTCAAGATTCTATGATTCTTTGATTTCAAGATTGCATGATTTCACGATGCCATAATTCTATGTTTCTATGATTCCGTGATTGTTTGACTCAAGTATTTGACTGCATGATTCTGTGATTCCAGCGTCCACAGGCTGTCAGTGCTGTATATACCCCTGGATTTTCCAGGAGTAGAGCCACGGGGGATGAGGGCCATTAATATGGAGGGGATCAAACAGCTTCATGTGTTCTGAAAACAAATTAAACTCTCCTTCTCACCTTGGGTCCAATAAATGTATCTTGGCCTTTGTTCTTTTGCTCAGCAGACAGCATTCCCTTTGGCCTGTGAACATTCAGGTGGGAAAATAGGCATTCAGGGCTTTGTGATTTGCTTGACCCTTTCCTTTGTTGGGTCCTTTTACAGGAACCCAAAAGTGCTGTTGTGAAAAGACAGCAGAGACTGTGTGGACCTTGGTAACTTTTCTGAAGACCGTAAGACCTGCCAAACAGCCTGAGAGAAAGGATCTTACTGTGTTGATTTGTTTTCTTTGGTTTATGGGGGGAAAAAATATTTCACACATAATTAGAGCAGCCACAGAGAGATTGTATTAAAGGCGCTTTACTGGAAATTTCAAGGGACAGAACAAGGGAAACCTGTGTTAACACTAGCAACCAGGAGAAGGACCTTGCTTGCAAAATGGTGGGGAAGGACAATGCAGAGTGTTCAAGCTGCAAGAAAGAAACTGTTCAGGAGGGCAGCATGTGCATCGGGACTGGGATTAAACTAAGCTGCTGCGGGCTGTGATGCTCCCTGCTCACCTCCCCTGAGCCCGGTGGCTGGGCAGCCTGGGTGGCCAGGTGTGGGAGTGGTACCACACTGTGCTGGGAGGGAGGAGGGCTCCAAGAGCCTTGGTGCTTTCTACTGCTGCAGCCACCCAACATCTGCCCTGTGACAGAGGGGACAACCAGACCGGCCTTCTGCCTGAAGACCTCTCTGGCATGGTGCAAGAACTCTTGCCTGCTTCTTCCATCCAGTGATGCTTCTCCAATCTTTTAATGCTTAAGTAGTTCAGCCTTGCCCGTGTTCTAGTCCCAAGCCCACCATAGATCTATCTCTCTCAGGACATCTCCATGAAACTCATCACTGCAGGCTCTGCAGCCTCTGCAACTTGGAGTTTTTGTAGCCTTGCTACATCTCTTTTCTTTCCTTCCATACACTCTCTGAAGAGAAAGCTACATGTGTGGGATGTGACCTTACTTAGGTGGAGCTTTTCACTGTTGCTGGGATTTGGGGATTATTTAGGCTCAAGTGAGAATCCTGGAAATGAAGATCTCAGGTTTCAGTTTTACTCTAGTTTCAAGGAAACAGACTGACGTGCCCTTGAGACCTGTGTTGCTTCTGTATGGCATGGCAACTGCTGTTGAACCATCTGAGCTCTCCACACACATTGGTGACATTCAGAAGTACCATCATTTCTGCTTTAAAAGTAAAGCGGTGGAACACATGGTCTTGCCAAGGGCCATGCTGAAGTTTTTGATTTGAATATATTTAGCTGCCTACAAATAACATAACATCACAGTAGCCCTGCGCACTTGTTACCAGGCAAGGCAAGCAACACTTAGACTCGCTTGCAAATCCTGCTCTCTCTTCTGAAAATGAAGCACTTGCTGCCTGCTGGTTTGTCCCTTTTTTGTTGCTGCTCACTTTGTTTTCCAACCTTACATCATCCTGTGGGCAGCAGTGTCCGTGTGTCTCACAAGAGCCACTCTTTCCCAGGTTACCTGAGGGCAGTGCGAGGGCTGAACAGCAGCTCTACAGACACAGTGAATATACTGTGGCCATTTATTTCCTCCTGTATTTAGGAGATGAGGGAAGCATATTTGTGGTAGCTGCTATTAGACATTAGGGAGGAGCATTGCCTGGTGGTTAGCATAGGGACCGACAGGCAGGAGTCCTGGGCTATATTCACTGCAATGCCACTGGCTTTGAAGGCAAGGTGACATGACCTTGTCTCCTCATGTAGGAGGCACTGGTATATTTAGCATATTAGTATTTAGTGTATTTAACTACTCCACGAGTGGTGCAGATAATTCAGTAATCAGTATGTGCTGCTTTCTTTATGCCTTATCTGGCTCAGTGGCCACAGCATGCAGCTCTGGCTATATGGTGCTTGGCTAGAGGATATACAGAGAGTCACAGAATCATTAAGGTTGGAAAAGACCACTAGGAGCATCTAATCCAAGCACCAACTCATCCCCACCACGTCCCTCGTGCCACAGCCCAGCAGTTCTTGAACACCTCCACAGATGGTGACCCCAACACCTCCCTGGGCAGCCTGTGCCAGTGCCTCAACACTCTTTCAGAGAAGAAATTTATCCTAATACCCAACCTGACCTGGATATTAAAGTTACAAGTGTTAAGCACTTACAGCCCATGGGGGACTATGGAGAGAAGCAAAGAACACAAGTTCTTTAGCACTACGTTTAAGCTGTGCACATCTCTTTTCTCAGATCTGGTCTCCTTTCCTCTTTTTCTCTTGGACTCTGACCCTTTCTTTGCCCAATACTCCTTGCTGGAATGCCCCTCCTGGTCTATTCCCCATCTCCTCTCCAGAAGGCCATTTCTTTGCTCCCCTCTGCCTTGCACCCCATCGTTCCATGTGGCCAAGGGCAGCCAGATGTCCTCCATGCACTACAGTGGAGCCCCAGGAAGCTGTTGGGAAGCTGTGTCCCAACCAGTTGCTGGAGACCAGGAAGAGAACAGAAAGGAAAGAAAGCAGAGAAGCAAAACCCAGATAAAATCTCAGTTGTGACAAGGAGGAAAGCAAGTGGAAAGGTGCTTAAACTGAGACAAGTGTGAGGCTACACTGGTACCTCTGGGTGTGAATTGGAACTGAGGAGGAGGGCATGCCTCTGGCCTCTGCTGGCCAAGGACACCTGGGCACTGGGGATTAGGTAGGTAGGTGAGTACTGCTACCTGATATAGAACTATTGCCTGAAACTAAGGATGCAGGTTAATTGAAAAGCAGTACCAGGAGGCAAGGAAGGCTTTGGGACAGTGTTTACAGCCCTCGTCTTCAGTATAGTGTAAGGGTGGCCAAGAATAACCTCTACTCACACTGTCAGCAGGGTGAGCTCGTTGGATTTTTCCACTTGTCCTGTGTGTGGCTCTCATCTCTGTCCCCTGGCGCAAGCCAGCCTGGTTGTACCGAAACAAGCTTCTCTATTCAGTGCTGCTGGGCCTGTGGGGAGGAGGCTGTGGTGGAGGGAGGACTGCAGCATCCCAGGAGCCCTTGGGACACTTAGGGGTGGCCGCCTCTTCCTCGCCACTCTTCCCACACTATTTACCTCCACGTCTGGGTGCTGAGGTGGAGGGCTGGCAGGCATGCAGCACCCCAGGGCAGCAGACAAAAGATGAAGAGGGAAATGGGGTTGTGGACAGCCGGCCAGGGCTGCAGCGATGTTCCTTTGATGTGTACTCCCTTGGCTGTTGGAATTATGCAGCTCTCCTCCCAGCAAATTTTCCACGTCCCTTAGTGCTGAGGCTGGTTTGCGACATTGGTTCTTTCCTTGCTGAGGTGGATGAGTGTGCTGCTGGCATGTTTTTGCTCTACAAATGCCAATGATGCAGTGCTTTTGCCATTGCTGTGTGGCAGACCACAAGCAATGGGAGTGAATGACAGAGCAGGAGGCACAAGTGGTGGGAAGGTTGGGAAGATGAGGTGTCCCAAAAACAGGGCAACAAGGATTAGGAAATCTGAGAGAGATGTGAGAATGAGAACAAATGGCCATTTCTCAACATGGCAATATTGAGATGATGTGAGAGATGGGATGGGGGATTTATGAAAGGAGATGAAGGAGAGGACTGCTTCTAGCTTCCCAGGCAATAGAACACTTGCCTCCCCAGTTTGGACCCCATCTCTCCTGAGGTCTGCACTGTGGCAAGCACCTGCTGGGATCCCTCTGGGGTGCTGGAGATGAGGAATGAAGTTTCCTTTGGGGCATGGTCATGGGCTGAGGAGGAAGGAAGAAGAACTGGTTTGTTAGAGCTGAGTCCTCCACACAGCTCAGGGTAGGCTGATCTCACACACAGCTCTGAGGAGCAGGGATAAGAGTTGAAGCAGTAGGGTACGCTTTGAGGGACTTTCATGAACCTAGCCAGAGCTTTTGGTGCTCTGAACTGGAGTTCCTGGGACAGTTTCCTAAGTGTCTGCATGGTGGGGGTGATAGAGGGATACAGAAGTGACCCCAACACAGCATTCCTGCTTAGGATTTGAAGGTACCAAAGAGAATCTAAAGCCAGGTCAGTCTTAGTGGCAGTATAGATCGCATCACAGCCTCCACGTAAAAAGCAGAGCAGTCTCATTTAAAGTCATTCTGTACACCAGAGAGCAATTTGTGCAGCTCTGTGATTTGAGGAGAGAGGAGGCAGCTCTGGTCACCTTGTCCTGGTGCTCCAGGGCTGACGACCGCAGGCGTCTGGCAGGGAGCTGGGCTCTGCAGGACTGGGAGTGCTGCTGTGTCCATGCACAGAGCGTCCTTGTTCACAGGGCTCAGGTATGGCCCCGCACCTCGCTGCACAGCTTGGCTGGACAGCTGTTCTCTCCCTGCCACCTCCCTAAGTCAACAGGCTCCTGTGCCAGCTGATGTTGTGTTTTTCCCTGCAGAACGCAGCAGGTATCTGTTGCTGAATCCTTTAATTGGAGAAAGCACGAGGGGCCAGGGTGACTTCTGATCATTGCCATTACCCTCCCTGTTGGTGGCTGCACCCTCTCAGCAAGAATTTCCACGCTGGAGAAGCAGAACTGCACAAGGAACTTGACTGACAGCAAATGGAAAATCAACCGTCAATGATGCTAAGGTCAGAGGACAAGCTGTATTATGGTATATGGTGCAAGATATCTACTAAAGTGCTGAGCTTACATGGGTTACCTACATCCTGGCAGGAGGAAGTATGTTCTGTTTAATACTATGACAACCTGTGACTGTTTTCTTCAGCTCCCTGTCTTGCTGCTGAGGGTATGTTATGACTTTTTTGGCAAGTCATGTCCTCTCAGCAACTGGATTTCCAACCATAACATCAAGTGGCAGAGCTGCACTACCTATACATACTACTGCATATGGCCATACCCTTGCAGACCGGAGCACTCAGGTTGCCTGATGGTGGTAGCCACAGAAGTCGTGAAAACTAAGGAATGAGTGAAGTTCTGACTGCCTACCACCTAGCAAAGCCAAAACATCCACTGGTATAATAAATTATCACTCATGCAGCAATGCAGCTCTTTGCCTTTCCCTGCTCTTTCCTAGAGAGAGAGACTGAGGTGTCTGAGGATGGCAATGCAGAGCACAGAAGGGATGCTAATGGCAACAACTCACAGGAAAATCACAGAGGTAGATGTTCCAGGCAATGCTGTTTTGGGTAGAGAACACAGGAACTTCCACCCTCCTTTGGAATAAGGTGGTTTCTCATCCCACTTACCAAAGTGTTTGCGGACCCCTCTGCACTTTGGGACAAATGGCCATGCATAATGAGCCAAGAGCTGTTCTAGATCTGAAGCATTAAAACTGGGAGCCCCTCTAAGGGTGTTAAAAGGCAAGGAGGTAGTGTGGATGCATTCACTCTTCCGATTACCGACAAATGAAGGCAGCAGCTCTGACTCATGAGCTTGTGGAGGAGAACTATAAAGAGATCTCTAGTCCCCATTACTTCTTGAGCTGGTGGGAAGGAGCTGGGAGCTAATGGGCAAATCACCAGAGATGGGGGGAAGCCTCTCCTCTTCCTCTGCATTGCTGCATGAAGCCCACAGACATTGGATCTGAATTTTCTCATTCCTTATATAGCATCAGCTTAAGAAAATATGGGCTGATAGTCATTGGCATGCACTGCTTGGCATGCTTGTGGCACTGGGATGAGCCTTAATGTAGGGACTGATCCATGCCATGCTGCAAACAGGGCTCAAAGCTGCTCATCTACTGATCCAGGGAAGCGTTTTATGAATCAAGGCAAAAGAAATCTTGTTTTACATAGCTTCCTCCGGTTCCTCTCCTGCCTGTTGACAGGGAGGAAATGCTTTTCAAATGCCAGCTGGTGACACTGCTCCATTATAAATCGCACCCCTCCTGTTTTGAAGGCATGATTGCAAAAAATAGAGAGCTCTCAGAGCTCTGTCACCTCCAGGGCATCTGCTGGTGCTTGGGCATGCAGTTTGGTAAAAACTGCCAGCGGCCTCAACTTCTCACCTTGTATACAGGCTGAACAGGCTTGGAAAACTCAGTGCCATCTAAGCAACCCCTCCTCTTTGGGTGTTGGGTTGTTGGGTCAATGCTGGGTATAGAGTCAGCCTAAGATCCATTTTTCATACCATCTTTGAAAGGATGGGGCCACTCGGTCTTGTCTCCAGTTCTTTTCCACCTTGGAGCTTTGTAATGCTGCTTTAGTGTGCTATCAGATCCAGCTGACAGTGCTGTGCCATTAGCAGCAGCTCCTGGTGAATGGCAGGGTCCAATGGCCCCCCCCAGTTGGAGCATGCAGGAAGGAGTGTCCAGCTTAAGGCAGCCTAGTGCCAAAGACAACAGCACAGTTCACATGTGTGTGTGCATGGTGCACGCATGTGTGTGCATGGTGCATGTGTGCACAGTGCATGTGAGTGCCCGGTGCCTGCAGAGCCTCTCTCCTGGCTGCACTCACCGGTACTTTTCCATCTTCCCCTGCAGGCTGCTGCCTGCTGAGGTGGGAGCTGCTTGTAGGGCTGAAGCCAAGAAATGCCCATGACGTGGCCAGCCCTCCTTTGCCAGAAACCACCTTTGCTGCAGCAGCATTTTCTCTGCTCTCATAGTCATCCTTATTTTCGTTTTTCTCACCCAGCGAGGCAGGGCAGGGCAAGCAGCCAGCAAGCTGGTGGGGATGGAGATGTCAACTGCATGGGGAGAGGCAGGAATTTAGCAGCCCCTGGGCAAACCCAGCACATCTGAAGGCCTGGCTGCAATTTGCACACCTTTGTGGATTCCAGGCCTGCTGCTGTAGTTTAACTCCTCCGCCGCCAGATCCTTGTTAATTGCAAAGGGCTGGACTGAGCCGTGACATGGTCTAGCAGACATGGTGGCAGTGGGTTGGTGGTTGGACTGGATGATCTTAGTGGTCTTTTCCAACTTTGATGATTCTGTAATAACAGTTCTATGAGTCACAGCCCAACTGAGATGCAGAGCACACTGTGACGACAGCCACTGCTTTGGGGCTTAACTCCTTCAGGTTTCCTTTCTTCCTGGCATGGCACTGAGGTATTTTTTGTCCTTGGGCAATCCCTTATGCCCAGCTCTGAAAGGGCTTTTAGCACAGACATATCACAACCTCTGCATTTACATGATGAGGCAGGGAGTGAGCCAGGGCCAGGCTGCCCCAAGCGAGCCGCATTTCCTGGAGAGGGCAAACAAACCCAACCACCAATGCTCCATTTACCACTGTGCCAGCACCAGTTTATGCACGCGCTGCAAGTGGAAAGGAACAACAGTGAGTTTTGTTTGCTTGCAGGAAAAAAAATAATCCGAACCAGCTCTGGATGGAAAACCCCACTGTGAACAACATGGCATTGTGTATTCAGGCTGGCAGTTGTGTTTCCAAAAAACACGATGTTCTTTGGAGTGGACAGCTGAAACCTGTCTGGGATGAGCAGTTTGGCCAATATGGGAGAATAGGGTGAATGTCTCTCCCAGCCATACCAAACTGAGCTTCTCCTTCAGGAGCTGTCGTTGCAGGGAGAGCCCATGTCATCTCTCCAGCACAGGTGTTATCTGTGTGCTCTGACCTTTCTTTACCAGCCCTTTATGCTCTTGGCATTGAACGTCAGTGTCTGGCCCCTCGTTGCATGAGATATGTTTTCAAAAAATAGTACAGTAACAAAGTGCTTCTGCTTACGTTTCCATCATAGATAGGACTCTTTGGAGCTGTGTGTACAGTCATCAGACTTGCAAATATTTTTGCAAACTCCCAGTGGCTGAAAAAGTGTCTGTGCACAACAAATAGGACCCTAAATCACAGCAAATGGGGCTCAGTGCCTTTCTGGGAGAACAGTCGTTCACCACACAGTCGACACAGCTACTGAGAGGGGAAGCAGCAGTGATCCTCCTCTACTTTCACATTGGCCATATCCAAAAACCATTATGATCTGGTCAAATTTTTGGGCATGCGAGTTGGGGAATCCCAGTTTTGCCATAGCTTGGCTACTCTGGTAGAGATATGGCAATAGGATCAAGGTCACCCTGCATGCTCCAGAGCACTTCCTGCACATCTATCCAGCTTAGCTTTGAGTTTCCAGCAAGGAAAAAAAACATAAAGGAAAATTGTATGCTTACATCTGTGTCCATTCTGTAGCAGTGAGTTGAAGAAGCTGGCTTGGGTTTTAGGGAACCACCAAAGAAGATGTCACCATTATGCTCTTAAAAGCAACTAGCATCTCTTGTGTAAATATCCATCAGGTAAAATAATGTGGGCTCTAGCATCACTTGGGAAGGAATGAAATCGTTAGAATAAACAACCAGCATGGGATTCATGCTTCTCTGAGAAAGAAAGCATGCTGGCCCTCCTGGGGAATTCCTTTAGCAGTTGGAAATCCTTATGCTCAAAGATAAAGGGTAGATCTAAATCAGGGTAAATACATTACTTTTTGTTCAGCTTGAAGATATTATTCCTTTCCTTGTGTCACCCTCTCTCTCTTATAGTACCCCTGGCTTTTCTGGTCGTGTTATCTGCATAGGCGGAGGAAATAGATCTAATCAGAAAAAGAGAGGATGAGATGAAACAGGCAGAATGCTGGTTTTGGTTAAGGTTTGACAAGCACAACAACCAGCTTCAGGATGGCTGTGGGGCAGCTGGCAGAGCTCAAGGCAATGTGGTGCTGGAGCAGGCTGCAGCATGTCCACGATCGTTTTCCATTCTGTCTTTCTTGATGGTAAACCAGGTAAAAAACATCTCAAGGACAGAAAATGAGACTGCCTGTGTACATGCAGTGTTGTGTCGGGAGTGGGGCCATGGGAATGGAGCACCACATCTGTGCTGTGCGGAGCTCACACTGCTGCTGCCCTGTGTGCTGCTATGGGCTCCATTGCAGCAATTAGCATGAAAAGGAGAAAAAGAAAAGCCTGAGGGATGTATTCTAAGTATAAGAAGTGTAAAGGCTAGCGAGGCCAGGAGAGATTTTCTCCTGCTGGCAGCCTGTTGTGCTCTCTCTTGTGCTGGCAGAGGGCTTGCAGGCTGGAGCCACAGCGAGCTGAGCGCCTGAATGGCCCTTTCACTGTGCCTGAGAGGAAAAGCAGGATGGAGCCCAGGCCTGGGCAGAGGGATGCATGAATACAGAGTGCAAGCAGCCGTGTTTTTTAGTGGGAGTCAGCCCTGTGTGTTTGAGACTCACCTTGGATAACTCATGCTCGGGGTGAGACAAATCTTCCCATCCCCATCCAGTGCCCAAAAGTGAATTTTAGATTTTGGTTATTAGACCAGGGCGGGACCCACGTGCAGGGCAGTGTGAGCACCCAGCCAAAGCCTGCCATGGTGCCATGCTGTCCTGCCAGGAGCAGCGAGGGGACAGCTTCATCAGGTGTCACACGGAGTGCCTTGGACAGGCAGAGGGGACCTTCAGCCTCCACTGCATCTCCAGCTGTTCTCTAGCCATTTCTGCCCTGAATAATTAAAACCAGAGTGCTTAATTATAGAAGATTCTGGCTAACATATTTTGTACTCTGAGTACAAAAATCGAGCTTAAAAAATCTTTCTGTACACAGAAAGTTACAGAGAATTCAACGTGAAATCATTATTTTGGGCTTGTCTTCCTGTGACAAATGTCTAAAGTTGGTGAAAGCAAGAAAAAGATTGTGCTTGTTTCTGAATTTTGTCATGTAGAGGAAGGGCTACCTGATGGCAGGAGGGTGTCTGCAGCGTGGTTGTGTCAGGGACTTGACTCCAGTTCACTGCTTCCCTTTCTGGGATGAAAACCGAGGGGAAAGATAAAAAAATCCTTTCCCCTCAGCTTAGGGGTAAAGACACGAAACAGCTGCAGAGCGGGCTTGTATCATGCACTAGCTGATGAAAGGAGGAATGAACAGAAGCTGTTTGCTTCCCCTTGCTGTGCAAGCAGGAAGGATGGACAGGAGTGCAGAAAGGATGGACAGGTCTGCTTGGGAAGTTTGTACCATGTCCTCTTCCCATCCTCCTGCACTGGACTGATGCATCCTGCTGGCAACGCCAGCAACCAAGGAACTGCACACCTCTGCAGCCACCACCTGAGAACCTCCCAGTGAGCATCCCTTGCTTAGGTTCCTTCTGTGAGCCCTAAATTCCTTCTGCATGGGGGTCCTGGGGCTGGAAGTGGGTGGGAGCAGCTGGAAGCTGGCAGCTAATGGCTGGAGTGCAAGCATCGTGTCCCGCTGGGATCCACGGCTGTTACCCACTTAATTGCTCCACGTAGGGCTGGTCAGATCACCTCAGTGTGAAAATTATTCAGGGAGCTTTATAGCATTTTTCAAATAAACATACAAGGCAGACTATTTTCATTACTTTCCCAGCCTCCTGTAAAATTTATCAACAGAGTGCTTGGGAAACACATTAACCCTGTGTGCCTGGCCTGGAGAACTCTGTGATGAGCCGGCTGTTGACTAATACCTCCAGATCCTTTTCCATCATGCAGCCTCCTAGCCACTCTGCCCCGAGCCTGCAGCACTGTATAGAGTTTCACGGCCCTCAGCCCATCCATCCAGCCTATCCAGACCCCTCTGTAGAGCCTTCCTACCCTCAGGCAAATCAGCGACTCCTCCCAGCTTGGTGTCATTGACAAACTTACTGAGGGTGCACTCAATCCCCTCAATCCAGAAAGACCTTTCCCAAAGAGAACATCCCTGGGATGGAAGGGAAGGTCCTCCTGGCAGTCAAAGAGACCATTTCATCTCAGTGTGAGTCCCATGGAGTGCCTGGTGTTATAGTGGGTGAGCTCATTGAGGGCCAGGAGGATGAATTCCCCACTGCTGGGGAGCAGCACGGGGTCAGCTGGGACCTGAAAGGATTCAAGCATTCCCAGTGCATCAGGGCAGCTCTTCTTCTCATGGGACCGCTTAGATTACTTTACATAATGTTGAAAACACCCATTAATTAGCACTGCCTATTCCTCTTTGTCCATTCAGTGACAAAGATCTGTTCTCAAGCCTCTTCCCTTTCATTTCTCCCCATTTCCTCTCCCCAGAAGTCTTTCTTCTTTGATGTGCTTACAGTGCTGCCAAAACCACCAACAGGGCTGAATGTGGGAAGCAAAGCTTGTGTAGTGGCTGCCATCCTTGGCACGAGGGGAGATGCTCCAGCAGCCGCCCAGATCCTGCTTGGTGCAGGAGTGGAAACCGGTCACCATCCCACCGCCTCTGGAACAGGCAGATGGAGAGCAGAGCTGCCCTCAAGGCCTCCTATCCGATAGATACCTTTCTCTGCTGCTCTGAGTCAGCATTTGGCTTTTTGCTTTTCCTCTTCCCATCCCAGCTAGGAGAGTGGAAGAACTGGATTTCCCAAGTATTTAGTAGCTAGTGTGACTAAAGAATAAAAACAGTGATTCATGCATGTGTTTGTGAGCCCTCAGTTTGAATTGCTGCTATTTACGGGTGGTGGAGCGTTGTCTGCTGGGTGAAAATATTTGCAAAACCCTGTCATATTTAAGCCTTAGCGATCATCTGTTCACACATCTGTGTCGTACAGGTGCTATTTTTTGTTGTTGCTCTTTTAGACTGATTTCCTGTTCTCCACTCAGTAAGGAAAAAATTCAACCCACAAACAAAACCAAGCCCAAACCCAAATCAAAACTGAGCACAGTTCTGAATGGCACAGCACGGAGAACAAAATTACCATCAAATAGCTCTTATTCTAACAAATCATTGAAGAGAGGCTCATTGCTGGGTGCTCTGGAGCAGCAAATAGTCTCAAAGAAGTTGGGGTCACTCTGGTAGCAAGCTGAAAGTGCTGTGCCCTAACAAATAGCTGCTCAAGGAGGAGACAGCTGCTCCTGTGGGAGCTCCCAGCCTATCAGCCTCCAGTTTTTTCCTATAGCTCCAATAAGCAAATCTGATGTTTCTGTCATGACTGACGACTTTTCCTTCTCCACAAGCATCCAGCCTTCAGCTCTGACAGAACCCAGTCACTGTGCTTTTTGGATTATTTGGGTTTTAATAAGAAGGAATACTGAGCAACTTGGAATGTTTTTTTCCATTAAGGCTGCTTGGTGCAGTGATTTCCCTTCTGTCTCTCCCTTTGGAGAACTGCCTCACTCTCTATCCACATTTAGGTTTAGGACGTCGAGACGTCTGGGCCCAAGTGGTTTGGGAGCAAACAGGGCTGATGGAAATAACTCTGGACAATGGCTCTATATTTAAAAAAGAAAAAGCTATATTTACTATGTGTCAGGCTATTAACAGTGTCCTTGGCCACACAAATGAATATAGTCACAGAGCTTGGAGCACATGCTGTTATTAGTAGGTTTCTTGACATCTTTGTGATGAATCCTGCAAGGAAGGGCTGCATGGGAGCTGCAGTTTGTGTCAAAGAGGGCAGAGAGCTCCGCCAGACTGACCACAAGCCCTGGGATGGATGGCATAGGCACAGGCCTCTGAAGGAAGAGCAGGTTTGTTCCAACTTCTTCCAACGTCACCAAATTATTCTTGTCATCGGTGGACACAGATGCTACGGTCCGGGTGGGAAAAGAAATAATCAGATTTATTGAATCCTTTTGTCTCTTCTGAATTTACAGTTGGCCTTTTATTCGTGTCTCTTTCATTGGTATTTTCTTGGCAGCTCATGAGGGGTTTCTTTTTTTTTTTTTTTTTCTTTTTTGAATGATTGAGTTTGTTTTGTGCCAAAGGAGAAAAGAGAGACAATCGTTCTCCAAAGCTCAGGAAATGTGACATCACCCAAAATGCAGACCCAGCTTTTTGGCGGCCAGGTGGTAAAATGAAATATTCTCAGCCGTCTCAGCATCTCCACTGCAAGGAAATTAGAAGCAGAAAGTTGGGATGACAGCCTTTGGCAGCTCTATTCAGCTTGGGGTTGGGACGCTAAAAATACCAGCTTGGCAAAGCTGCTAGGGAGGATTATAAAAGGGCCGAAATTTTGCCAGAACTGCAGATTTCTGCTCCACCGCTGAGCAGAAGCTGTGAGCGGTGACTCACACCCTGCTTGACACAGTCTGGCACTTCGGTAGCTCGTCGGCCTGGAATCACACACAGAGCTCCCATTATCCAGGCCAAATCGAGCCACATCTCAGGGCTGGCAGATAACGGGCGCTTTCCTCTGCATGGAGACAGGCATCGAGCATGGGACCCCACAGAGCATGGCATCTCATCCTGTGATTCTGTCACAGCCTCTGGATATTATAAGCCCATCTCGCTGGACATGTTCCTGAGGAGATGTCAGCTGTGACACATGGAAGGGCCTCCATTCCTTCAGAGCAGTGATATTGGTGCGTCCCTTTCCTGCAGAATGAGGGAATCCTCCAGTGGGGAATCCATTGCAGTAATAAGATAGGAACCATATGTGCCTTAAGGGGATTGGCATTACCCAACCTGTTCTCCAGGCTGCACGCAACCAGGGAAAGAGCAAACAGTTTTGGGAGGAAGGGATGGGCTCAGGCTTCTGGCTGCAGTACCATAACCCCATGCAGTGTGGCATAGACCTCCCATAGTATTGTGCCTGTGCAGTGGATTTAAACTTAAAATTTTTTTTTTTTGCTAATGCAGCTGCAGTAGCACTACAGAACCAAGGCAGAATATCAAAAGCCAGGTGTGTGGCTAGTGCAAGCAGCTGCATTAGCTGCTGATGCTAAACACTGCTCTCCATCTGTGGCTGGACACAAGTGGAGACTGTCTTGGAGCCATTCAGAGCTTGCTCCATACTCAATTTTGGCAAACTGCAGCAGTCCTGGTGTCCAGTTTATCTACTGAAGGACTAAGGCACAGGGCAAACTGCTCTTCTACAGCTCCATGGCTGCTTTTTATATAGGGCTGGCTTTGGTCTTGCTGTGTTGAGGTCATGGATGGAAATGCTCTTCTCCTCCCCCCAGGGCCTGGTTCAGTGGAGGAAAGCACTGAAAAAAAGCAAAGAGAGGGAGGAAATAAAGAGCCCAGCTCCCACACACGTGAGAGGACCCGAAAACCAGGTAGAGCCTTCCTGTGCTGAGTCCTTGAAAGCTTCATTGTGGTGCCTTTGCAAGAACATATTTATTTTGTTTCCTGAGCCGTATGAGCAGGGCATTGTATCTGCTGGATTAAGGCAGCTCTGTGCTGCTCAGAGAACTATGAAATCCCTCCTCTGTCAGCCTGATGTGAAAGGATCCCATTCATCGGGGCGCTCCCGCCCAGTGGGGTCTGCTTAGCATTCATCCCCGCGTGTGACCGAGCTCCTGCTGCTGGCTCTGGCTCACGCCGCTCCTCTCCCACATCCCCCTGCCCCACATGTGCTGGCAGCCAAGGAAAAAGAATAGGGAAGCTCACTCCTGTGCCGCCTGGCGCTCATCGACATTCAGCAAGCATTTGCCCCAGTGCCCTACTTCGAGCCAGGAAAGGCTCTTGGCCCTGCTGTGTGCCAACGACGTGCAGAGCAGCAGATCCAAAGGCCGGTGACGAGATGTGAATCAGCATCACCCCATGGCATGGGAATGGCTGGGCCGAGCCGTGTGGGGTATGGGGATACAGGGTGAGTGTGTGTGAGAGGGTCTGTGCACATATGGAGAGAGCTGGAGGAGATGTGAGGAGATGGAAATCAGTGTGGGGCTACACATGTGCCGGGGAGATCAAGGGCTTGGCCGGCTTCTGCTTTCTTCTCCCGTGTTTGCTTTAATGGTGACCGGCTGTGGGGTTTTTGTTCATAGTTTGGATTCCTGATATGAAGCCAGATACTATTTATTTGCTCTAATTTTTCATCTCTAATATCTGTCTAGGGCTGAACTTTTTTCTTTCCAACTACTGGTTAGAGACAGTGTTGGAAAAAATTGATAGGACAGCTCTTGAGAATGAAGTGTGGTCCAAGCCAGACACAAAGCTACTTTTCCTTTCTTGCCTAAGCCCTGTCCAGATGAGATTGAATCACTGAATCATCGAATCATTAAGGTTGGAAAGACCAATAAGATCATCTAGTCCAAGCATCAACCCATGCCTGTGACTGTAGACTGGATCAATGCCAGAGCAATTTTTCTCAATAAAGCTCCCATATCACTTGTACCTCAGAGATAAAAACAGCCCCAAATCAGCACAAATCACAGAGGACGTAGGGCTGAAAGAGCAGCCCTTGCTCCGGTTGGTTTCTCCAGCTGAGGATGGCCATTTCTGTCTGCACATGATTTTCCAGCTTGGTGAACCGACCCTTGGCACTGAGATTTGAGGTTTCAGTCTCCGATCCTGCAGGTCAGCAGTGATGGAGGGAGGTGGAGGTCTGGATTAGGGTCAGGGCTGGCTGGGGTAACAGGGCTCCTCCTGGGGGTTTTTCTGCCTATATGTGTGGCCCCAGCAGCAGGAGGAAGCGTCCAAATTCTCCTTGGGAAATGAGGAGGGTAGAGACAGTGGAGGAAAGCAGCCAAACCTCACAGTGTGTGGCCACATCGAACCTCAGCTTTGCCCCTCAATAACATCATTTATTGTTTTCAGAAGGAAAAACATACCTTTGTGAAAACAGCATTTCTCAAGCTGCTTCTTCAAGGAGGGAGAGCCAGGGGTCTGCGCCTGGCTGGACGGCACCGCTCTGCTGCTGGGCCCCTCCGGCGGCGTCGTGTTTCAGTCAAGTTGTCATTTCTGGTTACACTCCCAGCGCTTTCTGTTAATGACAGGCAAGGAACAAGCAGCCCTTTCTTTCCAGCACTGCAACAGACGTGGTGCAAAGAAGGGGCGGTGGGTGAGAGGCATCGCATTGTGCCCTCCTGGAGCAATGTCCCACCAGATTGCCTGTGCAGCCAGGGAGCGACTGAAACCCCATCTTGATAACAGAGTGCTGACCTTGCTGGAGACATGACATAACCAGCAAGCTGTGGGAGGAAGCCCTGGAGACTGCTTAAAACACTGCTTCCTTATGCCTGGAACAACACTCACACTCTTTAGCCTCTAGAAGCTCCTGTCTGTCACAAACCCAGACTGCAGGATGCTGCTCAGGACTTGTTGGGGTCTGTGATGTTCAGGGGAGCAGGGCCATCCTCACACCCATAGGGACTTCTCCCCAGTGTCACCTGCAAGAAGCAAACAGGCAGCTTGATGGTGATTTGTTTTTGGGAGGGGGGAAGCAGAGGAAATCTGTATATCCCAATTCCTCCAGTAAAGAACATGTCTTCATGAAGTTATAGGAGACATGGAAGTCTCGTGGCAGCTAGTCAGAAATCACAAGTCTTAGGTTAGGTGTTAGGAGGAAATTCTTTATTCACAGGGTGGTAAGGCACTGGCACAGGTTGCCTTTAGAGCTGTGAGTGCCCCATCCATGAAGGTGCTCATGGCCAGGCTCAGTGGGCCCTTGGGCAGCCTGAGCTGGTGGGGGACAACCAGCCCGCAGCGGGGGGTTCAGAGTAGATGGGCTTTAAGGTTGCAACCCAAGCCATTCTAGGGTTCTAAGATTCATTCTATGATTCTGTGGTCAGGCAGGCTCTGCTGAACTGAATAAGCTATGTTTTCATCATTTGTGTGCATTCAGATGGACATCGGATCAGCAGGATAAAGAGTGTTCCTAGCGCGGAGGTCTGCAGGCCAGATCAAGTCTATTGGTGAAGGTGTTCCTTCAGATGGCTTGGGTGAGCCCCAGGAGGGAACACCGTGGGGGCTTCCCCACCCAGCCAGCACGAGGTGCTACGCACACACTGGATGGCATTCCAAGGAGAAGGCACCCACGGAGTTTCTTCAGTCACTGTATGATTCACACTTTGGCAAGTGTGAATCCATCCTGCCTGGTGTGAGCTGGGGTGGGCTGTTGCCTCTTCTCATCACAAGAAGGCTGAGCCTGGAGACAGACCAGCTCAGAAGGGGATCTAGAGACAGAAGGGCTTTGATGAAGAAAAAAAAAAAAAAAAAAAGCATCCAAGAGGCTTTTCTCAGTCAGTTTTGCTAATTATGAAGCCACTGACTCCTATTCCCAAAGCCTCCCTGTGTGAGGGAGCTTAATCACTGATGACAATTTTCTGGCATATTCAGAGTTGTCACTGACAAGAACACACACCAAACACCTCCACCCAATATCCGCCTTGACAAAGCAAAGCTTCCACATTGCTCTCAGTGCCATCACTCATCTTGTCAAGCTCTGCCTTTACCCCGCCAGCCACACCGTGATGTCATTTTAAGGCAGCAATGGATGCATCCCAATTGTTTACCTTTTTAACAAACAATACAAATATCCTCTCCTTTCAAAGAACACTTTGTTGTCCACAGTATCAACAAGAGGAATGGGTGAGAACCAATTTGTGGTCATGTTAGATTGACTAGAAATACGGATTTATAAAACCCTTGACTTCCCAAATACTGTTGACCCTGCTGGTTTGGATGTGTAGATTTTGAACATAATATCCAGTCTCAAGAAGAATTACAGAACTATAGAATATCCAAAGTTGGAAGGAACCATAAGGATCACAGAGTCAAACTCCTGGCTCCAACAGTCAAGATGGGCAAAAAAAAAGCACTGCCATCTACAAAAATGAAAGAACCATTTGCCACAGGGCTGGGAACTTGGGGTGAGCTGTACAAAGAGCAGTGGTGCTGTGAATTCATTGAGGATACACTGAGATTTGCCTTTTTCAGTGCATGGAACTGTTAATCCTATTTTCAGTCTGATCAAGACTGTCCATGAACTCAATTCAACTGGACCCAGCTGCACTGGAGAAGAAATTACTTAAAAAGGGCAATAGACTTATTGGGTCAAAAGATAAAGCAGAACTCGTTAGCAGGGTCTGTTGTGATAGCACAGGGGGAAATGTTTTCAAATGAAAAGAGGGGAGGTGTAGATTGGATATAAAGAATAGGTTTTTTTTATAATGAGGGTGGTGAGGCACTGGCACAGATTGCCCAGAAATGTGGTGGGTGCCCCATCCTTGCAAACACTGCAGGTCAGGCTGGATGGGGCTCTGAGCACCTGATCAGCTGTAGGTGTACGTGTTCAGTGCAGGGAGTTGGACCAGATGGCCTTGAAGGGTCCCTTCCAACTCAAATAATTCTGTGGTAAATTTCCTGTGGATCACACAACAGTCAAGAAGGCAGATATGCGAAAACTACCATTTACCTAGGGGATGCTGTAACAGAAGATATGGGACAGATCACACCTTGATGAGGGCAGGCACAACTGAAAGCTTCTCCTAAATATCTCAACAAGGCACAGCAGCAGTGCCAGCAGCGAGGGAGGCTCCTGGTCTGAACTCCTGCTGCATCCCAAGGCACTGCCTAAACCCCTTCCCTCTCAAGGCAGAACCCTAATTGCCAACGCTTGGCAGCCACTCCGTCACAAGCAATAAGGGAAATTCATATTTTGTGTTTCAAATGTGTTTATTAGCCAAGAAGTTATCACCTGAAAGTGGATGCTAGGGCATGTCCAGAAACCTCTTTCCCCAAGGTTCCCACCAACAATGTAGGCACTGTAACGTCTCATGGCAGTTTGGTACCAACTGCATGGCTGCTGGAGCTGTGGAAGAGCCTAGCGAAATCCAAGGATCTTTTTAATGGCACAAAGTAACTTTTTGAATGGCTAGCTCAGAAGGAAGGTTTTTCTGAGAAACTTTACGGTCACTGGAGGAAATCTGTGAGCTGTGCTGTGTGGCCATTTGATGACGCAGAGCACGTAAATCGTCCTCTGGGGACGGAGCTGGCGCGCCTGCTCTCTCTATGCTCGTGACCCAGTGCAAATGCACGCTCTGGTCTTGCAGTGTGAATATCCCACTCATATGACTTCTCCACACCCGCAGTTAATTACAACTCTGCGTTTCCTTAAAGAACCCCAGGTGCAAATAGACAGATTAGAGGCGGTTACAGGAATAGGCCAGTTGGCTCGTGGAGCTGAAAGGTTATTGTTGCTTCCACGGAGGTTTTATACACTGTGCGTGTGTGTGTGCACATATATTTATATTTCAATTATATTTATGTTATTATTTCAATTACAACCATCCATCTCTTCATAATGCCTGATTTCATTCTGCACTGGGTTAAACCCTGGTTGAATGCCAGCTCTGAAATGGCATGAATGAGTCCTCAGAGCACGAGGAACCTTTAATCGTGAAGGTCTTGAAATAAATGTCACCACTGCTCTCATCTCTTTCTCTGAAACACTCTTTTGCCCCATCCCTCCTTCCTGTTCGCTGAGGACACTATGGCACTGTGTTGAGTTGTGAAGAAAGTGGCTCTTCTTGAACAGTATACGTGCCCTTCTGTTCGAGGGAGCCTGGAGACACGGACCGTGTGTGCTCTGCTGTCCCTTGAGATGCCATGACAAGAATCTTGTCTTCTCAGCCCAAACACAAGTAACTGAAACCCATTATGGTTTCTCTCCAGCTCAAATACAAAATGAAGACACGACTTTTTTGTTTCACTGGAAGGCAAAATTACCTGAGCCAACTCTTGACACCATTGATACCTCTGACATTGCATGTCCTACCTGCCCCGGGATAAAAACGTGTCTTAATGTTAGAAAAGGTGAGATCACTCATCCTTGCCCCTTCACACCAACCAGAGCTGGTAGACAGAAACAACACTGTATCTTGAAGCCATAAACCTTGGTAGCCCTTTGGGAGGCTTTCAGCTGCCACTGGAGGAGCTTGCTGTGGGCAGGACTGGGGGTGTCACAACTTCGCCACCTTGTCTTGGGGCATTTTGTATTCTAGAGTGGTACTTAGGAGCAAGGGATGCATAATCTCCTGAATGCCAGGATGTACAAGATGAGAATGGTGTGAATCATCGTGTGGAAAGCCACATCTGAACAATAGTCAAATTCCCGAGCGTTCATATCGTCGGAGCTTTCAGCAGCACCCGTGCCAGAAGGAGGAAGTGCAGTTCAAAATGATACACTTTGAAACCTATCTTCTAAGGTACTAAGGACCATTTCACAGCTTCAGTCATTCTCACATGCTGCAGTTACTGCCTCAGTAAACAAACCAACACTGAAAGCATAAACTCCTACAACGCCAAGGCAATACCCCAAACACCAACAAATGGATGAGCTGCGGTGACTGCTGGTGGAATAAATCCCAGGCTCCTGCGGGCTCTGATGATTCAGGCTTTGCATTCTCATGGTTTACGATTCCACCAGATTTCCTTGATGCAATTATTTTCTTGCGACTCTGCAGTCTGCAAATCCTAAATATAACGTTGCACATTAAATAATACCCTCATTCCTGAAACAGTCACTTGCCCAAAGCCCTGCCAAACAGACGCTTTTTATATTACATTAGTCATGAGCTGTGGCTGACAACAAGTTCCTCTTTGGAGACTCCTCCCAGAAATCTTGTGGAAAAGTCCTTTCTTTTTTTATTTAAATCATTCCAGGCTCGCTGAGCGTATCAGGCAGGAAAACGTTAACATTTTCCAGAAGTGGCTGATGGCTCACGCACCCTTTAACAGTTGGTCCTTTAACAGACGTGTGGGAGGGATGTAAGTGACTGAGAGCAAGGAAGTGGTGTCATTGCTCAACACCAATAAAGAAACACAAGGCCATGCTTTGAAAATAGCTTTTATAATGTAGAAAAGATGTGAGTGAACCGAGAGACCCTCTGTGCTGGTTAGTGCTGAATGTGATGTTCAGGCTCCAACCTCTTTGTCCCTTATGACTTCACAGCTTTGGTGATGGCCATAAATGCTCCTGACACCAAATAGTCCTTCTGAGCTCCTCCAGCAAAGGGTGGATGGAGCTTGCAGTGAGTGGTGGGACAGCAGGCTGTCTCCTGGTCGGAGCTGTGAATATCCATGTAGGTTGGGGCCAACTTCATCTTCACCTCCTGGCTGCTCCTATTCCTGGTCACTGGAGCAAGGTGGGAGCCTGAACTGCAGGTATCGCAGAATCAGTAATCGAGTCACAGAATCATAGAATCATGGAATAGCTTAGCTTGGAAGGGACCTTAAAGATCACCCAGCTCCAACCCCCTGCCATGGGCTGGTTGCCACCCCCCAGACCAGGCTGCCCAGGGCCGTATCCAGGGATGGAGCACCCACAGCTCCTCTGGGCAACCTGTATTCCCAAATGAGGCAAAGGAAGCTGGCTTTGGCAATGTCCTCCCTACACAGGGATAAACAAGCCTTTTCCCCATCCCCATGTCCAGACAGGGAAAGTAGCAGCGGCCCTTAGATCAACGTCGCCTGGCACTTTACACACCTTGAACACCAGGTGCTCTCTGCATGCCCACTGCTGAGCACAGACGGAATGTCTCCCAGCCATCCCAGGGAGAAGAAATGGGATTGGACCAACAGGGTATCTGCTGTAAGGCAGACTGGGATCAATCTTTTTCTCAAGTTCTTTTCAAAGGGAAAGAAGGGAGAGGAGGTGCAGGGTGTGGAGCTGCACTGCAGTTTTCCTAGTGGCCAAGCCAGTTGGAGTTCACATCCTGCCAGCGTCCAGCTCCTCGTTCCTCTCTGCTGTGAGGCAGCAGGCCACTCTGCTCCGCTATGCCAGCTCAGGCTAACTGGGTCAGAGTTTTAAAAGAGCACTTGAAAATAAAGCAAAGTTTTCTTATGAACCTTGAGCACTTCATTGTCCATATCTGTTTGGCCACCAAGCCATTCATCCCAGCTGTCTCTGCTTCACCAAGCCCTTGCTGTTCTCAGGAAGGGTTTTTCAGAACCCACCACCTGAACTAGTGGCTCGTAGCTAAGCTGAGCATTTCCCACACTCCCCATCTCCCAGATGAAAATCTTTCAAGAACGGCTTGTTCCTTTCTGGACTCAATATTAGGATTATTAAATGAAACTTGGATCTAACTCTTGAAGCTTTCTCCCAAGATGCCGTTTAATTAAAGCTGTGGAAATAAAAGACCAGTCTAAATGTTGTAACAGTTTTAATTAGTGAAACCTTTATTTTATTTGCTAAAAAACAAGATCACCTCTAAGTCCATTAAAATGAGTCCTTCGTTGAAAAGCTTTGCAACATGTGTGAAAGGGAGATTTAAAGGATGTTAATGAGGGCTTAAATATGCCAAAATTATTGAAGAATGATATTTTTGATGGAAGAACTTAAATAAACTCTCGTTCCCATTACACTGAGCATGTCAGTTTCTGTGCTTAGGCCTTTGAAACTGAGTATATACCTGAACAGGCACACACTTGCCTTTATCCAGACCCTCTCGTCCATCCATCCCCACCGCCTTGGGGAACCAAAGTCCTTCCCCTCTAATTCCTGAATGATGAGATGTTCTCTGAAACAGTCAATACGTTCTCAATTCATAAATACTTCAGCTGCAAGACATCCGATTTACAGTCCCATGAGTCATTTAATGCAATGGAGGACTTTGTCCTATGAACATTGCTCAACATTTCCAGAATGGGTTACTTTCACTTTATAGCCCTCACTCACAGATACGAAGGTACCAAAGTCAATTCCTAAAAGCCAAAGATGGTGCAAAAGTTGTTTCTTCTCAGACAGGCCACTGAGGGATGTCTGCTAACAGGGCTCACTGGTTCTGACTTAGCACATATGCTTCCTTCCTTGGGAATCCTCCACATGCTTCAGTGATGTCTGTAGGCTCTCCTTCATAATCATCTGGCAGAGGAACCTACTCAGAAGAGGCAGTGTTTGTGTTCCCCCCCACTTGTGTCTCTAGAACACCTAGGAGCTACCATAGCTCTACCATTGTGAACAGACGTATAGACATTAACTGACCACGCAAGAGCAGACTGCTTGGTTCTTTTGTCCACGATAATCTGATCTATTTTTGTTCTTCCTTTTCTCTGTGATCTTATATGGCCTCTTGTTACTGCAAATGGAAGATCCTTGAAGAGACCTATGTGTTGGCCACACTTTACTGATAAGCTACTTTAATGCCTCAGGCAGCTGGAGCAACTTTTTCATGGTAGAAAGGTCCAGTGACCAAATGAAGAGACTGATGTATGAAGTCCTGAAACTTTTGCCATTGTGGAAACATTCCTGTCCTTGGTCGTAATCAGATGACTTGATTTTAGCATTCTTGACCACATAGCTTCATTGCCCACCTTTTCTCAAAGACCACATCCACAGGCATCTTCCCTTGGAGGTTCTTTTAGCTTCAGACCATACTTAAGCCAAAGCATCCTCCTGTTTTCCAAGGCCAGTAGCATAAACCAAACCAAATCAGGGTTAATCCATCCAACCAAGAGCCTGGGTACAGGGAATTGCAATGCAGCCTTCAAAAGGCCCTGGGGCACATCTCCAGCATACTACAGCCCTTTCCCCACAGTCCTCAAGCCAAAAGAAAAAACTCTTCCCCCTACCCTTGAAAAGTCCTATTCCTCATGATAGTAAAGAGTACTGATTACTATTAAAAACCGAAACCCTGCAGGAAAGCAGGGAGGGGGAGTTTATGGCCATTGACCTTTTAACTCAGGTTGGTTTATAAAGAGCTGTCTTTCTGTTGCACCACTGGGATTGTACGAGTTTCTTGGCCATGAATGGGAGCTTTGTAGGATTCTACTGTGTGGTCATTCATGGGCAATCTGTTGGTCTTTTTAGAGACGTTTAATAAAAAAGAAAACCTATCTGAAATACAGGAGGAGGGTGGTGAGCTGAGTATCAGCTAGCGGCCCAATCAATGAGTGAATGTGTTCGGGTCTCCTCCCGGAAGAGAAAGCTTGTTTTAGGAATTTAGCCTGGCACTCTCAGGGCTCTGTTTGTATAGCCCTTTCATTTGAAAAAATACATGCAGTCAATTAAAAAGAGATGGCTTGGAGCAGGCACTGGGAGAACAGACAGGGTGGGAGGGAAAAAGGGAACCAGGAGAAAAAGAACAACTGTTAGAACTGAGAAGACCACTAAGATCCTCTGGTCCAACCACCAACCCACCCCCACCATGCCCACTGTCCATGTCCCTCAGTGCCAGATCTCCATGGTTCTTGAACACCTCCAGGGATGTTAGTGGCACACCAAATTGAAAACAGCACAGACTGAACATCCAGGCCCCCAGAACTCTGCAAACCAGCATGCTTCATTAGGAAGGGCACAATTTGGAACTGAGAATCATCTGCTAGGATGGACAAGGCCAAGTTGGATCAGGCCTTGTTCTAGTGGCTGGCAATCCTGACTATGGCAGAAGGGTTGAAACTGTGTGATATTTACAGTCCCTTCTGACCCAAGCCATTCTACGATTCAATGACAAAAGCTGCAGACCTCTGCAAGTTCCATAAGAAGCTGTCAGCACAAACCACTTCTTCTGGAAAGACCAACACGCACACCAGAAGAGGCTGCTTCTGGCAGTCCTTGGTCACCAAAAAGTGCCCCTGGCACCTGGTTCAAGGAGTGCATCAACTCTGCCATGCTAGCCAGCCTCTAGTAAACCTGCTTCCCAGCAGCTTCACTGGATCAGGGCACTTTCCCTTTCAGGTTGTTGCTATGAAACATTAAATCAGCCACCCCCATTTATCCATGGCATCATACAGCTTGATAAACCCCGCTGAGTTTCTTGTGTGACGAAGGCAAGTGCCAGGCACAGCCATTAACTGAGCTCATTTTCTCCCTGTGTTTGTATACATATTTTTATACATGTATAACATGTACACATAAATCTTTACATAATTCATCAAAATGTTGGTCTGTGTAATTTCCACCTTGCAGCGTGTGGCTTGTTAAATTCTCTGCAACACCCTGCAGTGATCAAAAAGGATCTGAGCTGTTCTCTCCTCTCTACCAATAGCCCTTGCTATCTATAATCTAACTTGGCCTTTATTCCAAAAGAAAATTAGGGACTTAATCTGTGAATAGTTACTAAGAACATTTAAGGATAAAATAAGTATGTAGCCTGGGGATAAGAAACGTTCACTGTTCTTCACTGAGGCTTTCAAAGAGCTTAAAGAAAATACCTCCCACCAGCTGGTCTACAAAATGTGTGACTTGTACATTTGTAAACTTGAAAAGTCAACAACCATATATGTTGTTAGGATTTGCCAGCCAGAACCCGCAAGTCATATACAGAGATCTTTGCTCTGTCCTTGCTAAGTTGAGGACTGGATTTTAGAGGAGGAAAAAAACTGCCTGGTGGAGGAAAACTTTCTGTTAGCATAAAGCCAAAATCATCAACTGGCTGGAGGTGCCTTCACTGCAGGGCACACCAGGGGCAGGAGGGAGGGGACACAGGGTGTCCCATGCCGTGTGTCCCTAAATCAGACCAATCCCTGGCCAGTGAGCACTGCCACAGAGGGCCTGGGCTGGAGATAAGTAGCTACGAGGTCTGTGTGCCCACAGCTTGGAGAATGGGACGTCAGCTTCAGGAACATCACTGCTCTATGTCTATTGGGTGGAGGCCACGGAAAGCCGAGGAGGAGCAGGCAGAAGAATTAGGCCAGTCCTCTTACAGATCTTAAGTACGTACCAGAAGAGCAGTGCTGCTCAGGTTCCAGTCCTCTGTGCTGCCCCGTGCACAGGTCGGGTTGACCTGCAGGGATGGGAAGCGAGGGGCTCATGCTGCATGGAGGCACATGGCTGCCTCAGGTATGGGCTATGGCTCGTGCCAGGGTGCAGCCAGCCCACAGTGAGCCGGAAAGAGCCCAGGGATGACAGAAGGAGCTCTCTCTCCCCATCTGACTACGGCTTTTGTGAGTCAGGTCATGTTTGCATAAACTGGACCTGGTTGCTAGCGACAGGTTTTCCAGCCCATAACCACCATGCCTTTTAAGGCTTCTCGCAGTGCCATAATAGGGATTATTATTGGCAGCTCTGTCTGTGCCTTACTGCGGGCGCATCCTGGATGGAGCAGCCAGTATGTGATAACACCAGGGAATAGGATTATTTGGGCAATTTTTCTTCTTTTGACAGCACTTGAACGAGAAGAGATTCCAGTAAGAGAAATTACTGGCAGAATGGACACGGAAAGAGTGATTTTTAAGCAAATATTGGAGAGAGTGTTTGGAATGAGAGATTCAGCCAGAAATTTGACTCGTGTCCCATCAGAGCAAACAGTGCTGCTCCGACACCACAGACGTCCTCCAGTCCCACACCTAGGGAGCAGAGGAGTTCAAGTAACTCGCTTCAAATAAACACACCTCACAGAAGGCTGTTTTCTTTTCAGCCAGTGGACAAGGGGAAGAGGCAGAAGTCTTCAGCAACTTCTTGGCCGACAGGTTTCTCCCTATCCCTACTGAGTGAAGGGAAGATATCCACCAACATGCCTTATATGCACATGAGCCAGGCTCAGTTCTGAAGTTCTGCCCTTATTTATTGACTGAATCTACTCCAAGAGCTCGTTGAGTTTGGAGAAAGCCCTCTTTGCAGTGCACACGGCAGACCCTTTGGGTGAGCCCACAGCATGGAGCTTGTGGAATACAGTAGACCTCACTGGGCTGGTCTGACCCACAGCAGCACACTCCAGCTAGCAAGAGCAGGTATTACTTCCAATTTTCAAATGCCTATTGTTCTTGTTATGGTGCTCAGATTCACCTTCTTGGGGTAAAGAATGTGAATGGCCAGAGTCAGGCTGCACAGCTGACATCTCACTGCTTACAGTAAGGAAGTGCAGCTGCCAGGGAATTAGTGCTGGGAAAGGTGGGGCCTTGGAGGAAGGCAGAACGCTGGGCATCTGTCTGTTGGAAAAGCAGTGTCAGAGCAACAAAAGAAAATCCAGATGTTGCACTTGCACGGCAACAGGTCAGCAAATTGGAGACAGCCCCACCCTAGCAGCTTAGCATTTCCCTTCCCGTTTGCCTGTAAACCAGCAAGTTCTGCAGCTGAGGGGGAAGATTCAGCCCCTCTGATTTACAGCTATCTGCAGCTGGCAAATCACAGCTGTAGAGCTGTGAGTGCTGCTGTGCTCTGAGTGCCATAGCAGCGCTGCTTGTGCTGCTGCTGCCTCTGGGGCTGTTGCACCGGGGAGAGTCCTATTGAGCTGCAGCTGAGGCAAACTTACTCCCACCACTGCACTCCGTGTATCAGCCCAGCTGGGCTGCATTGCCTTGGAAAACTCAAGGTGAGAAGGCTTGTGGGACAAATCCACTGTGAAGCAGATTGCAGCATCCCCAGCAGAAGCGAGCCAAATGAATTTCAATTATTCCTGGAATTTCTGCTATGTTGATGAGCAGCTGTGTCCTGCAGCAAGGCACTCAGAGCACAGAGCTGGAGGGAGGCAGGCTGAGAGCCCAGTGTGGAAACAGAGAGGGAACAGCAGGGAGGGGAGACCAAGCCTGGTTCCATTCTACAGCATCCTGCACACCTAACGGTCACCTTGTCGCCCTACCAGGGCTTAGAATCACAGAACCATAGAATCCTTTGTGCTGGAAGAGACCATTATAGGCCACCTAGTCCAAGTCCCCTGCAATTAACAGGGACTGTTGATCAGGTGCTCAGAGCCTGGTCCAGGACTTCTGCAAGGTCCCTCTAAAACACCTATCGAGAGCACCCCTTCCCATAGCAAAGCTGTACATCTTGCTCCTGGGACCACTGGAGCTGCCCTGGTGCCGCAGCAGTGTGTGCATGGCAGCAGGCACGTAAGCTTGATGGCTCAACAGAGGAGACAGCGCTCTGCAAGGGGTGGAACAGGCAAAGAACTGATCAGTCCCCTTCCAGGTTTGCAGTGGTGTAATAAAAGTCCCTGTGTCCTGCATGCCAGGGAGGTCCAGGGGAGGGGGGAGAGGGCGAAAGTGAATTAAATGGCCCTTTCAGGAGCGGAGAGAGCACTTCGTCCTCTCTCATCCATTTAGTGCAGATGCTGTTGAAGTCTTCCCCATCTTAACAGCCAGCAGAGCTTGGCTCGCATTGTCCTTTGCAGACACTGTGCAACCCCAGAGGAAAGCTGTCAGAGAGGAACGGAGCAGGAGGGGAAGGGATGTGCTGTGGGTTCATAGCAGTTCACAGCAGACATGCAGGATGAATCTGGGAGCACAGCGCGTCCTGCACACAGGGACAGCCAGCACCTCACCCTGGGATGGCACACGGTGTTCAGAGCAGATCTGTGTGCTTCTGTATATACTCCAGAACATCTGTGAATAGGGTCAGTTCCCCTGAGCATCCTGCTGTGCCCCAGGTGCACGTCTGAGTGCTTACAGCTCTCCATGCCAGCACTGTACCCATACCATCAACACCACCATAGCACAGCTCACAGCCACGGCTGTGCACAAATATCTCAAGAACATCAGCATCCCTTAGCAAACACATTCCCAACTCAAGCTTCCACCTGTCTCCGAGGAGGAAAAATCCTTTTTGTTTAAGGATTTGGGTAATAGGGGAGGGAAGAGAAGTAGTTTTTATTAGGCTGCAGATATACGAGCAGTATCTGTAAAGTCAGAGAAAATCACACTGAAACGCTGCAGAGGTGAGGAGTGCTAGAAACACCTTTAACAAAAAAAGTCCTCTGATTATGAAGACTTAAAAGAAAACTATTCCTTCAACAGTTGGCAGCAGCAGCCCAGGGTCAGCAATGCCTCTACCTGGGACCACGTGAACTAAGAACGTTAATTGAGCCTCCTGGGTATGTAAGCCTCTTATCTACTTACACACAGCGCTTTCTCTGAGCTCGAAAAAAATGAGATTATTAGTTATTTTTAATGAACAGCAGCAGGATGTGCGTGCTCACCTGCTCCTCACTGTGCGATGCTTCCTCTGTCTCTCTCTTTAAAGCAGTGGGGATAGGAGCCACAGTCTGAAAGGGAGGTGGGTGTCACGAAGGGGACAGCTGCTGTTCATCCAGTAGGGGCTGAGGGTGCTCTCAAAGCTGCGGTTCAGCGCCTTAATCCCACAGCTGCTTTAGGTGCTTCAGATCTGCCACCTCAAAGCTGTCACACGAGGCTCTCGCTGCATCAGATGGGGAGTGCATGGGCCTCAGCTCCTGGGAGGGACATGTAAAGGCCATCTGGTCCAACTGCCCTGCACTGAACAGGGATACCTACAGCTGATCAGGTGCTCAGTGCTTGCTTCTTGCTGGGAAAGGCTTCTGCTTCACATTGAAACACTGGGGGTGTTGGTGAGAGGCAAAGAGAAGCAGCAGTGAGGAGGCTTCCTTCCAAACTTACATCTGATTATAAAACCCCCGCTGACCCCCTTCATGTCGTCACGTTCCTTTGACTGATGAATTCCCGAATTCATGCCTCGTTAAACATCTCGTGCACTTGGGAAATCTGTCCAAGCACATCAAATCCAGGTGGGTTTCAATATTTTGTAGCCCAACAGTGAGAACTCACTTGCAGAAGCAGGCAGGTAGAGAGGCTTGTTTTTCTGCTCTTTCTCTCCTGAGCTACAGCCCAACATGGAGAGCACATTCATGCCAAAGGCAGCTCATGCTGCAAACACAACCCTTTATCATCCTTTAGAAGAGGATGCTGTGAGGTCGACACAAAGATAGATGACAGGATGGCTGGTTCTTCCTGACACTGTACTTAAGGGATAACCACGGGCTTTTATTTGCTGGGCTGCAGTCAGGGAGTGTTGGTGCTCCTGAGGGTGAGAGGCAATGGGAAAGGACATGCCCTGTACCAGATGCGTGACAGACTCGCATCCTTCCGAGGCCGGGTATCATTTAACCACAAACAGCATCCCCAATGGAAGGACCTGGGGTTTTTAAGGTTGGGAGTTTTTAAGCTTGTGACCTTCCCCAAACCCATCCCCACAGCTCCAAACATCGTCTGCCCGAGGGCACCACCTAGTGAACGCCGGCACTGCGCACATCCGCGACGAGCAGGAGTGCAGAAAAGCCGGGGGTGTCGTTGGGGGGCTCAGCCCAGCGGGCAGAAGCACATTTTGGCTTTCCTCGCTCTCCAGTCCGGTTATTTTCCAGCTTACTCCGTGGCGATGAGGGCACGGTGGGGATGGGTTGATGGTTGGCCTGGTTGATCTCAGCAGTTTTTTCCAACCTTAATGATTCTGTGATGCCCGGCCCCATCATGCACTTTATAGAAACCTTCGCTGTGTTCCATCCATCACACAGCACACTACTGTTAACCCGTGCTCAGAACAGGGTCTTGCTGCCTTCCAAACACTAACACTTGCTGCTCTGCACTGTGCTGGATGGCCTTGGGAAGATGATAACGTATTGCTGTTATCTAGTTTGGAGAAAGAAACAAACATATGGTGGCTCATGCATGAGTTGTTTTGTGAGGGGATCCCAGAGAGGAGTGCTCCCGATGCTCTCTGCACTTCCCATGAGAATGGCCCTGACCTCCAGGCGGCTCCAAACCCCACTTTTGACTCAGAAAATTGCAAAAAACCCACCCTCAGCAAGAGTGCATCTGCACACAAGGTGAGCGGGGATGGGGAACAGCAGGCTGGAGCACCATAAGGATGGTGCAGAGCTTAAAGCTCCCATCATCTCCTACCAGCGGAGAAATGACTGCGCCTCATTCAGAGCTGGACCTGTTGCCAATGGGGCCTCGCTGGGAGCCCGCTGCAATGCTGGGAGCCCTGACACTGGGAGGGTTTCTTCCTAGCCCACCCCATGCACCCCACAGCTCCAGTGTGTGGGATCGGGGTTGCGGGATCGGCGCTGGCTGCCCGCTCAGATGGGGCACGGGGAGCAGCGCCGTCTCCTTTCCTCTGCAGCGAGTCGCAGAGCTGAAGTGGCTTGTTTTTCATCAGGGAACAGCTGTTGCTAGGCCACACTTGTCCCTGCATTGGCAGGGAAGGGATTTTGCAGCCAATCGGCACCCGCGCACCCCTCCCGCAGCTCAGTGCTAAGCGACCCGCAGATGTGCCTATTCATTGCTGGATAGCACCTATTTGCCTCTTCCGGCCAGGTAGGTTAATAGGGCTCTGGAGATGTTAATTTAGAGCAGGCGGCGAGCTTTCTGCCCTGCAATTCCCACTGCGGGTGGAGAGAAGGGTGATGCTGGCGCTCAGGGTGCAGACAGGATGGTTCCCCCTTTTTGCAAACCAATTTAGTTTCCAATGAATGGCTGCAAATGGGGGCCGATCATCTCTGTGTCCCCACAGCAAAGCAGCCCCAGCGCAAACTGCCCTTGGACAAGGGTTGTTCTTTGGTATCTGTATCGCTCTGTGCACGACCACACTTGGGGACCGTGACCACGTTGGGGATTATGACTTGCTGTATGGAGTGAGAGATGAATCCCTGTAGTTCTCCTGCTCAAAGTGCTGTTGTGTACCAAACACTCACCCTATGGGCACCCCACGGCCATGCAGGAGGAGCAGAGCCCAAGAGCAGCCTCCAGCATCTCCAGCCACACAGCCAACACAAGGCAGAGGTGCCCCAGCTTCGAGGGCTGCAAAGCCCCCAACCAAAACCACCAAAACCATGCAGGAAATGGGACAACCCACCCTAGACTCAGTTTTGGAGGGTCCCTTATGATGAGCACCATTCAGCCGGATGGTGGGGAAGGGAAGGCTCGATAACAGCAGCTCCAATTGTCTGCTGCTCGGGGAGAAGCTGTTGCTAGACAGAAGAAAAAGCCGTCGCCATCAGCTCCCATTGGCTCAGCCCCACTCCAATGACGAGCTTATCAGTTACCTGCTCCTGCAGCTGCCTGAGAGAACTCATTTGACAATGTTTTTCCTCTGATAAAAAAGCCCCGAGTTCCCATTGCTGGATTCGTGGGCTCTTGTTAATCATTATTCAGGGTCGTCGAGACGACAGACGGCTTTTCTGCCCTGTCTTGAATAGTCACGAAATGTAACATCACCCAGGAGCTGCCTGCAGTTGGCTCCTGCTTTGCTCTGCCTGCCCGAGGATGCTCAGCACCACTGGCGGTGGTACAGCACAGCACACACCAGCAGCTCCCTGACATTTAGGTAATATTCACAAACATCTGTGAAAATCCTGATTAAGTCCTGATCGGTTCACTGGGTGGAAAAAAAGGGGGAATATTGCCATTACACTGAGCAAAGCCGATGTCAGCAGCTCTATCCTATCGTCTACCCCAGGGCTTGCTTTCTCATCTGGATCTCCCTCCTGGAGCTTTCCCAAAGGACCTGCAGGGATTCTCCTCCACCACATCACTGCAGTTGTGCCTTGGGGACTCGTGGGCTTCCCAGCACATGACGTTTGCAGCCCTTCTAAGCCAATGGAAATCCATCCCGAACCCCAGTTTGTGTCCCACCTTCTCCAAGAGCTGGGAATTGCAGCACAGAAGCAACGCTTGCCCAGGTGCTGCACCGCTGCTTTCAAAAATTGGTTGAGACTTTAGAAATGTTCTGTGCTTTTTTTTGTTTTGTTTTGTTTTAATTGCTCCTGTTTCTTCCCTGTGCCCGACTGCCGTGCAGGATGAGTCACAGCTGATAAACACCCAGCTCTCCACCCTGGTGCCACCAGACAGGACCTAGAGACAGCTGGGCGGGCTGGACTTCCCAGCCCAGACTGAGTCAATCTCCTGCCCTCCATGTCAGCCATTGCAGATGTCCCAGCAGGAGTCTTGGAGCAGAGGGGACCATCCCACAGCCCCATGAAGCCACCCAGCACCAGGATTTGTTTATCCCAGCCACCATCAGACCACCAAAGAGACATTTTTTGATGTCAGGTATGTTGGAAGTGCTGGAACACAGCACTCAATCACACCAACACACGCAGGAGGCTTTTGTAACAATAATTTTTAATCCAGAATTGGACAAATATGACAAAGTGCATTCTAAGCTGTTGTTCATGTGATGTAGAAACTGATTAAATCTGAACTTCCTTTCCAGGCTTCACTGCAAAGAATACAGGGGGAAAAATGGTGGTGTAACACCAGCCCCGGATGCTCTGCAGCAACCAGGCAGCAGCACAGCAGCTCTGAACTGCTGTCACAGGGCCACGATGTGCAGCATGGAGCACAGAACCTTCAGAGAAACCACTCGCCTCAGCTCTCCCACCATTAGCAGCAAGATGACAGCAGGGAGGGCATCCCCTCGGAGGGCAGTGGAGGTGCCCTAAGAGCCCCACTCCACCACTGTGCTCCTCCAGGCTGGCACCACGTGTCCCTCCACACCTCAGGTGTGAAGGCACAGGGATGTCCCCAACACCACGGACAGAATGCCGTCCCTGGTCAGAGGGTGCCCACCATCAGGTCCTGGGGCCAGTACTGGTCATCCATGTACTGATGGCTGTCAGTGATGGGGTCTGTGGGGCTGGGGGGCCGGGGGGGCTGGCTGCGAGCCAGCTCTGCCTCCCATGGCACCTCCACCAGTCTGTACAGCTCCATGGCCGTCCGTGCATCCTCCACTGACGAATGCCCTCTGCAGCCCACCTGAATGAAGGGGAGAAGCACTGTTAGGGAGAAGATTTTAGCAAGAATCACCCACGGCACTTAGAATCATAAAACATTATCATAGAATATCCCGTGTTACAAGGGATCATAAGGATCATCAAGTCTAACTCTTGACTTGTCTTAAGAACAAGAGTTGAGGGTTTGGATGCAACACCGGACACATCTAGGAGGTGAGGGTATCTCTTTACCAACTGCATGCAACTGTCTCTGCCTCCCCACACTGACCCAGGACCAGGCTGACCCCATAAGCTTGTACAAACCGTGGGGCTCACCTGGATCTTCTTCTGCAGCAGGTGCCTGGCCAGGCTCTTAAGAGAGGCATTGGCCCCGGGGGGCAGCCCGGCCCTCTGGTTGAGCAGTGGGATACGGCTGGTGTCCCGCGTCCTCTCCTTTGGGTGGAAGTACTTCAGGGCCTGGAAGTCATTGTGGATGGCGTGCCCAACCACGATCTTATCCTTCAGGATCTTCAGGATCTGGAAGCATCAGAGGGGGTTAGATGAAGCACTTTAAGTATAGGACAAACCGCTTTGCATTCAATACAGTTTCTTCACGTCTACTTTTTTCAGCTTCCAAGGAGTGAGAAGCAACAAGTGAGACCCATTACTTAGCTCACGTTCTTCTCAGAAAGAGCACTGATGCAGTGGCACAGGCTGCTCAGGGAGGTGATAGTCACCGTCCCTGGAGGTGTTCAAGACACGAGGAGCTGCGGCACTGAGGGATGTGCTCAGTGGGCATGGGGGGTGGGTTGGACTGGGTGATCCTAGCGATCACTTCCAACCTTAACAATTCCATGAAATCACACGCCGGACTCACTGTGCAAAGCTACCACAAACCCAAACGTCAGCCCTTAACTCTCGCAGTGCCAGGACCTCACCTCCTCCTGGGCAGCCCGAAATTGGATGGCGTTCTCCATGTGCCGCTTGGTGATGCCGCTCCAGCGGGTGCGAAAGTCCACGATGGGCAGCAGGGGCAGGACATATTTGTCATAGATGACGTCCCCATCGTAGCTAACGATGGAGCAGCGTGCCAGCTCGCTCTGCTTGCCCCGGGGGCCCGTGCCCACCATCTCACAGTCAATGGCCACGTACTTGTTGGGACGCGGGAGGCACGGCTGGAGCCCTGTGATGGTGTTACCCACGGACGTCCCGGAGCAGCGGCCCACAGTGCTGTCCGGGGAGGTGGATGGTGACACAGACAGCCCCAGCTTGGAGACCTTCCAGCCACGTGGTGTCACACTGCTGAGCCCACCCGGGGGTCCCTGAGTGCCCAACCGACGGCGGGGTCTCAGCAGCCCCTTCTGCTCCAGCAGAGCCCGCCGCTCCATGAAGCGCTGGTGCCTGCGGCTCTTCTTCTTGCTCCCGGGACCCTGCGGCATCATCCTAGGGCTGGGGGACCCGGCGGGAGCATGGGTGCGTTTTGCAGTAGGCACAGAGGCTTTGGGAAGCAGCAGCGGGGTCATTTGGCCTTTTCCTGGAGACAGGCCTGCAAGGAGCACAGGGCTGTGAGTGCCCCGAAGCCCCGGAACGGGGCCTCCTCCCTAAATACACTTTCTGACCACCTATCCCGTTTCCAGCCCCTCTGTCCCACCTTCCTATCACCGCGCACCCCCCAGGCTCCTGTCTGCCTATTGCCGGGCCCCTACCCCCCCAGTTCCCCAGCACCAAACCCCTACCCGCTCCTTTACCCAATCCCAGACGGTTTTCTGCCCCGTCTCCCATCGCAGGGCCCATATCCCCACCGTGCTCCCCACCGTGCCCCCCGCCATCCCCAGCCCGCACCCCTCACCCACCTCAGGCCGGCACAGCTCCCACGTGTCCGGCCCGGAAGCCGCCGCGTTCACATGCCCGGGCAAGTTCTGACGTGACCCCGCCCCTTCTGCTTTTCCATTGGCTGCGTATGAGAGATGATTTGCATACGGGGGGCGGGATTGGTGCGTCACCGCGGAGGGGCGGGGCTTCCCGCTCCCCGGTAACATGGCGCTACGGTGCAGCGTGCGTGCGGTGTGCGTGCTTTGGGTGTAGGGCGGCCCGGGCCATGGGGCGCTTCAGCTGCGAGGTGTTTTGGCTGCAGCGTGTGCCAGCTCCGGCTTAAACTGGCGTCCTTGATTCTGAGGGTAACGCAGACACTGGACTGGGTCTCTGCGTACGAGTTGTGGGTGCCCCGTCCCTAGAGGTGCACAGGGCTGAGCTGGCAGCCGGGTCTGATGGGTGCCAAGCGGTGCGTGGCAGGGGGTTGGAACTTGACGTTAGGTTCCCTTCCGACTCAACTGTTCTGTGCTTCTGTTTGGCTGCAGGTTACCCTATATGTGCCCTGTAATGCAGGGAGCTCTGTAGGGGATGGTATCAGAGCTGAGGGGCAGTGATGTGGGGTGCACGTTCTTGGGGGCCCTTCCCAGCAGCGGGGCAGCTCCAACTGCAGCAGCAGAGGTGTTTCAGACCGCCCTCTCGTTGCTTTGCTCTGGGTTTTCACCAAAGCAACGTTCGAGGTGATCAGAAGTGGGGAAGGATCCAGGAGCAGCCCAGCCACTGTCCTCACCTTGGGGCTGGCAGACTCCTGCAGCGTCGGAGAGGCCGTGCGCCCTAAGGCAGACTGTGACTTGTTGTGGTGGGATGAGCCATACAACAACAAAATCACTAGTCTTCCAGAGGGCACTGCGGCCATCCTCGTCCCGTAACCGCCATTGTAGGGATGTAGGATGAGTGTCCTCACCCTCTGCCTCCTTTCTGCTCTGTTCTGCCTGGTCAGGAAGGTAAGATTGAAATCAACATTTAATTTTTCCTTGTACTTTTATGGCTTTCATTGCGGCTAGCAAACCTCTTCCTCAAACCCCTCCCTTCGTGTTTTGCCTCCCTTTCTTCTGTTCCACCTGCTCAGCTAATTGATTCCCTCTAATGAGAGCAGCTGGAATGCCCCAGCACAACTTGTTAAGGAGCCTGGGCAGGTGTTTTTGCAGAGATTTCTGCTCAGCTCAGTTATTTTTGGTGGAAGTCCAGTGCAGTTCTTGAGGTTGGCTCCTTGGTGCTTTTGGGGTCTCTCAGCTCGGTGTTCACCCTGTGGCACCCTGCAGCCCCAGGGACTCTGCTGCTGGATGCCTGATTGAGGCTGGAGCACTGGGATCCCCCTGTGCCTGTCAGTGGGGTGGCTGATGGCATCTCAGGACATCAGTGTTGTACATAGGGGCCACTCAGCCTGGTTTTCCTCCAACATCACCATCCACTGCTGCAGCCCTTGCTCAGTCAGCTCCTTCCCAGGCTCTGTGCTTTGCAGGATGTGTATGTTTTGCCCTAAAACCCTTGTGCTCGTGTTGAAACCTTGGTAAGAGCATTAAGGACATTTGGAGAGGAAAAGAAAAGCATTTTTCTTCTGGTTTTACAGGTCAGGTTGCAGGTGAATTAGCAGCACCCTTTGTCTCCATCAAAGGCAGAAAAGTCAAAATTGCTTTAAGTTGATCCACACGAGTGTCCCTCCAATCCCACTGACCCCGGGTTTGCAATGGACTGTGCTCACCCCGCAACATAGAGGGAGGAAGAGTTGCAAAGGAGCAAAAAGAACTGTCCAATACAAGGGAGAATATGGGAAGCCAGGTGGGAGGGAGATGCTGAGGGGAGCTCCCTTGGAGAGTTGTGGTGCGGGGCACAGTGCTGCTGGCACTGTCTGGGTGTCGCAGTGCTGCAGGGCACGCCGGAGCCCAGGGATATTTCTGCAGCATTTGTGCTATTGGAAATAATAACAAAATCAGTAAAACTCGGGACGGATCACGGAGTGAATAACAGGGCGAATGTGCAGGATGAATAATTTACGAGGCTGGCCCTGCTCCAAGCCTGGGCTCAGGCTGAGCACCGGGTGGCTGTGTCCCCCTCCTGCCCCTGCAAGAAGAGCCTTTGGGTGGTTCTTTGGGCTAGGTATTCTGCCCTGCCTGCCCATGCCTGCAGGGTTTTTTGTTGGGATCCCTTTGAGAGGATTTCAGTGATTTGTATCTAACTTGGGGCTTTGCAGAAGGTGCCCATGGGTGGCTGCAGGCTAACAGATACATTTGTCTGCTGTCCTCCCCTGTCCCCAGCCGTGTCCCTGCTCGCATGTGGTGGCTGCAGGCGTAGGGATGGGGTGTTTGGGATGGGAGCTGAGTGCACACCAAATCCCTGCGCTGGGAGGCGGCAGCGGCAGGCAATTAATGTGATCATGTTTATGAATGCGAATCAGCAATTCCAGGTGAAGTCCCTGAGCGTCGTGCTGAGATGAACAAAGCTGCTCGCCCAGCCAGGACCCCTGCCAGCACCAGTACATCCCTGCTGTGACTCTGAAATGTCTCATTTCCCAATTCCAGCCTTAACGTGTCTCCGTTTCTCCTATTAACCACCTGCGTGCTGCTGGCTGTCCCTATTCCCTGCCCTCTCCCTGGGGTTGGGGACATCCTATGGCCATGGGGACAGCAAGTGGGGAGCTCGGGGTGATGCTGCTGTGGGTCTGTGGGACAGCAGGAAAACAAACCCAGCCCACCCTGCTTTGCTGGCTCGCTCCCAGGAGAGCGGTAAGCAATTAGGGGCTGCACGGAGGCTTCATTATAGCTCTGTCATGGCCTCGTTTGATGAGACATTTTATTGCCAAACTTATTAAAAGTGAAACGTGCAGTTTCTGCGCAGCAATTTCCTGTCTGTGGCGATAAGCCAGGCTGTGCCTGCTGTGTAATAAACTGTTATTTTTATGTATGGCCCTGGCTGGGGTGGCAAGGAGGAGAGAGGGCCTGTCTAGTGTTAATTGCGATGGTTAATGAGATCTATTTTGGGACTTAGGCACAAGGTGGTGCTGCCCTCCCCTGCTATTGCTCCGTGGCTGCGGTGCCTCCAGTGACTTTGTGCTCTGGGTTTGGGGATGGGGTCAGCTTCCTCCCTTTTCACCCTTTCTTCTCTTCCTCCTTCTCCTTCCTCCCCCAAAATACTGGTCCTGACCGTCTCGATGCACCCAGCCCCAAACCCTTGACTAGAAATTATAGAACCACAGAATGGCTTAGGGCTGCCCAGAGCCCCATCCAACCTGGCCTTGAGCACCTCCAGGGATGGGGCACCCACAGCTCTGGGCGAGTCACCCATCTGCTGTGAACCCCCTGTTGTGCACTTGCCCTGAGTTGTTCTATGTAGAGTCAGGAACTGGATTCGCTGATTCTCATGGTTCCCTTCTAATCTGGGATACTTTATGATTTTATCCTATGCTTTGTGCACGGGTGAACAAGGAGGTGCTCCTAGAGGGGATGTGACTCGCAATTCCGATGTCCCCTGTGCTACACCACTGGTCCTACCAGAGTACCCCAGCATCCCCATTGCGTCCCCCATCTCCCTCCTGTGGGGACTGCCTTTCCTAAAATGCAGCACCTGATAAATGTCATTTTGCTCTGTCACAAACAAAATGTCCTCTCCAGGTGTGCATCTCTGTTTAATTACATCTTTTTAGTATGCTCTGAATGGAAACTTTTCTTTAAAACGGAACATACCGAATTGAGTTTACAAAAATGCTGATTACTGTTATTTTTTTCCTAGCTGGCCAAAGATACCCATTGAATTCAACCTGGGGCCGCTCCACTTTTCCTGATAAACAATTTGTCAGAAAAATTTCTCTTGGCTCAGGGAGTCCTGCGAGTTATTTGTCAGCAGCCAAAGCCCTGTTGGGTGTTTCCCATATGACTTCTCTTCTTAACAGCAGCTTTATTGGTCTGGGAATTAACGATGGAAAACGCGATACTTGCTATTCATTGCAGCCATCCAAAATGCCACTCATCTCATCAGGCTGCAGAAGCAAAGCAGAGCGCTCTCAGAGCTCCCACATCCCTGTGTGCCACCGCCATGCAGCGGCGTCGCCCCAATTTGCTCCCCCAGGTTGAGAGACCGCACCAAGTTCCCTGTCCCCAGCCCTGTCCCCAGCCCCTTCCCAGCCCCTTGCTGGGTGAACTCCCTCCATCGTCAGCCTCGGCCCTCGTTAATTTGTATTGCAGCGTGTATCGTGGGCTGACGTGTAATTAGAGCTCCTGAAGCCTGTCTCATGCTGTAATTGCCATGACAGGGGCCACAGCATATCCGCTTGTTAATTAGTAAACCACAATATCCCGGGGGCTCGTTGAGAGCTGCCTTAATTGTATTTCAGCTGGAACAGAGGGATAATTACCCTTCGCTAGCGCTGCCACTTTTTAATACTTTAGAAATAAATAAATAAATAGGAAGAAAAACCCAAACTGAGCTCCTTTTCCTCCTGGCAGCCTCTTCTCCACCCTTTGGAACACCCTGACCTGGTTTTGCTGCATCCTCCAAAGCGGCGGTGCCTGAGTTTCCTTTAGCAGAGTTTGGCCGTATGTGGGCTGGATGTCACCAACCAGCATTGCTTTCAGTGCAAAAACTTCAGGAGGATCCAGGCAATGGGATTCCTCAAATGAAAAAAAAGAAAGCATCCCCTCTGTTTGCACGTGCAATGGGCTGCTCAGGGTGCTGCTGCTGCTGCTCTGGCTGTTGGGACTGTGGTGCACCCATGTGCTTGCTTGGAATGCTGTTTACTGGGAATTTCATCCTGGCTTGCGTTTCACATCCTCAGTGTGCTTGGAGTGCCATCCTTGTGGAGGACCTTGGTGCGCTTGACTGCAGAGCTCCGGCACTGGAGGATACTGGAGGTGGATCACCTTCTTCTAAACCCTTTTCATGGCGAATCTCATCTCTTCATTCAGCTGATAGCCTTTTGGGACCTGGCTAAAAGCTTCTCCATCCTTTGATGCACAGGGTGTCCTGTGGGGTACGGAGGTGCTGAGGCTCAGCACTGCAGTCAGCTCTTGGCTGCTCCAGGGTGTTTGGGGAAGGTGAATCCGAGGAGCGACACTAGCATACAGCATCCATCCTTTTCCTTCTGCTTCTCCCCCAGCCGACACAAAGAGCCCGGCATCAGCAGCCCTGCGAATTCCTGCTGTTCAAAAAGTTACATAATGGGCAACCGACCTCTGTGAGACGGTTTGTGAATTGGTTGAAATAACAGGCCTGGCTCTCTCCTGGGAAGCTGCATGGAGGTCAGCCTTGAAGAAAAGAGCGGTACAGCAGCTCCTAGCATTAGCAAGAAGAAATAACTGAAGCAGAGAGACTTGAACGTAATTACAGCCTAAGAGCTGCGATGGGAACTCAGCGACCTGAGCCCATCTCCTGGACTTCAGTGCAATCAACAGATTGACACCACCAGCTCGTGAAGGCTGGTTTCTGGAAGTCGTGCAATGGTGCTGAATGCCAGAGCAGGTGGAGAAGCAGCACAGGTGGCTGTTCCAAAGGCTGGAGCTAGGAAAGGTTCTCAAATGCCATGGAAGAAGCAGATGGAGGCAACCACTGGAACGCTCTGTGCTTAATTGAGGGCACCTTCAAGGGTGAGCACGAGGTGGCTGCCCACCACCGGGATGCTCTGCTGCTGCCATGTGAGCCGCTGTCATTAGACCCGGGAATGGAGTTTATAGCTGAGTAACCACAACAACTTTGCACAAATTAAACAACATACTGCAGGTTAATTAGATTTCTTACTGCTGCCTCAATTAACTTAGCCCTGTCATCTGCTGTCAGAAGTGGATGGAGACCCTTTGAAATTCATGGGCTCTATCGTTGAGAGATGGAAATGGGAAAACCTCTCCCTGAGCAACCACACCTGTGAGTGATGCGTGTTTGCATGGATGGGCAATGCCATCTTCTGTGCTTGGAAACCCCTTTGTGTGGCAGGGGAGAGCAGCAGGAGATGCATTTGTCCTCCACCAGCATAGTGACCAAGGAGGATTTCCCCTCTGGTGTTTCAAACTCACCTTGTCATACAATATTTAAAAAAAAAAAAAAAACATATCTGGAGGAAAAGTCTTTCTTTTTTTTTAAATCATTCCACACAACGCTGTGTGAATGCAAATAAATAAAAGAGCCCCCTATGAAAACATCTGAGAATGCTGGTTTGTATTTTTAAACCAATTTCCTTCGACTGTGTCAGGGCCTGTTTTGTGTTTGCTCGACAATTATGTGGCTAATGAGGACAGCCACAGCTACATTAGGCAGGATTAGGAAGAATAAGGCTACAAATGCTTCAGTGTTTAAGACAACCACTGACTAATGGAGGGTAGGAGGGCATGCCCCTGGAGCAGGCAGCTCCTCACAGGGTTTCTTATGCTGCTTGGTTGGGCAGGAGGGAAGGGGAAGAGCAGGAGTGACAAGGGGGGCTTCTAGACCCATCTGCTGAGGGCTGACCATGCCTGTGGGATGGGAGGAAGCTCAAGGTGCAAAGCAAAACATCTCATCCTCAATGCCCTCCTCACAAAGAGCTTTGTTGAATGGCTGGGACGCAGACGTAGACCTGGAAGAGGCTGTACTGAATGCTCACGAACCAACTCAAAAAGTTGTGAGCCCTGCTTCTCCAACAGCATCGCTGGCTTGGGTGTGCTCATCACAAGAGAAGGGAACTGGAGACACCTCTCCCTGACAGTGGTACTGGAGGGCACAGCTCTGCAGAATGGTTGAGGTGGCACGGTCCCTGCTCTTCCTCCCTCTCTTTCCATTGCCACTGTGATGCCTATTGCCAATTCTCCAGCTGCTTAATTGGCCCCAACGCTTGGCCTCAGTTGCCATGATCCCGCAGTCTGTAGGGTGGCACTAATCCTCCAACCGAGGAGAGGTGCCTGCAGCTCAAGGAGACCCCGCAGAGACCCCAATCCCATAGGGCTGTTTTCATCAGCTGCAGACCGTGGTACCTTGGGGGCCACGCCTGCCCCTACCCTGCCCCAGTGTGTCCACAGTGCCTGTGCCTGTGAACTGAGCTCCTGAAGAAGATGGCACGGGTGCTGAAGAGCCTCCCCTGAGTGCAGCAACTGAGTTGCACTTTGGCAGACTAATTTACACCCTAATTGGTGTGGAAACGAATGCCAGAAAGCGCTGGAATATCGAGAAGTGAAGCTCTCCATCTTGGCTTCCTTCAGGGAAATGGTCTTAATTAAGAGCCTGTCTTGCAAAGAGAGATAATTTCCAGCTCTGTGTTACGATAGGAGCCAGGATGAAGGTTGCAGCTGATACCATCTTCACTGGATCCACTTGGCTGTTGCACAGCGAGAGCAAATCTGGGTGCAGGTTTCTCTGACAGCTTCATCTTGTGCCCAGCACTCTATGCATGCCATGAACTTGAGCGCCTTCCTCACCCAGTGCTCTACAGTCCATCCCTCTGACCCTTATGGCTGCATTAGGGCTCCTAAAGAACCCGTTTGTCCTCCCATCACCAGGTCCCATCACAAGAGGCTGCACCAGCTGCACAGGATCACTGTAGCAGCCCAACCCACACCGGCTCTGGCGTTGACTTCATGCCTACAATCTCCACCAATATTTGCACTGCGGTTGTGCAAACTTCACGCCATTCATTGACAGCCCTCGGGCTGCAGCGGGGCTTTTCCCTGCTGTATTTGCTCTGGTTCCCTGCTGTATTTGCTCTGGGTAAGCAGTGGTTTCCCTCTCCCTATGGCCCCTAGCCGCCTTCCAGCCTCAGCACCGCTGGTCCCATCACCGCTGCCTGCAGAGCACGGCTGGCACAGAGACACCCCAGCCCCTTCCCCGTGGCCCCGCTGTGCACAGCTGTTCCCTTAGAAATAGCTGTTGCCATGGTTTTTCCAAAGAAAACACATCTCCCCCCACACCCCCCTCCCCGTTCCCCACCGCCACTGCTCCCCACCGCCTTAACCTTGTGACAGCAGCTATGACGCGCTCCCGCAGAAAGGCCACTTGGTGTAGCCATGGTAACAATTAGCTTTCTCTTGCTTTTCCCTCGGGTGATGGGTGCGAGGCAGACCCGTGGCTGCTCTCCTGCAGTGAGAGCTCCCCCCAGCCCCACATTGGAGCATCCTAGCTGTGTCCCTCGCTTGGACACACGGACATCCATCCGTCTTGGGTGCCATGGGCATGTCCTACGCAAGGTCTAAACATCTCCATGGGGTTCCACCAACCGCTGCAGGAGCTGAATGCTAGGAGATGGGGAAAAGCACCTCCCGAGCATGGGAGAAGGAAGGAGGGAGGAGGATGGAAGGGGGCTCCAAGGGAAGGGGCATTGCAAGGGAAGACTGGGAGCTGGCCAGGATTTTGGCCATCCATTTGGCCCAGGATAGGATGCATGCTCCAATTTGGTGCTTCCCAGCAGCAGTTGGATAAACACGGTACAAAGCTGCTCCCCGTGTATAGCAGAGTCACAGCTGCTGACTGCAGCAACTAAAATAAGCGTTTCCCTGCTTTTTATTCCTCCGAGCCCGGCAGAGCCCACTCAGCCCCAGGAGTGGAGCTGGAGTCTATTCTTAGCCCTGCAGAGCCTCACAGAGCTGGGAGGGAGAGGGAGTCTCTGCGTGGAGTGGGGACCACTGTTTTAACACCATCCTATCCCCAGAGCCTTGCCTGGCCCCAGGAAGGCACTGAGATCCATAGGATGCTGATGTTTGGCCAAGGAGGATTTGGGAAGAAAGCAGCAGTGGGGATATCCCAGCACAACTCTCAGCGTCGCTGCAGGATTCGGCATCCCCAAGGAGTGGCTGCAATGCAGGTGGCTTTCAGAGGGTGCTTGTGCAAAGCTGCTTTTATTCCCACTGAAATGGGCACGAGGGGAATCACAAGAGCTCAGCTCACAGCTGTCTTTGCCCCCAGGAAGGGAGATTTAAGGGGAGTTTTGCGCAGTCCTCACTGAGAGTCACCCCTCTGCCCAGACACAGCCATGAGATGTTTTTGTCCATCCCGACCCTCCTCAGTGATTTCAACGTGTGCTGCAGCCCATGGCACCTGGAGGACCACTGCCAACATCGTGTCAGCACCCAGCATCACACCCACATCCCCCCGGGCATCGTGCTCTGAAACGTGGGGTGGTGAGGGATGACTCCGTGGACACAGTGCACACAGCTGGTCACACACGCTCCAACCATCATCCATGGGGACAACCCTCGGGACAGGAGCATGGGAAAAGGCAGGGATGGGGAAAAGGCAGGGACGGGGAGAAGGCAGGGATGCAGGCGGTGCTGGAGGAGAAGCCCCAGCTCCATAGCAACAGGTACTCGCCGTGTAATGGAGTCCTTTCCGCTCGGCCTCCGCAGCCGTCAGCCTTATTCGCATGGCCATAAATAATTCAATTTTCTCATTCACACACATGAATGCTGCGGGCCGGGGCTCCGGGTGCACTCAGCCTCCATCTGTCCAGGGGGGAAGGGGAAGGCAGGGCTCGATAATAGACTCCGGCGTTTGTTTAACATGGATGAGTGTGGGCAGATGGCCTGGGGATGGGGAGGAGGTGGGGGATGCTCCGTGGCATCCTCAAAGTCCCCAGGTTTAGCCCAGTCCCTTGTGCTAGGTGAGGAGGAGAGGAGAGCAGGGACCTGGTGCATCCAAATCAGCATCTCTGTTAGAGACAAGCGTGTTTTGGGTGGGATGGTGCTAGGTGCATTTGGATTGCCTTTGGAGCATCCCACTGGGGAGATGTCCTAAGGATCTGAACATCAGGGTCAGCCCTGTCCCTGGTGGTTCGGGTGCAGGAGCTGCTCTCAACATGAGATATGGTGTCTGGAGATGGCATTGGCCATGCAATAGGAGATGTTCTGTGCCACAGCTGCTGTTCCACACTGTGTCCTGCTCTTTGGGCGCGCAGCCCCAACCCCTGCCTTGGGCACAGAGTAACCAGAGCCCTGGAGAAGGGGAGCAGCCCAGCAATGAGCGAGCTCCATACCACCTTCTCCCAGGGAGCGTGGGGAGGCCTGATGAGAGAAAACAATATAATTAGTGGGTTCATTGGCTGCACACATGCCGTGGGGGGCTGAGATGTGAGGGACAGTCATCACTGCCATCGCCATCTCTGCAGGTTTAGCATCACCTGGTCCAATGCGTGCCACAAAAACGTGGGTTAAGAGATGAGACCATGCAACGACATCACTATCGGCCACCCACACTCCGGGGTCCCTCTGCAGGAATGGTGTCTGCAGGAGGTGGTGGGATGGAGCTGGCTGACGCGCGGATGTGCTGAGAGTTGCCACGTATTTGGGTACAGCACGTGTGTACGGATGTGTATTTGGGTGTGCTCACACACAGACACAAATTCTCTTTGGGTTGCACTGGGAATGGGCTCTTGCAGATATCAGCAATTCTGGCCAGCCTGCGCTCCACCGCTTTCCCTGCCTGTTGTGTTTCCCCTACTTGCTCCATGTATCCACCTAGGCAGACCACGGTTATTTTCAGCTCAACTCCGGCCCCCTGCACAGTTAAGATTATGTCCACACAGCACACGCCCCATGCATGATCCCAAGTCTCCCTCAGGCACCCCAGCACCATGGGGTGCTCAACCAGGCAGGTCAATGCCCCCTCTGTGCTGCTCGCTACACTGGGAGGGCAGGCATTGTCTGCTCCATCATGCCACCTCCTTCCTCTTATGCATGGGGGTCTCACCCTTCCCTGCACGGTGCAGCTGTGCACCCTGCTGTGGGGCGGACAGATGTGCAAACAGCATGGTGCCATGCCTTGAGGTTGCCACTCAGTTTCTCTCTGCCCAACAATTAGCATCGTCTCTTCCACACCAAACCCAGGCCCAGCCCAAGTTCTCACCATCTTCTACCGTCGCTTCTCTGCATCCCAGGATGCAGGGAGCCAACTTCTCTCTGTGGGGTTCATCCTTGGATTTGGCCCCATTTCTCAAGACTGGACTGTAGAATCCCATGGTTCCATTCCTACCCTGCATAGCTCCCATCCCTTCCTGCCCGGAAGAATTTGTCCTGTGCCCTCACTCCCATTACGAGGCTGCTGGCTCTTTGGTGGTGGGTTCCAACACAGCCCCCATGGACTTGGGATGTGTGGACCTGCACAAGCCCTTGATAGGAGCTGCTGAGGAGCAGGACACGGTCCCAATGGGTTACATCCCATGGGAGGGAATGAACCCTTCCTCTCCCTGGGAGTAGACACACTGATCTCCATGCACACATCTCCATTCTGAGCTGCTCTCAGACCCTTTTCCTACCCCATTCCCTGCCTGCACATCTGAGTGACACCAAAATCTGCAGCTGTAACGATGGCACTTACCTGCTGCTCACCCTGTTGGGGCTGGGAGGACTGAGGGACAGACACTGGGGACTGGTCCTTGCCCCCCAGGGGATGGGCAGCCCCTCTCTCCCTGCTCCTTTGCCACGCACCGTGATCCCTGCAGCACCCACCACCACCCAGCAGCACCCCCTCTGGGTACATGGCATCAAATAGGATGTACTGAGGACTAGGGGATGCCACGCTGGAGACACCCACTTCCCACATGGGGGTGGCATACAAGGAAAATGGGTGCCCAGGCAAGGGAGTGGGAAATGAATTCAGTGGTGCTCTGGGAAAGCCGGAGTGGAGGTGCTGGGATCCTGTTGAGCCCAGTGCTGCCCCAAAGCAGGAGCATCCCAGTGCTCGGTGCCAGCAGAGCTCTGTCCCCACAGTGGGAACCCGTTGTGCCAGGGGTTGCCATGTCTTCTGGAATCATCCCCATGCCCTCCCCAGAGGCAGCAGGAACATCCCCAGGACTGGATCGCAGCAGGTGCCCAGCGCTGGGTGTCCCCACCACCTCCCCTTGGTGGCACGGAGCGATCCCTTTGTCAGAGCCGGGGCTGCAGGGAATGGATGCAGAGAGGCAGGAGGGACTGTGGGGCCACGGAGCGCAGCCTTACCTTGGGGGATCCACTGCGGTGGTGGGAGGTCGGCACAGGAATGGGCACGAACCGGCTCGGAAAGCCCCGGCACAGCGGGAGCTGTACGGGATATGGGGACAGGTGGGATGCAGTGGGATGGGATGGGTGGATGGATGGGATGCGGTAGGATGGGGTGGATGGATGGATGGATGGATGGATGGATGGATGGATGGATGGATGGATGGATGGATGGATGGATGGGTGGTCGGGGGGCTGCAGGTTCCCTCACTCCCAGGTGCGCAGACAATAGCCAGGGCTCCTGTTGCAGCTGCAGACTGTCTCTTTAAACCCCTCAGCAGCCCACAGGTGGCCCTGTCACCACCGTGGTCATCCATGACGTCATCGGGAGGGAGGGATGGAGAGGAGGAGGAAGGGGGGGGAGAAGCGCGATCCCCCTCCACAGCAAAAGTCCCCGAGCGCCCATGGCAACAGATTGCAAATGTCAGTGCGCATCAGCGGGAGGGGCCGTCACCCACGGGTGGCACAGCGGGGACGGGGCCGTCACCCACGGGTGGCACAGCGGGGACGGGGCCGTCACCCACGGGTGGCACAGCGGGGACGGGGCCGTCACCCACGGGTGGCACAAGGCGCTACTCGCCAGGGGTCCTGCATGCGCTCTGCGTTGTGTAAAGGTCGGGAGAGTTTGGGAAGGTGCTGAGGGCAGCGGTCAGGCGCTGGGGACAGACTGGGGGGGGGCTGATGGCAGGTGGGGTCCCAGCACCATCCTTCTAGCCTGGCCCTGTGTGGCTCTGGAAAGGGTCGAAACAGGAGCCGGGGGGTTCTGACAGGGACTTCTCTGTCCCATTTTATAAAAATGGATGCCCGAATGCCCATGCGAATTTGTAAACATGAATGAATTCTCTCCCCCGGCCCGGGGTAGAATAAAATATCGAGTTGGATCTTATTTTTTTCTTGGAAAAAATGAGAGAAATTGGAGTTGGAATTGTCATCTCAGGGCTGCTCTCTTGGCTGCATCCTCACCCCAACTGTGTTCCCAACTGAAGCTTGCTGCTCCTTGGGCACACAGGATACTTTGCCCAAAGGAAAGCCCCACAGAGGCTGCTCCTTTCTGAGGGCGAGGAAAACACCATTGGAGATTTCTCCTGGAAGAATCCCCCCCCCCCCCCCATATCCAATCCACAGAGAAACACCTCCAGAAGGGATTTCCCCATGGTTCCCAAAGCACCCAGCACCTCTCCTACTGCACGTGGGTGCCAGCAGCCGTGCACATTTGGAAAGAGCACCCTGTGAGAGGGCAAAGCCTCGAGCAGGGCTACCTGCACCAACTTTGCTCTCTGCAAAGCCTGGGGGATGTTTGTTTTTCTCTCCTTCACCAGCGCAGCGTGGATGGGGCCACGAGAGGGGACGGCAATATGCAGGACCTGGAGCGGGTTTTCTTTCCCTGCGAGTGTCCATGTGAGGAGATGGCCGGGGCTGTGGGCTGAGGCAGGGGGGGAGCAGAGCATCCTTCCTTTCCTTCTTCAGTCCTCAGCCTCACTCATCCCGCAGCACTTGGTACGCAGCAGCAGAAAGGACCTTGCTTCAGCAAACCCCCCAAAACATTCCAAATGAGCTCTGCTTGCTTTTTTTAAGCCCCCGTGCTAGCTGTGGGAATGTATGGGAAATATCTGTGCAGCACTGGGGCTCATCCCAAGGGAGCTGTGATGAGGACACAGGCATGTTTGAGGTTTGGGGTGGAACAGGATGGTTTGCATAGGGGAGCTGATGCTGACAGCCATCAGAAAGGACAGACGATGTGCAGCTGGGAGCAGAACTGCATTGTTTGTGCCTGAGATCCATTGGGCTGCGCTGGGAATGGCACTGTCACCTTCCCCAGCAGCAAATGGGATGGCTCAGAGCAAAGCCTCATGCGTACCGACCGTTCTGCCTGCAACACTCACCTGTTTTCTCTGGGTGCTTTCCACCAAAGCCTCCCCCCAGCCCACCTTGAAGCCGTCTGCAGCTGAAGAATGGACAAAACCCTTCCTAAAAGCAGAGCAACCAGCCCAATTCCAGCCAATTCCGTCCCATTTGAACCCTCTGAGCGTCTCACCAAACTCCCTACTCCCAGCCCTCCCTCGCTAAGATTTCTTAAATCCCATCAGCAAACCCCTGCAGATGAATGAAAACAGAACTGTTCCCACAGAGGTCTGCTGCCCTGAGCCCCAGCACAGGCTGGCCACAGGGATGAAGTTATTAGCTCAGGAGCGCCGATTGCTGCTGTGTTAATGGCTCTTTTGTCCGTTGAACTGCCTGTCTGTGTGTGTGCTGGGTGGTTATTTTCCTGCCAGCTGCCGTGTGGTTGGATGCTCTTTGGTATTTAGTTTTATCCTATTAAGGTGGATCCCAATTAATTACATAGAAGGGAGGGAAACAAAGAGAAGAGCTGAGGCCATTCATTTTCAGCTTGTCATCGTGTCTCCTGCTGTGAAAAACACTGGGAAATGGGCACGGACCCCCAGACCCATGGAGTGGGCTCTTTCCTTATGTTCCCATAGGGGATGCTGCTCCTCTGCTTAGCAGGGTGCCTCCTTCCCACATACGTGTATAGGGGCACGAGGTGGATGCTGGGGTTATATAGGGGTCCCCAGGGCTATAAAGGTCCCCACTGTCCTGGTACCTATCTGCCACCCCAATGGGGTGATGTCCCCAGAGCTTTGTGGGAATAGCAATGTCATGGAGTGCTTTATGGAGCTGAGGCCCTTCACCCAGGGCTGGCTGCAGCACAGTAACCAGCGTGGGTGATCATGTCCCCAGCTCCATGGCACTAATGCCACCGCCTGGATGCTGCTGTCCCCATCCCTGGGCTGTCAGAGGGGCTTCTGGGGGGAAGGAATATTCCTGACTGCCCTACACACCTGGGGAGCTTATGAGACAGAGGCATGCCCCAAAAACATACAGAGCATCCCTGGGGGTGAAATGCAGGTTATGCAGGTGCAGGTTTATGGATGTGCAGGCTGATAGGAGCACAGGACGGATATAGGCTGATAGGGCAACAGGGATGTAGTTCTGAAGGGGTGGAGGATAAGTGCATGTTTATGGGGCTTCATGATTATGGGTTTCAGTTTAGGTGCAGGGCTATAGTGATGTTTATTTATAGGTGTTCAGGGTTATAGAGATTATGGGGTGCGGAGCTATAGGGATGCAGCATGTGTGCGGGCTTCTAGTGGTAAGGGGCTACAGGGCTATAGCAGCGCAGGGTTATGGGGACGCAGGATGGATGCACATTTATAGGGGTGCGGGTTTATAGGTATGCATGCTTACGAGCAGCAAGATTATAGGGGTTAAGGATGGGTGGAGGACCACAGAGGTACAGATTTATGAGGGTTCAGGATTATGGCCTTGCGGGGCTGTAGGGGTGCAGGGCGCGTTTCAGGCGGTTCCCGCTGTGCGCGGACGCGTCCCGCAGCGCTCCTCCCTCCGCCAGGGGGCGCTCTCTCACTCGCTCCGTGGACACTCTGGTGCGCCCCGCCTCGCTGCTCCGCCCACCGGAAGCGGAAGCGGACGGTGAGGGTGACGCCTTCTCGCCGCCGCTGTCGCGGTGCGTCGTTGTGTGGTGGCGGAAAGATGGCAGCGGCCATAGAGTAAGCTGCGGCGGCGGGCCCAGCGCCGGGCCCCGGTGGTGAGCGCGGCCTGCGCCCTTTGTAGGCACCGCTACGCCGTGGCCTCCACGCCCGTAGGGTTCCGAGCTCCTCCGTGCCCCCGGGGCATGGTCCTGAGCCGCGGTTTCCTGCGGGGCAGAGGGAGAGCGGCCCCCCGTCCCCAGCCTCCAGTCAGGCTTCTCCTTGGGGCTGCTGTCCCCTCGGTGGCCCACAGGCTGCCCCGTTCCCCCTGCCTTCATGCCCTCCCTGGGCTCCCTCTGTCCCAGCTGCAGGCTGCCCCTGGCTGCTCTCACCCCGTTCCCGGTGTTTGAGTGTCCGTGTGGCATCCACGTACGTGTGCTGCCTTCGTCAGCTCGATCCTTTCCTGTGCCCTGCTCTGCTGCAGGCAGCTCTGCAGATCCCATCGCCTTGCTGGGTTCCCTCTGGGTACCTCCCACTGTCCCTGTTACGTCCCCACTGAACCCTCTCTCCCAGTCTCTCTCCCGAAGGTTTTCAGCTGGCCCCCTCCCTCAGGGGGTTGCCCAGAACTCCCTCTCTGTAGGCAGCCTTGGTGAGGTCCCACAGTGAGTGTGTGTGCCGTCTGCAGCAGGGTGAAGATGAAGTAGTGCTCTGACCATGGACCATGATGCCCCCACAATCAAGCCCCGCCGCATCCAGAACCAGAATGTCATCCACCGCCTGGAGCGCCGTCGGATCAGCTCTGGCAAGGCCGGCACCCACTGGCACCAGGTCCGAGTCTTCCACCAGAACGTCTTCCCCAACTTCACCGTGGTCAACGTGGAGAAGCCGCCCTGCTTCTTGCGCAAGTTCTCCCCCGATGGACGCTACTTCATCGCCTTCTCCTCCGACCAGACATCGCTGGAGATCTACGAGTATCAGGGCTGCCAGGCGGCAGAGGACCTCCTGCAAGGCTACGAGGGGGAGATCCTGGCTAACGGCAATGACCAAAGATCTGTCAACATCCGAGGGCGGCTCTTTGAGCGCTTTTTTGTCCTGCTCCATATCACCAATGTGGCCTCTAACGGGGAGCACCTGAACCGTGAGTGCAGCTTGTTCACTGATGACTGTAGGTATGTCATCGTTGGCTCTGCTGCTTACCTCCCTGAGGAGCCGCACCCGCCCTTCTTTGAGGTTTATCGCAACAGTGAGTCGGTGACCCCCAACCCTCGCTCCCCTCTGGAAGATTATTCCCTGCATATCATTGATCTCCACACGGGCAGGCTCTGTGACACGAGGACTTTCAAGTGTGACAAAGTCATCCTCTCTCATAACCAGGGGCTGTACCTCTATAAGAACATCTTGGCCATTCTCTCTGTGCAGCAGCAGACGATTCACGTCTTTCAGGTGACACCCGAGGGGACTTTCATCGACGTGCGGACAATCGGCCGCTTCTGCTACGAGGACGATCTGCTGACGCTGTCTGCGGTGTATCCCGAGGTGCAGCGGGACTCTCAGACGGGGATGGCAAACCCCTACAAAGAGCCCTTCATAAACTCTTTGAAGCACAGGCTGCTGGTGTACCTGTGGAGAAGGGCAGAGCAGGACGGCAGCGCGATAGCAAAGAGGAGGTTCTTCCAGTACTTTGATCAGCTGAGGCAGCTCCGCATGTGGAAGATGCAGCTTTTGGATGAGAACCATCTGTTTATCAAATACACTAGTGAAGATGTGGTCACACTGCGGGTAACAGATCCTTCACAGGTACTGCCTGCCACCTGGGGCTCCCTGTTGCTTGGGGGCAAGCGCTGTCGGGCAGGTTCAGTGCTGTTCGGAGCAGCATTTCCTAGCTGAGCCTGTGATTGTTCACTGGATGTGCTGTTTAGGACCCCACTACTTCATTCTTGTGTGAACATTGGACACCCTTGGTATTGAATAACTTCGGTGTCTTTTGCTCTCATGACTTCACCACATTCTTCACAACTGAAAATGAGACAGAGAAGATCTTAGGCATTATTGAGTCCCCTTTCTCCAGGGATTGTTCCCTGTGCTCACAAGTGCTTCACGGTGCTCTTTCCCTCCTAAATCCCCAGCTGATTTTTTTAGCTGCTATTTCATGTAATGCACTTGCATTGTAGAGGTAGTCTCTCCCTTTTCTTCTGCATCTTCAAGCATGTTTTTCAAATATAATATCTCCATTTTTCACCAGTAGAATTACCTTTTCTATTCTGCCTACGTACTTACTCTTTCAAGCTTCTGTCAGAGCTAGTATTTATGATCTCTCCAAATTGAAGTAGCAGCTCTTAAATCTAGCTAATGTGCCAATTGCTTTTCTTTTCTGTTTAGTACTACAGAAGTCAAATTAGAGTAAATGTAGCTCAGACAGTGCTGGGTCCCTCCAGGCTTTTCACCATCCCACATGTTGATCATCTCTTTTCACCACTGTTGCTGTTACTCAGTTTTTGAGCTATGTGAAGCTGAGCAAGACATTTTTCACATTAACCTACTTTAGTCTTTTAATCTGTGCTTTGTTTTTGTTTGTTTGTTTTTGGCAGTATTTGGGAAAAATAATTAATAAATCTACTGCTGAAGTTTGTCAGGTAGTTCCCTAGATGTTTGTTTATCCTTCCTATCCCATCCTTCCCATCTTGCTGGTTCCAATACTTAGACCTTAATGAAACGAGCAATACTTCTTTGTGACCATGATTTCTCTTTTGTATTTGTTTTGGGCTAATTATTTTGGGGGAGAATAAAAGAGGCTAAAACTGTTTTGCCCACTGGTGTAGAATGGAGTGGCTGTCTCAGGAACATGAAAGCTTTGTGGATGTGGCTTGCAGTGTGCAGCTTGTTGCTTGTATCCAGAGTGGTGTTCCTGATCCAAGCCTCAGGCCACCCCCATGTGAGTGTCTGTGGGAGTGTGAGCTCTGCTCCCTGCTGTGGTTACCAAGGTCTTTGTGCTTGCTTTGCTCCAACCTGTTCTTGACTTGCTTCACCTGAAGGTTACTTTCAGACGCAAATTGTGGCTTGTTTGCGCTCTTCCTCAGGTGATGTATTTTCTGCTGAAGGAAAGCATCTTATTTCTTCTTTCTTTCAGCAGAAAATTCCAGCTGTGGAGCAGCCTGACCTGCCTGAGTTCAGTCTTGGTGCTGGGGCTTTGTGAAGAACACTTTGGTCACAGAATACCTAAAGCTCCCATTTTTTCTTTCGTCTATCAGTGCAGGACATGGGTTTGGTCTGATTTCAGGATCTTTCTTTAGGCTCTTCTGTTAAGGAGGCTGAGGAAGTTCCTGTTTATGCTTGCAGGTTGCCTGTGCACTGCTGTGTATGTCTGGTTTGGGGGTTGTTGTTTTTGGCCTGTGTTCCAGCTTTGCCAGCTTTGCTGTGTGCTTTTTGTAACAGCTTCCGCTGCCTGTGCCGCGCTCGTGCTTTGTCTGCATCACAGGTGCTGCTGAAATGTAGGAAGGAAGATTTCTGTGGTTGAGGGCATCCTGTGTTAACCTGCCAAAGGAACTTCTTTATTTAAGGTTGGAGGAGATTCCCTGCAGTTTTAAAAGATGTAAATGGTTTCTACTTCTGCTGTCTCCTCTCTGCTTCAAAGCTGTATTTCAGAAGGGCTTTCCTTTCCTCAGGCAGTCATTCAGTGAGTAACCTCATTCAGTGTGCTTCATTTTAACGTGTGGGGGTCGGGTTGTACAATCACAGTTTATTTTGGGGCTGTCAAACAAGTGAACCTTGTGATATTTACAGATGGATGAGGTGGGCAGAGTGCCTGCCGTCATCGCCGAGCATTGACTGGGAGCGGGATGTGAAGCATTCACAAACGGTGTTTATGAGCAGAAGACTTACCCAGATCTGTGCATGTGCCCAGTGAATTAGCTGCATTTGAAGCAGGGACGGGCTTTGTGGTGCTGGAAATCTAGTCCTATCTAATAACAGCTACCTTTAGTGACCAAGAACTGCCCCTTCCTGGTGAGCTGGGAATGTCCTTTCCCTTTGTTGCAGTTGTGCTGGTACAAATGCGGTGTTTTTCCCCACCTCTGCCTTGTTGATGCTGTGAAGCACTGAGATTGCCAATGTACAGTACGTGCTCTCCTTGCACGAGAATGATGGCATTAAAAAGAAGTTGTTAATGTCTTTCAGATTTTCATTCCTGTGTCAGCAGGGTATCAGGAGGGTCCAACTTTTTGTAGGCAGTGGTGTGGTGCACAGCACTCTGAATAGGCTCATCCCTGTGTGGTGGAAATACTAAGAAGAGAAAGCAAATAATTTCTCTGCGTAAAGGAAAGGATGATTTGTTGCCAGCTAGCACTGGGTTTAAAATCATTTTGTCAGCAGGAACGAAAATTAAATTTGGCACTTCAGAAAGCATTTTGGATTTGGTGGAGGGCAGAGAGGAAGAGAAAACAGAAATATTGACATCCAGTTTGAGAAGAAAAATTGGAAGCCCATTCAGTTGTGGTTTTTTTTCCATAAATAACGACATGGCAGTAAACAGGTGGATAATTTGGTGCCTGTTGAGGTATTTGAGTAGCAGAAGGGATTAGTATGAAGATGTGGGATTCTCCTGCTCTGCAAAGACGTTTGGGTAGGATCTGTGGCAGCACATGGGGAGGAGGAAGGGCCAGCTTCCCTCTGCCTGCTCTCTGGCTAACCCTCACCTCTGCTTCTCTCCCCAGCCTTCATTCTTCGTCGTGTACAACATGGTGAGCACGGAGGTCATAGCCGTGTTTGAGAACACGTCCGATGAGCTGCTGGAGCTGTTTGAGAACTTCTGTGACCTCTTCAGGAACGCCACTTTGCACAGCGAGGCGGTTCAGTTCCCCTGCTCTGCTTCCAGCAACAACTTTGCCAGGCAGATCCAGCGCCGGTGAGCCATTGGGGCATGCTTTATACCATGTAGACACGCTCAGCCCCGTCAGCTGAAGGCTAGTATCAAACAGCCACCCTGAGAAAAACAGCTCCTGTGGTTGCTGAGTGATGCGAGGGGCTGCCTGGGACCTGCTCGTCTCGCAGCCTCGTGCACCTGGTCTCGTATTCCACAGTATCTGTCTTTGTACAGCAAGGAAGAAGGCAGTGGTGCAGTTCAGTGCTTAGAAGAGAAAGGAATTTTAAAGGCCAGATATTGCTGGCTCTCTTTGAGCGGTACCTCCTCTGAAGTTCATTAAAACAGTGCTGCCCAGGAGCTTTGGGCCCCGTAGATAAGATTTATCAAGATGCTCCATCGTCTAATTGGATGTATTTTGCCAAGTGGCCTTCTTTAAATTTAGTGTGCAACAAGCTGTGTTCTGTAACAGCAGTAAACAGCTTGTGATTCTCACTGAACTCTGCTTGGAGAAAGGAAATGGATCCGCCTAGACTTGTTGTGAAAACTGAGCAAAATATCAAAATATCCAGGGTTTCCAGAATGTTCTTTAACAGTCAAATGTGGTTTTAATGAGGCAGAGTGTGTTGTTTCTGTTGGAATGTATTTTTATGTGACTCAGGGTGTTTTGTTCTTCTAGTGACTTGTTTGACATCATCCAAAGTACTTGGCAGTCACTTATGGCAGTGAAGCTTCGGCTGATTTCAGTTTCACGTCCCATAAGTAAGAGGAAGTTGACTGTAGCATCGTGGAGCTCCCTGTCACAAAATCCCTATTGTTTAGGGGGAAAAAAAAAGAACGAGGGAGCTCAGTGCAGGCACCTGGGGGTTGGACTCGATGATCTCTGGAGGTCCCTTCCAACCCCTACAATTCTGTGATTCTGTGATTCTAAAGAACAATTTCTGCATTGTGCTGAAATGTAGAGGAGAATCTGTTCATCCACTCGACTGTAAGAACGTGTAACAGGAATGTTTAACTTAAGTAGCCAAGTGTAATAATGCTGTATACACAGCAAGCTTTTGGCTGAGTGTTTCTGTTCAAAGGGAAACAGTTTACTGACTGTGGTGTGTGACGTTCGTGCAGCTGATCTGTCTGTTCTTGCTTGTGGAAAGCTCAAATTTTATTTGGAACAAGAAATCCAAACTGCGTTTGTCTCTTTACCTGGAAGAGCTTTGAGCTCGCTGTGGCTTTGAAGCGCGTTCTGCTTCTCTTCAAGGCTCTTCCTCATCTCAGGTTTCTCCCTCTATGTGTTTAAAACACAATGGCTAGAGAGGGAGGGGGGGATTCTAGAGTCAACCTTAAGGGCTCAACTGTTGCTGTGAAACACGCTGGCTTTTGCTTATGCTGTTTACAGGCTTTGTGGCAAAACTTGGATTGACTGATAAGCTGCTAATCCACCTCTCCCTGTTTCTGATCCTGTTCATTTCCTGTACTGTGGTGCAGCTGAGGCCAGACCTTGTGGATAGGCACGGTCTTGTCCTTCTATCAGTTTGGACTTTCAGAGCAGAAACAGTAATGATGAGGGAGGATAAAAAGGTCACCAGAGCTGGTTGATGGTTGAATCACTCTGATACATCTTTGGAAGTGAGCTGTTCCAGTTCTTACACTGCTGCTGCTTTTCTTTCTCTATCTGTTTTCCTCCTTTTTTCTTTTTCTTTTTTTTTTAATCTGTTCACCTGTGGCCTTTGTGAGTAAAACCTGCTTCTTGGTTTGCTTCAGGTTCAAAGACACTATTGTGAATGCCAAGTACGGGGGACACACAGAGGCCGTGCGGAGGCTGCTGGGCCAGCTCCCAATCAGTGCCCAGTCGTACAGTGGCAGCCCGTACCTCGACCTCTCCCTTTTCAGCTATGATGACAAGTGGGTGTCTGTCATGGAGCGGCCCAAGACCTGCGGTGATCACCCTATAAGGTACGAAACAGGTCAAGCAGCTGTATGTGAGGAGAAAGGGGAGCTCTAAATCACCTGTGAAATTTGCAGGAAGAACAGACATCGGTGCCTTTCTCTCGACATCCTTTGGCCAGGGGGTTTATTTCAGTAGTTGCACAAAGCTTGGCCAATCTCCTTGTGATAAGTCACCTTATATGTGTGGGAGAGCCCTTCAGGTTTTGTCACTGAGCTGCCTTATGGAAGATTTGGGTGGTAAAGAGTGAGCCTTTTTCCATATGAATGCTCTTGTTCCTCCTTCTAGAGCAGTTCAGCCCCCCTGTGTGGGCTGCAGATATGTTTCTGGGTGCTTGCTATCCTTCCTGTGCTGGAAGGATTCTTTCTGAGCACGTAGGGTTAACTGGTAAGGATCACCTGGTTTGTCCTGTGACTAAAACATTGTCTGGCTTAGGTGTTATTCATAAAGCTTCTGGTATTGATTTTGCTATTTTCAGACTTCCTTTTTTTTCCCTATTTACGTTTCTCACCCTGGGAGCCGTACTCCTCTTCATGTCCCTCTTCTATTTGTGATCTATAGGAAATTTGTTTCTGTAGTAGAAGTTTAGCCAGGTGTAAAAGCCATTCTGTGCCTCTTATGTCTGAGTCTTCATTGCTGGCAGAAGGAAGAACTCCAAGCCTGAGAATAAGGATGTTTGCAGTGCTTCTTTCAGAAACACCGTGACTGTTTACTTCTTTTTGTTGGCTGCAGCTATGGTGGCAAGCAGTAGTGGTTAAAAATTCAGCATCCCCTGCCTGAAAGGCTCAAATCAAAGGGGCTGAGTTCTCCAGGCAGAACAGGCTTTCCACTTACACTGTTGCAAAAGAGAAATGAACCTACGCTCGAAAAACAAAGAGAGCCTTCAATGTCTAAGTGCTTTGTTTAGCAACTGGACGCGTGTTGGGGGCTCCGACAGCCTCAGGAGTCCATTCTGGATGGCTTCCCAAATTTATTTTCATCAGTGCATCCTCAAAACCTGATTTCATGTCTCCCCTGGCTCTGACTCAGGTGCTAGGGATCTTCTGATTATTCCTGTGCTCTCAATTCCCAAATTATGTATATTTAATTGATATATATATTTTTTTCCCCTGCCCGTATGATTTGATTTAATCTCCAGCTCCCATGCTATCTGCAGAGAAAAGCCTGCCCTTTCCCCCTTGTCATGCTTGACGTTGGGAAAACTTGCAGGGCAATGGTTGTCTGCCAGCACCGACCTGCGCAGGGCTCCTGCAGACAAAAGGGAGCAAAACCTCAGTCATTTGCTGTGGTTACCGTCTTTGTAGTAAACAAAGCAAAGTGCCACCTTTCCTCCCTCCCTTGAGCAACGCGGCGTTTCAGAGCCAGAGCTTTGAAAGCTCAAAGCTGTGCAGTCAATTAGGACTTGAATAGGGCCTGGGAGCAGTGGGGCTCCTGGTTTTTGGGAAGTAAGCAGAAGACCAGGCGCTAACCTTAACCATTCAGCAGCTGAAGTAGCACTGCTGTGTTTCTCACATACGAAACAAAGGGATTAATAAAATAATACTGCTGCCCGTTGTGGTTGGAAAGCTTGGAAATGAGGGGCGGCGGGATTTGTAATGTAAGTCCTCTGACTGGCTGCAGTGCGGAGAGCTTGGGCAGCTACGGGTGTTATGGACTGCATGTATTTCCTGGCACGACATCTGTGAGATGAAGGCCTCTGTTTTACTCACCAGTTTCAGCACCTCTGTGCCTGGTGCTCTTTTGACCCGTGCTGCTTTTCTGTTTGGCAGGTTCAGCCCTCTGGCTACTTGAGAGGCCAGCAGTGGTTTGCTGTCAGGCGGGAAGGACTTCAGGTCCCCATCACTGCCATTTTCCAATATCTTTTCAGGAGGCTTGAAGAAAAATTCAGTGGGTGAAATGATGGGACTTGTGAGGAAGAGGCTCTAACGCAGCTTTACCTATAGCAGGGGGTCTCTAAAATCCATCTAGATGGCTAATAAGGAGCCATTTAACCAAAAAATTGGTCTGCAGATAAATCTTCCATTTTCATATGGTTTGAAAAGGCTGGTCTTGCTGTTTCTGTTGACATACAATTTTATATTGCAGTGCCTAATTTATCCCCAGAGTAAGAGCCCATGGAAATGGCCTCTGATTGCAGAGCACTTTTAAAAATAGATTTAAAAATACCAAACTGAACACATCTCTGAGATTACAGGGAGCTTCATCTTGAGTAGTAAATTATTGTGAATTGGGGAGAGAGAGAAGCAGACCAGGGACTATGCTTTATTTAAAGAATGACCCTCCACATACCCAGCCTTGTGTAGGAGGGAGAGGGCTTTTAAAAAGCCAAATACCAAGATTGTGACTCTCTTGCTGAGTTCTTGTGTGCAATTTTCAGGCAGAGCTGGCTGGCGCTTTGATTCAGAGGAAGAGAGAGGAGAGTGGCCCTCCAGGAAGAACATGAGGATCTCAATAGGCTGTGCTGTTAAAATGTGGAGTATGTCTGCTCCTGAAACAGCACTGCCTGTATCTGTCATCACCTGTTCTTTCCAGGCTGAGAGCTGAGTGCATTGTATTGCTTGCCAGAAGTGGGGGGAAATGTGCTCTAGTATTAAAAGCATTCTCTGTGTTAAAACCAGAGGAGAAATGCAAAATGTCCACGTCCGCAAAGCGATGGTGGAAAAGGAAAAAGCTGGAAGACAAAATGGCAATTCTGTTCCCGAAACTGAAAGGGCAGAGAAAATGCTCTAAGGAGATGAGTTCTTCAGGTGAGAACTTGAGTCCTGTCAGCTGGAGCTCAGCTGCCTTGTGAAGGTACCAAATCCCCCAAACCTCCGCTGTGTTCTTGGGAAGAGTGGGATCGTTGCAGAGAGTCCCCTGTTCCCACAGCAGCTCAGAATAATGTGTAAGGTGGGCTTATATCTGCTACAGAAAGCAAGCCAGTCCTCTAGTATGCAGAGAAGGTTCAAGAAGCAAATGGCTTTCTAGACTTTGGCTTTTCACAGCATTGCCTCATCCCCTTGGCAGTGCTGAAGCTGTGTTCCAGAGCTCGCCTATTTGGAGACACAAATGTGCTTCCTCAGACTGACAGCCAGATTTATGGGCACCAGCAGAAAAACACATCCATTTGCCTTTACCTCTGCCCTTGCTGTGATTGTCTGTTGAATGCTGTCCACCAGACACTTCCTGCTCAAACTGTCATCTTGGTGATTTTTGTTGTTGTGTTTGGAAATCTATCAGGATTTGCAAAGCCTTGTTTGAAGTGTAAGGTGGAATATGGCACTGTGGAGCCGAACTGGATCCAGGTGTTCACCTTCCTCTGTTGAACAGGGATGTAACTAAGCACAAGAACAGGAGCATACTGACAGCAGCAGGAGAGGGAAGGGTTGGCCTTACAGGTGGAATGAAGGCCATTGCTAAGGGAGGCAAGCTCCATCCTGTACAGTATGTCTGCCATAGGCATCAAGCGGAGCAGCTTGCATTAAGAGAGTATAGAGAGTCAGCACACGTGGGGTCTGAACCAAACTTACTTTGCTATTGTAAAGTCAGCTAAGTCCACCAAAATGAAGACAGAGTTTTCTGACTGAGAGGAAAAGAAGTCTTTTTCTAGACAGTGAAAAACTAGCTGCCCCAGGAGGGACTCTCCTCTGTCGCCAAGAGCCAGACACCCAGCTGAGGATCTCCTGCCACTGAGGGAGTACCAGAAACTGAACAAGGCACTTGTCTCTCTTTGTGAAGAGTCCAGATGGCAAAGTCAATAGTCAGGAACAGCCATAATTGACTTTCTCTTCCTTTCAGATTTTACGCTCGTGATTCTGGCCTCCTGAAGTTTGAAATCCAGGCGGGACTCCTGGGGCGGCCCATCAATCACACCGTGCGACGCCTGGTTGCGTTCACCTTCCACCCCTTCGAGCCCTTTGCCATCTCGGTGCAGCGCACGAACGCGGAGTACGTGGTAAACTTCCACATGAGGCATAGCTGCACGTAGGGCAACGCGTGGGCAGGGCAGCTCTTCTCCTCGGGTCTGGGCCTCTGCCACAGACAGACCAAAGCCAGGCACTCACACCTTCTAGGAAACCAAACCATTGATCGCGTCGAGAGATCTGACCTGGGAGCTCCCACCTGCCGGCATCTCGCAGTGCCCTCAGCTGTGAAAAGGTGATCTGTTGAAGTCAGACCTGCAAATATTTCTTCTCGCTCTTTTCGTACCTCAGCGGTTCCCACTGCGTTAAGCACTGCTGTTGTTCCTTATTCCTGTTGATGAACAAAGTGTAGCTGAGGTTTGTTTCTCGATTTCCCAGAGGCATGTCTGTTTTCTCTCCTGTTGTATGTCTTAGGATGGCAACCATGGAGCTTTGCAACATATTTGTGGAGCGCTCCCTTCTGCACTGATGCTTTCCTACTTTGTCAAGACAAACAGCCTGTCCTAGAGGGAATGGATAGAAGCCACGGGGAGAGCTTAGAAATACAGCTACCCGTATTTGTATCACCAGTATTACCAGGGAAATGAAATCCTGTTCTCATCCACACCATCTACTCACAGGATTTTAATATGCAAGAGGTTAGGAAAAAGCTGTGAGAAATCATTGGAACTGAGAGAGATGAGGTGTATTCCTGACTTTTATGCAAGTAATTTAATCTTTGTGCCTTAGTATCCATAAAGCCCCTAAGTGGAAGGTGGTAAGTTAGTACCACAAACCTGTGCAGCTGATTGTGTCTCTGGCGCATGAAAAAGTGGGCAAGAAGGAAGGAGGGTGGCTGGGAGGAGCTTGGAGAATAACAGCAGCTCCTTGCTCTTCTTGAAGGGTTTCTTTCTGCAGTGTGGATGAATCCTTATGGGCATCTGCAGGCTTGCTGCTGAGCAGAAGGGAATCCCAGCTGCTGGCACCCTTCTGTGTGCTGGAGAATGACCGTGGAGAACTCATAGCATTTGGGTTTTTCCAGGAAGGAGGGAGGAGACCTGAATTACTGTGCATTGCTGCAGGTTTGCAGTTAAGAGATGAGTTTGTTGACTTACGTTGCTTACCTATCCCTGTTTGATACGCTGTTCTCTGTGAGAACCCTTTTGGGTATTCCCAGGCTTCAAAGCACAGCTGGCTGGTGCGTCATGTTCGGCGTGGTGCTCAGTGGACCACTGCAGTGTCTATGCTGCCTAGAAATTAAGCTCCTAGGTGTAATACTGTTTGTCCTGTTAGTTGGTGTGGCCTGCCCTCCTCTGTTAAAAATGGAATTCTTGGTTGCAGAGCAGCGTTTGTGTTCTGCTGCACACAGACTTGTGACTGTGTGCTCTCAAGCACTGCAGCCATCCCACGTGAGGCTACAGAGGGGACATCAGAAAATTGGTGCTTGTGCACAGGAGACACCTACTTTAAATGATCCTGTTGGTGTCGTCTTTGGACCAAAGTGGGCTGTGGGTGATGTGTTGTGGCCACATGCCTGTGAAGAACAGTACTGATGTCATACGGTCATTTTGCATAGTAAAGCATAAGAAAATAACTTTGTGTGTTGATGGTGCCTGCATAAAGCATGAATGTGGGACCTTGCAGGGGAAGGTGGCTGAGGATCTTCAAGTCAGCCTTTAGTCTCTGTTCTATGGTATTTACTTTCCTGGCCATGCTAAACTTAATTCTAGGACAAGATGCTGTATTCCACTGCTCTTTTTCTGGTTTATGCACTGTGGGTTTCTCACGTCTTTCAGGAATGACTTCAAGGTTGGAAGACTGCTAATAGAGGGAGCATCAGGCCATGTGTGCTTTAGGTCTGGGTTCCTCTCCATCTAATAACACTATTTGTCAAGGTTTTAGGTTTTATCCTGTGATCTGTTCCTCAAATATTCAATTAAAGCTCCAAGTGGAGAATCATTTGCACATAGTAGATCATGGAATTATCTTCTTCCTGCACCACTCTCACATTTGTTCACACTTTCAGTATGAGACTATTTTTGTTTTCTCCAAAGCTCTCAGCAGCTCCGTTCAAGACTGGCTTTATGCCTTGATGTCAGCCTGGGAGGTCAGTGCTTATTAAAATAGCTCCCAGGTCTCTGTTTAAATGTTGTTTGTTTGGTTTTTTTTTTGGGTGGCAAAAATATAAAGCATTTTTATATTAGCATTTCTGCAGTAGGGGCTTTTGCCAGATTCAGGCTGTCCTGTGTGATGCAGAGAGCATGGCGTGGGTTGTTGGACTCGGGGCTGAGAGACCAGAGGTCTGCTCTTATTCTGCTATTAAATTGTTTTGTCACTGAGGGCAAATCTATTCCTGTTCCATCCGGTGTTTTCTTCTCTGTAAATGAGGCCAAAAACATATTTTCAGCTTTTGTAAAACGCTTTGAGATTCATGGATAAAAAGTGCTGGGTGAGTGCTAAGTATTTTCTTATTATGTTTGCAGACAAACTGATTGATTCATTCTGGGTACTAATTGCCTTTGAGTAGCATTGCAGATCCTCTGGTCGTGGCTGCTGCATTTTATATCTACAACAGAGTTAATTTTATTACAGAAATGCATTGGAAGAAGAAAGTCTCTCATACTTGAAATTTTGATTCTTTATTCATTAAAACAACAACAACAAAAAAGTGTGTGGTGGGGAGGGGGGGAGGAAAGGGCAAATATTTTCTACCTGATATTTTTCCTAGGCTAGGATGAAGATTTGTTAGCAGCACAACACAAAAATGGAATAAACAGAATTTGCTGTAAGAACTCGATTTATTGTTTCTGTTTTCTCAGAACCTTAGTGGTGCAGCCAGGAGTCCCATTGTTAGGAAGAGATGGTAGGGACGTGTGCTGGGCTGTGCAGAATTATTACCTGCCAGTTTCTTGCCTCTTCCTGACATCTGGAGTAGCAGTGTGCTTCCTACCAAGGGCATTTCTGTAGTTGCTGCAGATTTCTCATTCTTCCCTCCAGGAGAATGCTGGGGGAAGAGTACTTGGCCTTCGGTTATGTTTTCCTCTTAATTTTATTGCTAGTCCATCTTGCACTCAGACTCTTTTAGTCCATTTTATAGCACTTGCCTAACCTTGTGGCCATGCTCCGTGATCAAGAGACAAAGGTTGAGCTCTACAGATTGCTTGGCAGAAGTCATCACCTACCCATTGCTTGTTAGGGCACTTGCATTTTCCAGCTGTGTGCTGCTTCAGGCATGAAATATCTTTTGTACAACATCATGGCTGAAAATTGCAAACGGTTCTGGACTGGGACTCCCTTGTAACCCAGTGCTGCTTTGTGACCACCCAGCATTGTGCCTGTGTAAATTGGTTCCTGTACACATCTGCAGTCTTGGCCCTGAGAGCTTCTTTGAACCTTCCTCTATTTTGGTGTGTGCAGTTTTCTGTTGCTTTCCTTTGGAGACCTTGAGCATGTCAGAAAGCTCTTGAGCCTGCGGCTCTTCAGAAAGGTACTAAGTGGCAAGGAGATGCTGAGATGCTTGGCTTTAATACCATGTTTGTTAGGTAGTGGAATCCCATCTTTATTACTTCTTGTGCTGCCTTTGCTTTAAAAAAAACTATGTAATATTTCTTATATAAGCTGCATTAGTCAGCAAGCCACAGAAATCCCAATAGAATCAAATCTGTGTATCCGTTAATGGCGTGTTCCTGCTCAAACACTCCTTCTGGTTAACCCTCCAGCCCTGAGCAGCTGTCCCTGGTACAGCACCCTGATTTTCTCGGTGTTTTTGTTTTCTCAGAACCTTACTTTTGCTCACGTGTTGGTGTCTGTTATGCTTCCTTTGTTCTCTTTTGACCCAGCTGGAAGAACCAGATTTCTGAAGCTGTATTTCAGATTTCTGGTGCTTTCATATGTTTTTTTTTAATTGTTTTTCATGTTTCTGTCCTCTGATTGCTTTTCTGCCAGCTCTTCCTGCAGGATCTCTCAGGACTTTGGAAATGGAGATGATGTCTGGGAGGTACTGGGACGTGTGGCCCTCCCAACAGCTTTCCTCCTGGTGGGAGCCTTTATTAGGAAAGTCAGTCCTGTGGGCAAGCAATGGGACAGGATTTTGTGGGTTTGCTTTTGTGTTGCTTTCATAGTTGTTAAGTGTCCCTGAATGCTTGTACTTTCCTGTCTTGTTAGTGTGGTTGTAAAAGCTTTGCTGGCCAAATACTTCCTTACCAGGAGGGAATGGTGAAAGGGCTTTTATATACCTTTTTTTCTTTTTTTTTTTTTTTTTTGTAGCCCCTGGGCTGCGGGGGCTGAGCTGTGCAGTCAGTCATTGTAGCAGTAACAGCCTGGCACTGCCTGCCAACTAGGCTGACTGCTCATCAGGCAGCAGCAGCCCCTGCTAGAGCTGTGTTCTGGCTGAGGTCTGATTAGCCTGTGTTTCTTTCAGGGTAGCAACCAGGGAAGAGCTGTCCTTATTGTGTAAGGAAATTAATTCTTAGAAAAATACTGATGTGGAAAAACCCTGAATTGCATATTCTTTTCCTGATGTTATAACATAAAAATACCACACCGGCTTTAGAATAGCGTTCTGGAAATGAGTAACTTGTGGGTGACTACAGTGTTCCTACCAGAGAGAAGTGAACAGGAGACGTTAGAACAGGGGCAGAGTGTCCCTGGTCCCAACTATTTAGGGCTGGGGTGCAACATCTGGTTAGTGTTTTGCAAAGATACCGTGTGCACCTGTGTGTTAGAGGGCGGTTTTAGAAGAGATGGGACTGCTTTACAGCAGAGTGGCAGGGAGATGCTGGCTAGATGCAGGGAGAGGAGCCTGCTGGGGAAACTTTCTGAAAGGGGCAGCAGCACGGCGTTTGGCTGCCATGGAAGAAAATCCTACAAGAACTGCAGTGGAAATTCAGGGTGACACGGCAAATGCATTTTCTGCATTCTGCTTTGTTCAAGTACAAACTGGTGTCTTTGGAAGAGTTCACCTTCTGTAGATGACAGAATTTAGCCCTTTTAAAGCTGTCCTTAGCTTTCTTTTTTTCTGTGCCAGGCACGGACCAAAGCAGTCCTGGCTCTGCCCAGAGGATTCCCTGAGCCCCAGCTCTAGGCAGTGCTTCATCTCTCCCTGAAAACTATTCGCAAGCCAGTTCTCATCTGCCATGACCTCCATCCATCCCAGCGTGCTGCAACATGAGGAGGGAGGCAGAGCACTACGAGGACACATTGGATGCCCCAGGACCCTGCCTCCGTCAACCACATTTCTTGTATACGGGTCTGCTGAGGATGCACTGGTGGTGATGGCACTGAGCACGGAGCCTGTAGGACAGCCCAGCCCTAGGGACGATGGCACTATGGCTGTGTCAGCAACTGCGAGGCGTGAAGGGAGAGCGCTCCATGGGAAGCCCTGTCAAGGGCACTGTGATGTGATTTAGGGCGTGAAGAAGAGCGGCAGGCCCGTGTGTCCACCCAGAGCCTTCCTGCTGGCCATTTGATAGCTCCTCAAAGGCGCAAAATGGCGTGGGGCCGGATTAGATGTACCCTCAGCCTGAGCCGGGAGATACGGCGCTCGCCCTCCGCCTCCGGCCCTCTGGCACCAGCGCCGTCACCATGGCAACGGGGAGAAGCAGCCATCCGCATGGAAACGGCCTTGCTGCAACATGCAGCGAGTCGGGGGGAAAATGGTTCAAGTGGCAAGTTTGGAGGGGAGAGGGACCCTGCTGTGTGGTGCTGGCCCCGATCGCAGTGCTGTGCGGCAATGGAGATCTCTCCTTAAGCTCTCTGGAACTGCCCCAGCACGTGCCCTCGCCATAAGGATGGCTTTTGTTGCCGCTGCCCTATTTTTTTTGTGTGTGTCTAGTCCTGAGGTCAGGGTGAGGCCCAGATGAGCCGTGCTGATAACCACGGGCAGTGTAGCTTAGTTACTGTTTCAGCCCTGGCTGAGAGTCCTTAATGCCAGCAAAATCCCTCTCTGTAAGCAGAAGGGGAAGCTGGCAGCCAAACAAGGTCTCCTGTAACATAGGGCAGAGCAATGTCACGGCTGTGCGGTGCAGCTCTGGGCAGCAAGGTTGGAGCTAATCTCTCCCTTCCTCCCTCTCACTCCTTATCCCCCAGACAATGGCCCTGCCCACGCCAGCTCCATCCTCAGAGGGTTCCGATAAGGGCTGGGAGAGCAGCTCGGCTGCGAGGCTGCTTGCACCCATCTGGCTTTGTCCCAGTTTTACATCGGCCCCTGGGTGTGAGCCCACCCTCTTGCAGGGATTTCCACCAAAGGAGCAGCTTTGTCCAACATGTCTATGGGCAGATTGTCTCGCACCATCTCCCACCACTGAGGCAGGCTGCTTCCCTGCTGTGTGCTTCACAAGAAACCCAGCAGGCTGCTCAGCGCTGCCCGTTTTCTTCTGGTGTTGGTTCTGACAGCTCAGGAAATTAGAAAATTTACTTGTGCTGTGGATGCAGCAGGAGCAAAATGAAAGGCAGCAGCCAGGTATCTGCAAGGGGCGGTGTGGGGGCCATTGCTGGCAATTAGGAGAGTGAGTTGTTTGCCTGCGGGTTGCTGTATGGAGAGATGAGAGCTGTATTTCACCACCTCAGCTTGGGGGCTGCTGCTGAGAGGCTGGAGGTGAACATATGTCTTTCTCCTGTCTGGCCCTGCGTTTTGTTACCTATGTGCAGTGGGAAGCCCGCTCTGCACAGGAGCAAGCAGAGGGAACAGGGGCTGAACGCTGGAAGCAGTAGTGATGTGGCTGTGAGGCACAGTGGATGTTTGTTCGACTTTTGCAAAATGAGCCATGAAGTGGTGTAGCACAGAGAATAGATTTTGGAGTGCCCTTCTTGTCTACCTCCAAGGTCCCCATCTTTGCTGGTTTCTGGGCTGGCAGATCTTGGGGAAGTTTTTCATGCTGTGTTTTCTCTTCCTGTATTTTTGTCTCCTCACTCCTTCTTTCTTGCCCCACCTTTTTGCTGCCCACACATCCTTGCTTAGCTCTCAGCCCCTCACACCCAACACTTTTTCCTCCTGCCCGGCTTCTCTACCAAACTGTAAACTGCTCCCCAAGCAGTGGCTTTCGGGGCTCCCTAGCTGAGAAGAGGTCCCAGACCCATGCATATTCCTGCTCCTAGCTGTGAGGCATAGGAAGCGAGTTGTGAGCTCCAAGGGAACAAAAGGATCCCGCAAAGTGGCAGCAGCAGAACGGGAGAGCATCGCAGAGGAGGCGTGAGTGGTTTCAAAAAAAGGAAATACAGTGAGGCTGCATCTCCCCAAGAGGACCCTGCAGCCCTGCTCCATCGTGAGCCCAGGGACTTGAATGCTATTAGGCAGTTCATTAGTAAAACCTCTGAGCCATTCCCGCTGCTGTTGAGTACCTATTAATGCCTCTTGAGGGGAGAGGAGAACAATGTGAAAGCACAAAATCTGAGGGTCCTTGATCTCTTTTTGGGCTGAGAGGTTGGGGCTTGGGCTGAGGGGCAGCTGTGGGGAGGAGAGGCTGTGCAGGGACGCGGGACGTGAAAGCAGCAGCTTTGCGCATCCCTGATTATCTTGAAAGTCTGAGTGCAAAACATAACCCGACTTGAACTGCAACTTCTCAGAGCCTCCCGAGGGGCACGTTGGGGTTATAAACACCTAGTCAGAGCCCTGCTTCATGCCGAGTTCGAGCCAGGTATTCTTGCACCGTAGGGAAAGCAGGCAAAACCTGCACAGATGTCCCTGACAGCTGCAGCTGGGCTGCGGTAAGCCACCCCTGCTGCGACAGTTTATTAGCACTGCGGGGTCTGTCCCCTTCTCCTTGCTTGTGTATACAGTCAGCTGTTAAAGGACACTGACATCACTTAATTAATGGTTTAATTGAATCTCACAGAGGGATCGAAATTGGCTGCCTGACTCCTGCCACTGAGATGCTCGCATAGGAAATAGTAAATCACCAATTCAGCAAATAAAGCTGCGCTCTAGGTAGAAAGTCCCTGTTGTAGGGGCGAGGGGAATAATTCCTCTTTGCACAGTAATATGCTATTAGAGATAAGTCTGGGGCTATTTTTTTCAAGCCACCAGGTGTCATCCCTGGCCAAGGGAAGAGTAACTGGGTTAGACTATCTCCCCGAGGCACTCATTAATGGGGAAACAGACCTGAGGTAGCGCTTTATCTCTAAGAACACTGTTTTGTATTTCACCCCCCGTATAATGGAGGTACATGGTGTTTTAAAATGAAGGGCAATATTCAAGAAAGGCCATGGTAGAACTGGGATGAGGCTTTGCAGTCAGTAGCACGTTCTGAGCTTGTTTTCAGGAGGGAAAAAAACAAAAGAAAAAGCTTTTTCTGAGAGTAGGGAATCAAAGATGAGCAGGAAGAGGAGGAAGTGGAGAGAAAAAATGTCCCAAAGCAACAGGAAAGCCTAAAGGGAGAGGATGTGACCCTAATGATGGTGCTAATGCTGTGGTCTTACTACTCCAGTAATTGCTGCTCAGGAGGAATGCGAGCCAGTAGAAAACAGTATTCTACCCAGGCACCAAGAAAAGCAATTAAGACTGGTAAATACCAGTGGTTGACTAAAACTAGGCCTTTAATTAATAGTTTCATATGAAGGGTAAGGAAATCATTAAGTGCTACTGGTGTCTATTAATTCCCTGCAAGAGGAACCACAATAGAGGATTTTAAGAGTTCTTTCACAGTACAGTGTATGCGACTGAGCCCTTGCATGAAGGGGGAGATCTTGCTTTGTGTAGTTGTGCTCTCCCATATCACTGACAGCTGCCCCTGAAGCCTGGATTTGCTGTGAAATAAACAGCTCAGACTGAGTATTTAGCTGGGACACAGCTTAGGGGCTGCTCTGTCAGGGCTGGAGTGAAAGCAGCTGGAAATGTAACCAGTTAAAAGGTGCAACTGAAGCACTGCGCTGGAAAGCTTAGGGAGGATACACGGAACTGGAGGTTCAGAAGACAGATATTGCTTGCTATTGTAAGGACCTGGTCACTAAAAGTGTGAAACTGACATCCATCCCTTCTATTCAGGATGGAGAGAGCTAAATGAACATCAGTTGGAGGAAGGAGTAGAAATAGGTACCCAAACCAGGCAGAGTGAACAGGGAGATACAACACCCGCTGTCCTACCGGTGGCTGCGTAATCAGATATTCAGAAATACTCAGAAACTAAAGATGTTACAGAGCAGCCTCTGTACAGGGCGCAGCCTTGATTCTAAGTCTGGATGAGAGAAAGATTTACTGTAGTTCTCTTTGATTCTCAAGGCATCCACCTACTCTTCCTTGAATTTCAAGAAGACCACAGATCTTTTTGTACTCTTGCTTGTTCAATCCATTCCACTGTATTTGTCTAACATGGGCATTCCTGCTGCATTGATGCAACAAGCAGCTTGTGGTACAGAATGGTAGTGTTTGGTTTTCTCAGTGTGTGTGATGCAGTGCATCGCTGACAAGCCTGCCAGCACTGACTCGTGCTCCTCCTTTGTCAGGGCTACTACAGTGCTGTGCAGAAAGCAGTCTGCTGCGAGGCACTCCAGTGCTCATGGCTGCCTTTGCCAGCTGGCTGCCCAGAGAGTCAGAATTAATCTTTGTGGTTCATAGTATCTTCTCCTTAAAAAGAGTAATATGGAGTCACTAGAAGCTCAGCCATGTTTCTGGAGCAACGGGGAAGCTCTTCTAGTCTGTCAGACATCTGTGAAGAATCTCTCTTCCTTGCTGTCAAATTTGAGACAGCTCAAGGAACTTCCCTTCAAGATAACTTCTCCTCTATTCAAATTCAGACAGTTGGAGTAAGGTAAGGGATTCATCTGGATCTTATTTTATTCTCTTCTGTCAAATGCAACTCAACAGGCTCTTCTAAGCAGACTGATTTCTTTCAAAACCTGCTGTATGCCATTCAGCCCCATGAAGGAGGTTCACTGCCTTGTTGCCATGGTACCCTTTCTCTAAAGAGAAAGAGAATAGTTAATTATGCAATTTAAGAAACGAAGGAGGAACGACAAAGAGAAATTATAGAAAGGAAGATTCTGGGTTTGTGATAAAACTGCTGGCTGCACCAGAATACACTGTTTACAAGTGAAATGTTTGCCCAGCGTATGCTGTATGTAGCAAAGGATTGATTTTCTGGCAGCATGGATTTCAAGGAGCTGCCCTATGCTAGGCAGTGTGCTTTTGCCATCCAGGAGATCGAGCCTGTAGTCAGTTACTGCTGTTACTTTCTTTGGTTAACGTTCCAAAGAGACTCAGACATATTTGTTTGGCTGCAATTCTCTCTGGATGGAGGTAGGGCAGCAATAATACATCACAAATTCATGACAAGCCCATGCTGCCCGTGGATATACAGAAGCACAGTTCAAGATGAAAATGTTTTAAATCTTCTTGGCAGCAGTTTGTTGTTCTCAGGCCTAACCCCCTGCTTGCTTACCCCAGGAGCTCTAGCAAATCCAGTTTGTGGTGCACGAGGCAGAACCAAGGGGACTGCAAGCAGCAAAACTGGCACAATCCCAGCCCTTTCGAAGGACTGGCATTTTCCATTTGCCAGCAGCACCGACAGGCTGGCTACGATGTGACTGCAACAAAGCACCACAGCAGACCTTTGACAGTGATGGAATCTGACTGTGCCGCTCCACGCTGTGCGAATGGTGAGAGTCGCTTCACGCACACCACAATAAGCTCTGCAAGCCAGGTGGAAAAGTGTTACCCCATGCCTAGTTCCCAAATGTGTGCAGTAAGGGAAAGACAGAAGGAAGATGAAGTGACCCCATGCAGTTGTTTACTACAGAAGACTGAAGGAGATCTGATTTAGTACATACCTAATGTTCCCCCTTGTACCTAACAAGAACAGTAATAGCACTGAAGGCTAGACAAGAGCCACATACTGTGGAAAGAGGAAGAGAGCAGCTGAGAAGCAATAACAACCCAAAATACTTCTAGAAACACAGCAGGAATGACTGTCAAAAGACCAACATTTTAATCAACAAACTTTACACACAAGAGGCTTCCCACTAAGGAATTACACGTATTCCTGCATTTACCACCAGCTTCTTCTACCCCTTGGGCTTCTAAGGCCCAGGATGGTCTTCTTCAACCTTCTCTCATCAAAAAATTGCAGGGAGGATGGCTTTCCAACCCAGCCCCTGTTACAGAGCTAATACTGAACGCAGTGTCTCTTCCGTTCCCTTCTCACATCCGCCTGGCTTTCCGAGGGCGGCAGCCGTTGTGTGGAACCGGGGTGTTGTCGGTGATGGAGATGACCTCCAAACCTCCCATAGTCAGCCCCTTGATGGCAGCCTGGAACAGAGCAAGGCAGCAGATGATATACTGTTATCAACACATTGCAGAGCACAAAAGGGAAAAGGCTGAGGGGCAAAAAGATTGGTCCCCTGTGAAAATCAGCTTCGCTCAATAGTTCTGCTTTGGAATTATCTTGTAGTATTAATATCAGAAGGAACAATTTAAACCTCTCTCTCCACTCCTTTCATCAGAATTCCCATCAGCTTTGGTACTTAAGTGGCAAGAAAACAAATACAGCTTTTATTCTGTCTCCAAAGGAAGTGATTCTAAAAATTTTTATTATTCTATGTTTTCTTCACTAGGCATTTCAGTGATGAATTCTTTGTATCACCTTCAGAAAAATAAATCAAGTTAATCGGTATTGTCATGAGACCAGCCTCAATTTAAAAGAGAAAAAAGACACAACGTGGATGATGTCTGAGAAGGAAAAAAATATGAAAGGAAACTGACACCTACTTTGCGTCCTGGCCCCAGTCCTTTCACCATGACTCGTACATGCAGTACACCTTTTCCACGTGCTTTCTGAGAAAGGAAGAACTGGTCAGTATTCTCTTTGACAAATCTGCTGCTGTTCTGACTCCCCTGGGCTCCTTCATTCCCTTCTGACCTACTATCATAGTATTCTTTAAGTAAAAATAAAAAGCAGGTGGTAGTGGATATGGAGAAGATAGATGGGGATCGCCGCACAGAACCAGACACCAGCAGAAAAGGAGCCCTGGATAAACAGTGGCAGTTTGAAGGAAACTTGTGTTAAGCTGTCAACTCTGCATACAGAGAAAGTCTGACATCAAACTATCCATGACTTAAAGACAGGACAGAAAATGACACATCCATGGATACCTGACTAACAAGGAGCATCTCAAAGCTGTTTTCCCTTATCTAATGCAGTGACTTTTATCTTGTGATCAGTGGATTCCTTCTAGAGGGTAAATGAGAAAAGCAGTCAAGCTTTATATTCACTGTGCAGGAGTCCACAGTGACAGTGTAAAAATTCTAGGGGCTTGCAAATTGAAAATGAAAAACACCTGCTGTAAAGCAGAGCAGTGCTGCCACCAAGTGGAGCTCCTCTGGGTCTCAGTTTCTGTGTTCAGGTGCAATTAATCTACTACAAACTTCAACAGGAATAGGAACAAATCTGGCCAACCACTGTTATGCAACTTTTATGAGGCTCCAATGAGCAAGGACTAATAGTGGAAGTGTTCTTATATTCCCCTGAATCAACCATAATAAGCTGTTGGCCAGCAGTGGCACAGAACACCTCTGGCATGAAAGGTTCCACGTAGTTTAGGATGAGGATTTTCAGTCTAACCTTGCCTTACTTTGCTGTAATGAGAACTGTAACACAGCCAGCCTCATTTTTCCCTGTCACCTGAACACCTACATAGTTTTTTTTTACATTAAATTGTATGCATCTGGAAATTACATCTACGTGGACATCACCTTCCCTGACTAGAAGTGCTGGCAGAAGCTCATTTCTCCTGTGGCAGAGAACAAATACAAAAAATTCAGCCAGTAATTACAGCCACTTCTCAATTCCCTACATCACGAATTTAAACTGCTGCTGAGTCAGGGGCTTATATTTCCAAAATGACTGAGGTATGTTCCCTTTCAATGAAAGAGCTATGAAATGAGCTAGGAAATGATAGGCTACAAGTTACAGTCAGCACTTGCACAGCTAAGCTCGCTTTCTGAGCATTTTTATCTGGTGTTTCAAACAGACTTTGCCAGTGTGAAGATGCTTGCTGTCAGCAAACGGCAGTGTGCTGCTTGAGTGTTAATGAGCAGAGGTCTGCAGTGCTGCTCATGAGCAAGGGACAGCAACGTGAACAAGAAGCAAATTGTCTTCTGCCCTGCTCTGTTCTCCTGAATGAAGCTACTGCACTTGTTCCCCATGGACCCAGGTAGCATGGGGATGCAGGAGAGTGACAACAGGCAGTGAAGACTCACCGTTGCTGCCGCTATGCCAGCTGTCTGTGCCGCAATGGCAGTTGCCTTCTTGGCATTCTGGAAACCTTCAGTGCCACAGGATGTATGGGCAAACGGCCTGTTGTCAAAGCTGACCACTTGGATATGGGTACTACGGCAAGAGAGGGACAAAAGAAAGAAAGAAGCTCAAAGAGGATTTTACTGTCATAATGCATGGCTCCACCACAGAACTCGGCTCCCTTCCCAAAGCCATATGATCTCTTTCAAGGCCCATCAGCTCTACTCACATGGACCTCCCAGCAATGAACTTCGGGGTTATGGTGGAGAATCCAAGATGGCAGAACCTTTGTGGACAGCCTGTTCCTACTGACTGTCCCAAAGATACAGCCAACCCTTTCACACACACTTCTCACAGTAAGCATTTTACCTTTTCCATTTCACAAAATCACAGAATGGTTTGGGTTAGAAAGGACCTAAAAGCCCACATTGCCCCAGTCCCCTGCTGGGGCTGGGTGCCCCCACCAGCTCAGGCTGCCCAGGGCCCACCCACCCTGATCCTGAGCACCTCCAGGAATGGGGCACCCACGGCTCTCTGGGCAGCTCAGGTTTACATTCTGTGTCATGAACTTCCCTGTTTGTTTTTTTTTTTCATTTGAAATGCAAAGCTTGAAGTGCATTGCACAGAAAGGGAGAAGCTGTCTGCTCACTTGTTGTACGTGGCTTTGATGTGAGCTATCGGGATCTCTTCATACGTCTTTCCATCCCACCTCATGGAGTTCCTCTGCAGGATTAAGGGGCTGAGGAGCAAGACGACAGTTATCAGACACCGGCTCTTTCCATCTGGGGAAGGAAAGAAGGGACGCAGCGACGCCAGGAGCCCCGTATCCCCGTGCGAGGCCGACGCCGGCCGGCTCACCTCAGCTCGGTGCCGCTCAGGCTCTCGGCCCCTTTCTCCGCCAGCTCCTGCAGCCTCCGCACGCCTGCGTGCACGCCGCGGCCTAGGCCGGCGCTGCGGGAAGAACGGGAAGCGTGGGGAAGCGAGGGCGCGAACGGCGCCCGCAGCTCATCCCGAGCCCACCGAGCACCGAGGAGCCCCGGACGCCGACATCCCCCCCTCCGCTCACCCACAGGCCGCGCCGCGCAGCCGTTGCCGGGCGATTGTCAGCACGGCGTGCATGGCGACCCCGTCCTGCCAGCGGCGTCCCCCCGCCCTCCGCGCGAGGCACGACGGGAGCTGGGAGGAAAGATGGCGGCGCCCAGTTCGCGGCTCTGCGGCTTCCGCCAGAGCGCGATGGCGGCGCGCGTGTGGCGGGCTGCGGGGTGCGGCCGGAGCTTGAGCGCTGCTCCTCCCGCTGCTGCTCCCCGGCCGTGGAAGCTCTTCGGGGCTCTGTGCCTGCTGAGGCTGCCCCGCATCACGCAGCCCCTCCGGAAGGAGGAAGAGGAGATGGCGGCCCTTATGGAGCAGGTAGCGGGGTGCTGCCCGAAGGAAAATGGCTGCCCCGGGGCTGGGGGGTCCGCTGAAGGCACCTCGGGTCTTGCGGTCGGTTTTGGGCTCTCACTGCAGTCAGACCGCATCCTGGAGGTGTTCGAGGATGGGAGATGTGCAACTGAGGGCTGTGGTTAGTGGGCACGGTGGGGGGTGGTCTGGGTGATCCTGGAGGTCTTTTCCAACCTTAACGATCTCTGATTGTGCTGGTGGCCGAGTGGTCTTTATGATGCCCTTACAGATAGAGCTGGAGAAAAGCCACTACTCCGACCACGAAATCCGCAAGCTGGAGGAGGAGGAGCAGCTCAGAAGGAGGAAGGAAGGCTTGCACGATGATGAAGATGAAGAGCTGGGCAGAACGGTTGTTATGGCTCAGGACCTGGAGGAGAAGTGGGAACAGAAGCTGCTGCAGTTCAGCCCAGCCCCGCGGATTACAGGTACCTGTGGAAGTGTTGTGCCCCAGTCCTCTGCCAGGCATAGCTGAGGGCTGTTTGATGAAGAAAGGCATTTTTTGAGGTGTTTTTTTTTTTTTTTTTTTTTTTTTTTTTAAAATCTTGATGCTGTGGCAGCGTGGTCAACGCATGAGAAGTTAATCATCTGACAGTGGAGTCAGTGTTATGAAGATGCATGTGTTCATACAACCTTATGAGAGTAAAGTAGGTAAAATGGTGATTGTTTCCACATAAGAGAAACCTTGGTTCCCATGCTTTCCCGTTGCTCTTACTGGCTTTTTTTTCAGAAGCTGGAGATCCAAGCTTCTTGCCACAGATTCCCTTGAAAATGGACTAGGTAGAGTGTGCTTTGGCATTAGTATTTTTCTGAATCCTGCATTGGCCTTCAGAGTGTCTGAGAGTAATTCTGGCTAGATTCTTGTCTTGTTTCAGATATCTGTGCATCTGTGTTGTTGGAAGGATATAAGATAAAGAGAGGTGATGAATCATAGCGATTCCAGTGTGGCCAGGAGACTTTATTTCCAGCATGTGTTGTTTTTTGGCAGAGGCTGATAAAAAAAACGATCGAACATCATTGAACAGAAAGCTGGACAGTAACCTGATGTTGCTGGTGAAACAGAAAATTGGTAACCAAGAGCTGTGGCTCCTGCCTCAAGCGGAATGGCAGCCTGGAGAGACTCTGCGAAGCACAGTTGAGCGAGCCATGGCTACATTTTTAGGTATGTAGCCTGCTGTGTGCCTGTCTCTCGCTCCTCTTTGTCCAAGTTGTTTTTTTTTCCCTTGCCCTACCTAAAAGATATTCACCATCTGTAGCAAAATCGCCTCCCATCTGCTGGGAAGAGGTATTTCGTGGCGTAGAGATATACCCAATGTGGTGGGGTTTCTGGCAAGAGCTGTGATCCTGTGCTCAGCAGCACTGCATTGTGAGGGGCTGGCGGAGCCAGCAGGCTAGGGGCTGGGATTTTTGACTGCCAGCAGCTGCAGTGTGAAGCTCTTGCAGTCTGATGTTTGAGTTTCACTAGATGTCCCCTGAATGGTTGCTCTAAGTGTGCAGCTTCTCTTTCAGTCTTGTTGCCCTGTATCAGCTTTTGTGGCAGATGGGTGATAGCAAACCTGCATTTCCTTGCTTTTTGATGTGTGTTGGCAGAGTATGATGCTCTCTCCCTTGTTCTGCAAGGACTTGCTGAGCTTCAGACAAGTCACTTTTTCATGAGAAGAGACTTAAAATTGGCAGTATTTCTGCTAGAAGAGAGAACAGCCTGAACCAGATACAAAGTCATATGCTGTGTGTCTGTGACTATGAAAGTGCAATTACTATTGCTCTGTGTCTTATGTTTTGCTTTCTGTTTTCTTTGCTGGGGTCTTGCAGGCGAACACATTCAAGCCAAAATCCTGGGGAATGCACCATATGGGATTTACAAGTATAAATTCCCCAGGGCCATCAGGACTGAGGATAACGTGGGAGCCAAAGTATTCTTCTACAAAGCCTTCCTCCAAAGCAGTGATTTGTCCCAGGCAGAGCTGAAGAAAGATTATCTGTGGGTTACAAAGGATGAGCTGGGAGATTACTTGAAGTCGGAATACCTGAAAAAAATCAATCGATTCCTTCTGGACTTATAAGTGATAGGCTGTGCTCAGGCAGATGGGGAAGATGTGGAATGTGACTCTGGGGAGGAGCACAGCTGCTGCTTCGTGTGGTCTGTGTGAATGGGATGTTAAGCAGGACTCTGGAGGATAAACTGCCTTTGCCTTATTTCCCAGTTCTCTTCACCAGGCCTGTATTAAATAAATATTAAAACTTTATACTCCCAAGTGAAGCTCTCCTCAGGGAGTTCTTTGCTCTTGTTGAATCCTCCTCCACCTTTTCTGGAAATGTGTGTTGTGATCTGTTCTTCTCCAAGCATGTGGTTCCCTGGGGCTGTGGTACCCAGGAGGCTCCTCACCAGACTGGTGTTGTGGTCTGGAGCTCAAATGGTTTCTTCTAAGCAATGGCCAATGCTCATCTCTGGCAACTGCTCTTAACTAAGAGCAGTGCTGGATAGTTACATTTGTTTCCAGCTGGCAGATGATGTTCTTAGGTGTAAGAGGGGGGTTAGCCAGCTAGATAATGGGAGAACTGACAGGGGGGTGATTTTCTTTGGCATCATTCCAGCCTCTGAAACTGTAGTTTTCTTCTGGGTTGTTATGTTGCTCTGGGGAGGATACGCACATTGCTCGGTGCAGCAGAGCAGCAGTCAGATGCTTATCCATGGATTAGCTTTGCAGGCCTGAGGCAGCTCCACCAGCATTTCCAGCAACACTTTGATCTCTCTGGACACATTGGCTGAGCTCCTTGTGTGATCCTGTGGAACTTGTCCAAAGGTAAGCAGTTCATTGTCCCTGCTTGCTGAGATTTCCTTACAGTGTCACCTATGGATTTAAGTTCCTCTAGCCAGAAACAAGACTGCTAGTACTGGATCACAGGCAGCAAGTAAGGGCTAACAGGGCTGGGCAACGCATGTTTCTGGGGAGCTGGAGGCTGCAGTTGTTCAATGCTTTGTTACATTTTGTCCATGTTGGAGCTGCGTCTGGCACCAGAAAGACCTTGAGTGGAAAGATGCATGAGAAATAGGCAGTAGCTCTTTAGACGACTGCTACTTTTCCACCTACGCCACTGTCCCCTTGGGCCTGAAACTGGTAACTCTGGAGGGGAGAACTATTTGATCAGCAGTTCCTTCTGGGCTGAAAGGCTGACTTTTGCTTGCAGAGGAAAGGCAGCTCTAGTGTTTCTACTTCCTGTGAGCAGCCTCAAAGGTGGCTTTGATTCTCAGCTCCTGTTCCCAGTGTACTAGGGCAGCACGGCTAACGCAGCCCAGCTGAGTCTGTCTCAGGTAGCCTGAACCTATTCCTCCGATTTCTTTATTAGAAGGGCTATCTTATGCTTATATGGCACAGTCTCATCTCTCTGGTCTGGTTCTGTTTCTTGAAGTGCTTTTTCTGGTTGTGTTACTGTTAGTGTAGTGGAAATGCTAAGTTACAGCTTGAAACAGTGATTGAGCACCTGGTGGGAAGGCCACCAGGACCAACCCAGAGGAACTCAGATGTATGCAATGCAATGCATCTGAGTGACTGGAAGGGGTAGAACCAGGATCCACCCCTTCCCAGACCTTATTTGAGGGTTGGCAGTGGAGGCAAGGGGATCCTGATGGAGATTCCTGTGTACCTGAGGCTTTCCACGGGTAAGCAGATTTCTTTTTTTCTTTGTTTCTGTGTCCACAGCTGCTGCATTTGAGCCTATCCTCACTTCCTGCAACATAAGACTTTGCTACTCCACTGTCATTGCTGTGTTTTCCTTCACATTACAGCGTTACACTCAGAATGTGAGCCCAGCACTGGTTAGACTTTGCAGGGAATCTGCCTTCTTTGGTGGCAGGGAGAGGGAGGAAATGGGTGTTGTTAATCATCTGGAAAGTGTTTGGCTTACAGAGGTGGAGCTGGAGATGGCTATATATATTTCATCAATCCTTTGAGAGCTGCAGACCTCAAATTAAAGCTGTTCTTAATCACTCCATGAGCCATTGGGGTTGGGAGTAGCTCAGTAGCCTCATTTTCTAATGCTGGGCAGCTGAGAGCTGAAGGCTTGTCATAAACTATAAACAAAACTTGGTTTCTTGAAACACCCTTACAGAACTGTCAAAGGAGGCTGTTTGCAGTGGAGGGCATTTACAAAGAGGAGGTAAATGTGGAGTAGAATACATGCCTGCAAAACTGCAGATTTTTTGGCCGCTGTCTGGAGGTCAGCACTGCCTTCTCTGAGACTTAAAGCTCCTGTGGAGGGGTGAGGTGAGTCCTTCCCCTCAGGCTGTGCCCCTGGAATCCCTAGCAGCCTGGGGCAATGGATGCAGGCAGCTCTGGATTCTGCTGTTCTCTGCCCCCATTTCAAGCTATTGCTAGCTCTGTAGCATGCAGCTTCTGAGCAGAGCTTTGTGGGTGCAGGCTCGGTTGAGTTCCTTGCCAAGTTCTCTTCACTTCCCATGCCAAAGGCAGGTTTTGTGGTGTGGCGTGAGACTTTCAAAGTGTATAAGATGGTATTTAATCAGTGCATTTTTAATCTCAAATCTAGGTGCGCAAAAGAGAGAAAAGGCTGTACAGGAAGTTTGCTCATCTTGAACCTGGACAATTGTTCTTTTCTGGCTTGCTCAAGCAGTGAGTCTCAGCACTGTCTGTACTGAGAGGAGTAGCTCCCTCTAGCAATGGACGGGTCAGAATCAACAGCTCTAAATTTTATCTCTTTCTTCCTCAGGATCAGGTCTTTGTTCTTCTAGGCAGCGGGTACACAGGAAACCGAGTCTCCTCTCAAAGTTGAAACTGTTGCTTCCTCAGCACCTAAAACAAGAATTGCTGCTCCCAATCTACATAGGAACATAGCCTTTTATTTTTATTTTTTCCCCTGCAGTTTATTCTGTTTAAAACCTTCAGTTAGTTGCTGTAAACAATCCCTGATCCCCTTGTTTGGGTGCTTTTGCTCACTTCTTGTTCTGTGTGTTGCCCTTCCCGTTGGCCTCTGTGAGGGGGAAAGCAGCATACCATGGAGATTTCCTAGGGGAGAGGAGATGTTTGCATATTGTCTCTACTCCCAAAGGTCCTGTAGCAGATCACAGTGGCAGTTTCAGAAATCTGTGGCTACAAGTTAATTTTTCACTCTGTGCAAACTTAGACGTACTCCTTGTGAAGCTGCAGAAATCTGGTCAGGTAGCTGATCTATTTTAACCATTATCTATTGAAAGGCCAGCACAGCACCTTGGGACCTTTCCTGAGAGAGCCCCTCTCCCTGCTGGAGCAGGAGAAACCTCTCAAGTTGTGGCTAGGAGAGAGCTGCCTTGAATGCAGCCCAGCACAAAGAGTAGGGGAAACAGATGAGTTATGCTGAGCAAAACACATGAAGCTCACCTTGCAAGTGTGACAGAGAACTATGCAAGTATTTGCCTGTTTGTTTGGGAAGTTTGGTGCTTGTTTGCTCCCAGAGCCTCAAGGTTTTTCTCACTTTGGCTTTGCCTCCTCATGAGCTCTCTCCATCAGCATGTGAAGCAGCAGCAGCGGATGGCTGGAAAGGCACCAGGTTTGCTGTAGCTCTCTAGTGCAAGGCACTGTCAGATCAATTGAAGAGCTCTCCTGTGAAGTGTGTGTCAGAGAGCTGTGTTTTGGAAAGGGCCTCCTGTGATTCCTCACTTTGAGAGCAGCCGTGTGGAGCTCAGCTGAGAAGTCCAATGTGAGATTGGTACTGCTGCCACCAAGGCCATTATTGGAGTGTTATCTTCTCCACATTGCACAGCCTGGGGAGAAAGCTGCGGAGTGCTGACAGACTGCAGAGACTTTCTGCTCTTCAAAGCCATTTTCTGCACAGAGCACTCCTGTTCGTGAGGGCAGTACACAAAAGTCGGATCATTCTGCCCTCAACACAGAAAGATGCATATCTATCTGGAGGACCTTTCCTTGGTGCAGTGCAGTGTAGCAGCCATTGCAAAAACCTCCAGAAGCAGAAATGAATGTAAGTATCAACTGCAGTCTGAAACTCCTCCGTTGAACTTACTGCTTCAATCACAGTGTTAGAAGAGAGAGGTGAAGGCTTTCTTTGTGACAAATTGGATGCTAGCTGTCCTCTCCAGCAATGGAGAGATAACAGGTCCTACTAAAACCACTTCTCAACTTCACAGGAACAGATTTCTGCTGCTTCCCCTACAAAATAACTTCCTTAGCTGATATCCTGCCCTGTCAGCAGGAGTTTTGGGAATTGGTGGCCTCCGAGCAGAACCACCTTTGCATGTTTTGTGATACAGTAACACCAAACTGTTCAGAACCACATGCTTTCTCATGTAAAAGGAAACTTATTTTTTTCTCCTTCTGTCTGGCTCCAAGCAACTAAAATACCTCAGTATTTGGAAGATAAATGCATTTAGAGCCAGGAGAGGCCTCCGGAGCCACATGCTACACTGCTTCCTGCTCTCTGAAAACCTGAATGAAGAGAGATACTATTGCTCCCAAGTACAGCTCAGAGCTTGTTAGAACAGGGAAAGCTGCCCTGTTTGGCCCTTCCTGCAGGGGCAAGGGATAGGCTGGCTTAGGTGAACGAGGCCATCCCAGTTTCTGGGTTCACCCCATGTTTTGTCCCATAGGATGAGGGATCTTCTGTGGCTCCACCTCTCTTGTTCTGCCTAAGCTTCCTGTATCTTGGAATGGGTCTGTCTCTTGGGAAGGAGTTTTTCATCAGTTCCCAGGGTTTCTGTGAGCACTGCATAAGCCTTCATGGAAAACATCATGGGATGCTCTGCTCAGGGCATCTAGGAGGTCCAGTAGAAAATGGCGTGGGAGGTCTGGTTGAGATAGGTCACCAGTGATGTGGTTGGGTTATGTCTCATCTTTCTGTTTCAATGATGCTTTTTCCCTCCCATTTCTGGATGAACACCAAGTGGCACAGGCAGAGTGCTGCACTCCTTTGCAAAGATAAAGACTGGTATAAAAGGAGGAGAGCTACTGGAAAACTGGAAGTTGGTAAAATTGCTCCAGAAACTTTGCTGAGACCTCAACACCAAGCCCACAAAAAGCAAACCTGGGCATTTGTAAGGTAAGCACAAAATGCTGGCAGCTGGAAGCCCTTCAGGTTGTTCTGGATACAGCTTCACTGTCGAGACTACACTTCCATTACAGATTGTGGGGTGTTATACAGTTCTTTGGCAGGACTTCATAGGCAATGCTTGGAGACACAAGGACACTTCTTGATTGAAACATGAAGGGACTTTGAGCTGACGTAAAACTTCCTCAAAATCCAGGCAAGGCAATAAAGCCTTTTTGCAGTGGGTTCAGGACTCATGGCCTCATCAAAGCCCCCTCCAGAAGCAAGAAGAGTGCTAGAAGGAGCCGGCCCCTTACACAGCCACTGTGGTCATCCCATCTTATAATTACATGAGACAAAGCTTGCAAGATTTCACAGGTAAAGGTTTGCACCCAGGGGCAGGCTGCTGCCTCCTCATGCTGCATGCCAGCTTTCTGCATTCTCTCATCTATCAAAGTAATTATGCCCATTATGTTTCTCCTTTCAGGTTTCACCCTCCCAAATGTTATTCCTCTGCATTAAACCTGTGGGGAAAGTGAGTTACTGGGGAAAGTAACCAGGTATAATCCAGGTTTAATAGGCACACTGAAAAAGCATGCTGGGCTGGGAGGGTGGTCCAGCCAGCATTCTGCTTCTGCAGGCAAACAGAAACTTGTCTTGATGTGTGTATATATCCAGCTTTGTGATCTGTGAGCTCTTAATAATTGGTTTGGTGACCTGCCACCAGTGTTCTCTCTCTGTAGAGCTTTCTCCAGTCCCCGGTCACAAATCCCATTTGCTTTTGAATTCTGTGTAATCCTTTCGTTAATGTTGCCTAGTGCTTTTTTGGAAGCATTGAAGGAAATTGGAGCCCTGTGCTAATCAGTAACTCTGGCTCTGCGTGTTTGTGAGCTGCTGCCCTGGCTGGCTTTTCCAAATGACCGCTGCAGCCTGTTTATGTCAAACACCAATGTGTGCCTCCACAAAGCAGCAATTGCCTCTGAGCTGTGGTATTACCCAGGGCACGGGCTGGGAATGTTGGCTGAGCTTTAGGAGAGCAGTGAGGTGTGATGGGGTGGCTGCTGGTGCCACGTTCCTGCTGCAGTGGTTTCCCATGGATTGATCTGGTCGGGAAACTTTACTGGTGTATTCAATACCTACAGTACCTGAATTACGGTTGGTGTCTCTTAGTTTTGTTTCTTAATTTTTGTTCCCTGCCTTTTTTTCTGTAGTTTGTCCATCTCCACGTTGCTGACAAGCATCACACCTTACCCCTTTCCCTCACACTCCCTGTTCCTAGCCTGTCTGTGGCATTCCTCACACAATGCGAGCGTGCACCGTTCTGCTTGGAGCTGCTGACAACAGCATTATGACCTTGAGGATAGCAGCACGTTGCAAAGCAGCATGTATTGCATTTAGTTAACTTGCTGTAGCTGGGCACTGCACTTACAAGCTGCTATTGAGGCCCCTGCACATCAGGCTTGTGCTGGGTGCTCTTGGGCAGCACTGTGCAGTCACCTCCCTTTGCTTTGGGCCTTTTTCCTTATTAAATCCCTCCAGGATTTGGGCTGTTTGATTTCCAAACCCTTTCCCTGGTGCAGAGGGAGGAGCAGGGTGGGGAACTCCCTGCACTGGGAGCACAGTGATCGCATCGTGGCTCCAGCGTATGAGAAATTGCTCCAAGGATGGGGTTGCACGCTGCTTGCTGCCTGTGCTCCGTGCTGGGCACTAGATGGCAGACAGTGACTGGGAAATCCCATCGTGGAGCTTCCCATTGCTTCCCCTTAAAGTCACCCGCTCCAGAGTAGGGAACCTAAACCTGGAGTTGGGATCGCTAGTTCTTAACCTGGTGGCTTGAACTCCAAAGGGTCCCAAGGACCAGCAGTGGGTCGCGTTTGCTCCACGGAGGCTCAGTGGGTAACCAGGCGCTCAGTGGAATCTCTAGGACAGGGAAATGAGGCAGGGATCAGGCAGCTGGGTTTGATGATGGAGAATGCTTGGGGCTGCTGGGCTTCCACGTGTCATGAGGGGGCAGGAGTTGCAAAAATCCCTCCTTACTCTCCCTTATCGCCTGGGGTTCTGGCTTTGTCAACTGCTGCCCCTGACCCTACAGTGCTAAGGGTGAGACGGCCCCTGCAGTGCCAGGCAGCTGCTTGTCCCCCCGGGCATGGAGCTGTGCAGCCGCAGCCCCTCGCTGGGTGTTGTCGCTTCCCCTAAGCACCTTCCAACAAAAAGGGGATTATCTATAGCTTGTTAGAGTCCTTGCAGGGCCGGAGAGTAAGGCTCTTTGCTCTGAAATGCTCTCTTCCCTGGGATTACAAGATAATGCATATGAAACGACATTAGCTCAGCCAGGTTTATGGATTATTTGAAAATCAAATTCTTTTAATCTCATCCACCATCTGGCACCGGCGGAGCAGCCAGCTTGCTGCCACTTCCACCCTGCCTGTGTCAGAGCAAGGGGACACGGTATCCATGCACCCTGGCACCGGTGCCAGCCTTGTCCCCATTCTTCTGACAGCATACAGGTGACAAGTCCCAGGAGCCATGTATAGGGAGGGGGTGAGGCTAGGTGACAGCCTTGCCTTCTCCCAGGGCACAGCCAGCCCCTTCTGCTGTTTGGTTGTATCTTGGTTGGTTTTCTTTTTTGGGGAGGGATGAGGAACAGGCACACTGCAGCACTGCTCAGCTCTTGTGTCTGTGTCATGAGTTGCTTTGCCCTCTTTGCTGAGCTTCAGCAGGACCATCTATCTTCCCTGTCTGCTCCAGAACACTGCTGCACCTACTAGCAAGGAGCGTTATAATCTCAGTGCCCATTTAACAAGAATAAAAAGCCTTCTGGGACAATAGGTCACGGTTATACAATTTAGCTCAAGTAGAAAAAGGGCCTTTATAGCTATGAATATATGAATACTTAAAATATATATGTAACATTGGTTAACACCGGGACACGTAAGCATAATATATATATAGCGCTGGGCTAACAGTTTGCTCCTTGGCTCCCTTTTCAGAAGGCTGTGCCTGTTCTGCCTGTCAGCTCCATCCCAACAGCAATTCGTGGCTGGAGTCACAATTCTGCCCTGGTACAGAAGTGTTCGTCATGGACAGAGGGACACTGAGCAACTCAATGGGGATTGGGATGCAAGCAGTGTGGATACAGTGCCTCTGCCTGCAGGTAAGGGATGGCACATGGAGCCAGCAGCTTGTGTGCAGCAATTTGCTGTTGTGATTTGCGTGCCCTGAGGATGGTTACATGCAATAAAAAGGGAAAAACAAACAGCAAGAAGAAAAGTCAGTGGTATTAGAGACAGAGAAACATGGTTTCTGTAGGTGATTACTAATTGCACAATTACAATGTTGTCTGTATCATTAGGATTATTTGTATTTTTAGTACATTGTAGTTTTAATTAAACAAATCCTTAGATTGTTTTTACCCTCCTTTGTAATGAAAATCCTTTTTTTTTTTTTTTTTTTGTTTATTAGTGCCAAAGAATAAATTAATTGTGTAATTAGTGACTATTACTTTGTCACTTCTGGAAGGGTTCTTTCCAGGTTGTACGCATGTGGTGGCTACAAAAGGGTTGTAAAAAGCTGTTTGGTACAGAGACTCCCTGGAAATAGCTGTCTGTGGCTGGGGTTGCTGCTGGAGGTGTGGATTTGGCAGCACAGCCAGTGAGAGGAATGTGGAAAACCTCTGCCAAGGCTGGCATGGGGGGAGGCTGTCAAACCTCGATGGTGTCCCCTTGCTTACTGCTTGCACATAAATGTGTTTCATTCTGATGTAGAAATGCCTTCAGAAAGCATTCTCAGGCTCTCCATAAACAAGAACTGGTGAAGCTGTGACTGCTTCCACATGCTCCTGCTGGTGGTGCAAGTGGAGCTGTAGGGTAAGATTTCAGCATGCGCCATCCATTGTTGCTGCTGGTGACACATTACCCTGTGCCCTGCCATGCACATATAGGGTACATAGCAGATTCCAGGCAGGAAAAAAAGAATTTAGCACGCAGGGAGTGATAGGGTCTTAATAGATCTGCACTTATTATTTGGGGAAAAAAAAAGAATCAGGATTACAGGCTTATGAGGGATTAGCAAGCATGAATGCCTATTTCTGCATATACTGCTCCTTTGTAAATCCATTGTGCCACTACACTGATATAGAGTTATACCATTATAAGCATGATATCAGTGTATCTGATAGCCTTGATTAGAAGATCCAGCAGCTGTGCTAAGAAAAACAGCCCTGCAGGGCTTTCCCACTGGTGTACTGATTGTATCCTGCTTAGGGCCACACATATGACCGGAGGGATGAACACCTCCCCTACAAGGACAGGCTGAGAGCTGGGGTTGTGCAGCCTGGAGGAGAGAAGGCTCTGGGGAGACCTGAGAGCAGCCTCTCAGTATCTAAAGGGGCCGTAAGACAGAAGGGGACACTCTTTAGTAGGATCTGTTGTGATAGGACAAGGGAAATGGTTTCAAACTAAAAGGGGGTGGATTTAGGCTGGATATAATGAAGTTTTTTGCAGTAAGGGCGGTGAGGCACTGGCACAGGTTGCCCAGAGAGGTGGTGGCTGCTCCATCCCTGCAGACACTGCAGGTCAGGCTGGATGGAGCTCTGAGCACCTGATCAGCTGTAGGTGTCCCTGTTCAGTGCAGGGGAGTTGGACCAGATGGCCTTGAAGGGTCCATTCCAGCTCGTGATTCAGCTGTGAAACCACCATGATTTTCACTGCACAGGCACCTTGTGAGTGTCACCCCTGCTCCTGTAGGGTTTGGATCACTTGTTGAAGTGATCCGATTGAGGCTTGCAATATCCCAGCTGCCCTCTCCTGGGTGGTTTAAAGCAGCAGAAGGAAAATCAATGCGTGGGGATCCTCAGGTGTCTCTGTGCTCAGATGTGGTGGTAGAGACATTAGGCTGTCAAGAGGCGCTCAGATCACTCGGGTACATATGCAAATGTCTTTCAGCTGTGGCTGAAACTGTGCTTCTAGGCATGGCTAAAATATGAAAAGATCCTCATAACTGTGGTATGTCTGTTGGCTTCACATACTGCATGCCCTCAAGTGTGTCTCAGCTCTTGGAGCCATCTGGAAAGGGTAAGAAATCAGTGCAGACCTGGGCAGCTTTACCAGCCTGTAGCTGCTGCCCGCTGTGTCAGTGTGGACAACCTAACCTCTGGCTGTGGGCTTACCTGGAGATGGTTGTTGTATGCAGAGATGTGCTGAACAGGGTATGGAGTCTTTATGGTATGTCGAGGACTCCATGTGCACATGGATGTTTGATTTTCACTAAATATTTTTCTCTCTAATTCAAACATAATTTTTTTCCAGGGAAACGTAATAATAAGAGGCTGTGTGTTTCTAACTAAATAGCAGCCTTTGCTTGGTAGACGACCCAGTGTTTGGTTTGAATGGGGTTCCTGCTTTGCTGACTCTGGGAGTCACACGGCAATAAAGTGAGGGCCCCTTGTTGCTGGAGCCAAGGGCAGCACGACCCCCCAGCTGCCAGCAGGAAGGAGGTCTCTGAGCTCTCAGACCTGGCTCTGTTCCCTGCTCTCTGCCACTCAACCATCACTGTACAGGGCAGTGTCCCAGGAGTGATCCCAGCACTGGGGACAGCTGTCCCTCTCTACAGAGTCTCCTCAGTGCTGCTGCTCTCGTGCCTCTTTGTGATTTCAGCAAGGAAACTTAGATGCCCCCTGTTCAGACTTGAGTGCTTTGGAATTCTATTTATCCTGTATTGTGCCAGGCTTCTGCCACTTCCAGTGCTTAGATCAGTGTTGAATGTGAAATTCCAACATCACTTAGAGTGCTTGGGTAAGTGCTGTCCTATTTTCCTCCCCCTAGGACTGTATATCTGTGGGCTAGTTTGTTGTTTGTTTGTTTTTTCCTTAACCATGCTTAAAATTTCTTTTGGCCATAGTCTCTTTTTGTGATGTAAGTGTTCTGACAAATCTGACTCTATGTTGCACAGCAGTTCTGCATGAATGAACCAGGTAGGTCAAGCAATCTTCCTCTCTGCTTCCTTCCCCAAAGTTGATAAAAACAAAAGAATGACCCCATAACAACAAACCTGGTGTGCAGGACCCAGTGTGTGCTGGAGACCCTACAATAATAAACCTGTGTGCACAGCCCAGTGCTGATGAGCACTGACATAGCTTCAAATGTAGTGATGTTCCTGCTGATGTGTCCCTTCTGAGGACATCAGCATCAGCAATCCTTTTAGCTGTGAAGCAGGGAGGATGACTCATGAACCATCCCGAAGCAAACAGTGTCAGTACCTTGATGGTCCGTCAGGTTTCCAACTTGCGTCAGCAAAACCGGAGGTGAAGAGGGAAATGAGAGCGACAACCCAACCTGAGATTGAGGAGAGGAGGGCAAGTGCTATGGAAAATAAAACTCCTACTGAGCCAGTGTTCCCACTCTTCTCCAGCCCCATCCTGCAGGGAGAGCCAGCTCTCAGGCCTTCAGGCGCAGAGTGTTCCTGTCACTTGTAGACATGACGGATGTTGACTCTTGACATATTCTCCAATGGGCTCCAAATTCTTTCTCTGCCAACAGCCTGAAAGCATCTTCCCTGCCTCTCTGCAGAGGCTTTCTACGCCTGGTTCTCCAGGCACTGTGGGACCTGTGTCCTCCTGAGTTGGACTGGGAGTTTGTTCTCTTTGCAAATCCCTCTCTAGAGTCCCATTCAGCCTCCAGTGCCGCCCCTTTTCCCCTGCAGTCCCTCCCTGGGGACCTGTTAGGATGGTCCTGCCCTGGCAGGTGTGGCAAGGTTCTCTTTGAGAACAGCACAGGTGCCTGAAGAAGTTCAGTTTGCAGCGAATCATGGGCTGCTGGTGCAAGAAACCCTCCTTTCATCAAGGCCAGAAGCAGACCAGAAGTGGTGAATGTCAGAAGGCTGCTAAGAGCAAACTTCAGATGATGTGAATGCACTTGCAATAATTAATGGCTCTTTTTATCTGAAGGTGCTTAAAAACTGACATCTTCTAGAGCCATGAGAGTGAGATCTTTGGGATAAACGAGGAAGAGTGTTTCTTTTTTTAAAGATGTTTCAACCGATGTAAGAATTTACCATATCCCTGTGCGTCTCTCCCTGTGTGAAACCCTTAGGAGAAGGAAAACTGGTGAGAGAGAAAGGGCTTGGTTTGGATCCAAAGGCAGCTGGGCTGGAGCATGACCTGTGATTCAGATGTCACCTTTGCTCAGTGCTGAATGGGGTGAAGAGCCCCCTGTTCCTGCTGCAGGGAACTTTCCACACCTGCATCCTTCCATCCTCCATTTCTGCCCCAGTCTGGTGGGATACCCTTCCCCCAGGTAGCAAACCTGATAGAGCTACAGGGAGGACAGGTGAATATTGAACTGGAGCTGGGCTGTAATGATCCTAAAAAAAAACAACCTAAATCTGGCTTGCGATGCCCCAGCTGGATCTTAAAAAGGGTTTCACTGTTCCTAAAGCAGAAATGTAAGAGAAAGCTCTGCATCTGTTTACCATGCAGAAGGGTCAAAAAAGGCTCTTTCCCCCCCCAGGGTCCCTGCAGTTTCTCTAGCAGAATTAAAAGGCACATGCAGAGCTGTAGCAGCAGGGTGAGGAGGGGAGCAGAGCAGAGGGAACAGAAGCACCAAGCCTTCGTTTCATCCCACCTGCGCTGCGGTGCTGACTTGCCCCGAAGAGTCGCAGGAAAATCCTGTGTAAATGGAACATAAATGTTTTATGAATTCAGCCCTGGTGGAGTAAATTAAAGGGTCATTAATGGCCTCATTAAAGAGCTTTGCACTTTGTTCTGAATTATGAAAGCTATCATGCAATGTTAAACTAAATGGAGTTTTCGTCGAGATTTTGAAACTCTTTAACTAGTTCTCCCCCCCCCCCCATTCTTCCCTTTTTTTTTTTTGTTGATGAGAAATGTCTTTTGAGGGAGCCGCCTGTAGTGCTACAAACTAGATTTCAATTATAAATCTTCTTATGCTCCACTAATTGCCCAGAATTTTTCTCGAGAGCTGCCTGAGGTTAATGCTGATGAAGAAAGAACCCTTTTGTCTTTTCTTGAACTGGGGCCTCCCTCACTGCCTCTGGCGAGGCGTCAAGCTGGGAATTACCTCCAGTGACACCCAGATGGTACATGGAAGGGACAACAGATGAGTTGGTCGCAGCAACTTGTTGGCTTGCTGCGGGCTGGGGAGAAGCCTTCAGATTCTCCAGGGCTGCCAGCTGACCTTGGCCCGGAGAAGTGTTAGAGTCCATCTCCTCCATTCCGCTCTTCCGCTCCAAAAGAGTGGCAGTGCACTGGCACAGCTGCCCAGGGAGGTGGTGGAGTCACTGTCCCCAGAGGTGTTCAGAACCATGGGGATGTGGCACTGAGGGATGTGGTCAGTGGGCACGGCAGGGGTGAGTCAACAGTCGGACTAGATGATCTTAGGGATCTTTTCCAACAAGCCCTCCTTGCCCCACTAATGCTCATTTCTTTGACTCGTTGACTTGCCCTCTGCAAATTCTTTGCGCAGCAACATGACAAATTAAACCCCTTATTAACTAATTAAGCTATTTCTCCAACCAGGCAGGAAGGCGAGAGGAGGTTGTTATTCTTTCTATTTTTAAATACCTGCAAGAGGCACACGTGTCTGAGGTGCGTGGTGGACGGCTCCAGCTGAGCTGTACCACTGCAGCTTGACACCTCTACAACAAAACCCATCAGGGCTGGAACTTGCTTGTTTTTGTTTAGTTTGCACAGCTGGGAGCAATTTCAGTGTCCAGAAAGGCTTCCTGAACCTCCAGATGTTGAAGAACCACAGAGATGTGGCACTGAGAGATATGTGGTTAGTAGGCATGGTGGGGATGGGTCGACAGTTGGACTGGATGACCTTAGAGATCTTTTCAGCCTTGATTCTATGATTCCTTAATGGACCTTTAAACTTGGGCGGGCACAGAGCTCAATACTGCAGCCTACAAGCACACGTTTGCTTCAAAGTCAGTGAAGTTTTCTGCCTTTTTAGCAAAATCAGAGCTGAGCAGCAACCTGCCCTATGCCAGGGATGTCCTCTTCTGGCCTCCTTGCAGCTCCATCATCCCTCTTGCTTCTGAGCATGGCACCATACGTGGACCCGAATGCAGGCAGATGTGACCCTCCCTGGGTCTGTGGGCTGGAAGGGGCTTGGAGCTGTAATGGTCCACGCTTGCAGAGGGTTTGGGGTGAGTGCTGTGGTGAGAGTGCCTGCAGAGTGTGCTGTGGCTTCAGGGATGCTGTGTGGCTGGGAGCTGGGATGGAGGGCTTTGCGGTTTTCCCATGAAAAGTCCCTAGCTGGTGGCATGGTGGAAGGGTTCTTGGGAGAATGCAGCACAGCTGGTGCAGCCGTGGGTGTAGAGAGCATCATGCATTTATCCTGGTCTGCACAGATAGGAGGCGTGAGGGCAAAGGGAGCTCAAAGGCTCCTTGGGCAGAAAGATGGCTGCAGGCACACCTGGGGAACCCCAGAAATGCTTTGCTGTGCTGCTTTCAGTGAAGACTGACGGGGATTGAGGGAGGAGGATGGATATGGGTGGGGAGTGGATTTAGGAAATGATTTCACCATTGGTTAAATTTTCTATGTGCTGAGACTTTGCACAGGTTGGGGAAAGAGCAGCGAAAGGATGTCACCAAAAGATCCCATTGTCAGCTGTGGCTGAAGGGAAAAGAGATGGATCTTGTCAGGTCCTTGGCCATGCAAAGCCACGCTGGAGAACGTGGGGCAGGGACAGCAAATCCCACCTCATCCGTGCCTGAAAATCTTTCCCCTGTCTAATGCATTACTGCATGCTTATTCCTATAACAAATAACTGAGTCAGCGGGAGAAAACCAAATTCAATTTATGTCTCAGTCCAAGCAAATAGCAAAGGCTGCCAAATCCGACAATAAAAAAAAAAACAACACAGTGATCTCAGATGTTTCCCTCCTCTATATTAAGAGGGAGCAGCACAGCGTTTGGCCGAGGTGCCGATATGGGGGGGACAGGAGCATGCAGGAGCCAGCCTTGTGCAGCACTCTGCAGGGTGTGCTGAGGGGTGGAGGCCTGGGAAAGAACACCTCTGCACTGCTCCCAGCCCAGCTGCAGGTGCACCATGGCACCAAAAGGCGTTTTGCTGTGCAGTGGCACGGAGCTGATGTCCCCACCATGTGCCTGTCCTGACATAGGTGATGCTGAACCTCTCCGGGTTTCCAGCAGTGGTAGTAGATGGCTGAGAGGGATTAAAGGAAAGGTACGTAGGCACTTTGATTAACTGCTTTCCTAGAAGAAGGCATTTAGTGAGCACAACTGAGCTATAAATACCCTATAAATTTGCTCTAATACATGAAACAAAATAGTTGATGTTGAGCTGGAATGAAGTTTTATTGTTTTCTCTGTTCATCACTGAGCTGTGAAATTCCAACTTTGTAGGGTGTGCATTTGGTGCGTGCTGGGTCCATGTAGAGAGCAGGGGAATAAGGTGCCAGGGCCAGCTTTCCTTTAGAGGTATGCTTCATTCTCTTATTTGCTTTTTGGCCATACGAACCACAGAACAGCAAAAGGGAAAGGAAGGAAACATTATTCCTGGTCTGGCCTAGGAACAGTTTGGTCTTGTTATAATCTGATTTCACCTGTTACTAATTTTCCTCTGGTTGTGAGGGCTTGGAATTATTTGTTTGATAAATGAAGAGGGAAGAAGAGCTGTTGGATGTTGCTCAGTGTGAGGTAATGATGGTGACGTGAGTGGTGCTGGAGGTGGGAGAAAACTCTGACCCCACGCAGTGCCCTATGGGGTTCAGAATGGGGCAGAGGGCATTCCCATTGCCTCTCCCATCCCTGCAGTGTGAGTGGGGCTCCTTACTCCTTTATGGAGCTGTGCTAGGGAAATGGGAAAGCGCAGGTGTATGGGGAATTCCCAACACGATGCCAAGTCCCCACCCTACAAATCAGTTTGCATCCTCCCGTTGCTATCCTTCTTAGTGTAGTCCCATTGCTGTGACAAATAGTTTGGGTGATGTGAGCTGCTGAAAAGAAATGACTTTATTAGGCGAAAACAGCCTGTGAACCTCCTGGAACAAGCAGACTGTTTAAGTGACTCCAGATTGCACGGGAAGGCGGCTGCTCCCCTAAATCCCACAGCGTGCCTCAGCCGGGCTGCAGCATTGCATGGCACAGAGCATCGCCCTCCACGGCACAGCTACTGCCTGGGTTTGGAGCGAGTGTGAATAAATCCTCAGCGCCAGAGCTGCTTTAGCATGCCTCTAATTGGAGCCATAAAGTTAAACCTAGCCACTTAGGGTTCTGCTGGGAACTGGGGCTTCCATTTGCAGGCTCCCCTGTGCAGCTAAAGGGCACCACACTTGCTAATAGGTGTTAAATTGGAGCATCACTTTTTAATAAGCCTCCTAATGGCATGATGCAGCTCCTTGGCAGCTCTGGGCTGCCTCCATTACGGTACCCACATGCTGGGGTGAGTGATGGAAAGCGGAGGTGGTGCCAGGTACCAGAAGGTTGGAGATGCACAGAGCCAAGGGATGCACCCAGCTCCTGTGCTCCCCTGTGAACTCCATCATCTTCATTGTCAGGACTGCCCCTTCCACCAGACCAACCTCATCATGGGGACCATCCTCTTTGTGATGGTGCTGTTGAGGTGTCACATCAAGGGTGATGCTCCTCCTGTGTGCATCACCATCCCTGCTCTTGGGCTGTCAGAGCAATTCCAGATTTTGCCTTTCTCCTGCTTGAGACTGAGCAAGATTTGAAGTGGTGCCCGGCTGAGCTCAGCCCTGTCCCTGGCTGCGGGATGGGGATGCCTTGAGGATGATGCTGCTGAGCCCCATGGGACAGGCGATGGGTCCAAGTGCCCGCCTGACTGCTGCTATTTCTGCACAGTATTTCTGCTTTGCTGTGCATGATAAGCTGCTACTGGGATGACTCAGACTGGAGAAGATGAGGATCAGGGGAGACCTTATCGCTCTCTACAACTCCCTGAAAGGAGGTTGTGGACAGGTTGGGGACCTCTTCTCCCAGGTAGCAGTGATAGGATGAGAAGGAATGGCTTCAAGTTGCTCCAAGGGAGGTTCAGATTTGATATTAGGAAGAAATTCTTCTCAGAACGAGTGGTGAGGCATTGCAACAGCCTGCCCAGGGAGGTAGTGGAGTCACTGTTGCTGGAGGTGCTCAAGGAAAGGGCAGCTGTATCACTTAGGGATGTGGTTTAGTGGGCAATGTTGGTGGTAGGTGGGCGGCTGGATTAGATAATCTTAGAGATCATTTCCAACCTCAGTGATTGTATGATTACCAAAATGTGAAGCCTGTCTGTCCCCCCCATTCCAAAGGGGTTCCTCTGATCCTGGTTGCTAACCAGTGAAAATAACAGTGGGGATGTGACTGAGAACTGTCCTGGCAAACGCAGCTGGCTGGATCCAGGAGGGAAGTTTCCAGGCTGCTTTTGCAGAAAGGGCTGGGTTCCCAAGGAACAGGCTTTATTTTTATGTAATCCCTCTGCTTCGAGGAGTTGGAAGGGGGTTTGTTGTTAGTAATTCAGAGGAGGGTGTCTAGAAGCACTGTGCCGGCCTGGAGATGAGTCTGCCCTCAGCTTTAACAAGAAACACGCACAGGCAGAGAGCATTTGCTCAAACTCTGCTCCCTTTCCTAGGGATGGGACAGGGCAGGACTCGGGATGGGATTTGTCACCTCCAGACCAGCAAATCGGAGGCCAAAGCGGTGGAAGGGAATGGATGCAATTTTTGTCAGCTCCATCCGCGCCGGCGAATGCAGATCATGAATTACACACCCGCCAGATGACAGGCTGACATTTTAGCTCCAAACATTCTTCTATAATTAGAGAATCTAATGCAATACAGGGAATGGCTCCATTTTACACACACATTATCGTAATGCCTTTAAATAAGATAATTGATTATGCCTCTGCATAAGAAAGTAAAATATTCGGTGTAATTAAAACCGACATTCAGATTTTGGCATGCTGACAGGTGAGGCCATGTGTCATTTCATAAATCCTTAAAGTGATATTCACACCCACATTCGAGTTTCTGAAGTTTAGGGAAAAGAAAAGAAATCCTCAGTGCTGAGTTGTGTTGTTTTTTTGTTTGTTTGTTTTAATCCTAAGTTCAAATGTGTTTTGGAAAGAGGGATTTCTTTTTATTTTTTATTTTTTCCTTCTGCTCTCATTTGTCTTCATTTCAGCCTCGTATCATCAGCTGACAAAGCCCTGCAGTCATGCTGCTGTGAGCAGGGATGCCCAATCCTCTGAGGAGATGCAGGTTTCAGCACCAAACCTCTGCCTGATCCTGATGAGCTCTCATGGAGCACAGACCTTCGTGTTGGAGGTGGGAGAGCACCTTGTGGTGCAGTAGCTGCCAAAGCCCTGACATCCCAATGAGGGATGGATGAGAAACCCCATCCTCGTGTCATGCGTGAAGGCATGGGCCAGCCGAGAGTGGGGTGACATGGGGACGGGGCCCTGGGGACTGCTGCCACTTGGGTTAAGATGCTCCTGTTCCTTCTTTATAAAGCTTTTATGCCAAGGAGTGAGGATTTGTTGCTTCTCCCATCCATTTCTGTGGCTGGAGGTGCCTTGTGAATTGTACTTCTGAGACAACCAGGTGCCCAGAACTGCTCAGGACCATTTGTGAAACCTATGCTGCTGGGACTCCATCCTGCTGCTAATGGAGAAGGTTTGTTAGACGAATCCCCGGCACAGTGGGGTCATGCCTCCTGCAGTCACTGGGTTGGTGGTAGGGCCAGAGGTTGGGATTCTCAGTTGTGAGAAATCCTCTAAGTCAAGGCTGATGCTAACCTGCTGCTTCAATATTTGCCAACCGCTGCGTCTTGAAACTTTGCAAACAGAGCCTTGAATACTGTCAGCATGTTTAAATCTATCCTTATTGTCCCATAGCATGTTTCTGGTGAGATTTGGGCAAGATCTGGGCAAAGAACCTCTGTTCTTTCTGCTTTGCATCCATCCATGTCCTCTTTGAAGGTGACATGCTGCTGTACCAAGGCTGTGAACGTTTAAACTGACAGCTCCCAGCCTCACAGCTGGCTGTAGAAGCAGAATCCAGCTTCCTCCATACCACTGCATCTTGACTCGGCTGGACAGGGTGAGGGCAGGGATTGCCTGTAAGCACCACATTGGAGAACCCTCCCTGGAAGGATGAGAGGTAAGAGGAGGTGCTTCCTCATCTCCATCCTCATTCATATTGGCATTCCCATCCTACTCCTACCTCCATCACCATCTATAACCCCAGCCCCTTCCCCATCTATAACCTTACCTCCCTCCCCATCCTCAGCTTTATTCCCATCCGTAACTTCATCTCCTTTCTCATCCCTGTTCTCACCCATAACCCCATTCCTATCCTCAACCCCATTTCTACCTATATCTCCCCATCTCTGTTCTCATTCCCATCCTTATCCATAACCCCATCTTACCCCTATCCCTTTCAATCCCCTTTGTGCAGGACTCTGATGAAGGCAGGAGGAGGAGGAGCTCCGCTGCCATTAGCGATGCGCTCTGCTTTCTCCCCCCATATAGGCCATTATTCCAGGCTCACAGGGCTGTGGTTGGCAGTGCGGGCGCCGGGCCCCGCAGGGATGCAGGCCCAGCAGCCAGCCCTCGTGTCTTCCTCTGTTCTTAAGTGGGCTGGTAAAGGAAACCACCCCCCTGTGCCTGGAGAGCAGAGCCACGTTAAGCCGGCTTGTTTAAAAGCACTGCAGCTTTCTTTTGGCACTGTGACAAGCGGGGACGATGGCAAAAGGTCTCTTTTCTCGCTGCCCCATCATTTCTTATTGTGTGATGCTAACAGGGCAGCGCATCAGTGCAGCCCTCCCCACGTACCCAGCTCCTCCAGGTCAATCATATGCATAAGACCCTGGTGATGGCATCCCGCTGCCAAGTGCCACATCCCCAGCTCAGCTGCTGTCCCCCGGTGCTGTCTCACGTTTGGCACCTGTGCTCCCCATTTCCTCCACCCGCGCCCGCTCCTCACCCTCGCACACCCCCAGTGATGATGCAGCGCGCGGAGGAGCAGCATTAGTCACCGTTCTGTAGGAAGAAGGCTGTGAGCAGAGGAGGAGGAGAAGTGCAGCCACAGTGCGGAGCCAACAACCATCCCTCTACATGTGGTTGGGGCTGAAATAATGGCACTGGGCTCAGGCAGTGCCCTGGAGCTGGGCAGGTGGGAGAATCCAGCTAGGATGACCCAGAGAGGGGGGGGGGAAGCGGTGTGGGAGCACAGGCAGCAGAGCTGCTGAAATGTTTCCCCTGGGATGGAGCTGTGGATTTTTTCAGCATTCTTTCTTCAATAGATGGAGCCTGTTGGAGAGAGAGTGGCTGAAGGAGATGGGCTGCCCACAGGACAGTGAGATGCCTTGGGGGTCTGTGGAGAGGTCTCCGCAGAGGTGTCTCCTGGGGATGTTTTTCTGCCTGCCATCTTCTGCCATTCTCTGCCTGGCCCAGGGCCACTGCACGTTCTTGGGTGAGAAATGTGAATCTCAGCCCTGAGATGAGCTCTGCTTAACAGCCACTTCCCTACTTGCAGCTTCGAAGTCCTGCAGAGTGTGTGGGCAGCAGACTGGAGGAGAGATCAACCGTAGAACACCATCTCCTTCCTTGCAAATAAGCCTCAGTCCAGCCAGCAGCAAAGCAGCAGCTGCCCTATTTCCAGGGCTGGTGGGAGTGCAAAGCCCTCTCCTCCTCATATTCATCGTTTTCAGCTGCAGATTCTGCTGTAGCCTCCAACTGCATCTAAGTCAGGACTGTGCCATGCAAACGGATGGGACTCAGAGAGCATCCCTGCACCATGAACTGCTGCCAGGACCTGCTCTGTCTTTTAATGACACACGTGTCCATGCGTCTGCATCTAAGCCTGTTCTTGACTTGCCCAATACACACAGGGATGCTGTGCTCCATGCTTTATGTATGTTAACTTTTTATTGTATCCAGACCCTCTTCCACCACATGCATCATCAGGTTGCTGATTGCTTTCCCTGTGGTGGGCTGGAATGTGAAAACCATTGGGCTACCAATGTACCCATGGACCCTGGGACAGCAACGCACTGGTGGAGTGTTAATGAATCACAACATCACTTATGCATTAACTTCTTTGAAATGCAAAGCACTCCCTTGATATTTCAGCATTTTCCACCCGGTCCAAAGCAAAACCCGATAGGTAGAGAACAGTGGAGAGCTGCACAAGGTAACACTTCCACCTTGTGTCTGGTACAACGATTGCATCAGCATTAATTACAATGGAACTTGCCGCCCTTTAAAGCAATTCAGCACATGCTGTATCCTCAGCTTTCCTGCTTCTGATCGGCTCTGCACTGAACTGCTTCCTTGCATGCATTCAAAACAGTTTGTAATTAACAATCACATTGTTTTCCTTTGAACATCAACAGAGATACAGAAAACAGAGATTGAGAGCCGAGATGTTGGTACAACTGGGTATTATTCTGCTTTCATGAAATGACTTTTCCTATTTTGCTGCAAATTTAGTGCTGATGAGAAGCTGGGCCAGTGTGCAAGCAGCCGGGAGGCTTTGCTCACCAGCTCATGGACAAAATTCTCTCCTATCGCTATGGGGAAGCAGGAAATTTGAGCTTGGATGCCCTGTTACCTTTGCCCATGCTGAATGCATTCTGGACACCCCTGCCCCATTCACAAAATAAACTCAGCAGAAAAACCTGCAGAGAAGGAGAAGGAAAAGCAAGACTGTGCAGGCTCCTGAGCTACGCAGCGCGTTGGAGCAGAGCGGCTGCGTTTGAAGCCTTGGCTCTGTGAACAAGAAGCAGATTACAAACTTCTTCAGTTCTGGTGCAGAGCTTGGATGGGAGGATTGCTCCCTCCATCTGTTCTTCACATAGGCAATCTGCCTTCAAAAGCCATCACTGCTTAAGTATGGAGGAAGCGTAAATGCAGGAGCACCTGAATATTGTTTAACAGATGGGGACACACATTTTTCAGGCAGAGATTTCCTTTCCATTGCCCCACTTATTTCAGAGGTGTTTTTCAGGACCATCCTTCCAATGCCTGGGAATAGGATCCCAGCCTGCAGTTTGTGGCGATGGTAGTTAATTTTCAGCAGCTAACTTTGCTGTGTGAACGCTCTTGTGACATTTGTGAAATTTGCTTTCATCTTCTTCCCTTCCAACTAAGCTCACATTTTTCATCCAAGCCTTCCAGGAGGATCACACTCTATGCCCCACTTTCCACCCTGGGAACAAAGAGGCTGGAGTTCATCCGTGCCGTTCTGAAACGGTCAAGCAAACCAATAAAGCACGCAGCCAGGCTGCAGCCCGTCTGTCAGTTTGCCTCTGCCCACGTGCACATCTTCTCTCCCTCCTGTTGATGATGCTCACTTGTTCTCGCCCCTTTTGCATCAATGCATACAGCGCAGTGGCTTTCAGCTTCATCAACCCAAGGGCAACTACAAATCTTCCAGTGGGAATGCTGTCGTAGACTGCTGAGCGGCAGAAAGGAAATTGCTTTTCTTTGCAACTTTTGGATGATTCCGTGCAAACAGATGGTGGACCCCATACCTCAGGGACTGCACATTGAAGCCACCACCTCACTGAGTTGGTGAAACCAACAGAAATGTGTCATATGGACCCCACAGAGCCCATCTACTGGGAGAAGTCGCAGCTGGCAAAGAGGAGGAAGAAAGAAGTGAAAATATAGGCACAGAGGATGGACCTCAAATTTCTCAGTTTTCATCTCACTTCCCCTTCCCATTCTTTAGTCATCATATTCTTTCCGGAAGAAAGTGGCTGTTGGAAAACAGAGAGAGAAGACGACAAACACTGCTGTGGAATTATTTAACGAGCCAGAATGAATTGCATTTGAAATCATTTAAATGGGATCTGGGAGTATTTAACTGCAGCACAGGAACTTAACAAGAGTGGGAAAGGATTTTGTGCTAATTGCTGGCAATGATATACCTACGGAGAGAGAACATGCAGCAATTAGTAAGCAAGGCTGTAATTTCAGCCTAAGGTCCCTGCCTGCCTTGGAATATGGCATGGATTATCTGCTGAAAGGAAGACAGGGGCCTTGGAATGCATGTGACCAAAGGGCAGCAGATGAGGTCCTCATTAAGAAGTCATTAGCCAAGATTGTCACACAAGAGATGGGTCTGCTCAGACCCCACTGCACCTTTCCCAACCTGACTTGGCTCAAATTGACAAAACTGAAGGAAACCCAAAGCCCCATCCCAACACCTGCTGTGCTGCTTTGTCCCTTCCTACCTGCAGGGACTGATCCTGCCATCAGCCCTTGCTCCAAGCTATGAGTCTACACAGAGCACAGTGGGCTGAGGACCAACTTGACCATTGCTTGCTGGGTAAGGAAGCCAGGGCATCCTTGGTGCTTCTGGGTTTGGGAAGCAGGGTGAGCAGGAAGTTGAGCTGGAACAAGGACCTGCCCTTCCTACAGAAATACCCATACAGTCCAGACTGTATGATGCCACTGTTCCGAACCTGCAAACCTCAGGCACAATCGATGTTCACCAACATGTCCATAACCCCAACCCCAAAAGAACCGTACAACATAGCGCCAGGTGAGACCAGGTGTTCTCAGTATGGGCTAAGGCAGAAAACTACCCTGCCTGGCTGAGCCTCTGCCACCTGACTGTGGCACACAGCCTCTGACAGCCTCTGCTCATTGTTTTCTATCTCTGTTCTTTCCCCACGATGCCTCCATCTTTGGTTTTTGTCTTTCAATCAGTTTTCATCTCAGTAATTCCCATTCAATGGTTAGTCTCTGATCTTTCTAATTGAGATCAGAGCTTCATGTAATAGGGAGGGGGGAGGGAGACTATTTTTAATTTGCTACGTTCCCATTAATAACAAGTTCTAATTAAAAAACCTCCATCTTCCATCCTCCCAAGTTCAGAAGAAAACTCTGCGACTTCTGTTGGAATCTTCTCCTGATAAATTGGTACCACAGCCTCCTAGAACAGCTGGTCCTCTTTAGCAGGCATCGTAATTAATGGGAATAATAAATGCATTCAAAGCAGGTTCGTAACCTTCCTTTCTGTTCACTCAGGCTTCTCTTTGCATTGTGAGAGACACACATCGGCTTCACTTCACAAACAGGCCCAGCAGAGCTGCCTAATTCTAAGAAGCCCAGGTGCCAGTGGTAGCCACTGGGCCATCACAGCCCCTGTGATACCCTTTGTGCAGGGCTCCATTTACACCAGCTGCTGGCTGGGGCTGCCTTGGGGTGCAGATCAGCTGTGCTAGCGATGGACAGACTCTTGCTCTCCCTCTTTGCTTTTGTTCATCGCTACTGAGTTAATGGATTTGTCTCAGGAGCAGCCAAACCGGGAGCCATCAACACAGATATCCCCAAGATGAGCAATCTGTCCTGAGCAGTGATTTCAATTAAAGGGTCATTAGCGTGAAATCTTATCCCACCCAGCTCCCATTTGCCAGTAGGAGGTCCTTCTCCCCGTCCCAAGCCTGTTCTGCGGTTAGAGCGCACTGCTCCTGCTGGAGCCCTCCCGTTTTGCTAAAACACAGCAGCTGCTGCTAATAAACAAACATATTGATCATAGAGATATGGGCTGTCAGGGACTTAATTCATGAATGAAATGTGCTGGGGAGTGCCTGGTAGGAGAGGGCTGTGCTTGGAGAGCTCGAGGTCAAGATGGTGCCTGGAGGTGGGAGCGGAGGCTGCTTAGCACTGGGGCTGGTGTTAAGAGTTCGAAGGCTGAATTTGTTCATGGCACAGAAAGGAGCAGAGCAAATTTCTCCTCTGTCATTATGGGCCATCACTGACAGGGAGGGATGAGTTTTGGGGAAGGGCTCCAGTTCTTTCCCACTGAAGCATCTGGGTCAACCCAACCATTTGGGGCTAATTTAAGAAGACTAGAAGAATATTCTCCAAAAGCCAACCGTAAAGTCCTAGAAGGATCTGAGGCTTGGAGAGAAATAGGAGCTGCCTGCCTGCTGAAATTTGTGATGCTGGGACGACGGAGCATCACTTCAGGAACTCCATCAGTACAGAGGAGAGGGGCAGAGCTGCAAGTTTCCAATTTTTCTACCGTCCTGATTTGGGTCAAAATTTCCCTCCACCTATGGACAGTAAAACTCTCCTTTTGTGTGAGGTTAGGACTGTGTTGCTGAGATACTAACGGCTGCCATTGTTTCTAAATTGTTGTTATTGTCTAGCATCTTATCAAAACAAGGTACAGTCAACTCACAGGTGGATTTCACACAGCCAGGGGCTGTAATTACAACAGGTGTGTGTTTGACTATACCCTTTACAGGTGCAATGAATCACACTGAAACAGTCAAGGACAGAGGTTGAACTGTAACAGGCTGCCATACTTTCGGTATTAGCCACACCAAAAGCTGTCGTTAAAACAGGCCTCGGTATTTATGGTTCTGGGTAGTGGAGGCCTTGCTAAGATTCTGATGAATGAACTTCCAAGGACAGGAATAGCTGTCAGTCTGAAATATTTATCAGTCTGAACTCTCTCTGCGATTCATGCCGTGGTTTTGCTACCTCCATTTTTCTTCCTGTCTGCTTGCTTTGAAGCTCAGGTTCCCCGGGCACCAGGTATTCAGCACTGCTGAGTGCTGTGCCACCTCCTGCCCCTGGGGCCACGTTTTGGGGCTCACCAAAGGAATTCCTGCTCCCTGCACTGCAGGAGATGGAGGCCATGTCTAGATGACTTCATGCCTCCCCCAGCGTGTGTCCGGATGCTGCTGCTGCAATGCCTTTGCTGTGGGATTCCCACATCCCTCTGGCTAAGGAGAGGTCAGAGGAGCTTCGGGGCACAAATATGATGGGCACTGCAGCCTTGGTAGTGGATCCATGCATGAAGGAAAAGGAAGGTGGGTTTGCTGAGCAGGCTTCCGAAAAGCCTGAGAGCCAGGATTTCTGTGCAAAGGCAAAGCCTGATCTCACCAACTGGGAGTTTCCATGCTCCTCAGGTCTCCAAGGCACCCGGAGCTTGCAAGTTAATAAAAGTCTAAACATTATCTTCTGAAAGAAGGGATGAAAACTCCCAGTGAATCACCTGCAGCAAATGCCAGCAAAGCACGTTTCCTTGAGGTTTCTTGAAGCTACCTCTGAAAGGTCAGATCTCTCAGTGAGACAAAAAGCTCTCTTCTCCCTCCTAGCTGTTCCATCAATACTTGTTTTTTTTTGTTGTTGTTGTTGTTGTTTTTTTCCTTCTCCATTTATTTTTACCTTCCTGTTCAGGAAAACATACATAAAGAAAAAAAAAAAATAAAAAAATAAGCTGCTTCCCATGACAGCAGCTAAGTTCAAAGCTCAGTCTTAGGCTAAGAGCTCAGCCCAAAGACCCCAACAGGCTTTGGGAGCAATAGAGGGGGTGAGGAGACCCTCGTGATGATCAGGGCAACGCAAAGTCAGCTGTGAAGCTGGCCGCAGAGGGGACAGCTGGTATCTGCAGTCAGAAGCAAAGCAAGGCTCTTGTCCACACATGTTCCCTTCAGCCGCGGCACCCGGCTGGCTCCCAGCACCGATCGGCTGCGGGCCCCGCTGTTCGTTGCAGGGAAGCTGCACTGAGGGCTTCTCCCAGCAGCCAGCTCGCAGGGTCTGGGCGCGGGCAAGGGGAAGGAGGCCCCACCTCGTGGCCAGAGAGCGGGAGCTCTGCGGGGAGGACGTGGCTCCGATCTCTCCCTCATGCGCTGAATGACTCTCTACTGAGTTAACCATGCCGTACGGTTCAGGGTGAGATTCCTAATCGCAGCGCTGCGGCACGCCTCCACCTGCTGACACCAGCCCTCCTTTTCCCCATTCCGCCTCAGTTCTGTCTCGGTCGTTATGGCCTTTGTCCAACACAGCACTTAAGCAGGTGTTTCTGAGCAGTAACCCAGCCTTCTTCACACAGTGAATCCGGAAGCCCACGCAGGAGGCATCTGGCCACCTCTGCCCTCTGCACACCTGGGTTGTTTTGTTTTTGGTGTAGAAAAGCGCTGGGGCCACGGGCAGAGCAGATGGAAGACCCTTGGCTGATCTTCTCGCCGTGTTCTGCAGTCCTGACACCTGCTCGTGTGTGACAAGGGGAATAAATCACTGAGGATTTCCTGCCCGGACTTGGGGAAGATGAATGCTGCTGAAGGCTGAGGTCCTTCGGTTTGCTCAGCCCAGAGAAGAGGAGGCTGAGGGGAGGCTGCATGGCAATCCACAGTTCCCTCATGACCTACAGCTTCCTTCTGACCCACACCTTCCTTGTGGCCTACATCCCCCCTCATGGCAACCTACGGCTTCTTCATGGCCTGCATCCTCTCCGTGGCAGCATACAGCCCCCTCGTGGCCTGCAGTCCCCTCATGGCAACCTACAGCTTCCCCAAAGGGAAGAGAGGGGCAGGCAATGCTCTCAGCCATATGGTCTGATTTTGGGGACTTGATGATCTTTATGGGGCCCTTCCAATTTAGGATATTCTATGATTCTGTGCTTCTATAAAGTGCCCGAGCCCTCCATGCAGAACACGATTCTTGCTACCAAAATGTCTCCTGTATGGCCAGAACCAAAATCTCTGCATTTCACCCCAAAAGCACCAGATTTAAGGTTAGCTCCATGCACCAGTGCAGTATCTCTGCTGCTCAGCTCGGTAACAAGCCGCAGATAAGACAGTGGGGCTTACATTTCAGGACTTAAATATTCAATTAATCAATGGAATATTCCATTAGTGTAATAATCACTTGGCACTGGCTGATCTATAGGTACATCTCAGCTGGGCCTCGCAAATTGATTTCTGATGAAGTTCTAATTGACTGCACGGGCAGAAGAGGACCTGTCTGAGCATATTGAAGCGGGGTCTGTGGAGGCTCTGGCAGTACCACCTCCCCACAAGGAAGGGGAAGGAGAGGGGTAAGGTGTGATTTATGCCCCATTTATCTCAGGAGCCTCTACCCTATCCTGTTTTATTGGTCCCAAGTGAAACATGAGAGCTTACAGCTTTAATGTGGAAATTTGCAGGCAGCTGGAGACCCCCGTGAGCTGCTGACAGCTGCTTGTCACTTGTGCAGTGGGTGCCGGGGGGACCTTAAATCCTGAACCTCTCAACACGGGATGCAGCCGTGGATCAGGTCACATTTAAAGTGCTGAAGTTTCCTTCAGAACACCCCGCTCTCCATAGAGCCACACCAGCAAAGCCATGGGTGTTTCTTCCCTGCTGATGTGACTTAGTTCCTCTGGGGTACATGGAGGGGGACAGCATGTCCTCCTTGGCTATCCTGAGCCCTGAACCCTGTGTTCTGCCCTCCCTGAGCCTGGTAGTAGCATGTCTCCTTTGCAAAATCATGAGCTTTGTCCCCAAGGTGGGGAGACCCCAATTCCCACCCTGGCAGGAGAAGGCTGCCTGGAGATGTGTGTTACACCAGAGTATGGTTCTTCAGTGAAGGTCCACGCAGCCTGATTGACAGCCCCATTTTGCTTCTGAGAACATCTCTTGTGACCTACTGGCTCCTTCTGAGCTCTCCTGGTGGGAAGAGGTCACTATGCCAGGTCTCTGAAGCGTGCCTCACTCTGCTTCTCCTTCAGCATGCGTAGAGACTTGGTGGTTGAGCTGGGCGTTAGGAAGGTGATGGATAGTGATTTCATGAAAACTGAAAACAACACCATCAACAAAACCAATCAGTGCATGCGTGGCTGGCTGCTGAATTTTAAGAGAAACAGCTGCGTTTTTCAAAGACGCAGAAGTGACTGTAACTTCCTCTCCATCCTATACCTACATTAACTTCAGAGAGAGCCAGGTGCTTAAAGGTTACTTGGTAGGCAATGGCTGTTCTGTAAAGGGCTACTCATCTCTAACAGAGATAGCTTTTCTTTTATTGAACATCATCCAGAGTGGCTGAAACCTGATAAAAAAAAAATCCAGAGTGATAGCTTTCTTTTTTTTTTTTTTCCTTCCTATTTCCAGTGAGGAATAATAAGCAGCAAAATAAGAAGGCAATTGTCTCGCTGTATGCACTGCTTTAAGCAAAGGCTTTCTGTGGCAGGGTTTGCAGCTTACGTAAATGTCCAATTAGAAAGATTTTGAAGAAAGACCTTGTCTGAACATGTTCCCCCCACACCATTTCCACCTCCAGTATTTCTAACCTCATCTATTTGTTATACGGGAAGGAGATTTAAAAGGATGAAGCTGCATGTTTGGGGCTTAGGTGACAGAATTATCCTTGGGAAAATCAGATTCGGGTGGAAAGTGGCAACATGTAGGGAAATGGCTCAGTGGGCAGTATGGTGGGACGTGGACACTTGGTGATTTCAGAGGTCTTTTCCAATCTAAACTATTCTGTGATTCAGTGATTTGATGATTCTATGAGTATGGTTTTGTGTGGTGGCCTCTGGGACATGGAGATGTGTGAGACGCCTTAGGTTGATTCTGCTTCCTTGCAGCAAGGAAAAATACACTGAGATTTATGAAAAAGGGGTTTTTCTGGCTCTAAAAAAAATGGAAATAAATTCTACATGGGGATAACGATTCCTCTTCACCTCAAACCTAGGGTGACAAGCTGGGAATCAAAGCCTTTCTGTGGTTGTAGCTGCGGGTTGCTTCAGAGCAGTCTTGACTGATGAGGTTTGACTGATTCCTAGTTTGTTTGTTTTTGTTGTTTTCCAAATGACTGTTTCTAATTACTCGATGAGCAGAGCCAGAAATACAACCAGCAATGGAAATGCTTCTGAGCGGGGCTGCAAACGGGGTAGACGAAGCCCAACACTTATGGCACGTGGGGACCTTTCTGCACACCGCATTCATCTGCACAGGAGCCTCATTTCTCACCACTCCTTGGGCACCATGAAACGTAGAGATGTGATGCACACTGAGACGAGTCCTCTCCAATCCTTAGAAAATCCACCAGGATTAGATTTGGCCATACTCACGAGCATCTGGTACATGTATCTGCTATAGAAAGAGTAGACCCTGATCTTCAAAGCTGTCAGCCCTATTTTTACCCACAACATGAAGTTCAATTAAAAATTACATTATGTGTCTCCCAGATATGTGTTTCTCTCGTCTCTCTCCTTTTTCTCCAAGCTGTGCGACATATGGGGCAACCGCACTGCGTGTGCTCAGAAAGCATGTCCAGTCCTCAGCGTGTCATAGATTCCCACACAAATATGGAGGCTATTAAGTAGAAGTTATTAAGTGTCATTGCTAATATACTGGAATGTGACAAGGAAGGATTTATCTTTACGCTGGTGCCTCAGCCATCAGAGCAGTGGTGGGTGCGTGGTTTTTCTCCACTGTTGGAGCTCAGCAGAGTGGTTTCATTGACCTCTGCCTCCCATTTGGTCCCTGCTTGGGATGTTCTTGGGCTGGAACAAATGACATAGTGTGGTTTAAACTTGGAAAAAGTGACACTGAACATTTGAGAACATCAAAACCCGTATGGAGAGGCAGATGTGGCCCAAATGCTCATCCTGAATTGAAAGAGGACACACAGCCCAGCTGAGTTATGGACCAAGGCATGGAACCACTTCTGATAAACTTCTCAACTTCTCAACTTCCATCTCAGAGATGGGCAAAATGGTTTGTGTAAGCACCACAGGTTGTTTAATCCTTCCATCCCCAACCCTACTCTGATTGAAGACCATGCCTGGTATCAACTTCTCTTGTCAGAAGCTGAATTTCAGTCTTTCTAATAAGAACACTCTTCTTCTCCATGTTCTGCACTGTTTTCTGGGTGATGAAATGCAGTTCCTCTCCTAAATGAAGCTATAGGGAGTTTATTAGCCTGCCTAATTAACCCATAATCAGCGTTTCGTTCTCCTTTAATCACAGGCTGCTCACACCCTCGGTTCACAGAGTGCAACCATGCTACAGCACATGTATTTATAAAGGGAAAAAAACATGAAATGTTCCACATGCCGTGACCTCTCTTTACAGGGATAATGTCAGTGCATTCAGGCACGTGCTGTGGCTGGGGGTGGAGTGCTGGGGCAGCTGCAAGGCTGACTAGCTGCATCCAGGTGGCAAATGGCTGGCTGTCAGTGACAGTGGTGGTTTGGGATGTAGGCAGCTGGGGATGGAGCAGTGCCTCCTATCTCCACCCCTGCACTCTAGGACTGTCTCCCAGTGATCTAGCCTTCTAGCGGTGATCCTTCCACAAATCTACACCACATTTGCTGAGAACAACATATTCCTGAGACAACACCTGTGGCTTTTCATTTGTTAAGTCTTCCTCTCCTTGCACACCCAGTGCCACCTCCCTCAGCACTGCCCTTCCAGATCCTCATGGGCGGATGCTCAGTCCTCCGTTGTAGCCAAACAAAACAGACTCAGCTTTCTTAACATTTCCTTGTAAATCAGGTTTCTGATTATTGCTGCTGCCCCCTGAACTCCCTCCAATTTGTCACTCCATTCCTGATGCTGCGGTGCGCCGACCATGAAGAGGCAATGTTTGAAAACATCCTCAACCCAGGCGACGATCTAACGAGACAGTGTATAAAGATATCGTTACTTGGTGAGCTGAAGGCATTGTGCAGCTCTGTAATCATTTTCAAGATGGTAAAATCATTCTGCAAGGACAGCCTGTCTCCACTCTGATAAAATCAGGGCCAGAAAAGCAGTCCAGCTTGGAGGAACAAATTGCAAACTTGTTTTTTTTTTGTTTTTTGTTTTTTGTTTTTTGTTTTTTTGTGAGGATTTATTTTTAAATAAGGGAGCTGTCATAAAGTGGGACAGCTGTTGAGAAGATCAGGTATGAATAAAACCATTCCTTCCAGCCTGCTCGCCCTCTACGTATCCACAAGATCTGTTCTGTACAGAAGGAGATGAAGAAAATGCATCATGCCAAGAAGATGGCCAGAAGATGGATGGTGACATTTGAGCCTGGGGTACTGCAGGAGTCATAGAACCACAGAACCAGTTGAGTTGGAAGGGACCCTTCAAGGCCATCTGGTCCAACTCCCCTGCACTGAACAGAGACACCTAGGGCTGATCAGGTGCTCAGAGCCCCATCTATGCCTGGTCTGCAGTGTCTGCAGGGACAAGGCGCTCACCAACCTGGACAACCTGTGCCAGTGCCTCGCCACCCTAATTGTAAAAAGCCTTTTCCTTCCATGCAATATAAATCTCCCCTCTTTTCATTTGAAGCCATTTTCCCTTATCCTATTGAGATGATTCCAGCTTGACATCCTTCACTTTGCCCATCTCTGGGGCACCCAGATGTTAAAGGCTTCACAAAACAACCTTAGCATCCTCCCACCCTGCATCCTCCCGGCTTCTTCCAACTCATGTGCACTGTGTGCTTTGCTTCTCTTCCTCCCCATTATTCTCCTTCCTTTCATCATTCCTGCCTCATATGCCGGGAAAAGGTGAATTTAATTCTAGGCTAATGAAATGCGTAATGTATTTCTTGAAGAATTGCAGTCTGAGTGAACAGGGTATGCTGCTGCCTTTCTAAACCTCTTGTGGTGATTTTTTTTAATCATTATTTTTTTTTATTTTTCTCTCTCTGCCTTTCCCTTTGTCTCTGTAAGTGCATGTTGTGTGAGTGCTTCCGTGCTTTTGCAGAATGCTCAGAGCATTGTCCTCAATGGCCGCTGTTTGGGTTAATTTGTGCCGTGTTGGGCATCACCGTTGGAATAGATCCAAAGTCCTGGTGATGTAAATCTTCTTGATTTAAAAAAAAAAAAAAGAGAGAGAGAGAGAGAGAGAGAGGGAGGGAGAAGAAATTTTAAAAAAGAAAAGAAAAAAAATAAAAATGTAGTGAACCCCAAAGAGAGAAGATTTCAGGACATTTTGCACCCATTGCTCGCTCCTGGCGAGGAAGGCTGGGATGATTTGGGGTTGGGTAGCACAGACCTTTCATCTGTTTGCAGAGAGAAGGAAAATTAAATCTCATGGCCTGTTTGTGAGAGGAAATTGCCCAGAATAGCTCTGACAGAATAAGCTATTCCACAATAGCTCCCCATGCGGACACTCGAGCTACTTTGTTCCAGGCTAATTAGTGTGCTTCCAAGCGGAGTAATTACTTTGGAAGGGAAATCTCTCTTCTCCCACAAAGAGTGTCTACACAGAGGTAGTAGCTATTTGGGAATGGCACGAATGAGCCATTGCTCCTCTGTTGACCAGCATTGCCTTGTTGACACATCCCGGGCTTGGAGAGGTCCCACCTGCAGTGAGGTGCTTTGGAGGATGTTTGGGGGAAGGAGATAGCACTGTGGTGTACCTATCTGGTTGTCTAGGTGAGGTGGGCTTGTGGAGTCCTCCAATGCTTTCCTATGCATCCCAGAAGAGATGATTCAGAAATTAGAAAAAAATAACATCAAACCTGTTGTTTCACGTCCTTTTTTTTTTTTCTTTTTTTCTTTCATTCCACAGCTTTATGGCCGTGTTATTAAATGTCTGCTCTAAGGGCTGATTCTCCTCTCAGAACGTCTCACTTTTCTTCTAAAAGCATTTTTTTTTTCTCACCTACTTTGCTACTGACTCACTGGAGAGACTAGATTTAGTCTAAACGTTTCTCAAGAGACTCTGTCTCTTGCTGTCTCACATGGCTCGTTCCTCGTAATTCATAGGGAAGTTCTGTTTATGAAAGATGAGGAGGAAGATGCAGCCACGTTGCCAGCTTTGGTGTCGAAGCCCTTGACAAGTTTTGGTTTCCTGGAGATGGATGCTGACCTTCTTGCTGCTTCCACCAGGTTGGGTGGAGGCCGACTCAGCTTATGCCAGGGGTCCCAAGAAAAGTCTCGCAGTGGTGACCAGTGCAAAAACATCTTCCCCACCATTTCTCCTGGAGCAGATATATATTGGCACTTGCCTTGTTGTTTCTGAGTTGGGCCTGGCAAAATATTGATGCTAAGGAGAATGGAGAACTAACAGAGGACACCTGATTTACAGATATAGTTTAGTAGGCATGGTGCTGTTGCACTGATGGTTGGACTAGATGATCTCAGTGGTCTTTACCAACATTAATGATTCTGTGATTCTATGATCTTAGAGTCCACCTCCAGCCTCTCCAGGACCCTGCTTACCTTCAACGCTTGATAGCTATTACCCAGACCAAAGCAAACTCTCAGTTACACTGTTCTCTTACCAGGAGCTGCTGAGGGTCCCAGCCCCAAACTCTTGCTCTTTGCACATTATTTTAGAGGGTGGCGAAATCCTACTCTGCTTTTCTGGAATTTATGGCCCCTTACTGCTTGCTTATCCTTCCTCCAGGGCTTAACCCAGAGAATATGGTGCTCTGGAAAGGATGGAAAGAGACTCCAGGAGGGCTGGATGATCCATGCTACGTCCTTCTGCCCTGGAAAAAGTTCAAAACAACTTCATAAGCATTTTAGTGTCAGTTGGAGAGACTCTCCATGGCCATAAAGCCTGGCACAGTCTATAATTACACATGATCTGCCCACTCTGGAAAATTGATATTTACATGGTCCACTGGGCCCTGTGTCCCTGAATTGCTGTCAAAATGCAGATCAGCTATTCCCAAGGGAAAGGTGGACTTTCCTTCCAGAGAAGCACTAAAAGAAAATAGCTGGGAACTTTTTTTTTTCCCCTTTAATGAGAACATCTCCTTAAGCTCAGACTCCATCGGGTCCAAGAGAGACTTCGTGATGGGAAATAAAATGGATTCCCCATGTACCTGGCTGAGAGAAGTTCCCTGCTACTAGGAAGTCTTTGGGGCAGGCTCGTGAGGCACAAAGTTGCTCAGATGGGAATGTGAATCCTGTGCTGTGAATTCTATGGGTGTGCAGGGCTGGGGCAAGGGGCGCATGGAGGGAGGTGATCCGAGTCACTGGCTCAGAGTTGCTGCCTCATCCAGTGGGATCTGGAGTCCAGGCTGGGCAGTGGGGCAGGCTCAGGGCACATATGGAAAGTTTACAAGCTGGCATCCCTGAGGAGAATGTCCTCCTGTGCTGGCAAGCCCAGGGTTAGAAGTTACTGTGGCAGGTAACTAGTTGCCGCCTTGCTAAACCTTGCTAAACCTGCTGTTCCCTCCAACCCAGTGGTTGGAAGACCCTCTCTTCAGCCAGTGGAAGAGACAAAACAGGAGAAAACAACTGCACCAACAGAATTGAGAGAGAAGTTTGTATCAGCAGTAGAACCAGGCTACTTGATCCACAAGGTTCTATCCAGGGCCGCATGTCTATAGGGACTGGTCATACCCCATACTGCTGAGCATCTTGTGTCCTTTCCTAAAATGAAGGCAAGCCACAAGCTCACCAGCCTGCCTCTCCACTCCCCTAAGCCTCAGGAGGGACGGAAGCTGTCTTGAGTGATGGAGCTGACCATGAGCCTGATGTGGAGCAGAGGACCCTGCTGCAGCCTTGCTGGAGCCTCCAGCCCTCCATGGAGCTGCTGGTGCCAGGAGGGATGTCTGCCTGGAAGCTAAGCTGAACATTACACAGCAGGCTGTAATGAAAACTAATTCTCACCAAACCTCCCCATTTTGTCTTCACAGCAGAAACACAAAGAAAAGAAAGCCATACCAGAGCATGCTTGTCTTGCTTCCCACCATCAGTTTGCTTCCCTCCATCAACAACCAACCAGGACAGGAGTATCTGCACCTCTCAGCAGGGCTCACCAGCATACTCTCTGTACTTCAACACAGAAGGCACCAGATTTTGCCTCCAAAACTGTTACCAATATATAAATCTTAGCCAGATAGTGTCAACAAAACCCTTCTATACTTACTTTCTGTATAACTCCATCAAACCCTCGGCATGCTCAGAGGATCCCGAGCTGACATGGAGATTACTGTGATGCCCAGGGAAGTCTCTGAAGAAGATGAGCAGACATGTAAGGAAAAATTTCTTTGAACAGTGGTGAGGCATTGCAACAGGCTGCCCAGGGAGGTGGCGTGGGCCACCGTGGAGGCATTCAAGGAAGAGATAGATGTGGTGCTGAGGGCATGATTAGTGGGCATGGTGGGATGGGTTGATGGTTGGACTAGACAATCATAGTGGTTTTTCCAGCCTTAATGATTCTATGATTCTGTTCTATTTCTGTTCTTGGAAAAATCAGACCTCATCAAACTAGGAGTCCTCTTCATTGCTGCTGGGCAGGGATTGGAGAGGCATGGGACATACTTGGTGCACAGACAGTAACAGCCTTGTCCATGCTTCTTCTTTCTTCCCGCTGACAGCTTGACAACCTAACAGGAAAAATGAAGTCAGTGAAGGGAGAAATGCTATCAGGAGCCCCGTGCTAAGAGGGCAGACAGGCCAGATTGGAGGAAAATGAGAAGCTGTCCGGACTAATGCAATCATTTATCACATAATCTTGCTCAGCAGTTGGGCGGGGAGCCTGGCAGTGCCTGGCACTCAAAGAAGACTCTCTTGGCCCCCGGTACCCAGCTCCAGTTGGTGAGGGATGCTCCTCCTGGATTCTCCAAGGCTTGAGGTTTCCCTTTTACATCTTGTGCTTGTCAGGCCCTCCTCCTTTTGCTTCCTGTTGTCCATTGCAACGTTTCCCTCCTCTCCAGAGCCAGACTTTGCCCATCCCTGCTATGGGCTTGCACTGATTCACATCAGGCTTGGGGTTTTTCAGAAAATACAGCATCTCATCAGGTCATTTCTTGTGCTGAGACATTTCATCACCAGGCGATTTTGGCTCCGCTCTGTGTTAGCACAAGCCTGGAACTGGGATTTACTGCTTCCTCATATCCAGCCATAAAGAGAGGCACTGCTGAAACACCGCTGCAAAAAGGGGTCAACGCTAAAGTGTTACCAAAAGGAAGCAGCAAGGGAATTTCGCTCCCTGATCATGTTGCATCTTCGAGTTTGCTCTGTGTTTGGTCCATATGTGATCCGTGCCCCAGGGGAACGGGCAGATATCAAAGGGCGATTTCTGGTGAGGATGAGCTCATTCTCCCCTGCTCAACCCTTGCTTCAAAGCAGGGGGTGGGAGCTCCATGTCCACGTGGCTGCAACGTCCAGACCATGGCTGGTGGGGTACAGACAGGGAACCCCACAACCACTGCATTGTGCAGTCGCTGGAGCTGGCCGCAGGATAAGAAATCTGACTTCATCACTGCTCCCAGCCTTTGGTGCTTGTTTGCTCTTTCTCCCAGGACCCGGCAATTCCGGGAGGAACACTACACTCCTATGACAAAGGACAGATGTGGGTCACGATGGAGTCTCTCAGGGCTTTCCAGCCCTGGCTGTCTGCTGAAGCAATATTGGTTCACATCCAAGGCAAGGGGGGGATTTTGCACCCCATGCTGAGGTCCCACCAGGCATATAACAACAGCCACCTGTTTCCAGGCTTTGCAGCAGAGAAGTAGAATTTCTCAGACCGTTGTCTCCTCCAGGAATAGGGAATGTTAATTATTATTAATGGCTCCCTGTGTCTTTTACTGTTACCAATACTAATTAATTGGATTATTACTATCTCTTGGAGATGTTTAGGGGTGGCACATGCAGACAACAGACATTGCTTTCAGTTTGGAAAAGGAGCAAAAGATAACACAATGCTATTTGAATAGCATGAAGCAGCAGGGATGGGCAGAGATCTGGGAAACGTGTTTGGGAGGAGACAGAGTATGAGATCAGCAGTGCCAGCCCCAAACACTTCTTGCTTTGATTTAATGCTTTTTTTTTGCTAATTTCCAGCAATAAATGTAGTCCTCAGTCCTTGGTCCCAGACACCTTAGCTTGTTCACCCTGGGTCTGAAGCAGTGATGAACTCTTCCATATAGAATCATAGAATATTCCAAGTTGGAAGGGACCTGTGATGATCATCAAGTCCAACTCCATTGTCCATGCAGGACCGCCCAAAAATCAGGCCATATGGCTGAGAGCTCCTTGAACTCACAGCTCAGTGCTGTGACCACTGCCCTGGGAAGCCTGTTCCATGCCCACTGTCCTCTGGCAAAGAACCTTTTCCTGATATCCAGCCTGAACCTCCCCGACTGGCCTGAAGGCTTCTCAAAGTCAAAGTCAAAGGCTGGCACCATGGCAATGGGTGTGCCTTTGTCCCCAGATCTTGGTCTCATTGCACTCCATCATTGTCCCATGGAGAAGCCCATCACTCTGGCTTTCCCATGCCCTGGACTCATAATGAGCCAGCCTGCTTTGTGATGAGATCCACCACTGAACGTATGGCACAGCACCAATTAAACAAAAATACCTCCGAAGAATGAAAAAGAGGAGAGGTGTGTGTGCAGTCAGGCGTGCCCCTCTATGTGTCCACAAACCCATTTGCTGTATAGGTGTCAGAAATAAATTTTACCACTGGAGTCTGCAGCATCTGATTAGTGAATTATTCAGTTTGGAGATTGCCTTCTCTGTGACCTCATTAGTAACCCCGAGGTGAGCGGGACGCATTAGACTAACCACCGGGCTGTCACTGAGGAGCAGAACTGGGGCATTAAAATGGATTAAAGTGCTTTACTAAGAAGTGAGGCACAACTCGTAATAAAAAAAAAATAAGACAAAAAAGACAAAAGGGAAAGCAATAGGAAGGGGGGAAGAGAAAGACCAATAAAATAAGTAAACCACGCTGTTAAACAGGCAAACAAGCATAGGGGCACAAAGTCCCAGACTGTTGGCAAAGCATGAATCTCTGCTCTAAAGCTGGGGCAGGGCTTTGATTGGGAAGAGATACCTACATGGTGCAGCCAGCCCTTAGGATCGCAGCCAAATTGCCCTGGATGCCCAGGAGAAGCTCCTCTGTGTGATCCCCACCCTGCTGACATCCAGTCTTGGAGCTCCTCCCCACTGGGTTGGGTTCTGTGGGGCTGCAGGAGGGTTTGCAGAGTGTCGTGGTGAGGTGTGGGGCCGCGGATGGGGCACTGCTGCTCAGATGTGAACAGGGATGGGGAAGAACTCCCATCAGGCAGGGAACAGTGGGGCACTGGTTTCTGAGTCCTTGTTCCAGGTGGATGGGCCTTCTGTCACCATGTGTGATACTGGGACATGAACAGGGTGTCCTGGGCATACACCCAGTTGGTACATCCAAAAGAAGCAGGCTGGGAGGGGAACAGCCCATCTGCTTCATGTGGCTCTTGGGTGTATATTTTTCAGGGTACAGCATAGTTCAGCCTTTTACAATTTTGTGGAAAGGAGTGCTCCTTTTTCAGCTCATTCTTCGGGACTGATGGATCTGGTCTCTAAGCATTGGTACCCATGATGGGAGCTCCAATTCTTCCACATGGGCTGTTCTTAGCTTCAGATAGGAGCATGGTGGGAGATGTGCACCTCTATCAAACCCACCTTGCGAGTGGGAGCCACTCTGCTGACACGAGGAAGAAGATGTGGTCTATGGTGACACCCTGAAGGGGACGTGAGAGCAGGAGGGAGTTTTGTCCCTTCTTAACAAACCAACAGAAGGGAAAGGGGGATGGGTTTATATCACTCTCTCTCAGGGTCAGTTATTCTTCCTACCTACGGGGGAGGCATGGCTGATATGAACTGCTTTCATCAGGGGATGGGCCCAGTGACTGATGTGGTCTCATTTGTTTGCTCAGCAGCAGTTGCAAATAATGGATGCTAAAAGGCTTTGTGGTTCATTGATGGCCATGCTCATAACCACACGCTCTTCATGCAGTGCTGGGGAAGAACTGCAGAACACTCCTTCCAACTTCCCAGGTCCTAAGCCCTGCCTTAAACATGGCTTGTAGCCTGGCTGCCCTTGCTGTGTGCACAAGAGACCCTGTTTGAAAGAGGTGGTTCCAGGTGGTGTCTGGGAGATGATCACTCAATGGTCTGTTCCTTCCTCCCAGCGATGCAGTTGCTGGAAGTGTGGACATGCAGACGTGGCACAGCACCCAGACTGTTATGGGGTCTTTGTAAGGCAGTCTCTGTTGCTTTTATTTCCATCTCCCTCTTTTTTAGTGACTGTCAGTACTGGCAGTGCCTTGCTGCCAGCTCTCACTAGGGCCAGTCTTTAGGAGGTGAACACTATGGGATCCCTGTATGTTATTTGGTGCTCAGAGGCATGGTGAGCTCCCAGTTTTTTTCAATGGAGCCAAGTACTTCCTTTACATCTAACTTCAGTATTTCAGCTGGAATCTGTCCTTAACCACAGAGACCCTATTTAATACTGTCTGCATGTTTCCTATTAATGGTTCTCCAGCTGTCCCAACCCACCCAACTTTGGCCATCTCTGCATCTGGGCTGATTGCTGGATCATTGCAGGAATGGCAGCTTGTTGTCTGGTTGGACTAGATGATCTTGTAGGTCCTTTCAACCTTGGGATTCTATGATTCGATGATTCTATGGTTCTTTGTAGGTTTTGGACATCTGGGACTGTTCAGATTAGAAAATCTTGGCTGATCCCTCACACTGAATCCTTCAGGCATGCCCTGGCCTCTCATGATCTTGCGTAAGGAACAAGAGGGAACAAGGAGGGTCAAACACGGCTACTTGAGTTTTATTAGGTCTAATTGTCCCTATTTTATTATACCTGAATGCGCTAGGAATCTTAATTGAACCAATTTCAAACAGTCAGGGCAAACAAGCCACTCAGTAGAGACTGAGAAGGGAGCAATTCAGGCTGTCAGCTTCCTGGGTCTTTCCTGAATCCTCCAGCCCTCACCCACCAGGCTAGTACGGGAAACTCATTCATTTACTGCTGTTTAATAATATATACTTCTGCACCGTCTATCTCAAGCTGTTTGCATTGTCAAGTCATGTGCATTGACGTGGAAGCTTTGCTTTCCCTTGTGTTGCTGCTGGTGTCATCTTTGAGCCTTTGCCTAATGATGACTTGACGAAGTGAAGGGGAAGATGTAGCAAAAATGAAAAATGCCTGGGAGAACCAGAGCAGGGATCCCTGTCACTGTTCCAGGAATTGCTGCACTGTGTGAACTGAGCATCTGGCAGGGGCACATACAGCAGTGCACCTTTGCCCTCTACCCAGATAGAAGCATCCCCAATTTAAAAATTGTGACATTGGCTTTGTTTTGGGGACCTTGCCCAGGGCTATCACTGGTTCCACACCCGCCTGTGGGTCTTGGTGTTGCTTGACTCTTGCAGAGTTTGGAGACAAGGCTTGCAGGGTGAGCATGAAGATCAGATGACAGTGAAAGAAGCCTTCTCTCCCTTCTGTTAGCCATGAGTTTCTTTCTTCAATCATGTTTTTCCTGTGGGAGCTGTTTGCAACCCACATTTTCAGTGATAAACAGATCTGCACATCACATCTCATCACAAGGCTTCTCCCAGATCCTGTTGCTTAATTATTTGGAGCAATCCTTCTATTGCTGCAGGTTGGACAGCTGTAGCACACAGCCTGCCACATCCCAGCTGTGTGCCTGCTTGTGGGACTATGCTCATCCTCACAGCTGGGCAAATGCAGATGTGAGAGCATCCCTTGTGTTGGCCAGATGCACCCTCTCCCCTCCGCTTGTCACTAAATTAGTGGTAATGAATGTTAGTCATCAGCACAGATGGATTATCCACCGTGCTCAGGCCAGAGCTCTGTCAACCACTCATTAGAGATGAGAACGTAGCAGAGGATCAGCCCTAAAATCAGTGTGAGACAAGTGTGCACATACACACACGTGCATCCCAGCATCCTCCCTGCAGTGGGAGCCCCTCGGTCAGCAATTGATACCCAGCCCGTGGATCCCCTGCTTTCTCCGCAGCAGCCAGGAGAAAGTGGCAGAAATCCCTGCCTGTTTTGTACAGCAAAGCTTGGGTTTTCTGTTGGCCATTTGCTGAACAGCTGGAATGCTCCCTGTATCCAAGGAAACCTGCCTTAACCTGCTGCTGATGGGGAGCCTTCAATTTGGCAAGTTCCTTGGCAGTTCCCTGTGCACCCAACAGGAAGATGGCCCCTCCTGGGCTACCCAAGCTCTCCTGCCATCCGCCTGAATCTTCCTTTCTCCTGTGTTGCTTGGCAAGGCAAAGCCTGGGAGCTATTTTTCTGCTTCTATTTTTTCTCCCCTTTCTTTTTCCCTACTCCTAACATCTCCAGTGGGCGAAGCACAGTGTAACCGCCCACCCTGGAGATGTTCCGTGCTGCATCTCTTGCTGGGGTCGTGTGCAGGAGCTGTGCAGCAGCAGGAGATGAGGGCTCAGAGGAGTAGGGAAGGATTTGAACCCAGGAATGCTGGTGAGGCTGGGAGATCTCTGTGGGTTGGACTGTGGTCGTGGCTGCAGCACAGCCCTTCCAACTCTCCTCAAAAGCAGAAATGCATCAGGGAAGCAGAGAGAAGAAAAACACTGATTTTTTGAAGGCATTCTCTCTTTCTCTACTACTGGTTCACATTCACTGTCTGGGTGGGGCTTTCAGAAGCTCTGTGCCTAGTAAAGCTGCTCTTGCTGCCCTGATCCTTCCCAAATGCTGGATCCAGACAGAGCCAACTCTTTGCCCTGCCCTGCAGCACCTGAGCTTCCTATCCCATCCATCTATCCAGTGCATCCGCCTCATTCCATCCATCAATCATATCCACCCCATCCATCCATCTGTCCATCATATTCACTCCATCCCATCCATCCATTGCATCCATCCCATCCATCTATATATCACATCCACCCCATCCCATCTCAACCCATCCATCCATCTATCCTGTCTGTCCCACCCCATCTCACCCCACCCCACCCCATCCCACCCCACCCATCCATCCCATCCCATCCCACCCCATCCCACCCCACCCCATCCCACCCCACCCATCCATCCATCCCATCCCATCCCATCCCATCCCACCCCATCCCATCCCATCCCATCCCACCCCATCCCACCCCATCCCACCCCATCCCATCCCATCCCATCCCATCCCATCCCACCCCATCCCACCCCATCCCACCCCATCCCACCCCATCCCACCCCATCCCACCCCACCCCATCCCATCCCATCCCACCCCATCCCATCCCATCCCACCCCATCCCATCCCATCCCATCCCACCCCATCCCATCCCATCCCATCCCATCCCACCCCATCCCACCCCATCCCATCCCACCCCATCCCATCCCACCCCACCCCATCCTACCCCATCCCACCCCGCCCATCCATCCCACTCCATCCCATCCCACCCCATCCCACCCCATCCCATCCCATCCCATCCCATCCCACCCCATCCCACCCCATCCCACCCCATCCCACCCCACCCCATCCCATCCCATCCCACCCCATCCCATCCCATCCCATCCCATCCCATCCCATCCCATCCCACCCCATCCCATCCCATCCCATCCCATCCCACCCCATCCCACCCCATCCCATCCCACCCCACCCCATCCTACCCCATCCCACCCCGCCCATCCATCCCACTCCATCCCATCCCACCCCATCCCACCCCACCCCACCCCACCCCATCCCACCCCATCCCACCCCATCCCACCCCATCCCACCCCATCCCATCCCACCCCACCCCATCCTACCCCATCCCACCCCACCCATCCATCCCACTCCATCCCACCCCACCCATCCATCCCACCCCACCCCATCCCACCCCACCCCACCCCACCCCATCCCATCCCATCCCATCCCATCCCATCCCATCCCATCCCATCCCATCCCATCCCATCCCGCACAGCCAGTATCTCCCTTCACAGAATCACAGAACCACAGAATCATGAAGGTTTGTCAAAGTCCTCCAAAATTACCTAGTCCAACCATCAAACCCATCATCACCATGCCCACTAAACCAGATCTGTCAGTGCCTCATCCTTGCATCCTTGCTGTCTCAGTACTCTCTCCAAGCACCACAGATCCCATTTTGCCGTCTGAGAATATAATTTTCCAAAAAAGACCCAACCCCTTTTCCTTCCCCATTTCCACTGCTGCTGGGAACTGGGAGCAGGGATGAATGTGGGAAGAGAACAAAGCTCTATGGGGCGGACCCGAGAAGCTGTGCTGGGGCTGCAGGATGGGATGAAGGTGAGAAAGGGTGGAGAAAGCCCAAGGAATGAGCCTGGGGAAGGCAGTTTGAGCAGAGAGGGGCTGGAGACCATGCCAGGTATCTCCATGCATGAGCAAGGAGAAAAGTGCATCTGTCCACTCCTTGTCTCCATACAGTTTGGTCGGCCCTTCCCCTGCCCACAGCTGGCATTTCCCCATTGCCCCACAGCCAGACACCCTGGCTGTGCCACCAGTTTGAACCCAGCACTGCTTCTTTCCCTGCTGAGCCTGCCAGAGCATCCTGCAGCATCTTCAGGAGGATCAATGGTGCGGTGGGAGTGGGAAGCTGCCTCTTTGCTCCAGCAAACCCATAACATGTGGTGGTGGTGGCTGCACTAAAAGCTTCTGCCTGTGCTGGAATCCCAGAGCTGGTTTAATGCAGCAGCAGCTGCAGAGTGCAGCCATAAGTGGGGTTAACACACTCGCCCTCCCAAGCATCCCTCACTGCGTGGAGGTTAAACTCCTGCCTCAGCCTTGCAGGAACTGATTTTTAACACCAAATGCTTTGCAAGAGCAACCAGCACGCTTGCTCTTGAGTTTAGCATTTCTTTTGCTATCCCTAAGGTGGCAGTACGAATCCCCTTGCAGCAGCGTCCTCCCGCAGTCAGGTTTTAAGCTCCACAGTGTCCTTCCATCTCCTAAAAAGCTTGGTGTTAATTCTGAGACTCGCCCCTCATCTGTGCCATCCTGCAGCCCCCAGCACCTTCTCAGCTTCTGAGGGAATAGGGATGCTTCAGTGGTGTGCATCATGGGATGTGAAGGGCCCACACCGGGTACTTGGGGAATGGCTGGGGCTAGAAGCTCAGGGTCTGGTCAATAGGGTAGGAGATGATCAAGAGGTAGAATGAGCTGTAAAAAATCCTGGTTCTCTACTGATGAGGAGAGAAATGAAAATGTTATTGCTTTGTATTGGTGTGGGAAGCTTTGAAGGGTGATAAGAGGGTGTCAGAAAGCCTTGAAGGCAACAAGAGGAAGGACACCCTGCAAGCCAGCCTAACATTTCAGGTTTCAGGTTTGCTGGATCTGTCCCTGGCATCACCTGTACAGTGCAGTGAATGGCATTTTGCAAGGGGCAAAAGCTGTCCATGGCAGCACCCTGTGCCCTGGGGTTCAGAGTGTCCTCATGGGATCTCCTCCATTCCAGAAAGGCCCATCCTCTCCCAAAAGCGGCAGGCTGCCTTTGGGGTAGGCAGCTCCCACAGTGGTCCTCCAGGCTTCAGGGCACGGTGACCAAAGGAGGTTAAAAATGATCTGGTTGGCAAAAATACCCTGTAATTTCCTCTCCCTCTGATCACAAAGTGCCCCCCTAGGAGTGCCAGACAGCCCTGGGCAGCAGGCGCAGATTTGGATTTACTTCTGTTGTTCCGACCAAACAGCTGCTAAGGGCGTCAGTTATAGAGACATGATGATGTTGTCACTTTATGTATCATTTTTATTTCATTGCTCTCCAACGTTTGTAATACCCCGGAGCTCAGAAGCTTAAATAACAGCTCTCTCCATATTGATTTTATCCTTCACCATTTGGCACTTGTTCATTCCTTTCCCTTGGAGTTCCTCATATCCAGGATTCTCACCGAGCCTCATCCCCTTCCATCTCTGTGGCCGTTCCTTCCCCAGCCCACTAAACCATGTTACCAAAAGCCACATTCCCTCAGTACTTGAACACCTCCAGGGACTCTACCACCTCCCTGAGCAGCCTATGCCAGTGCCTCACCACTCCTCCGGGGAGAAATTCTTCCTAATATCCAACGTGAACCTCCCCTGATGCAACTTAAAGCCATCATCTCTCATCCTATCACTGTTACCCGGTGCCATTTTATGCCCATTTCAGCTCTAGGGGCCATCTCTAGATTTCAGCTGGGTGCAGTCTTCTGTGTATTTGCAAAAAGAAAGCGATCCTTTAATAATTAATTGGAGTCATTAGTTACTTTTATTTATTTTACTCAGCTGAACTGCATCACAAGCGTTCCATTGACACCTCCTCATAAAGGAAACTCTTTGCTGGAAGAAAATTCAGCTGTTTGAGCTCTTGGTCTGAGTGGAGCATCGAGAAGTGCCGCAGTGGATGGCAGAGGGCTGCCTCCATCCCTCCCAGGGCTTCCCAAATCTCCCCAGCTCTGGGGGAAGAGCAGGGCTGGCAGCGCTCTGCCTGATGCTGCTGATGGGTTTGGCCGTCGCAGCCCGCAGCCTCGCCTGGCAGTGGGAGCGGGTGCTGAGCCAGTGGAGGGGAGAATGGGAAGATGGGCTCCTGGGACTGCCCTGGCTGAGAGGTGGGTTGTGTTTCACATTAGCTGATGCTCCTGTATGGCGTCCAGCACCAACCCCGGCACAGAGGTGTGCGGCAAACCGGCTCGGATATGCAGTAGGCATAAATCCGGGTAGCCAGATCTTTTTTGGTAAGGATGGGAAAAGCCTCCCCGATGGTGGGAAGTGCTCAGTGCTGGGAATCGCTTGGCAATGGGCTAAAAGATGTGAGGGATTTAGTCCTTTCTATAAAACAAAGATTAATTTGCTTTTGGAGATCTTGGGCTTTGTCTTTTCCATGTAGGTATTACAATGGTGGGGCAGGGATGATGCAGACAACACTATGGGGAGCAAAATGGCACTGCATCTTCAAGCTGTTGTCTTCTCTCTTCCAACTGTGGGAGTGTGTCCCACAGCCCTGCAGTGCCATGCCTCAGGTGTGCACCAGATCTGGGAGCTCTGGTGTGTTACTGCAACAAAAATGACCTGACTTTGTTCTCTTAGGCTGTAGGAATGGAACTGAACAGGAGATGGGAATGTTGTTTTGACATAGTGAACTTTGGCAGGCAAGTGTGACGTTAGTAGGGTTGTTTTTAGGAGAGCAGTGATCTTTAATAAGGGACACAACAGGAGAAGGAACAAGACAGCAAGTGAGAGAGCAAGGCTGTCACATGGCCAGGGAGAAGAGAATCTCCCCATTGTTTTCTGTGCAGGCAACAAGAGCCTTTGCTCACCTCAAAAGGCAGACCTGTGGCTCATCAAAGGCCATGATGCACCATCACACAGGACGGGGCCAATGATGCACCACCTCACTTTGGTGATGCTGGTGATGCTGATGTGGTGTTGGGGCTGGGGCTGAGATGAATGCTTCTCCCACCCCACCCCATTCTCCTGCAGCCCCAGACCCCTTGCAGCCCCTCACACACTTTCCAAAAGGTTTAAATTAAACTCTACCTGGAGTCAGTTCAAGGGATAATGTACATCCTCCCTTAATTATTGATTTGTTGATTGCAGACACTTTGGCATGACAGGGGCCACAGCTCACACGCCAGACTCCAGCCTTTGATTCCCCAACAGCTCAAGGGGGCCGAGGACCGAATCCTCAACACCATCTGCCCAGCCTTGAAGGCAGCACCTCTCCATCCCAACTAGCCCAACTGTGCATCCTGGAGGCTCACAGGTTGATCCCATAAACCCAGCACAGTGGGAACGGCCAAGATGCCTCAGAACCCCAACCCATCCCAAATCCCACCCTGAACCTGTGGGTGATGGTTTCTAGCAGCCAGACCCCCTCCTGCAGGGTGCCGTCAGCTCCCAGCATGTGCAGAGGAAGTCTGGCATGAGGGATCAAAACACAATTATGCCACTGAGCCTCAGCTGCTGTCATCCCCATGTGGGGAGAGATTAGATGCTACACATTAGCGTGATTGTTAATGACTCTGGAAAACTGATGTTGAGAAACAAGTGTGGCAGCACCCGGTGGGGACAGCCCAGCTATTAGCCTGTCACCTCATGCTCCAAGAGCTCCAGCTTTTGTGTGATGTTGGAGAGCATCAGTACAAGAAAACACCAACCCTCGCAGCTGCTGAGGGGGAGCATTCACTTGATTTTCTCTGGAAAAGTGTTTAGGAGTAGTGCTGGCTAAACTCATGTATTTTGGGTGAGCCATGGTCATGACCCCTTTGGGTTTGGCATGGTCTGCTCTTCCTCCATGAGGCTGTGGTGGGTGGAGAGAGGCTGTCTCACCTGCAGCCATCATAGGATGAGGAGATGCAGGCTGCCCAGAGCTGTTGGTTCCCCATCCCTGAATGTGCTCAAGGCCAGGTTGGATGGGGCTCTGGGCAGCCTGAGCTGGTGGGGGCACCCAGCCCGTGGCAGGGGGGTGGAGTTGGGTGGGCTTTAAGACCTCCTCCAACCAAAGCCACGCTATGATTCTGTGATTCTGTGCCTTAGGTAAATTCAGGCTTTCACAATTCCCCCACTGAACCAGGAAACCATTTCGAGCAGCCAATGGCTCAACCCACGCTTGGGGTGAGAGAGGTAACAGAGATTTCTGAAATGATGCCCTTTTGGGGCCGCAGCCCTTTCCCCTGCAGATTTGCAGGCCATCACCCGCCCTGGAGGTGCTTGGATGGGGCCGTACATCCTTTCAACACCAAAGTCTGGCCTGGCTCTGAGCAGAAAGGCACCCAGGAGACACTTTGATGGCAGGCCGTTAGCAGAACAATGCCGGGCCATCATTCTCTTTATCTGCTCGCAGCACACCCGCAGCTCCTGTCTGCCCTGGGACTCCTCTGGCGGGCAGCGCGTGGCTGCGCTGGGGAGCTTTGGTGGTGCTGGAAAGATGCTGTGTGAGCTCACAGGAGCCGTGGTGTCGGCTTGTCCTTCTTATTCCCTGATCTTTCTAAGACCTTTATTTCTGTCTTCTTCATTTTTCCTCTTTGGCCACTGCAGCCGTTCTCCCAGGATACTGCATCCATGACTACACCTTTCCCCTGGTCATTAATTCAGAACCTGCCCAGGTGGGAAACTGGTTCAGGTTATAGCCATGAATATTAGCACAGCAATATTCATTATCTTTGTGACAGCAGTGTCTTTCTAGCCCTCACCTCAGAATGTTTTCTCTTAGAAATGTTTGATTATTCTGCTCAAATAAACTTTGCTAGGTACCTTTAGGTCTTGGTTAGGCACTTGGTTAGGCACTAGCATTTGAGGTCAGGTTGGATGGGGCCCTGGGCAGCTGATCAACCCCCAATCAACTGTCCGTGGCAGAGGGTTGGAACTAGATGGTGTTTAATGTCCCCTCCAAGCTAAGCCATTCTGTGTCTATGACTGTCCTTATGCTATCCTTCAGGCTGCCCCATGGAAGCGGTGGTTCTCCCATACTTCAGTAACTAAGACTTGCATAACAGTCCTGCTGCACGCAGCCTTACACATCACCCTGGGTGAGAGGGGGCCAGAAAAACATCAGCTCATCATTTCCAGCGAGTGCTGTGCTGGTAAGAGGCAGCGGGGCGGTGCAGGACTGAACGGATCAATACAGAGATCAGACAGCAGAGCTGGGGATGACTGAGCAGATATGGGGTTATGGGGTCTGTATGGTCCTGCCCCGAAGGACCTTTTGCTCCAGGAGCTGAAGGGCACATTGTGACCGTGATAAGGGGTGGTGGCATTTACCTGCATGGATCCTTGGCAGGTTGTCCCCAAGGGAAAGGCAGCCTGGAAGCGTGGTGCTAAAAGAAGTTGGGAAGCACAGAAATGCAGGTGAAGGAGCTGGTTTGGAGAGCAGAGCGGTCTGCTGGAAGCCCCCAAACCCAGGGGGAAGGAGCTGCAGCCTGGCCCCACTGGAGAGAGCTCTTGCAGGAGGAGCTGATTTCATCCTTCATGGAGATGCTTCTTGAAAGAGCAATTTGCCAGCATCCCTCAGAGCAATAACGGCAAGGCCTCTGCTCGAGATACCATCTCTGCACGCTGACAGCCCCATCACTCACACCCCGCTCCAGCCTCCCTCTTCCAACAGGAGCAAGAGTGAAGGATGGAGGCAGGGATGGCACAGTCCCACTGCCAATGATCCCATCTCCTTTGGGACCTGAAGCAGCGGTGGCCTCACTGAGCATCCCCTTCCACCTGGGGGAGGACATGGATGCTCGGCCTGGCAGATGCAGTGGACCCTAAACAGGTTTCACACATGTGCAGGTGTGATGCCAAGTGCCACGAGGCTGTGACCTCCAGGATAAAGGGAGCCATGCTCCCAAGCAAGCACTGGTTCTGCAGGTCATGGAGTGTCCTGGCCTTCTGTGCTGTGCAGCACCTGGATGGGATGTTGGTTTTTGGGTGTAACAAGGAAGGAGGGTAGAGGGGACAGAGAGGTTCCATAGACTGGGAGATGTATGAGGGAATGGAAAGGCAGTGCTTCTCTGTAGCGATCTGTGATATGACACAGAATGGCATCTCTCTGCCATGGATGGGGAAACTGAGGCAGGGAGCAAAAAAACCAATCAGGCAGTTCCTCCTCTAGTTCTGTTAACCCCCATTAACCTGTGGTGTGGGGCTCACCAGAGATCCAGGTGTTCTTCAGAAATGGGGCTGGAGGAGGAGCTTGCCCTCCAACCTGGGTATTTATTCACTATGTGCTTTGATTCTTTGGGGGAGGTTTATGGATCTGTTTTTCCCTCCAGAAGTACCCATAGGAGCAAGATTGAATTCTTGTGCCCCACTCTAGCATCTCCAGACCTGTGATATGGGAGCATGCAGCTGGTGAGGAGTTACAGGTACGTGAGCCCTGCTGGGACCAGCTCCCATGAGCAGGGCTACAGGTGGGCATGTTGCACTTGCAAGTCCCTGGAGGTGTCTGTTCAGCCCCTGCAGAGATTTGTCTGCCTTTTCACTCAAGGTAGCAGAAGCAGACCCTTGAAATATTCAGAGCCCAACACCTGTAATTCCTCCCTTCTCCCATGCATCGTCCCCTTAGCACTGATGCCTCCGTGCAGAGGAGCAGAGATGTGAAACTACGGGGGGGGGGGGGGGGGGAGGAAAAAAGAAAAAAAGGCATGCAGAAAAGCACTGTAGAAAAGCTGAGCAAATTAAGCAGTGCTGTGATCTGCTTGGGTTTGTGCTTGCCAAAAATGCACCATGCATCTTAATTCGCTCTGCTGTTCAGCTCGCGCTCACTGCTCTCCTGATGCCATTTCGGCGCTCTGAGCTCAGCCTTTTCAACACTTCAGTCTTCCTCTTTCAGGAACGGGTTGTGGTGGGGATGTTTTTTTTATTTTTTAATATTTTTTTATTATTATTTTTGCATGTCTGATTGCAGAATCTGCTGCAGGAGAAAGGGAGGAAGAGCAGGAGGGGGGGGGGGAGGGAGGGGGGAGGAAGGAGCGCTGACCCCGCACCTCCTGCAGCCCACCGTGCCCCCACTGCGCCTCGCAGGGGTGTGTGTGTGTATCTGTGTGTATCTGTGTGTGTGTGTGTGTGTGTGCATCTGTGTCTTTTCTAGAAAGTCCTTCCTGGGTGCTCTCCAGGCGAAAAAAAAAAGAAAAAAAAAGCCGTCTGATCTAAAGAAAATAGAATGTATATATATATATATATATATTTAAATCGCTGTAATCCACACCAGTCCCATCCGATCTCTCTTTCCTTTCCACCCTTTCTGTCCGGATTGCAGTGGTGGGGCGGGGTGGGGGGGGGGCTGGGGGGGGGGGAGAGGTGGGAAACACCCAAGCAAAAAACAGCATCGTCCTCCTCCGAAGAGTCGGAGAAAGCCGGAGCTGTCTCCCCCGGCACAAATTTAACCCCCGCTGCAACTTTTCCTCCTCTGGCTCCAGCGTTGCTGGGGTGGGTTTTTCCCCCTTCCCCCTCCTTTCCCTCGGATTGATTTTGGCGGAGAGGGAGGGGGTGGGGAATCCTTTTTATTGCGAAGAGCGGAGAGCACAGAGCCCGGCTCGCTCTGTCGAGCCTTCCTCCTCCTCCTCTTCCTCCTCCTCCTCCTCCTTTTTGTGCCCTGCAGCAGGGCTGCCCAGCCCGGGGGAGGGAAAGCGATGGGAAGGGGGATCTCATCCCCCCCCCCTCCTCCTTCTCCTTCTCCTCCTCTCCCCGTTTCCCTCGCTGTGTTTTTTTTGCAGGTGTGTCAATTTTAATTCTGCCCAGTAGGTGGGACTTGGTGACTTTCGCACCGGTTTTCCTTATTTATTTATTTCCCCGTCGCGATCCTCTGGAGCGGCTGCGGGGAGCGGCGGGCGGCCGGGCCAGCATGCATCCCCGCCCGCTGCCGCTGCCCTAGCGGGATTACCGAGCCAGCTGCCAGCATGATTTCATCTGCTGGAGGATTTTTGCGTCTGATCGCTTGAAGGTTTTGTTGTGTGTGTGTTTTTTTTTTTTCCTCCTTTTTTTTTTTTTTTTTTTTTTTCCTCCCTCTGTCTTTGTTTCCTTCCCCCCTTACCCCCCCTTCCCCTCCCTCCGTCCCCCCTTTCCTCCTCCTCCTCTTTTTAGAACAGCAATCGGAGATGGATGTCTCTCTTTGCCCTACCAAGTGCACTTTCTGGAGGGTATTTTTGCTCTGGAGCATTTGGGGAGACTATCTGCTTTCGGTGCTGGCTTGCCCTGCTAATTGTCTTTGCAGCAAGACAGACATCAATTGCAAGAAACCGGATGATGGGAACCTCTTCCCTCTCTTGGAAGGGCAGGATTCAGGCAGCAGCAATGGCAACACGAGCATCAATATCACGGACATCTCAAGGAACATCACTTCCATGTAAGTGGGCTGCTCTCCCGTGTGCCGGGCTCCGCTGCCCTCAGCGCTGTGCCATCGCTCGCCCCGTGCCAGCCCCGCTCTCCCTGCGGAGGACAACGATCGGGTTTTTCCCTTATCCCATCGGGGGAAAAAAAAAAAAAACCCAAAAAAATATATCAAAAACCAAGCCCAGCAACAGTTTGGCCAAGGCTTAAAAGGAATGAAGTAAATGGGATTTGATTCCTTAGCGGGAGAGAACAGCAGGCGAAGATGCTAAAGCTGCTGCTTCCTTTAACTGTTTGCTTCTGCGGAGGGAGGGGGGAGAGCGGCACGGCAGAGCCACACACCGCCACACATACCCAAATCGGGCAAGGAAAGCGCGTTCGGAGCCGTTTGCTCTTTTTTTCCCCCCAGACTTTGGATCTAATTAGCGTGTCACTTCTTCACCCACCGCAGCAACGCTGCCTTTCGTGGCCAGGCTGCGCGTGGCTGTGGAATCTGTGCTTTCTCCTTATTAAGGCTTGGGGTTGGAAAGGGGAGGGGGGGGGGGGGGGGGGAGGAGGGGGGAAGAGAAGCAGAACGGTGCACAGCATCCCTGGGTACCGAACCGCATCCCTGGGTACCGAAGTCCCGTCGCTGTCGCCCTGCAGCTGCGGTGCTGCGAGGGGCTTCGTGCGGGGGGAGCGCTGGGAGCAGCGCTTGGGCACTTGGCGTTTGTTTGCGCGTTGTTTATCTGGAAAATCAACTCCAAGTAGCGAAGCCCACGTTATTCCCGTCTGAAAGGAACGGATCTCCTCCCGAATCCATCACGCCGTGCCTCCCTGTGTGCGTGGATATAAAAAAAAAAAACACAAAAAAACCCAACCAAAAAAACTAAACCAGCAAACCCATCCCCATCGCTTCCAATCTGAGCTCCGTATTTTGCAGTACATTTTTTTTTTGGGCGAGATGAACTCCGAGCCGTTTCATTATTCTTATGCTAATTGAAATGTGAGCATTTAGGGAAACGCAGCCCCCAGAGCGAGTTGCCAGTGGGAGTTGAGCGGAGAAGAGGTGGAATCCTTTATGCTGGCAGTTAAATGCAGCAAGGTTTGGCATGAGTAATGGAGGCTTATTTATTTATTCTTTTGCGTGGAGGGAGGGTTGCTTTGCCGGGTCTGTTGCGTTTGGTCACAGTGCGATTGCAGCAG